>NC_067432.1:21942618-22542618 GCF_009764475.1 Pristis pectinata
TCCTTTGTGGTGCTGCGTCCATCCTGACCTGCTTATTCTTACCATTCTGATATATTTTATTTCATTGCCCCACTTTCCCTTTATAATTATTTTTCTTTACCAATCTTCTCTTTATCTTCTTTCCTGCAATCTAGGTACTTCCTACATCCCTTTTCCTTCACCATGAACAATTTCTTAATGTCTTTATTCATGCATGGTTTCTCTCAAGTGTCAGTTTGTTCAATTTTTCAGAGGAATATAGATAGATCTTAGAGCAGGATAAAATGTCGACACAACATTGTGGGCCGAAGGGCCTGTACTGTGCTGTGGGGTTCTATGTTCTAATATACCTTCTTGGGCTTAGTAAATGGCATTTAAATGTCTGCTATTTCTGTTTTTCCTCTTTGTTTGAAAGTACTATTCATTTTATTTTCCCATGTTTTACTCTCCACCCCCAAAGTCAAATTTTTTCCGATCCATTATCTTGGTACTTGTCATACTGAGATTCATCTTGGTTATTATTTTAAACCATGGTCACTGTCACCTAAACTCACCATCACTGTCACACACAAAGACTTCTCTGAAGGTTGTTGTGATTGCTGGCTCCTTCCTCAATACCAGATCCAGAAGACAATATTCCTTGGGCAGACATCTTACATATTGGGTTGGAAGGGATTCTAATGTATCTTGCAGGAACTTGCATATTCCCATTATCAATTAACTTACCTGCACAATGTATTGATGCCAACCAAGTGGACATATCCTAATCCCAAGGATTTCACCAGTTTCTACTCCAGTTTATTTTCAGTCATTAAATTCCTTTCCATTACACATTTCAGTTACATTTTTGTTCTCCACACCCACTCTCCTCTGACTCACTATTTATTCCAGTCACTGTAATTTTCCTATCTCAAATAGTTACAGACAAGGGATTCCTCAGCTTGTTTTTAATTAAAATCCAACTCCTTGTCACCCTGTCTTTATTCCAACTCCTTCTGGCAATTGATGTGCACCATTGTCGCAGTTTCCAGGTATCAAATTCCCTATTAATTACCCTTTAAGCTTCTAAGAGATATTTCAGATTAACAGGCAGGAACTAGAAGTGGAAAAACTCTAATTATTCCCCTCTGTTTTACTTACGCTGATGCATGTTGTTGGAAATTTGGTAATTAACCCTCCACAGGTTTACTGAGGGCTATAGCTCTGTTCATGATTCAATAGTGAGTGGATCACCAACAACGTATCTTTTTGAAGATGCCCATGTGAACCTTGCTGTTGTCAAGACCGATAAATTGAATCATTTCTGAGGGCCACAAAATGAAATGGTTATTTTTAGCAATGCATAACCAGGTAGTGATATTTTTAGCCCTGTTCACAAAAGCAGAAATATCAAAAATTGTTAACAACTTCTGTTACCAAAGAACAAGCTGCTAATGGTTTCCTTTTTTAACATATAGAGAATTATAGCTGGTATTTGTGGTTATTTGACAGCAAAATCTGCTTGAGACCCTTTATCAGAGACCCAATAGCAGTTTTGAGGTCTTGTTCCAACCAATGCTTCATTGATTGTAAATGATAACTACTTTACAAATTAAATTAGAACTATGCAAATTTACCAGAAGTTCCTGCTTTGTGACAATATGATGGGCATGGTGTCAGGCATTATTTTTGACATCAACAGGTACACAACTGCTTCAGAATTTTCATCTGTAATCTCACTGAACTCATTATAGAAAAGGTGTTCACAAATGAAACCATTGCCAAAGTACAAGTAAATTCCTGTCACACTTTTGGATTCTTTTGGAATCAACTCTATTATAGCAAATAAGAGGATTCGTTTATGGTATTTGCTGCAAAGTGACTCACAGTAATTCAGGCTAATAAGTTTAGATTTGACACTCAATTCCACTGCTTCTGAGTTACTGAAATGCAGTGAGTTTATATGTGTTTCAACAGAAGTCTAAGAAACACTGGCCAAATGAATGCTGAAGCTTGTGACCCCAGAAGAGGGCCTTGAGTTACTGCTACAGTTGCAAAACGCCTGCTAATATGTTGGAAAGTGGGAGAGTTCACCTTGTTGCAATTGTGTAGAGAACAGTTTCAGTTTACTCTGCAAAAATGTGACTTGGCTGGTAAGATCATGCACAAGTTGTTCCTCTCCCCAAAGCTAAATGTTTAGATCATTTAGATGGACAATGTGTTCAGTTAGGAAAGTGAGATTAAAAAGATTGTACAGCCCTTTGTGTTCTTCAACACCACAACCATTTCCTGTCCTATACCACCTGTATGTTGAATGTTTCATCATACTCAGTGTTGGTTCTTTTGAACACATTTTCAATTAACCATGATTGCAACAGCATTCATGGCGTGTTCAAAACCAAAATTGTTCATACACAGCTGTTACTGCTGTAACATATTGGATATGTTACTCCTTTGATAGCCCAGATATCATTAGGATATACAACCTTTTCATTATGGTACTGTGCCACAAACAGAGTACCATCTATCAAAGTGCCAACCGTGTTTACTGATTCTAAACACCAAAATACATTTCTATCCCGGAAGTTAATGAACAAATTCACATAAGTTGTTTGCCTGTGAGGTGATGTCCATCAAATTAGTTCTTCATAAATACATAAATCTCAAATTCATTCACCACTCCATGGAAAAATATTGCAATCTGAGTGTAAGGGATTATTAGGCATCTCCCAGGAGTCATGGAACGGGGGGAGCAGCTCGCTAGTTCAAATGAGAACCAGTCTTCAAAAAAAACTTGTTCATAGTGTAACATGCCCTGATACCTTAAGGCCATTGAAACCAGTCATTGGGTACAGTACATCTTGATTCTGTACCATTGTAACTACACAGAGGAAGACAATAAATAAATGCGCATGTTAATTGGCTCCCATTATGAGATCAGGTTAGGCATTAAGTGGCCATCTCCTGTAGTATCACATTGTTAAAGACATATTCCTGCAACAAAGTACAATTCAGGACATTCCTGTTTTGTCAGAATATTCTGGCTGTTTGTACATCTAGGGAGCCATCCCTCAACACTATAACAAAATATTTTGGGTGTCTGGTGTTGTGTGCTCAGAACTCTTGCACCAGCCACCAGTATTTGAATATTCAAAGTGATTCCGTCAATTGGGATGTGCTCCCATTGCAAATCTGTAATTCTGCAAAGTTACCTATCTACATTCAAAATGTCAAAGTTACGTAGGTAATTATAGTCATTGAAAGGGTGTCAGACATGGGAAGTTAATCAGTTAACCAAATGAACACCAGGAGAGCAAAAAAAGAGCATGGGACAAGCAAGGCTAGAGAGGGAAAAAAGGAACACAGGACAAATCAAGGTGAGAAATAAGAAAGGGTGAAGCTGGAGAGAAGAAAAGGAGTTATAGAGGAACGAAGGAGCATGGGAGAGACAGGAGCATTATGCATGTCTCAGACTTTGGGAAAGATCACTTTATATCAACTGAAAAACATGACACAACAATTATGGCAATGGAGGAAATTACTAATCCCTCAGGAAAAGCTCAGTGTTGTGACTGTGACAAAGCCAATGGATTTATTGTTGTCTTCTTGTTTAAAAAGTATAGAACATCACTTTACTGTTGAGTGTCAGGAGAGGAGAAACAGATTCTCCAAGAAACCTGCTTGTGTTGAATGAGGACCTTCTACATCGACCAGCCTCCGTCTCCAGTGGCTTATTTCTCGCCTTGATTTGTCCTATGTTCCTTCTTTCCCTCTCTAGCCTTGCTTGCTCCCATGCTTTTTTTTACCCCCTGTAGCCTCTCCTGGTGTTCATTTGATCCTTCATTCATTTTCTCCTCCATTGAAAGCAGTGTTTTGATTGGGCAGTGTAAGGAACCAATGGAGAGGTCTTTTCCATTGAGGCTGAATATTACAAGTCAATCAAAGCTCAGCGTTCATGGAGGCATGTTTAGTTCTTGCAGCTGTGTTGGAGGCTCTGAGTCTGGCCAAAGGGAAAGATCTAATGTGATGGATGTGGCCTGGAGGCCATATGTTGTGCATCTATCATACATATCATGACACCACCACATTAATCCTGTAAATATATGTGCATTATTTTTTCACTATGCTTTCTGCACCACAGACAGAGAAGACAGTTGCTTTTGAAGAAATTCTTTTATAAAGCTGAGCAACATTGGAACTAATTGGGAATCAAAGATCAAAGTTAAGCAAGCAGAATCATGGAATCAAATATTCGAGCAGCACAGAAGAATACCATTAGGCCTGTCATGCTTGTGAGAAATCCAAAAGGGTTTTTTAATTAGTCCCACTCCTTCCCCTTTCCCCAACGATCTGCAAATTTTTCCTTTTCATGTACGTGGTGTACTAGGACTTTGTTTTCTTGGCTTGGTGCTCGTCTCTGGGGTGGTTTTAGATTACCAGACTTAGTCAAATAAACATTCACAGTTTATGAAGGAACAAGCTCACTAACGGCTCGGCATGTATAGGAAGGAACCAATACTGGAATGTCCCTCCATAAGGTAGCCATGCTTCATGACACCATTGCACTATACATCACATGATTCAGCTGCAGCCAATCATTAGGCTAGATATGTTAGTCAATTAAAGAGCCATGCAAATACTGTCAGTAAGTTAAGTATACCAGTTCCTTTTTGGAGGTTACTGTTGAATTCCATCACTTTGTAGACTCTGATTCCAGATCACAACAACTTGCTGCATAAATTAATTTCTTTCCTTGCTATTCCTTCCCAAAATGTTGTCAAACATTTTAAACCAGTAAGTTCTGGTTAGTGAATTTCCTTAGTGGAAACAATTGTTCCAAACACCTCAAAATTAAACGTCCTCTTAATTTTCTCCACTTGAGAATAAAACCCTGTTTTTTCTCGTTTCCTAACAGAAATCCCTCATCCCCTGTAGAATTCTAATAAATCTCCTCTGCATCCTCTCCATAGCTTTGATCACTTTATCTAACTGATGTGTCCAGAGTTAGATCTCACAGCTGAGATCTGACCAGTGATTTATAAAGGATTAGCACAACTTCCTTGCTTTTAAACTCTTTGCTTCTATTTATTAACCCATTGAGCATTTGTAAACAGTTTTATGAATGTCCTGCCAACTTCAAAGGCATTTTATATGTAAATCCCCTTGTCATTATGTTCCAGCATAATTCTCTTCACAATTGTCTGCATCAACCTCTCTCATGCCATTAAAGATCTTTTAAGTGGTGTAGGCATTGTTTATGTTATGACGCACAAGTGGGGCATGCTAGAAACACCATAGAATCTTGTCCTACCTGCCACGCTTTACATAATTTCCCAATTAGATTACAAGATTGATTGAAAACAAGTAACTGGGGAATAGACAAGGTGAGACAGAAGATGATATATAAATATGCCTGCAAAATCTTCCCTGATCAGAGTACTAAACATACTTTCATTCCATGAACAGAGGAATAGATAGTAAGTGTAGCAAGTGTTTTCTTGAGTTCAATAACGTGCACCTGTGTGACAAAAAAAAAGATAGATCTTTGAGAACATTACAATGTGGTTGTTTCTCTAATGTGTGAATAACTCACTTTTTCCTTTACACCTTACACCAAATCTCATCCACACTTGCTATTCCTAAAGTGGAATGCAAATAAAGTACACTGTGTCGATGCAGCATATATTTACTGCCATCAAGTGGGAGTCGGTTTCTGGGCCATTGACCTTTAAAAGGCATTTGATAAAGTACAAATTTATCCAGAAGAAAAGAACCACAATGATTAAAGGGAATAGGAAGCAGAGAGACATGGTGAATGGATTTTATTCCTCAAAGGAGAAAAGTAAGCATTAGCATCTTCATGGTGGATGGCATTTCAACCATTGTTTTTTCTCTTTATAATTATATAGATAGCACTTGGGTACTCAGAGAACAATTTTGAAGTTTATAACATTTTAAATAGTAAATAGAATAGTAGAAAACTTACAAACCTGGCACAGGCTAGCATGATTGACAGATTATAGTAGATGCAATTTAACATGTAAAGTGATGCACTCTGGGACAAATGTCAAGGAGAATCAGCAAAATCCAAGTGGTTCTGGTCTAAAAGGGATGCAAGAGTCTAAGGTGCCTGAGAGTTCAAATTTACAAATCCTTGAAGTCAACAAGGCAGTTGAGAAACACTATGGCACAAAAAAACAGAAAATAATGGAAATAATGGAAATAATTAGCCAATCAGGCATTTGTGGAGACAGAAACAGAATTAACATTTTATGCCAACAATCTTTCATCGGAACTGATGTATCCCGTAAGTCAGAAATGTATGATATATCTGGCTTTGTAAGTAGGTGTGGAAACACATAAAATAATGGTAGTCATCCTAAATGTTCACAGATTCCTGGCTAGTCTTCTGCAAGTGTTTATTATACAATTTAGAACACTGTCCTTCTGGAAGGTATTGGAGCCTTGCTGTGGCTCCTAGGAAAGCTGGTGTAGTTCCAGAGCAGTGAAGATTAAAAGGGACAATAAAAGTGAATATCATGTTTATTATGTACTTTAAGCAAGTTGGGAGATTAGCAAAGGAACTGGAGGAAATGAAGGGAGGTGAGGCGTTACTGAGCAGTGAGCCATTGTTTCATTGGTCAGTGGATGGGTCAGGTGCTTAGCCTTTGTTCTAGCCTTCTTGAGTTTGATGATGTGGACCAGCGTGAAAAAAAACTTTGGATCTTTTCGAACATTACAATAGTGTTGTTTCTCTAATGTGTGAATGACATGCTTTTTCCTTTATACCAAATCTCATCTACACCTGCTATTTATAAAGTGGAATGTGCACAGAAGAGAAATGAGGCCTTTTTTTCAGGAAGAGGGTTGATAAAATCTGGATCGCACCATCCGAAAGGAGGGTAGAAAAGATTCCATATTAACATCCAAAAGATAATTGTACTTGGAGAAAATTAATTTCCAGGGCTGAGGGGAAATTGCTGGGATGTGGAACTAAATTATACAAGTCTGTCAAAAAGTCAGCACAGGCAAAATAGGGCAAATGGCCATCTTTTGTTAGATTATATGATTGAGGTTGCCAGGAAACAAGTGTTGTAAGCATATAAAATAGGAATAGTCTGGGCATCAGGCAGTTCATATATTTCACAGAGCAGCAAGTACCCGGAGTGTTACTGGCTGCTGTGGTTTTTGCTTACTCTCCATTATAATTTCAATAGATGCTGGACTGTTTCCTGACTAAAACAGAGGTTGCAATGTAAAGAAGTCTTCAAGGGTTATACATGGTCCATGCCATCCTAATGGACTGAATGTTATCACCTGAAGGGACTGGAGAGGAATTTTATGGATTTTTTCCTGCTTATTGACCCTGTTATTTTCTCTGTTGGTTTGCTTCTTCTAGGAAATGATGTAGCTGTGGGGGTTGGTTGTGAGGGGTGTGGGGAAGGACAGGGTGTTTAGCTATGATCGTTAATCCATTATGATGTGGCACTGGCTTGGAGCAGTTGCTCATGTCCATTCCATCTCCAATTATGCTGATGTAAGACACCCATGTTTTTTGTTTTGAGGAAAAAAGATACAATTTACTTCAGAATTATTTTATGGTGTTGCTTCCAAACTAGCACAGTATTTTGGTTACTTTTCCCTTCAAAATAAAAATGTGCAGTTATATTGTTTCCAAGATATCAGACTTCCAAAAGTGTTTCTCAGCCATTGAAGTACAGACCGTCACCAGGTTACAACCACCTGACTTATGGACACTCGTACAAATGAACAAGCTCCCATAATATTAAATTCAAAAGTCTGACATATGTACATATGTTCATTTTTATGAATGGCAGAACTAGTTTCCTCTCTCTCTCCACTTTCAGTAATTATTCTGTCTTATCAGTCTTATGTGTGTTTGATGCCATTCATTACAATACTGTGGCAGTATGATAACCATATCAAATGACTTGTGCATTTTCTGACTTATGGACAAAACCAACTTATGGACATCTGTAAAAATGGAACCTGTTTGTTACTCAGGGACAGTTTGTACCTTGTGAATGTCATTACCATTGGTTTGTGTAGAGCAAGTTCCCACAAACAGCAATGTGAAAATGTCTATAAAAAATGTGGTTAAGTAATGTTTGTGTAGACATAAGTATTACCCAGGGCACCAGGAAGAACATCCTCGTTCTTCTTTGAAAGGGTGTCATGAGACTTTTTGATCCCACCTAAGAGAGATGATGACCCATGGATTTAACAATACACCTGAAAGACAATGAAATATTCTTTTGGAACTGTACTGGACTGTGAGTCAAGACTTACATCAGCGTAATTGGAGGTGGATTTTGGAGCATCACTCAGGTCTATTATATGTCTTAGTGCATAACCAAGGGGTCTAACTTCAGCTGACATTGGCTGAACTTAGCCAGTTTCAAAGCAATGCAAGGGTGCAACTTCTAAACAGGATGTGCTTGTTGCCTGCAACCATTAGTGGATGATTTTTCACAGATTCAGGAAAGGTTTGGCTGCAGCATGTCACCACCTCCTTGGAGAAACTTTGTGACCTCAAGCTTCCTCCTCAGTCAGATCCACGCAGGATATACTTCCTAAAGACTCTAGTCTGATGGGATCTCCCGCTCAGAGCTCTTTACCCATTTCTCATTTACCTCTTTTGTAAGTCTATGGAGTCACGTTTGTGCCAACCAAAGGAGCCTGCAGAAGGGATGGCTGGAGATAAGATCGGGCCACATTCATAGCACTCTCTGTAACATAACTTGGTCCATCACTCCTGTGAACAAATGTAGTTCTCTCAAACCAACTGAACTTCAATGCAATCATCTACAAACACATAAGTCATTGGCAATCCATTTCAATAGTGCTGACAAAGTGGTTCTTTCTTTTGGTAAATGGCATGTTTCCCATATATGTTTAACTTCTTGCATTAGCTGGATCATCTGAATCAAATACTACTTTGCACGAGAGTTAATGTCACCGACTGTCTCCTCTCCATACCCATAACATTCTTGTGTAATATACATGCTGTTGTGCTATCCACAAATTTGTGCACTCATAAATGCAGCAAAATTGGAAACAAATTAGTAACTACAAAGCAGAAGAAAAGTGTTACGTTGCCCGATTTCACAGCTGTGGACATGAACATCTGGGAGATAAGGACACCTGAGCCATGGGAGTAGAGAAGAACCATCAGACTCAAGATCAGGATGTTGAACTCTGTCAGTGGAGTGTTTCAGAGGGTAAGGAATGACCATGGAGTAGGAACAGCAGCATCAACAGCAGGAAATGAAATGATGTGACTGTGCTGTGACTGAAAGATGGAAAGATTGATTGTTAGATTTAAGACCATTATCAACAGCAGTTAGCTTGTGATCTGGAAAAGCTATTGGGAGTCACAGAGCATTATCACACATCTTAAAAGGAAGAGGAAGAAAAACACCACTTGCCAGTGATAAAACAGTATCAGGATCTGAAGCGTCTGAAGATTAAGATCTCTTTTATTTTCAGTGTTAGCATATCACATGAATTAGCTCATGGTAGGGGGCCTTCTGAAGGGCTGTGACCTGGTATCTGGAATACGTGTGTAAGCCTGAAAGATCTCAGAACAAAAGACTTAGTGGAAGAGAGCAAACTCTGGAAATTAAACTTTGGTCAGTTACTGCAGTAGGATTATTTGGTATGTTTCCAACAAATTTTGCAATGATTTGAATAATATTTTGTTGGTTTGGTGTAGGTATCTAAATCATGACAGGTAGGATTTCCTTTATATTTATATCTGAGTGAATTAGCTTAGGTAATTTAACAGATAGTGTTTATCTGAGCCCATCAAAAAAGTATGATGAGATTTTAGAAATAATGTGACATTTTGTGATAACAGTTTAAACTTATACTTTGCATTTGCAGCTCTTTGAAGGGGAGTGCTTTGAAGTGAAGCAACATTTTCCATGAATATAGATATTCCTTAGATGCAAGGGTTTGATTGTACAGATTTTCAGGGAATTAACAGGGCTGTCTCATTTCATGCGGTCAGGTAAAACCATGAACACAGAACCAAACTGTGACAGATGATGATAGACAAAAGCACCATGCTCCAAACATTTACTCTTTTTCTCAAAAAAATTAAACTGTTTTAGTTTATTCCTCTCAAATGACGTTTCTTCTTGCTATTACTTCTGATGGTTTTTGGCAACACATGGCAGTTGATGTTAAAGTGATTTTCAGAAAATGCTCTTTCCAGACCTCTCAAGAAGTTGATTTCTTGGTGTAAAAGAAGATCTCGTCTGTTAGGCCTAATACAATGCAAAATTCATTGTGTCTTAAACTATCATTTTCTTGCACATCCTGCTCTTCAGTTTAAAGCAAATGGCATTTGTTGATGATGTTTCCTTTTTTGGCGCTATTATTAGCAGAGCTGTTCCAATATTGTGCAACAGAAATCACTGGCAGAAGTATTTGATAGAAATCAGGGTTAGATTATGAATGTATTGCTGGATTCTAAAGCTTAAAATGAATGATGAACTTGAGAGTGCAGCCCATTAATCAGGCAGTGAGGCATAATCTTAGGCTTTATATCAACTATAACTCCAGTGTGCAAAGCAGCTTGGAGATACGGAACAAGATTCAAGTAGGAATGCTGGGATAAGGCACAATCATAAATTATGTTCAGATGTAAAAGACTCTTTGGTCACTTTGATCCTATCCTTCCAGAATACAAACCTGATGCTTTCCTAATATATCGGCTAGCTATTTTTCAAAACTCCTAAATTCTTGTCGGATCTACCCTAACTGGCTACACATATCATCCTTCACACAAAGAAATATTTCCTGTTGATTGTCCCTGTTCTGTCTTCTGGGGACATGGGCAATACTGACATTGCCCATCCCTTGTTAACTAAGGATATTCAAAGCCGACCATATTGATGTCAAAGGAGGCCAACCAGAACCGAGTTGATAAAGGTAAATATTTGCTTAACACCAATTGGGGTCCATATCTGTGAAAGGTCCCTCTGTGCCAGTTGTAGGTCTCATGTTGTGAGGCAGCCATTTCAAGAAAGATGACAAAAGTGAGCAGCAACACAATATAAGTTGGTGAAGAAACACAGCTTTAGGCTTTCTGTACTGTTTAGGCATGCTCAACGCAAATATAAAAGTCTTTTGAAACTTCCATTTACTGATATCTTTGTTTTTTTTAACAGGATCCATGAGATAACGTCACCATGAATTTCCAGTTGTAAGTTTGCAACATCTTAAACTGTCACATTCCAGAAGTCCTCACTAGTTAGTTTAAAACAGACAGTATTGCAGGTGACGTTTCCTTAGTTGGTACTTTTGTTTGTAGTGCTGTGTAGAGAAAAAAATAAGGAATTACAAACCAGTTAGCCTAACACCAGTAGTGGGGAAAATGCTAGAGTCTATTATAAAACATTTGAAAAGCATTAACGGGATTGGACAAAGTCAACACAGGTTTATAAAAGGGCTGAATGGCTTACTCCTGTCCCTATTTTCCATGTTTCTATTTCTCAGCTGGGGTTGTGGTGCTCAACGAGGACTTTGAAATGGTCTTTATGTACCTCCTTACTCTGAAGTGATTGTCCCGTTTATTAAAAAAGCTGTCAGAGAGGATGTCTTGTTCGGAAATCAAGAGTTTGATAATCAATGGATCTGGTCATTTCTGCAGCTTTCTAGCTTCCTTTTTGTACAGCTAGACTTCATGATCAATTCACAATGAAAAATATGAAAATAGACGTCAATGCATGCAAGGTTTATGAGTTGAAGCAGCATGGAATCATTAAGAGAAATTCCAGAAGCATTCACTTGCCTGGCTGGTGGCTAATACAGTATATTTGACCAGGAAAACAGAAAAATTAGTTGAAAGATTAGCGAGAAAGTATCAGGAACAAACTAGAAGCAGAAAAAAAATTAGAAGACCAAAAGAGAATAGAAGGATACATTCATATTCCTGACAAAGTAATCTTAATTGTAGCTTCTCAAAAAAAAATTTATGTTGCACCCTTTTCATCTTCAGGAGATCTCAAAGCAAAGACTTCACAGCAAATGAATTAATTTGGAAGTGTAGTCACTGTTGTTGCATAGACAAAACATTGGGAGGGGGGGGAGGTTAAGGAGCAGAGCACACATTAAACTGGAAAGTTTTGAAAATAAAATCATCACATGGTGCTCACCATGTTCCCATTTGTCACCAACTGAACGGAATGTTTTATATTCTCAGTTGCCTACTTGAAAAGGACATATCCCAGTCCTAAGGAATAAAGAAACCGCAAACCCTAACTTAATCGCTTTATTAAAGTTTGTTTTTGTAATATTGGAGAGGGGCTACAGTAACTTCAAAAAATAAAAGTGGGGTTTAAAAGATATTCAATCATAAGCGTAACATTGACTTTTCAAAATTAGTCCTGTGAGGAACTATAGGATTAACAGCTTAACCTCCTCTCTGTTAACGTTGGAGCTTGCTTTCTTCTTCACGAAAGTCGGAACGTTATTGTTTTTTGTGGGTCAGAGGATTTACATTTGTTTATGGTTTGTGGCTGCCCACATATTTGGCTTCTGATTACACATTCCTTTATCAAGATCTCAATAGAACTAGTCTCTGGATTTTTGAATAAAGACTTTTATGTGGGTGTGCACATAAGATTGCAATCAGAACCTGTTGTAATATATGGTTAAATAGCTCTTTATAGAGCCATATGAAATTGGCTTGCTATAAATTCTCCACAGCTTAAATTTTTAAAATGCTCTTAGCTGGAGCAACTAAAAGGCACCAATAACTGAATGTTTGAGTTATAATGTTCTGTATTTTGTTATCATTTGTCTGTGTTTTAAAGTTCTCCTGTCTATGTATTCAATGGTTTCCATGCCCTGGTCCATCCCAATTTTGTAACCTCCTACGGTGCTACAACTCTGTACAAACTGTGTATCGTCAACTCTCGCCCCTCACACATCCCACACTTCCTTCGTCCCAAAAGTGGTAACCTCATCCCAGTGGTTTAAATCCTAAATTCCAAAATAATTTTCCCAAATCTCTTTGCCTCCACAGCTGCCTCCTCTTTTATGATGGTCCTTGAAACTAACTCTTTTATTAGCTATTTAGTCACCTTAAAAAATTTTAAGAATGTTTTTTACACTGTTGCTTTTTTTGTTTGCATTGAACAGCAAATGAACTGTTGTGTTTAAGTAGTTGAACTTAATTGTGTCACAAACAGCAGTGTGCATTACTGTGATACTGCTTTCACATTTGTGAATTAGGCATTGAATTGTGCCATGGATTTTTTTCAAAGTGGCAAGAGTCACCCCCTGGGGAATTTTTAGTCTCCCATTTGTACAGCAATATCCACAGCTTTCATGGTTTGCTTTGATAAGGTTTAGTGATACTCATGAGTTCAGCGGAAGATCTGGTTTGGACCCATTACAAGATATTTATCTGGGACTCCTTGTGAATTACATTTAGTCTTCCATCCTTTTTCAGAGTTGAAATTGGATTGTTGAAGGGAAGCACATGGGTCCAGAGGGCTAAATGATTTTAAGCCTGTTTCATTTCTCTGGACTTCCCATTGGGTTGCAACTTCTTGATGAACGGATGGGTGAGCAGTTTATAACAGCAGCAGCACCCAGGGTGTTGGGGCTGACGATAGTTCTGCTGTTTTGCAGCATTCAATTGTAAGCTAATAAGTTGAATGTGAATACTTCTGCTCCATACTGGTTCAGAGTGTTTGACGACAGGTCCTCTCCAGCTGATGAATGCCCAACACATGTACAGCCCGTACATATGAATGAGCATTTGGGAGACGGTGGTATGGATTTGCCCACTGCTGCGGGGCTGCAGGCACCTTCTGCCACCTGGAAAATTGGTTTGTGGCTGCATTTCTGACTTGCAAACTGTTCGAACAGTTTATAGGAACAGAACCCTGCTGTACCCTGCAAAGGAGTTGTCTAGAAGTTGCAAGGTCCAGATTGATAGTCTGTGGTGCTGTTGCTAAAAATGCTAAGTTTAATTTGATTATTTTGCCCATCACCATGTACGAACTAAAACTCTCCAAAAGGCACAAGAGCAGAGGCAGTGCAGATTTGGAGTCCCTGCCAAGAAGAGTGACATTCTGTAATAGTTCTGGAGATGCTAAGAATGCTTTTCATCTTTTATGCAACTGCACATTTCCTTAAGCCACCAAATCAGAATAATAGGATAATAATTATGCAAGCAGTATCCTCAATATTTACAGTCTTATGCAGAACAAGTGTTATGACTCAGGAAAAGCACACACATCACTCATTATTTTAAGATGAAGGTATTCGGTAAAGACTTCCTACATTTAAATGCTAACCAAACTTATCAACTTAGATCTTAGAGATGCTACCCATGACTTTTGTATTTATGTAACTATAGCTTATATGACCTATGTACATTTTAGTTATACTTAGCAAGGAAATAGGCCCTGTATCCTACTGAGTCCATAGCATTTATCAAGCATTTCTTCACACTAATCCTACACCAGCTCCATTTAATTCTCATTAAGTCTCCCCAGATTCCACCACTCACCTGCACATGTGGGGCAATCTATTGTGCCAATTAACCTATCGACCTGCAAGTTCTTGGGATGTGGGAGAAAACTGGAGTACCCAGCGGAAACCCAATTGTTCACAGAGAGAATATCCAAACACCACACAGACAACACCTGAGGTCAGGATTGAATCCGGGTCTCTGGAGCAATGAGGCAATTGTGCTACTCATTTTCATTGAGCTTAGAGTTAGGCTAAATAGAACAGTGATCAAATTGTTTTTTTCACAATAGAAATCTCACCAGCAGAATGACAATGCATATTAAGAGATTTACTCTGTACAGTTTGAAATAATAGTGATCACATCAGTCTTTCAATTACTCATAGCCAGTTGCTACACTGATATCTACATTATCCTGAAGTTGTCAGCAAGGAGAGCAGCCATTAAACTTTTGTCTTCCTGCGTGTAAAGAAATAGCATTTTATTTATTATATTGTGCTTTTGGATTAAAGTATCAGATTTTTGCTTTCTTTCTTTTGATTTATTTTTCTTTTTATTCTACCATAAACATATCATCTTAAATATCTTACTCTAAAACAGTTTATTTCAAAGTAAATATGACATAGTGCAGTGAGAACGAATGGCAATAACAACTGCAGTATGTCTAACAGAATTTGATTAAAATGTATTTGTTAATTCAAAATGCTGGTACAGGGATCTTATTGTTTTTAATAATTGCAGTGACATGTGTTAAATATAAAATATGCAATAATTTTACAGCTTTGATTCATGAAAATAGCAACTTAAAGCTTTACGTGCACACTTTGCAACAGTTTCACAAAGTAAATAAAAATTCTTACCTGGAGTTAATGGTTCCTGGATCAGGAGCTATAGATTTTACATTTTGGACAAAACGTACAAAGGGAAAGCACTTTCATACAGACAATAGTTATGATCTGGATTTCATTGCATGTAGGAGTGGAAAAAAAGAATCAATCTGTGCCTTCAAAGGGGATTTGGATAAGCACTTGAGAAAGAATAATTTTGGGGGCTATGGGGAAAGAGCTGGGAACTGACTGGATTGTTTTACTAGGAGACGGCACAGATTTGATGGGCCAAATGTCTTCTTTCTGTACTGCAGCAATTTCATGATTCCATGGAGGGTTGTTAATGCAAGTAACACTACATCCATTAACACTGCTCTGAATTTACTAAATTTAGCCTTTTTTGTGTAAGACTCAGGATATACACTTTGGCTTTCTTCATGGATGTCCACATACGAGAAATAAATCATGTTGGAGAGCACTGCAGAAACATGAAATGAATGAACTGCAGGATCCTTGCCAGAACCCCATGTGCATAATAAATTTAGTATTTTTTAAAGAAAAGTGAAAGTTGAAAAATTAACATGAGTAGAAATGGCAAAAATGCAGTGCTGGTAGATCTCTCACCATAAGGCTCACAGCTACTCAGAGGCCCAGAGTGCAGTTTTATATTTACTGTAATCCCAGAGTGGCCCAAATGAAAATATGTTCACCCGCCACAGTTTTATAAAATATTCAATGAATCAAAGTAGCATTGATTTAAGTGCAACTGATTTAATTGCTTATTTATTCTTAGTTCCTATTTTTGAGGAACTAAGAATAAATAAAATTCTTTGCCCCCGTTATTTATTTGGTCGAAAAAGTATTCCCTTTCTTAAGGTGGATTTGTGATTCTTGCTGAGCTTTCGTTGCAGCATTACCTTTCCCTTGATTGAGTCTCCAGTGACCAACACTTTTAACAGCCTCTATTTGCCGCAGCCTCCCAGACTGATTGACTAACACCCAAATTCAGATTCAAAGCACCTCACATACATCTTCCTCTGGCACCAGTGCAAACATTAGCCTCTCCCTGAAAAGCCTCAACACAAATAATGATTTGACACGTTCATTTGGAGGGTTAAACTGCATCAAACACAAGGAGAAAAGCTGGTTTTTAACAATTTTTTTCCTGCTGCTCTTGTCTAAAAGTTGTTATTTATAAGTTACCTGGCATGATGCCACATGACTTGAGCCATCTCGATCTCGTGGATCTGTAAGCAGAATGGAAACTCAATCTCCCTGATGTGTCTCTTTCATATACTCAGGCTTGTTATGCTTAGTGCCACCTGGATGTGTGCTGAGAGAGCACGTACCGTGTCAAAGGTGTACCCATTGCATGGCAACCCATCAAGGAATGAATTCTTGAGCCTTCTACCTGGTATATGGCAGTATCTGTGAGTTATGTACTCTGTCCTCTTGCCTACTATTCCCAGACACTGCTGGTGTAATTTTGACCAATGCTGTCATTTCCTGCCCTCCAAAAGTTGCCCATGAATGCCAAATAGGTTAAAACTCTTTACACCCACCTCAAGGTGTGGAACATCCATTTGGATTGCCCACAGATTTCATACTGGTTTTTTCAATCTGCCTTTCAGTAGCCAACTCTTTAAAAGAGCTGTCAATGAGTTTAAGAATTTGTACCCCTTAATGTTTATCTGCAGACTTTAAAAACTGCCAAGGCACAGAATATATGATTCTCAATTGGCAAGCTACAAATGGAAGGCCTCATTCTGGCCAGGAACTTGTCCTGAATATTAAGTGGCCAACCCTTGAGGATTCAGTGGAGTTGGCCATTTCAAACTCATGCAAGTACAAAGCTAGCAGTGAATCAGTCTCACGGCCTCAATGCCAGAACAGAAACATTTCCCCTATTGTCTGAAAGACTGGCCCAGAAAATCCATGGGATATAATTCTGTCAGTCATGCCAGCCAGTGTGCTCCTCCATGGCCCAAGTTGTAGTCTGAGGTTAATGGCATCTCAAAGCACTGGATATGCACCACCAATGCTCCCAGGCCAACATCCCCAGCACCAAGGCTCTAATTACACTCTGCTCGCTCTGATGGGCAGACCACATCGATCACATGCCCAACATTCAAATCTCAAAACTTGAATCTCAGCTCCATCACAACAAGGGATTAGGAGGTAGACACAAGAAGCAATGCAAGGATGTTCTCAAAACTTCCCCGTAAAAATGTAACAGCACCACCATGAGAGTCACTGACCTAAAGCTGCTCAGATGGAGTAGGAGCATCTGGGATGGGACTGAGAACCTTCGGTTTGTTTAATCAGGAACATGCAGAATCAAGAGTGATCGTACTCTCACCTTCCAATCCCTTTAAACACCTCCTACCCCATCTGTGGCAGAGTCTGCTGTTCCCATCAGTCTCTCAGAACTGGAGTAAAAGCAAGCCATCCTCAATCCTGAAAGAGTGCCTCAGGAGAAGAATTTAATCTGTATTGGATACGTGAGTCCCTGTTGACTAGTTAAGAAGTGCCTCCCCTACATTAGGGAGAGGCCTAATCTGCTGCATTTTCCTCGCCATATTGTTCTCCCTGTGGAAGGAGTCAAACACGATTTAAAACCTGTTTATTTTAACGTCATTTTTAAAAATAGTAACTGGTTGGGTTTTAAGGGATAAAGCTGTTTTACAGAAGCTTGTGAATCTGCAGAAACTTGGCCTCCAATCCGCACATTTTGTACTTCTTCAATGCCTTTGTGACCATTGATCTAATTAATAAACAGCCAGAGGTGCAATCCAGTTTAGCACGGGGAAGACAGCATGAAGTAAAACTTAAATGTAATTCTACTGATACGCTATTTCCAGATCTTAAACAAACTGCTTTGAGCATTATAAGCACAGTATTTGCTCTTTGTATATAATTTGTTTTGAAAATTGAAACAAAATGACATTATAAAAAATATGTATTATCTGTGCAATTTGTAACAGAGGATATATTTACATTAACTTGGTTAGCTCTGTCTTTCCTGGTACTTGACATGTTTTAAATATTAAATTTCCTAAGAAGGTGAATTGTACAGTTGAAATGCGCCACGGAGCTTTTCAGCAACTAACTGCTGATTGCTTGAAAGTATCCTTTATCTGAGGTCATTCAGCTGCATGGTATAAGCTGTTTAATAGACATTAATGGTAATTAGTGGATGAGTCCGTTGTCCTTGGTAAAGCCTGCACACTCTCTTATCGATGTCATCGCAACATTCGCTAATGTACAGGTATACTTCCAATGTTTAGCGATTCTACCAATGAATGAACTCCAGCTCAGCGGTAGTTTCAGTTTTCTCCTGGGAATCTGTTTTATCTTTCAATATAAATTCATCAACAAGCATTACAGCCACTGTGCATTTTTCAAAGAAAAAAGTCTTCATTTCGTATTTTGCTTTCAATGGTGGAGAGAAAGGAAGAGGAAAATTGGTCAATTTACACTGATCTTGTGGTTAGTGCTCACCTCTGCCAATATAGTTACGTCTACACAATGGAAGATACTTCTCCAGTTATGCACAGAGGGAAACAATGGAAATTTCATGATGTGCATTGGAATGGAAGAGTTGTGCAGGCAGAGTAGTGCTGTGTATAGTATTTACAGTCCCACTTAGGTTGGCAATATAGTGACACTGGATGCTATTGATCTCAATTGATCTTGAAATTTTAAATTGAGTCACGGATATCTAAGGATGGGAACCCGTTGCCCCTATCAAGTCCAATCTACTAATGACCGATTACATTTTTGACTCCTATTGCCCGCTAATGAAATTAATGAGTCTTGGAAGCCCAGTAGTAAAATAGTCACTCAAAAAAGCGGCTCCATCACCTAATCCTCAAAGGAAATAAATAGTCCTTCCCAAACTGAGTGAAAAATGATTGGCCAAAATTTGCCAACAAAATAAGTGTGATCAAAGGGACTCACCCTTATTTATACATAAATAATAGAATAGCTTCAGGTGAGGAGCAAATTCAATTTTCTGAAAAGGTCACTCACCAATGTTTGCCCTCTGGGTAACATTGTTGTGTTTGCTTCGTAAAAATAGCATTTTGCTGTCTGACTCATCTTTCACATGCATTCAAAGTCATGAATGCGCTGTATGTGGGACAAAGTAAAACTGCTGCAGATATTTGGTGCAAGGAATTACAAGAGCAAGTGTGTTTGTAGCATTGTGCAAGTGTTAATAACTTCCAATCAACTCTAATACTGAAACTAAAGCATTAGTCCTTCAAACTGTAAGTTGTTTTAGCTGATTGTATTTTCTTTCTTGCTTTTCCTTTCTGAATTTGCTCTTTTCCATATTTTTATCAGTATTGATTTATCCTTTATATTTATTCTCCTCAGACATTCCACTTATTTCTTTACCTTTACATCTGATTGGTTAAAGAGACATGCTATTGATTGCCATTTTCCCAGATTTGCCGTGTTCCATTTCCTTGTACAAGTGTTAGTCCACACTTCCAGTGACCTATTGTGCAAAAATATTTTGAGCTGATGTGTGCCGGGGGAAATCAAAATGCTGATACTGGAATTCTTGGCCTTGTATATATTGCATTTTATTGTTTTTAATTACATAATTGAGAATATCAAAACCATTATTGGCCATTAATTACTTGCCCATTTTCCTAAACATCCCCCAGGAGCAATGTTGTTAAGTGCATATTTTCATACAGATCCAGCAGTAACATTTACTTCAATCTAGATAAGATTTCGTTCAACAACGATTGAAGCAGATATCTGAATTTATTCATGCTTGTCTTCCACATTGTTTCAATGATATTAATTACAAAGATTCCATTGAGATATTGGAGCAAGCCACCAAATATTTAGTTGAGAGGTTGTGAAGGGTGAATTAATTTTTGGATCTTAGAGCAACGTAAGGAAGGCATTGACCCATTAAAGGGGAATTTAATCAGTGCCATTCTGCTATTCTTTCTCAAACCCCTGCAATTTTCTTTCACCTTCAAGTATTTTTCTAATTCCATTTACTTCAATTCACACCTCAGCACAAATGAACCAGCCAGTCTCATGTTCTGAACATTTGATAAAGAACAGGAGAAGGAAAGGAACTCAAGGCTACAAGATTGTAATTACCAAGGCAATATTTTTTGTATGTCTTTCACCTTCCATTAGCCAAACAGGTTAATTGAGAAATAATATGACCTTGAAGCAAGTTGTAGATGCATTGTGCTAACTCCTCAGTCGACTCTGCAGTGAAGGAGAGGGCTTTCATACGCAACTGTTTTGTCAGCTGGTGAGGAATAAACTGATGATCAGCCAGTTTCATATCTGCAGAACTGAGGTCACTAGTGTCATATTTCAAAGAAGTGAAAGCAATATACAGGGGAGGCAGTTCTTATCTCCAAATACTTAGCATTTACTGCATCCCCGCAATCATTCAGTACTCCTGCCATAAATAAAGCAATGTTGGAAATATTTTGTTGGTCAGCTACATTTGTGAAGAGCATTGTTGTTTTTGATCGATGATCTTTCATCATAACTGTGAGAAGCCAGTGAAATAACAAGGGATAGGGTGGAACACAAGAGAGATTGAATGACAATATTGATGACGGAGCCAAGTGACAGATTGTGGTAAAGGGATTAGTAAAGAGCGAAAGGGAGGTCTGGAGGCAGTGCAAGCAAAGAGAAGATTATAATCTGAAATCGTGAATGCTGGAAATTGATACAGAAGGGCTGCGATTGCTCTTTATCTAAAGTTGTTGAGGCTTGAAGGCTGCAATATGTTTAGCTGGAAGATGCCACTTTGCATTGACAATATGTTTATAAGCAGAAACATAGGGAGCTTTGTGAAGAAGCAAAAATGCGCAGCCAAAAATTATGTTTGCATTGAAAGTTCACAAATGGTAAATTAGATAGAGCCAGTGAATCTCTTTCAGTGGCATTAGGTGAATGTTATCCAGGATATAAGGACACTGTCAGTTTTGAACAGTGCTTTAAAATATACGAAACACAAAATGAATTCTGGACAATGCAGTGCTGCCTTATTACATGTTTTGAAACCTTCACAGTTCCTAGAGCCTCCTGGAATTAAAGATTCATTTGGACACTGCTGACAATTACCCGAGACAACAAGGTTAGGGACATGATGCATTTTGTTTATTAACTTTGAATATTTTCATTAGTTACTGGAGTCGATACAGAAAGCCTGTTTGACCAGTGGAACTGCTGGAGTCCATGTGATGATAAAACACCTGGAACATAATCAGCCAATTCTCTAGGCTGTGGCCAAATCTGCAAACTTCATACTGGTAACTTTACAGATACATCTTTTCATGGAGGACAGCTGGAAACTCCACCTCTTCTATAGTGCAGAAATGTGAGCTCTTCCAGTACTGGTCTCCTGGATGTCCTTGATTTTCCATTCTATCCAGAAGTACAGATGGACCTTAAACCCTGGATTTTCCTCCCTAACCCATTTTTCCTCTCTATCTCTAACTTTCCCTTTAGGTTTTTTTTTAAACCCCACCTCATTAAAACAGATTTTATTTATAACACACCATTCTCAACTTCAGCTCATTCCAAAACACTTCTCATCTATTGAGGTACTTCTTGAGATGTAGTTACTGTTGCATCTTTGGAATACAGCAGAGAATTTACATAGTGAAAACTTTCTCAAACAGGAATGTGATAATGACCGGATAAATTAAATCTCTGTTCTCAAATTGAGGGATTAATGTTGGCCTGTATACTGGGGAAAACAGCCTTGCTCTTCAAAATAGTGGTTGGGATCTTTTATATTCAAGTGAGAGGAAAGCTTCAGTTTAATAGCTCCTCTACTTCCTCTGAAGACTAAGGAAATTCGGCATGTCCCCGATGATTCTCACCAATATTTAAAGATGCACCACAGAAAACATCCTACCTGGGTGCGTCACAGCTTGGTATGACAACTGCTCTGCCGAAGATTGCAAGAAATTGCAGAGAGTTGTGAATGCAGCCCAGTCCATCACGCAAACCAACCTCCCTCCATTGACTATACTTTGTCTACACTTCTCACTGCCTCAGGAAAGCAGCCAACATAATCAAGGAACCTTCCCACCCTGGTCATTCTTTCTTCTACATTACTTCTAACTGTAATGCTATACTCTGCATTTTGTTTTCCATTTTACTACCTCACTGTACTTGTATATGGAATGGTCTGTCCAGATGGCACACAAACAAAAGCTTTTCACTGCATATTGGTACATGCAACAATAATAAACCGATCCCAATTCATCTGAATGACAACCTTTTAGTCTTCTCTGGTCCTGGACTTCCTTGTCCCCTTCTCTGCAGTGGGACTTGAATCCACGAGTCAGGGAACCAGCCATAATCATAGTGAAACACTGAGCATTTGGCCACTTATTTTAAAAGTGACGTATCTTTTTTCTTGTAATACCCTGCTTTGTGTGCAGGTTGCTGTTTTTACAGGTTGGCTACTTTGGTTAACTGTTTGCCAGCATGTACATCTGCACGTCCTAATCCATCAGGTTGACCTCTGATTTAACTGGTTGAGGATTTGGGAACTGCCAAGCGCTGTAATCTCTTGCAGGACAGCAGCTAGATTCATGACTGAGATACTCCTGGGATCCAAGATTGGGCACGCATACACACACTTGTTCTCATCAAGCAGACTAGCACTTCCTTACCCCCTCAGGTGTGGGTCCAGCCAGGGATATCAGGTGACACTCTGTCGACATATTCAGCAGAAAAGCGTGAGATGGATCTGGTGCCCAGCCTAGACCTTCACTCATTGATTGCTATCCCCTCCCCCACTGCAGTTGGCGGCTCTGTACCGGTAGAGGGCAGTCGGAGGATAGGTGGCAACAGCTGGACGAAGCAAGGCCGGCGGGTGGAACCAGGTAACCGCACAGGGCTGCGGAGATCCTGCTCCTCTGCCCAGGTAACTCGCCTGCTTCCCACTGAAGGAGGAACCTTGGGGCCGAGGGCGCGGTAACTGACACAGTCACGTCTCCCAGAACTTGTATACCTCTGAGCTTTCTCTTCAGAATTTATTGTGAAGAGCCAGGCTTGAAGCAAGAAACATCTAAAAAAGTTCCAGGGTGTGTTCCCTATTTTAAGTGGCTCATTAATCATCGACTTGTGCCAAAAGCCTTGCAGATCCCTTCCCCCCCCCCCTTCCTTTCGTTTTGCCGTTTTGTAAGGAACTCTGTTCTCCCAAACCGCCCTGTCAGGTTTGATGTTTTATCCAGCAGGTTTCTGCACGGTGCAGCAATCGCCGCCCGTTATAGTTTGCAGAAGCAGACACGTTTGTAGATGTTAATCGTTGGAGAATTTGAATAGTCTTTGTAGAAAAGAATTGCACCCAGAAATTTGCAGGCAGACTTCGCGTGATATGATGGGTGGAGATGATTAATTAAAATTGATTAACATTTCGGGCGTTGAATTGAACATCCGTAACATGATTGCCTATTTACTATTGCGCTGCGTCTCGTCTTGTCACGTGATATTCTCGCTTTAAAATGTTATCAGCTTAGGGTAGCACAATTGTTCCGCAATAAGTAGCATAACAGGCAATTTTCCCTTTTGTGTTTCCTTAATGTGAAATTATGTATAAAAGAGTACAGGGGATGTCTCCGCAGTTCACCATTACTTGTTGATTAAATCCCACTGGGGTACAACAATTAGCAAAATGTTCAACCAGATGTCACAGATGATTTGGAGAACTTGTAAATGATTAAAAATGATTGTTTTTACTTTCCCGTGCATTTCCACTTCCTTAAAGCAAATTATTTCATCAGTGTAAGTTATGTGCATCTTTGTTTAATTGTGTGTTTATATGTGATGAATATATTTTAGATGACATTGAATATGAGATTCTTTAATTAAGGAAGATGGGGTTTGGATTACAGGGTTACCATAACAAAGTTTAAATCCATCTTCTCCTCAATGGAGAGAAGAGAAACCAACCAGTCATGGAACATAAACTCCTTTCAGCTTTTGGTCTATCGTGTGTGTACCAGGGCTGCAAAAGTTCGTCTCACGGTTCAGTTTTCCTCCTGTAACACTTCAAGTTAGTCCTCCAACTTCATGGATTCTGATTCCACCACTCTTTTGGGTGATGCATACCAACCTTAAATGCACCTCCGTATAAATACCTCTCTCTTCGTCAACCCCATTTTTGATTTTCCATTTATTTCAAATCTATGGCCGGTGGTTATCTTTTCATTTTCTGGAAGGAATAGTTTCTCATCAAATCCAATCATTAACATATCTAAGTCTCACTGCAACCTTTGTAACTGAGGAGAACACTCCAAGTTTCTCCAAGTAATGAAATTCTCTTGTCCTTGATTACCATCGTCTTCCAGCTCTGAATTGTACACAATACTCAAGGTGAGATGAAATAGGAGATTTGTAAAGATTAACATAAATACCATGCTTTTGTATTCAATACCCCTCTTTGAATATCCAAGCACTACATTCACTTTATGAGCAGCTTATCAACCTGCCCTACTACCTCTCAAGATTTTGAAAATATGCACACAGGTCCCTCTGTTCCCACAACCCCTTCAAAATAGTAGCATTAAAGATCTATTCATCAATGAAGCAGCAACAAATGAGTGTTAGCATTATTCTCACAATCTCTGTAATATTTGAACAAGATCAAATAGTAAACAAGAAGGACAAATGCGTTGATTGTATATGGAACCTTTTTTGGTGTGTGTGCATTATCAAGATGTATTAACCTGTTTTTATTTGGAGAGAAAAGATTGGAAAATGTGGAAACTGGTGGAAGTTATCTCCAGATCATCTCAGTAGAGCAATGAACTAATGATGTGAAAACAGTAAATGAGCTGTACACAAAAGTAATGACCGAACCCTACTGATCACCACACTCTCCAGAAGAATAGACAGGCCAACATTGTGACTCTTCAGACACATTTATGCCCTGGTGTGAGGACTGCAGCTATTTTCTCTCAATTTCCACATGGCCCACTGCTCAGTCTGAGCATGCTATCTCTCAAAGAACACTGGAATGATAATTAAGGGCTAAAATTACTAAAATCAATGTTGAAGATGTCTAATGTGTTTTCTAGTAAGTGCTATTGTATTAAGTTTAGAGATGATGTTAATTTAGAAAAAGAACATGTGTTATCCTTAATGTTTGACAATTTGCATTACAACATGATGGTAAAAAAGTGTGGTGCCTGTAATCTAATTCATAGTTCCAGCCAGATTTGGAGTAGGGTTTAAGTATTCAGGCCAAGAGGATTAGCTAAGGAAATGGACAGCCAGTTGCCTATGCCAGGATTCCATTAATGATTACTGATTTTCATTAAGGGAAGAAAGACATCGCTGGAGAATAGACTGATTAATCAAGTGGAGTACCCAGTGTCTGTCTCAGAACCTTTCTTTTAGATGCTGGAAAATAATCGGTGATTATAGTTAATCAGGATATTTTATTTAACAAAAGAAATAGCTGAGTGAGGGACAGCATCCTTGCTGCAATTTACTTCAACACAGCCAGACCACTCTGCAATGAAAGATTTGTAGCGATGCATGGAGCAGTTGGTCACAAGTTACAATTCTTAAAGCAGTATACACCTAATTTTTGCATTGCTTTGTGCTAACTTTAAGGTGTTTCTGGTCATGTAAAGCATGGCTAGGTGCAGTGTTTTCTCAACCCTATTCATGTTTGTTTCCTTTTGGACAGAGCACTCCCTGCTCCACAGGGACCATCATTCATTCTTCACAAGTGAGTTTGCCCATTTGTTACTGAATTGGGGACAGCTTTGAGCCATGTGCACTTGGAATTGAGTGCCTAACCAATTACCAAAAAGTATAATATTGTTCAGAAGGAGCCCGGAGCTTTGAAGGGGTTACAGAACTATGTTGATTGTGACTTCTTTAAATTGTTAAGATTTAAATTTGACCAAAACCTTTCTTCCTTCATAGCAATTAAAAACAAGAATTTGGTCATATCATGGTTGTGGAAGTCAGCACATAACCATTTTAAAAAAAAAACACCACCACTTATTTCAGGATATGGCCACTACTGATTCGAGAATCAGTTTCCATGTATAGGCTTCAGGAAACGTGCCAGGCTACGTTAGCGTCTGTGTTCTCTCCCCTGTCAGACAAGACGGTCTAATGGTGCCCTGCTGTCCCTCTGCTTCATTCCTAGTGGACCATCAACATAACCTGAATATCAAAGAAATAATGCAGACTCTAGAAACCTGAAATAAAAACAGAAAATGCAGAAAACACTTCGCTGGTCAGGCAGCATCTGTGGAAAGAGAAACAGAGTTAACGTTGCAGGTCCTTGGTCAGAATTGGGAAAGAGAAACAAGTTAGTTGTAAAGCTACCCCTTCTGCAATTTAAAACTAACTTTTTTCTCTCTTTCCCTGTTCTAATGAAGGGCCTCCAACCTGAAATGTTAACTTTGTTTCTCTTGCCACACGTGCTGCCTGACTCGCTGAGTGTTTCCTGTTACGTCAAGATGCCCTCTCCTCCAGATCATGAGATGGAGCCCAGTGACGTGAGCGTTGCTTGATGTAGTCTTCAGAGCAGGAGACCCAAACTCCATGTAATTGGTGAACCATGGAGTGACCCAGCCTGTGTTCTTGGAAACTCGGCGGACCGAGCAGCATCTGTGGAGACAAAGGGATAGTTGATGTTTTGCGTTGTGACCCCTGCATCAGGAGTGAGATTGTAGAGGGAAGGTAGCCAGTATAAAGGGATGAACCAGGCGCCTGGTAGGTGATGGTTGGAACCAGATTAAGGGGAGATGAGAGGCAAGTGGGAGAGGGCAGAGGAAGGTTGAAAAGTAATTGTGGAATGAAATAAGAGAGGGATGATTGAACCACGTTGGGAAATGGATGGGAAGAGTAGGACAAGGGAAAAGAAACCCAGGTGGATGGGTGTGTGGGTGATGGGCAGATGGAAATAAGAATGGTGAACAAAAGGAGAGAGAACCCTGGCAGACCAGTAGGAGTGGGGAAGGGTCACTTGGGGGTGTGAGTTACCTGCCTTCCAGCATCTGCAGTTGTACAAGGTGTTGGTGAGACTGAACTTGGAGTATTGTGTACAGTTTTGTCACCCTATTATAGGAAGGACGTCATTAAGCTGGAAAGAGTGCAAAGAAGATTTACAAGAATGTTGCCAGGACTCAAGATCCTGAGTTACAGGGAGAAGTTGGCAGGCTAAGTCTTTATTCCTTGGAACGTAGGAGACTGAGGAGTGAACTTATAGAGGTGTATAAGATCATGAGGGGCACAGATAGGGTGAATGCACACTTTTTTCTCAGGGAAAGGGAGTCTAAAACTGGCAGGTGAGAGGGGAAACCTGAGGGGCAACTTCCTCACATGTAGGGCGGTGCGTAGATGGAACGAGCTGCCAGAGAAAGTAGTTGAGGCAGGTATAATAACAATATTTAAAAGACATTTGAATAAGTAAACTGATAGGAAAGATTTAGAGGGATATGGAACTAGCTTCGGTGGGCACCTTGGTCAGCATGGATGAGTTGGGCCGAAGGGCCTGTTTCTTGCTCTTTTATTCTCTGACTCTAGGCAGTCTCTCTTGTGTCCCCTGTGTTCTTCGCCCATGTTTAGAAAAACGACACCAAATGGTGACATTTCACGTTCTCGTGTTAAGGGAGGAAAATTAGCCAGAGTTCATCTCCTGTTGGGTAGTGAAAGGAAGATGAAGCTTCTGAAGTCGAACAGCACGCAGAACTTAAATGTCAGAGTGAATACCCTTGTAATAAACTCAGAGACAGGCAGCTCTTGCATCCCAGGAACGCGTAGTAGGAAAACACAGCCCTAGAAAGAGGTATATCGGTAATTGATTCAGCTAACTAGTGATCATTCCCTGGAAGAAGATGTTTTATTGATCAACATCGACCCTTGGGTATTAATATGTTGGGAAGCAAACAGTGGCGCGTGTTGGCTAAAAAATAATTTCGATAACCGTGGAACTAAAGTTATCGTGTTGCTCAACGCACACTCCCCAGAGCGCGCTGCTTGAAGAGTTAACTGCCTTGCTCCTGAATGTGTCGCGCTGTTGGCTGGCTGTTCCTGATCTGAATACTTTGGCTTCTTGGAGAGAAGTTTGGAGTCGAGCTGTACATCGGAGCTGGCGAGAGGCAGAGGAGGACGGGTCTGTACAGTAACACCCACCCACTCACCCAACCTCGGGATCCACTCCACTGCTGCACGGTGTGAGCGCAGGGGTTGAGGACTCGTCCCGGGACCCCGCAGCCAAGCCTGCAGTTCAGAGAGGTCGATGCAGTGTAGCGCCGCGTCCCCTGGGTTAGGCAGAATGTGGAAGTGACACTGTGGGAGAATTACTTTGCACTGTACGTTAGATAATTCGGATGCGGCTGCCAACTTGTAGTCTATTCTATGCGAAGTTCCCAAAGTTAATACATTGGTGGGGACAAGTTCGAATTACATTGAAGGGTAAGATTTTTAACGGGTCCTATATTTTGCCAGGTTTGGAAGCGGATATCCAGAATATATTGACGCTCTCTCAGTAGCCGGTTGACCTAAGATTTATCGCTGGAGCTGATTGCCTTTAATCCTGTGCAGATTTTGTGTATTAGGGAAGTTTAAGTGTTAAATTAATCGAGCTGTTTACAATGCATCAGAAGGTTGGTTCAGCGTTTTGATACTTTGCGAGTAGTTTACAATCTATCTTTGATTGCTTTATTGGTGGAGTGTTATAAACGAACACCTTATGAAAGCGAGAGGGAGCGCTCTTGATTGTTCTACCAGGTTTTGACAGCATATGTATTTTTTTCGCCAATTTAATCATCTGTGTGGTCGGCAAACTCCATGTATGGCAAAAAAATTTGGCTGGTCACACCTTGTCCGAGGTGCAATTTGTGAGTGAGACGAGCGCGCGTGTGTTTGCTGACATGTGGTTATGTTTAATTACAGATTAATTGGATCCCGGAGTTGTCGACATGAGGATATTTGAGCAGATACGTGTATGTGCGCTTATAACGTGTGTGCTTCCTGCGGTACAGGTAAGACTTCTTAGCACTGCTCTGTTGTAAAAAACGATGCATGCAATTGTAATTACTTTTTGGGTGCGATTAATGTATTATTTATCACTGGAACAAATTCTAAGCTGCTGATTTATTTGTAGTAAACACTCAGTGATTCAAAACATGCAGGAGTCTGTCAGTTTTGGTGTAATAGTGCCAGGACAGTTGGTCGGACGGTCAGCTGTTGTTGCCTTTAATATTTAAGCAACTTTGTTTAAAAAAAAGAAACATAAGCAAACAAGTGTAGTTCGTGGTTTTTCGAAGTGAGGACAAGCGTAAGACTGGAATGACATTTAAATGTGTTACATCTTTTCCAGGATTAAGATAAATTAGGACATGATTGACAGACTTGCAAAACCTCCTCGGATCAGCAATACCAATATTGTCTTTGGAAAGTGTAGAGTTAAAGGCGCTTAGTTGGGTTTACTCTGCATTGCACGTCTGATAGTGACTCTCTGATGTCTTGTAGGAACTGGGGTAGGCCATTTGGTCCCTTGAGTCGGTACTGTCGTTTACTCAGTCCCTGGCTAATCTTTTGACTAAATTCCAATTAACTAGCTTTGCTTCATATCCTTAATAAATTTGATTTTAAAAAAAGACCTACCAATTTCAGACTTGAAATGGACAATTGACCTTTCATTAGTTGACATTTTGCAGAATGGAGTTTCAAACTTTACAGGTGGAAATATTTCCCACCTTCAGTTCTGTAAAGGCTGGACCTTAGTCCTAGTTTCCCCAGCCGGAAGTGTTTGCTCTCCAGTTATCCAACCAATTTCCCTTTAATGTCATAAAAACATTGTTCAAGTCTTCCCTTAACCTACATTGCAGGGAATACAACACAGTTTGTATAGTTTCTTTGTAACTTAACATCTGGTATTATTTAGGCACACCTATGCTGCAGTAACTCATGGGTTCATGTACCTTCATTAAGGTGTGGTGCTCAAGATTGTTTGCTGCTCGCCAGCTCTAGGCAGGGTTTTGCATAGCTGAAACATAACTTCTAGCCCTTATTTTTACATTGGTTGAATCTATGCCTGCTGGATTTCATTCACTTAATATCTTTTTGTAATCTTGTGGTTTATTGCACTGCTTGCAATGTTGCCCACCTTTCTCTCACTGGCAAACTTGGAGATGTATTCATGTTAAATGTAATTAATAAAATGAATAATTGAGGATCCAACACAAATCCTTCTGGGGCACTTACTGGGCCTATTCTGCCTTTCAGGGTTATCCACTGTTATCATCACTTTCCTTCTCCTGCCACATGGACAATTTCCTAAGCAGGTGAATTTGATTTAATGGATCATATGTTGCTCAAGATGGCCTAGGCCTTGTGATTGTTCTCCCCTGCACCGTCCCACCCCATGTTGGACTTGTGCCCACAGTAACTTTCTGCAGCTATGCGTTCAGAGAGGCGGCAACTAGACCACGGACAGTGGAAAGGAAAATCCCTCCTTAGGACCACTCTGTTGTCTGACAGCTCATACTGTCAAAGGTTCTTCACAAATGTCTCTGATCAGTCACTTGGAAATGATTGGAAATAGTTTCAAGTGACATTCATAAAGTTAAATTATAACTGCTTGAAAAAACATTAAATCAATGTAAAATGAAGTTTAAAAAAAATCACTTATCTATTTAATGAAGGTCAGTGAGCCCTCTTAATTGAATGTGGCTCTGCTGGACAAGGCAGCTTTAGGTGGTGTAAAACTGAGGGAGTGGATATGAAGTGCATCTGGGCCCTCAGTTCAGGATATTAGATGGTGTCCCTGGACTGAATGGTAAGTCCAAGGGTGGAGTGGAAGGTCAGATGTGTGTACTTCTGACGTTCAGCATGTACCATGGTTCTCTATAAAACCACTGGGTGGCCTTCGGTGTGACCCAGCTCAGTGAATTTGCCTTCAATTTCATGAGCTTCAGCTTTGTTTCTACACTTATGAGAGACTTAATGAAATGCCTTTAGGAGTCTTTATAAATAATATCCAGCCATATCCCTGGCTATTAGTTTAGTCACTGATTTTTTTTGTGTGTGTGTGAATTAATCAGGTGTACTAGCATGGCATAACCTTCACAAATCCATGCTGGCTTGTTCTGATCAGGTGGTTAGTTTCTCAAGGTGTTCAGTTACCCTCTGCCTAATTATAGACCCTGGTCATTTCCTGATAGCAGATGTTAGTCTAATTGGTTTATAATTCCCTAATTTCTGTCCCTCTTTCACCTTTCTTAAATAACAGAATATTAGGACTGTTTCCTCATTATGGAACAGTTGCCAAATCTAGTAAACTTTGCAAATGGCTTACCTTTTAATCTTCATTTAATTTTTAATTCTAGTTTTAATTTTGCTTTAATTGGATTCTTTACTATCCTGGGATGGATACCACCTGCTTTTGGAGATTTGGGCTTCTTCACTGCCATTATTTTCTTCAGTACTGTTAATCTGCTTGTAATTTAATATTCCTAACTCAATATTAGTTTGCTTGGGATGTCTAACATGTAAATTCAGCTGTAAATCTGATGCAAGGTAATTAATCATTTTAAAATGTTTTTATGGCATTACATCTCTCATTTTGATCAACCCGTGTTTGTTGTAATTTTAAGATTTTGTGCTACTTTGATCTGATGCTGCACACCCTCTTTTAGCACCTGCACTTTGCATTGAGTGGTGGGAGGTGGCAGCAGCATGTTATAAAACTGACTGCACACTGTTTTATAACTCGAATGTAGTGGAACATTGCACCTGTGCAATTAAAGAATATGCAGGGCTCCACTCATGGGTATGTGGGTATTGATGGGGTCCAGTAGTTATGTAGTGCTTTGGGGCAGACTAAGGTCAAAAGGAAACTTCTCAGCTAATGAGCAACTTTTTGAAGTACAGTTACTTGCAATGTAGGGATTTAATGAGCATTGAAAGGACAGTCTGTTTAGTACTGCTCTTCTGTGTGACGCTGTAGTAATAGCCTAAGTAATTTGATGATCTATGGAAAGAATCTTGAACCCAGAACTTCCTGATTTTTTTTAGAGATGGAAAGCTACCGTTGTGCTAAGACTGACATAATGGTTTACTGAGGGGAAGAACTATGTCATCGACTCTTTATTGACAAAATGTATAGGCAGCCCAGCAGTTTAAGTCATAGTCATATAGCATGGAAACAGGCCCTTCAGTCCACTGAGTCTGCACTATCAAACGTTTTTCCTGCACTAATCTCATTTTGTTCTCCCCAGAAAACACACAAAGACAGCAACTTTGATTTGGCCAAATAACCTACTGAACTGCACATCTTTCTGGGTGGAGGAAACCCATTCAGTCATAGGGAGAAGGTGCAAACTCCACACAAGGAGCACCAGAGATCAGGACTGAACTCAGCTGGTTGGAGCCTTGAGGCAGCAGCTCCATCTGGTGCATCACTGTACCGTTCAAAGCCGTGACTTTGCCTTATTTGTAGTTGTACAGTATAATACCATTAAGAATACATTCAGCTTTCTAAATAACGTTGTAGTACTTGTTCAAGATTAGTTTGCACTGTGAACTGAGATAAATCAGAACTGTGTGTTTAATGAATTAATGCAAAACTCCACTTGTCTTGCTGAAGTTGCAGTGTAGTTGTTGCCTTTCTTTGTTAAAAGAGTTCTAGGTAGGAATCCAGGGCCGCCAGTGATTATGAGCTGGAGACAGGCAAAGTTGTTGTACTGATCCTCTAACACTTGGCCCCTCTGAACACTCAACTAGAAATGCTGTGTTCTCAAATTACCTTTAACGTGCACACTTAAAAAAAAATTGCAAGTTCTAATTGAAGAGTGCATAAGCAGCAGAAAGCTGAAGGGAATGAATCCCAGAATTTACTTTACCTAACTTCCAAACTAATAAATACTGCAAAACCAATCAATCAAATTAATGCATACTGTGAGAGTGGTTATAGAAAGGACCTCTCCACTATGAGTAGCTGAGGCATATAGAAAATCAGACCCTTAAATGAGAATTAAGATGCAAAAGGGGGAATGCCGCTCAAGATGAACTGGTGGGGTTGGATGAAGAAAAGGTGGGGGAAAAGTATGTGAGACGTGAATACCACTAAATTTCAGCTAGGCTGAATTGCTGGTTTGGCATTATCTAGTCTATCTAAGTCGTGTGTAATTTCTTTGTTGCTTTTGTCTTGATTTGCTCTTCCTATTCGTCATTTAATCTGCATAAGAACCAAAGTATGTATATGCAACTTCATCTCTGAAAATATTACAATGTAGCAATGTGATCCTTTTAAAATGGATTCCTTGTATGGTTCTCTCCGGTACCAGAGACTGAGATGGATGTATTCTAAGTGCCAGGGGTTTCCAGTAACTAGAAAGATCCTGTCTCTGAGAGGTATCACAGCAGTTTTAACCCTCCTGCTGCAGAATAGACCATGCAGCAACCAGAGAGGGTATCAGAATTGGAAAGCTCTCTATTCTAGGGATGGGAGTTTCACCTTATTTACTGATCTATGGTGCTGTTAACTGCGATATCAAATATCCTGTGAATATTTGCCACAATTTAATGGTCCAAACAGCAGATGGAATCTTTTCTTTTAGCATTTGATGCTTTTTAAATAATTGTGAACTTGTGTTATTAGTTAGGATTTTTTTTGTAAGTGGAAGGCTCCCGCATATTGTCCCAAGATGGAGATGTTTGATGAAGTACGACATAACAATTGTAGGCTGTCTCTGAGACCCACACGTGAGTGGCACAGCAGGTAGTGATGCTGTCTCACAGCTCTAGCAACCCAGGTTCAGTCCCGATCTTTGGTGCTGTCAGTATGGATTTTCCTTGTTCTCCCTGTGTGGGTTTCCTCTGGGTGCTCCGGTTTCCTAGCATATCCCAAAGAAGTGCTGGTAGTTAGGTTAATTGCCCCTAGTGTAGGTGGGTGGCAGGAGAATAAGCAAGGAGTTAATGGGCATATGAAATGGAATGGGTTACAGGGAAGTAAGTGGCGAATGGGATTACTCTGAGAGCTGACATAGACCTGATGGGCCAATGGCCTCCTGCATTGTAAGGAGTGGAAGATGAGATGTGAGCAGTTGTTATTGGAGACCTGGCAGTGAGGTGGGACCTCCCTCAGCAATGCCTCACAACTCTGCTTCTGTCCCAGCTTCACTCAGCTGCATAGTTAGAGTGTGGAAGTGACAGAAAGAAACAAAATCTTTTAATATTCTTGCATTTGGGTAATGATTAGGCTGCAGTAGAATCATGGTCAACATCTGTAGCTGCTCTGTATAGGAGATATTAACATTATTAGGAAAGTTTCAATGGAACGATGGATCTAATTAAACACACATGATGTGATCAATGCAGCATCTGGGTGAATGATAATATTTACATGGATTCAGCTTTTTCCCATTGTTGATCTCAGTTGCTATTTTTCTGATCACAAGAATATCTTAAGGAAATTTTAGTTGTTTATATTTTTCAACATATTTTTCCTTGAAACAACCACTTCTCAATTTACCTGACTATTTTAAGTGTAAAGGTATTGCCACTTCAAATATGAAGGATGTCCTCAATTCCATGGAAGTGCAGTAGCGCTCACTAGATCTGTAATGTTTGATATATATGGTTTATCTTGACTTTCTTTGAGAAAAAGTTTGTTGATGGCTTGTTGCTTGTAAATTCTAAGGAACAGCAGGAACTCATTAAAATTAATGTGTATTGGACTTCATATGCATCATTTAAAACTATAAACTTTAGCTATTCTTTTGGTAATGTTAATGATTAGCTATTTATTGAAGTGGCACTCAGATGAATCTTCAGTTGTAATATAGTTTTCAATTTCCTTCCAACTGTTTGGCTTGTTTAAAATGTGCATGCCTGAGGCAGATGTAATAGCATCAGGGGAATTTTTATATTGCATCTGTTATGATGTTAACGTCACTGTGATAGTCACCAAAATTCCAGGCCACGAAAGTGGTTCTACTTTGATTCCTTCACAAATTTCAGTAGCAACCTGAGAAAGATAACCATGCAAGAGAAACGTGACATTAGATACTTGTGTAGCTATAGTTTCTATTCAATTGTTTGAAGAATCAGTACTTTGAAAATGCAATATTAAATATCAGCACATACAATAGTTGTAACTTAAAACTGCATTTACTTGGTGCTGTGCAAACTGGTCTTTTTTTTCCTCCAGTGTTTTGATGTCTTGGATCTGTGGTTCACATCTGAGGATTAAATTGTCTGGAGCTGTAGTGCAGTGTGATTTTTGTTTTTTGTTTGGTTTCTTGATTGCAATACAGGAAGTCCCCGACTTATGAATGCCCGTACATACGAACTGACCTTCATGGTATTAATGACCTTCGGTTCGTAAGCGGGCCCGGCCACCGATCCTACCACGGCGGCGGTACACCTTCTTTGGCCCAACCCCGAGCCAAGTGTGTATGTGCGGCTGGGGCCATGCACGGCAGCGATCCCCAGGCCAAGTGCGCATGCGCGGACACTGTTCCGAGTTACAGACAAAATTGGGTTACGAACAGTCTCAAAAACGGAACTCGTTTGTAACCCGGGGATTTCCTGTACATGTTTTAAGTCTCTTGGATGGACTTGCCCTGTCTTATTTTTGATAAATGGTGAGGATGTTGGTAATTCATTTTGGGGAGGGATACAATGCGTTATGTTAATGAATGAGTCGTCAAAGAGAACAAAAATCAATAAAGGAAATACTCAACAGGGCAAGCAGCATCTGGAGTGAGGAAACTGAGCAGAATTAATCTAGCAGGATCTGACCCATTTCCCTTGGTCTCTGCCTGCCTGCATTTATCTGGGCCAGAAGTGGAGAGCAGATTGAGCTGAGCCTTTGCACCTAAGGGTCATGTGGTAATGCCTTGATGACTTGCTGGTGTGTAGGTCACAGGTGGTTTGCTACTCCGACTCAGAATATTTAGATAGTCTTTGAGAGGAGCCAAAGCTGGATCTTGGTCTTCTGTCTTAACCCATGAGGCTATTTTATAGTTTTCTCTGCTTTGAACTTGCTTTGAGAGTTGTAATCGTGTGGAATTTCTGCATTTGCGTAATAAACAATGGCCCAATCATGCTTGCCTTCTGCCAACTGTTGTCGAGAGGGCCAACAGTGACATTCTCTTTGGAAGTTGACTTGTCTCCGAATTCTGTGCCAGTGTCATGGATGTCAAGATTGAACTGTAGGTCATCTGGTCTCCTGATCCATCTCTGAGGTCAGTATGGAGTCCAAAGTGGGAGCACAAATGTACTGAACGGAGAGGCTCGATGGACTTCATAGCTGGCCCCTCAGCTTTATGGCGGGGCTGGTGTATGAGGCATAATGCAACCACTGATATTAGTAAGGAGAGGTAAGTGGTTTGTCTATTTTTGTTTATTTTACTTTATAGTTGTGTTTTTAATTAATCTCTAGTACCGCAAGGTGTTTATAGGTGAATGCATTGTTTTTGTTTAATGTTTAAAATCAGTTTAAAACAAACAGGCTGTCAAAAGACCATCATGAGATTCTGAGATGGGGTGTTATGATCTGCTACCTGAGGTCCAGTTGCTGCTCGACCTGCTCTGCTTTTTGGGATGGCCTCGGTAGCCGGCCCACCAGCCTAATGGGTCTCGTAAGGCCGCAGGTATGAGGTGAAGCTTGGGGTGGGCACCCTCTGGTCCAATGGATGGCTTCATAAAGTGACCACTATTTAGAGCACAGTTGGCCCTACTTGGACTGGTGCCACCATCCTGCTCTAGTACACATCCTTGTAGGCTACACCACTTCATGTAGTCTCCATATGGTAAGGGTTGTGTGCCTCCACCACCTACGTCCAGCAGTGAGTTCCCAACTATTGCCAGTCTGGGTAGAAAAATATATTGCATCTCCTCTCTATTCATTCTGTTACCCTAAATTTCTCTCTGCTAATGTTTGACCTTTTGTTTATTACTTTTTGGGACATGGGTATTGCTGGCAAGTTGAACATTTATTCCTAATTGCCTTTGAGAAGATGGTGGCAATGAGCTGCCTTTTTGAAACTCTGCCATCCTTCTGGTGAAGGGGCTCCATCAGTTCCCTTGGGGAAGGTGTTCCAGAATTTCAACCCAGTGACAAGAAGGAATGGCAATGTATTTCCCAGCTGAGATGGTAACTTGGAGGGAACCTACAGGTGGTGGCGTTCCTTTTGACCTGTTGCCCTTGTACTACAAAGGGCAGGTCAGGGGTTTGGGAGGTATTGTTAGAACTGCTGTGCAGTTTGTAGATGGTTCACTGTCAAACTACTGTGTTGGTGTTCAAGGGAATGCAAGGTGGTAGATGTGTTAATCATGCAGCCTGCACTGCCATGGATATTTTTGAGTTGCTGGCACTGCACTTGGATAGCCATAGTCATACACAATCCCCAATGAATTTGTACCAACCATCAAAACCTATCTATTCTAATCCCATTTTTCAATACTTGGCCCACAGCCTTCTATGCCATGGCATTTCAAGTCCTCATTTAAATACTTTATAAATTTGAGAGTACCAGCTCCATCTCCCCTGTGAGGCAATGTGTCTGGGTTTTAACCACCCTGTGGTTGGAAAAAATTCTTCTTCAAATCCCCTCTAAATCTCCCATCACTATACGTGAACCCATACCCTCTGGTTCTAGACATGTCTGCAAAGGGGGAAAGTCTCTCACTGTCTACCCAGTCTATCCCCTTCATTGTTTTGTATACTTCAGTCCGGTCCGGTCCTCCCTCTGCCTTATCTGCTCTAAGAAAAGCAAGCCTGTCTTATCCTGTCTCCCCTCATGGTTGAAACACTATCCCAGGCAATATCTTGCTGAATTTCCTCTGCACCTTCTCTAGTCCTTTCATGTCTTTCCTATAAAGTACAGTGTGCCCTTCTGGTCACTACTCCAGCTACAATCTAGCTAACGATTAACGTAGTTGTACAATGACCTCCCTGCATTGCCTTCATTAGGCAGGGCATAGAATATATGTATGCCTCCTTAACCATCTTTTCTACCTGTGCTGCTACACTCTGGGATCCTTGGACATCTACACCAAGGTCCTTCCTGCTCCTTCGTAATTCCTTGGATCTTGCCATTTATTGCGTATATCGCAGCCTTTTAGTCCTCCCAAAATGTATCACCTCACATTTTTTTTTTCAGGATTATATTCAATCTTACTAACTCTATATTGTTCTGAAAGCAAAGACGGAAACCATCAACACCCTCAGTATCGACACCACTGCCTGTTTTTTCATGTCATTTCCAAGCATGTGAAGGATATTCCATCACATTTGTGACTAATGCCCTGTAAATGGTGGAAAGGCCTTGGGGTGTCAGGAGATGAGTTACTACATCTGTTTGGAGAAATAAGTTCTTGCAATTCACCTCATCTAGGCTTCTCATAATGTTATACACCCTTTTTATATCCCTCCCTTGGTTTGGGCAGAACTGGGATGAAAACGAGTCTATGTATGCATCTACAATTTTTGGAATATTGGATTATTTTCCTGGTGTCTGGTCTGTGTGAAATATCCATCTCAAATGAAGAACGCAACCATGGATGAGAAAATCGTCAGCAGAAATAAATAATGTTTGTCACAAATGAGAATGCAGAATAGAGCATTGTAACTGAAGGCTTAAAATTACAAGAAAAAAGCTTGTAATATCTGACCTCGGGAAGAAGGATAACATTCACAGGGATTTTACCAAAATAGGTTATAAAAAAAAAGCTCTTAAATTTTGAAAGACACAGAAGTCATTTTTTCCCCCATTATATCAATTTATTATCAGTGTCTGTGTATGTATACACATGCCAATGATTATGAGCATCTGTCTCTTAATTCTACACGTTTTTTTTGTATAGACATTTTTTTCTTCTATTGGAAGGTTTTAAAGACTCTTTACTATCCTTTGGGATTTGCATTGGAACATTCAAGACCATTAATCAGATTTTTCTCTCAGTTCTCATTAATTAGATTTACACTTACCCCCAGCTGGTCTGTGGGATCTTACACAGCAGCTTTCTGTAAATTAGGGAGTCAAAATATCATGGCATCCTCTCCAAGGGATTTCAGACTAGTTTTGAGCAGAACAAGCAACTTCTTAAAATTTTTACTAATCTTACAGAAAAATCTTCAATAGACCCGAACTTTCTTCTCGTGCCTCATTATACCTGGTCTTATTGCAGTAGATCTACTCTCCTGACCCAAATCATCACAGACTTTGGGCAACTAGACCAGAATTGTGCAGACCCTCAAACAGTGCATCAAAGAAACCCTGCCTGAGAAATGTCCTGAAAGCTTTAACAGCTGGTTGAGCCCTGCCCCCAGCTTTGCCAGCTGTCAAAACCACAAGGCTTTTGGAAACTTAAAAACAAAGTAAATAAAATCAGAACATTTAAAAAAAAAAATCTAAAAGCAATTATAAACTCTTGGAAATATATAAATATATTATTAAAAAAATAATTTCCTTTTGTTTAATAAAGGGACATGCCTTCCCCTTTCTTTCCCTTAAGGTTGAATGGGGTTGTGGATCCTGTGTTGGATCTGGAATAGCTCTGGATCTGAGAGCAAAATCTTTTTAACCCCCACCTCTCTGATTTATGCTGGGGTACGCCAACAAGTTTGACTGCTGTAATGTATGACGTATACTATGGCCAGCACTGTTCCACGTGTTCGGGACTTCTATGTTGGGCAGCTCAGCAGCACAGTTAGTAAAGCTGGTGCCTCAGCACAAGAGACCCAGGTTCAATTCTGACCTTGGGTGCTGTCTTTGTGGAACTTGCATGTTCTCCATGTGACTGCATAGATTTCCTCCCGTGCTTTGGTTTCCAAAGATGTGTGGTTTGGTAAATTAAGTGGCCACTGTAAATTGTCTGTAGTTTGTAGTGAGTAGTAGAATGTAGGGGGATAACAAAAAATAGGATTAATGTCGGATTGGTGTCAATGGGTGGTTGATGGTTGGCATGGACACGGTGGGCTGAAGGGCTTGTGTCTGAGCTTCTGTGGCTCGACGACTGTTTATGACTGGGCAATGCAGTGCTCAGAGCAGTTTGCATTCACCAGCAGATTATAGACCATTAATGAGCAGCTCGGAGTCTGAACCACCAAGTATCACAATGTTGAAGTCATCCACTCAGTAAAAGAAAATTAAATGAAGAGTGAGAAAGAAATATTATAAGTAGAGAGGGAGAATTAAGAGGTAGAAGAACTAGAACAAAAATAATATTTTCCAATACTACAACAATAATAAAATCTGAAACAAAATACGGGTTTTATACGGAAATATACGGAACAAAATACGGAAAGAGAAACGGGTAACATTTCAGATACAGGATCCTTTGTCAGAATTGGGAACTTTAATTTTCGTTAATTAAAATCTGACACATTAGGAGTCCCTCACTAAAATTAATTTTCATTCCATAATAGATAATCAGGCACAACTGATCCATTCCTCAGCATTATAAGTGTATGGAATAGAAAGAAAAAGTCCTGATTTTTTTTTTCTCTGGTGTGTTTGGTGTGCACATGTTTTATTGACAGAAATGTCATGTGGTTATGTTTGTCAAAGCTCTTTCTCTCAGTGAGATGTGATTTTCCCCAGTAGATTTTGGAAGAGCAGGTTAGCTTGGTTTGGAATGTACGCACAAAATAACGGAAAATGCTGGAAACGCTCAGTCGGTCAGATAGCATCAGTGGAAAGAGAATTAGAGTTGATGTTTCAGGTCAAAGACCTTCATTTGACCCTTCACCCTTGCAAGTGATTTGCATTTACTGCAGCTGCCATATCTTCATATTTAACTGCACATGTACTATCATTGAAAGTTGCTATCTGATTTGGGTTTGAGCAATACAGAACCGATATCTTCACTTATTTCTGAAGCTGAATCGAATCCTTGTGGTTCAGAAGACAGAAATATTTTTTGGGAATGTATACGAAATTTAAGGCTCTAGATATGTAACAAATCCTTTGGATTCCTTGTGTATTCCAGAAGAATTTTTCCTTTTTCCAAATTTGCATTCCTCACCTGTGTCTTAACTACAGCCTTGTCTTCTAAAGATGTAATATGAAACAACATGGGAATCGTTACTGAGATGGCAAAACATGTTTAAACTTGTGTTTTTGGGTGAGTATCAATGGATTTCCCAGGGTGAATCACAGGTTTTTTTTATTGTTGCAAGAGTATGTTGGTTTTGAGTGGGCAGTTTATATTTAGCCTTTCAAAGTGCTTGTAGAAGTTCAACAGAGATCCTCAGAGAGAAGGAAGTATGTTTTTGGCTGCTAAAATTTCCTAAAAAGCAAAAGTTTTGGAAGAAAATGGTGTCAGAAAAAGGGCTGAACTGATTAGTGATTACAGTTTTTGGCAGTGGAATTGAAGTGGTTTTGAAACTTCAGAGATGCAATTAGTGCCAATAGAGGAGAGATTACATTAATGTGAGAAGTTACTTAGAGGAGTTTGATTATGTACAAATCACAATAGCAGTAAGATTAGTAATGAGGTCATCTATACTCTTGTATATACTGATGTAAATTCATCAAATATCAAACCATAGCATTGTAAATGGAACTGCTCATTATTTAGATTCACCAAGAGTGTATAATTTTGGTTTGTACATCTTGGAACTGATTTGTTCAACAAGCTTCAAATTCAAACAGAAGTATGTATTGACTGTATCCATTGAAGTGAGCGGTACATCATCAGAGAAAATCAGAATCAGATTTATTATCACTGACTTGTATGTTGTGAAATTTGTTGTTTTGCGGCAGTAGTACAATGCAAAGATATAAAATTACTATAAATTACAAAATAGTGCAAAAAAAATAACAAGGTAGCATTCATGGACTATTCAGAAATGTGATGGCAGACGGGAAGAAGCTGTTCCTAAATTGCTGAGTTTAGGACTTCAGGCTCCTGTAAACCGCCCCACCACCCCCGATGGTAGTAATGAGAAGAGGGCATGTCCTGGATGGTGAGGGTCCTTAGTGTTGGATGCCAATTTCTCAAAGCTGTCCTGGATGGTGGGGAGGGTTGTGCCTGTGATGAAGCTGACTGAATCTACAATCCTGCAGCCTCTTTCAATCCTGCATATTGGAGCCTCCGTACCAGGTGGTGATGCAACCAGTCAGAATGCTCTCCACCGTACATCTACAGAAATTTGCAAGTCTTTAGTGACATACCAATCTCCTCAAACTTCTAACAAAGTAGAGCCGCTGGCATGCCGCCTTCATGATCGCATCAATGCATGGGCCCAGGATAGATCCTTTGAGATGTTGATGTCCAGGAATTTGAAGTTGCTCACCCTTTCCACCGCTGACCCCTCAATGAGGACTGGTGTGTGTTCTCCCGACTTCCCCTTCCTGAAGTCTACAATCAATTCCTTGGTCTTACTGACCATTGCAACACCACTCAACCAGCCAATCTATCTCACTCCTGTAAGTTTCCTTGTCACCATCTGAGATTCTCCCAACAACAGTAGTGTCATCCGCAAATTTATAGATTGCGTTTGAATTGTGTTTGGCCAGTCATGCATATAGAGAGAGTAAAGCACTGGGCTAAGCATGCATCTTTGAGGTGCACCTGCGTTGATTGTCAACGAGGAGGAGATATTATTACTGATCTGCACTGACTGTGGTCTCCCAATAAGGAAGTTGAGGATATTTTGGTTTATTATTATTGTCACATGTACTGAGGTACAGTAAAAAGCTTGTCTTGCGTACCGTTCATACAGATCAATTCATTAAACAGTGCATCGGGGTAGTACAAGGTAAAACAACAACAGAATGCAGAATAAAGTGTAACAGCTACAGAGAAAGTGCAGTGCAGGTAGACAATAAGGTGCAAGGTCATAACTAGGTAGATTGTGAGGTCAAGAGTCCATCTTGTCATACTACGGACCATTCAATGGTCTTATAACGGCAGGGTAGAAGCTATCCTTGAGCTTGGGGGGGAGAAGAGAGAATGTCTGGGGTGGGTGGGGTCTTTGATTATGTTAGCTGCTTTATTGAGGCAGTGAGAAGTGTAGATGGAGTCCATGGAAGGGAAACTTGTTTCTGTGATGTGCTGAGCTGTGTCCACAACTCTCTGCAGTTTCTTGCAGTCACGGGTAGTAGCAGTTGCCATACCAAGCCGTGATGCATCTGGATAGGATGCTTTCTATGGTGCATCGATGAAAATTGGAAAGGGTCGATGGGGACATGTCAAAGTTCTTTAGCCTCCTGAGGAAGTAGAGACACTGGTGAACTTTCTTGGCCATGGTTTCAACATGATTGGATTAGGGTTGGTTTCTGTACCTCCCTCTGCAACTCTCCAGTTGCAGAGTGAGATACACAGGTGCAGGTTTTGAAGCTTGTTGATTAATACTGAGGGGATGATGGTGTTGAATGCCGACCTGTAATTGATAATCAGTAACCTGACGTATGTTTTGCTATTGTCTAGGTGCTCCAAGGCAGAGTGGAGAGCCAGTGAGATTGCATCCACTGTAGACCTGTCGTGGTGGTAGGCAAGTTGCAGTGGGTCCAGGTCCTTGCTCAGGCAGGAGTTAATTCCAGCCATAACCAACCTCCTAAAGCACTTCATCACAGTAAATGTGAGTGCAACCAGGCGATAGTCATTGAGGCAGCTCTCCCTGCTCTTCTTGGGTACGGGTAGGATTGCAGCAGTGAGAGGTTGAAGATGTCCTTGACCACTCTAGTCAGTTAGTTGGCACAGATTTTCAGTACCCTTCCAGGTAGACTGTTGGGGTCTGACGCCTTGCGAGGGTTTACCCTCTTGAAGGATGTCCTGACATCGGTCTGAGACAGAGATCACAGGGTCGCCAAGTGCTGTGGGGGATTCGCACAAGTGTAGTGCTATTCTCCCTTTCAAAGTGTGCATCAAAGGCATTGAACTAGTGACATTGCAAGCAGCTATCATCCAAAACAAGTACCATCCATGTTATTTAAGTTTAATGTTTAGGGAAAATTAATTAAAAGGCTGAAAGTTCCCTATCCTTTTCAGTTCTTGTGCCCACCCAGTGCTTATTAAGTCAGCTCCAAATGGACAAAACTGCATTAGGTGCAGTTTCAATTGGGATGTTTTGCAATAAATTCAATGGTGAAATGAGATGTTTTTTGTAACAGACACATATCCAAGATCCAAGTTTGAAACTTGAAAAGGAATTTCATACATGTGGAAACTGAATAGAAAACTAAACCAAGATTATGCGCTGAGTTAATCCTTAATTTATGTTGCTATTCCGTTGGGACTGGTAAATATCAGGTTAATGTCACTTTATGACCGCAAAAACAACAGGTGACATTTAAGATTCACTAGCAGCCAAAATAGCCGGATGAGGATGGATTAAGCTTGTGAAAGATCACCATGCTTGTGAATTGTGGTTTGTTTATGATAGTTCCTGATAAAGTCTTGGACTGATATTTGAATTGGGCACAGTGCACTTTACTATCTGTCCTACGCAGGATTACAATGTGTAATGATCCTTCTGCTCACTTCAGAATTAGTTAATTGGAGGTGCATGTGTGCAGAGTTTTTAATCTTTATAACTTTTTGCAGCACCTTCTCAATTACTTCTGTCATTTTGTGGAAACACAATTGTGATAACAGGTACTGTTTTGACCATACTTAAAGATAAGTATTCACCAATATAATGGGAAACCAATTAATCTTAAACATCTGCAGCAAAGGAAGACTGAAAATAAAGGTGAAGAAGCTCTTGAAGTACAAACTTTCCCAGGAACCCAATGAGCTAAAACTGCAAATGGCAAAATCTTGTGTGTAGCTGTTGAGTTGGACTTAATGGCTATGGTTAATTTAGAACCTCTACAAATGTAGTGATTGATGCAGTAATACATGGAGGAATGGATCACTAACGAGGGGATCGTTAGGAATTGGATCAGGGGTACTTGCACCCACCATATGCTGGCAACTGTTTCAGCAGATGCCATGTGGAAATAGTTGACTGCAGTTTTTGAGTTACCAGGGTATCTGTTTCTTCAAGGTGTGATGCTTGAAAGTAAACCCACATCATTGCCGTGATCATGTCTGTGGCATTTAATGGATATTTGATGTTACTATATTTCTGTCTTTGACCATGCATTTTTCCAGGCCAGGATTGAGATATTTTACTGCATTTGTGAGTGTTTCAAATGAAAGCACAGTATAATAAAATTCTAGTATCTGAAGAGACTGTGACCCATTACATCTGTTTTGTGCTGTCTATTTTTAACTGCTGGTTCTGCTCTGGACCCCCTCAACAGAATTATAGAACTGCTGCATAGCATTTGCAAGTAGTAAGCATATGCCTAATGTAATGGCTAACATGACCAAGCCTGCTATTTCCTTCCCTTAGGATAGGAACAGCTGCATGTAATGTCCCTTCTTTTCACTTCTATAAAGCAGAGATTATTTACGCTAACAAGTCATCAACTATGCATCAAGCTCCTGCTCCTTTACTATCATCAGCAATCATTGCTTTCTGTTTAATTACTTACCTGCTGTTGCATTTTGTCTCTATCTTCATGCTACTGGGTATAGTGAGCTATGATTGTGTGAAACTTTGGTTAAGAGAATGAAGACTGTTGTTTCGCTCTGAGTTATAGCAATCTTGTTGGCTTGTCTTCCTGACCTGTAAATGTAATAGGAAATGCAGTTAATACACATTCAAAGGATTTGCATTTATAAAATGCTAACTCTACTTATGTAATTTAAGTATATAATTGAATAACAATGGTGCGGTTAGAGTGAGAGCCTTGGATTGAATGGTATGAACATAGTGATTTTGGGAAGTGTGTAACAACCATTCCCAGACCCTCAAGGTTTTCCATCCTTTTAATACCTGGGATTAGCTATTGAGCAAATACAGCCTTAAATTTCTGAGTCCTTCACTGTTGTAGGTCTCTTTTGTATTTATATACCATACAGCTATTCAAGAAGAGAAATGATCTCCACATGTAATTTAAAGGAGTGCTTAAATACACAATCCCAATCTGCAGCCCCTTTTGTTTGTCAGTGACAACTAAGCTGTGTTGCAATAATTTCATACATGAAAACCTTTCTAGATTCAACTGGAGATTGCGCCCTAAAGGTGCACCCTGCTGGAGTACATGTGGTCAATAATGCAAGTGCTGTGAACTTTTGAGGGACTGGCTTGGGTCAACATTGGAACAAGTTGACCGTTCATTCTTTATGGCATGCAACTGATACTTGCATAGTTTAGTTTTGTTGCTTGATTTCCTTTAAGTCATGTCATGTTACAGTTGTTTGGGCAACAACTCTGATACTGAAACCATTTCTAGTCAGCTGCTACAACGTTGGTCTGGGGGAAGAGTACCCGTGGTGACAACCAGGATGGTCCCTAACACCAAAGTTTCTGCATGATTCCATTATTTGACTATTTATTGTTTTGTTCCTTCTGCATTTTTTTTTGCCATTTCTCATATCCAGTTTAAAAACTGAAAATTAATTTTGCATGCCAATCAGTATCGTGTGTTAACTTATCTTTAATTGGATGCTCTTTAAATGTTGTCTGCAGCCCTCAAGTATAAATTCCTGCCCCTCCCTTTGGCAAGCTCCTTCTGCCATATCCACCTGGGAGTATGATTTTACTGGTTAAGTCCAGCTTTGGTGTATCCCATGAGTTTGGTCCAGGAGGATGTTGGCAAGTGCTAAGCTAGCTGCACTGCAATCTCACTGATTCATCATTGGGACTGGAAAATCTCCTCTATTGAAAGCTGACAGAAAATTGGAACAGATCCCCAAACTATTGTGATCAACAGTGAGGTTGTGTTTGTATGCACAAAGTTGTTGGAATAAATTCAAGGAATACTTGAATAGTACGGTTGAATTAGCAATAGTGATAATTGCTGAATCCTACAAGAAAGTGACCATTTTTGGCAATGAGAATGGACACAAAATCAAATTAAGTAACTCAGATTTCAATGTCCCCTCCTGCATTCACTGCTTTAATCTAGTTTTGTTCAAATTTTCCAAAAATTGAACCCACACTGGGAGAAATAGGAGGTCTAGAGAAGATTTAGGATCCTGTCCATTTTCAATTCCAATTGCTCCTCCCTCAGTTGCTTCACAATAAGACAGTGACCCAACTCCGAGTTTTAAAACTTGGGTCTGTAAACTACACTGTGTTCCAACCCAGTTCATCCAACTGCTCATTCCCTAGGCTTCTGTTCCTCCTTCAACTCTCCTCCCTCTACCTCATTTCTGATCTGATCGCAATAGCTTGTAGGTTATACAATCGCTTAGTCCCTGTTCCCTTGATGCTGCATGTGGTGAATCACTTCTTTCTCCAGTGTTTTATGGGGTTGGATCACACTGGGCCAAACTCACTGCCTGGACTTTCTGCCTTGGGGTTCCCACATCCCTGTGCTTGGCTGCGCTGGATGTGAAGGGCCCAACTCATTGGCCAACTGCATCCATCTATAGCCCTTGGGTAGTGAAATGTGGAGCCTTGACCCTGGGGATATCTGTGATAACTGACAAAACTTGGGGAAGCATTGAATTGATGGAACTTTGCCAGCCAGGAAATCTGTAAGTCATTTTAATAGCTTTTAATGAGAGATTGACAAGTACACACACATAATTAAAAGCATTACTCTAATGCAAAATAATTTAAAGGAAGTAATTTACCCCCTTCATAGCCTCCTAATGCAGGGGCCTTCAATCCCCATTGAAATCAGTAGGGGTTCAGATCCTTTGCCAGTTCTGATGTAGCCCAGGATTCCAGTGGCAATGTCCTCGGTGCAGTGCTGGGGAATTCCAGCGAGACCCCGAGTGAAGTCCAGTGTCAGAGCAAACTGGCAGATATGGACCTTCTGACCGAGTCCAGGGTGATCCTAGTTCATGGCATGCTTGGGAAAGCCTGAGACTTGCAGTCATTCAAACAGAAGAATGCTGGCAGTTCCAGTTGGAAACTACGTCAAAACTTGGCATGATCGGGTGTACTGATCTAGCTTGGGGGGATTGTCCTCACTTCTATCCAATAGATAAGTTTTTCAACGTTGACCTTCATGGTTACAAAAAGTAGCTTTTCTTGAATCTGGGCCGTTTCACTCAAAACATTTTTGGCCTGCCGTTAACTTTGACAGCTGGCTAAGCCAAGTGGTGAAGGTTGAGATTTTTCGGGTATTTTGTTGGTGGGGCTTGGCCTGTCTGACAATCTCATTACCAGAAGGACCAGTGGACTTTCTTTAGTCTGACTAATGCTGGTCAACTTTGGCCCTACCTAAAGTTGTACTTCCACCAATGTAGTCAATGATATTATTGGAGCATGGGTCCGATTTTTCTCCTGTGTCAAGGGGCAGTCTAGTGTACATGGGGTGATGCTACAAAATATCTTCTGTTAAGAAGGCAACCAAAACACTGAATATTAAGCTAAACAATATATATGATTAGTTTGGAGAGTTGAAGACCTAGTTAAAGGGGAAGAAGCTTTTGAAAGAACAGGTTGAAGATTTTTGGAGGAGAAATTTATAATAACTAATCAAAAGTTTAACATGGTTGTAACTGAAATAGTAGAGAGCCTAGAATATTCTTGTTCTTGTGTGTGTCTGGATCTGGAAGGCTGGTGAAGTTCGCTGAAGATGTGTGGAGTAGAAGAAAGACTTGAATTCATGAATTACCCTTCATGGTCCCAGGATTCCCTGAACCATTTCTGACAAAGGGTCTTCAGTCTTTGTTTCTTTTTCCATAGATGCAGTCTGACCTGCTGACTATTTCCAGCGTTTTCTGTTTTTCCTTCTGAAAGTACTTCACCTTCTGAACTAGCCTACCATGCTAGATCTTGTCAAAGGCCTTGCTAAAGTCCACGTAGACAACATCCACCACCTTGCCCTTGTCAGTCTGCTTGGTTGTCTCAATTAAATTTGAGACTTAATTTCCCACACAAAGCCATGCTGACTATCTCTAATCAGTCCTTGCCTTTCCAAATGCAAATTAATCCTGTCTCTCGGAATCCCTACCAATAACTTTCTCACTACTGATGTAAGATTCACTGGCTTGTTGATGCCGGCTTATCCTTGCAGCCCTTCTTAAATAAATGCACAACATTTAACCATCCTCCAGTCTAACGTCGCCTCACCTGTGGCTAATGAAGATATGAAAATCTCCGCCAGGACCCCAACAATCTCTTCCCTTGCTTCCCACAGCTTCCTAGGATACACCTGGTCAGGCCCCAGGGCTGTATCCACTTTTACGTGCTTCAAAACTGCTAACAACAACAGCTTCAGAATGTTGATATGCCTCAGGACATCAGTGTTCTTTTCCATGAACTCTTTAGCTTCCTTGTCCTTCTCTGCAGTAAGTACAGATAAGAAGTATTCATTTTAAGACTTTGCCCATCTCCTGTGGCTCGACATATATATGACCATGCTGATCCTTAAGGGGACCTACTCTCGCCCTAGTTACCCTTTTGCTCTTAATATGCTTAGAGAATCTTTTAGGATTCTCCTTTACATTATCTGCCAGGGATATTTCATTTCCCCTCTTTGCTCTCCTAGTTTCCTCCACAAGTGTACTCCTACGTCCCTTAACTCCTCAAGGCACTCGCTTAATCCTAGCTGCCCATACCTAACATATGCCAACTTGTTCCTCAATATCCCTCATCAACCAGGGTTCTCTAATAGGAACATGCTGCCCCTGAAATCTTCCCATCTTGCTTTTTAAAAACTTCCCAATTGCCAGGCATCCCTTTACTTGCAAAGGTCAATTGGGAGATGCTGTTTACAAGTTCCTGTCTAATACTATCAAAAGTGGCCTCTTCTTTGACAATGTATCATATTTTGTTTTCAGTGAATGGGGAGGCAGGATCTTGGTTTAATGTATGTGCAAAAAAAATGACATCTTCAACTGTGTTGCATTGTCTCAGCACTGCTTTATAATGTCAGCCAAGATTTTAGTGCTCTGGTCTTGAACTTGAAACTATGACCTTCTGACTGGGATGAGTGGTTCCTATTGAACTGCAAATGGGAACCAAGGACATGGTGACAAAACTGCTTTTGGTTTGGGATCGGTATGGATGGTATTTCATGATCAGCAAGGATAGAGTGGACTGAACGGCCTGTTTCTGTGTTATATGACTGACTGTAAGTGGAATAGGTGGACCCCGTGGGTAGGCTGGGTATTAGGACTTTGCACTGGGAAAGATGTAAGCTGTATTGTGTTCAAAGCACTGTAACTTTATTGTGGTGAAGTGAGCTCCATTTGTGCTTCAGGGTGATTAATACTTGGCTTTGATAGTGATGAGAGGGATGAAGTGCTGCCGTGATCAGAGAGAGCGCGGTGTTAAGTGGTAGGAAGTTCTTTGTTTTCCAGTAGCCTGAGGGCATAGGTGGAGAGGTTGGTGAAATCGGGAGTGATTTTCCAGTTTTGGACAAACCAGCAAATTTGAGACCCCTTGTGGGTGCCTCCAACCACTACTGCATTTGAAGCTATTGGAGATGTGTTCTGTCGTCACTTCACAGGTGTGAATGATTAACTGGTCCTGCATATCTGCTTTGAATTTTCCAGCACATTGTGGTCCTAATGAATTGCAGTCTCCATGCTCACCAAGAGCTTCCTTATAGTATACTTCCATACAGACATGGCTGACTTTGTCATGCAGATTGTTTTTATTCATTCTCCAGGAAGGGAGACTCATTGCCAATTCCAGCTTGTACTGCCCAGCCCTCATTGCCTTTTGAGAAGACTGGGATGAGTTTCCTTCTCGATCTGTGTGGTAAAGATATTCCCACAGCAGATGAGCTGAAGTACTTTGGCCCATTGACAATGAAGGAGGTGAGTATGTGTCCAAGTCAGGATTGTGTTCAACATGCTGCCACTGTCTTCTCAGTGTTTGAGGTTACGATCTTTTACCAAAGAAACTTTCAGCAGCTTGCCTTGTTGCATCTTGCCGACTCTGTGGAAAGGTGGAGTAATGAGTGCTGAATGGGTGCCAGTCATGGGCTGATTGATCCTGAATGCTTGGTTTTCTTTAATGGCTTTGGAGGCATGTGGAAAGTATCCCATGATATACCTGACTTGTGCCATGTAGATAGTGCTAAGTGTTTGGGATGTCAGGAGGTGAGAGACTTGTCACAGCATATTTAGCGCCTCTCCTGCATTTATAGACACTGTACTTATGTAGCTGGTCAAGTCCACTTATGGCTTGCTGTGACCCCCAGGATATTGATGGTGAATGGTAATGTCATTGAATCTCAAGAATTGGGCAATGTGATTTTGTTTTGTGCCATGGTAATTGTCAATGTTACTTGTCACTTAACAACTATTATTCAAGTCTTTCTCCTAAACAGCATGGACTACTACTTTGACTGCACTGTGTTCAATTTCTTTAGCAAATTCTCAGTGAACATCCCTCCTTCTGAATTCACAATGGACAGTAGATGGTTGAGGAAGCTACTGAAGGTGATTCTCCCGAGGGCAATAATAAGCTCTTGCAGCAATATCCTGAGGCTTGGATGTTAGTTATCCATCAACTACAATCTTGCTGTCAGTAAGGTATGATTGTGATCTGTGGAGGACACTCAGCCCCTCTACCCCCTCCCCACCATTAAATGTGTATGCTCCGAGTTCACAACTCCAAAGTCCTTCACGGAATTGAACAGATTGTTGCAGCCTAGAGAACAGTTAGATGTAATCCTTAAAGGGATGGTGGCATCAAAGGAACAATTATTGTTCACAACCTATAAATTATATATGGTCTCCCCTGATTATTTTTCCTTTTTTTTTTCTCTTCTCTCCCCCCCCCCCCCCCCCCAACTATTCATGAACTCTCCCACCTCATTTTCCTACTGGCATTAATGATGTTAAGGCTGCCTCACTTTGCTTTGAATTTTGACAATTTGATCAAATTTGGACCAAAACCAAAATGTGTAGAGCTGAGTGGTCCCAGTTGATGATCCTTACATTTGTAAGCAGATTCTACTAAACGCTACTGCACCTAAAGCACTAACCCTTTTTCCCCCTCTCCATGAATGGTGACTGACTTGTTTAGTGTTTCCAACATTTTCTACTTTTATTTCAAACTTCCAGCATCTGCTGTTTCTTGCTTTTGAGTCCTTTGTCTATCACTTTCACAAGTGGAAGTGAAAGTTTCTGTTTTCAGGTAGTTCTTTTAACAAACTCTTGATTAATATTGTGAAAATCAATTGATCAAATCATCTCGACCACTCTGCACCTACCCTGCCTCCCGTAAGGACTCTATTCCATTCTCCCATTTCCTCCTCCTCTGTCACACATGCTCCGATGATGAGACTTTCCATACAGGTGTCTCTGAAATGCCTGCTTTCTTTCTGAACCATAGCTTCCCCTCCACCATTGTTAACAAAGCCATTGACCACATTTCATCCACTTCCCGCACCTCTCCTCTCATCCCCTCTCCTCTGGGATGGAACAAAGATAAGAGTTCCTCTGATCCTCACCTTCCACCTCACCAGCCTCTACATTCAATAGATCATTTTCCACAATTTCCACCACCAGACACCTCTTCCTCTTTCCTCCTCTTCAGACATTTTGCAGAGACCGTTCCTTTCAATGCTCCCTGGTCCACTCTTCCATTTCCAAAAACCACCCTCCCTTCTTACTGCACTTTCCCTTGCAACCACAGGCGATGCATCACCTGTCCTTTCATCTCTTTCCTTCTGACGTTCTAGGTACGTAAACAGTCTTTCCAGGTGAATCAACGATTCACTTGCATGCCTTCCAATCTAGTGTGTGTTCACAGTGTGATGTCCTCCACATAGGAGAAACTAAATGCAGATCAGATGTTTAAGACTTTGCAGGAAACCTGCGTTCGATCCACAAGGGTAATCCTGAGCTTCCCGTTGCCTGCCACCTTAATTACTCATCCCACTCCTATTCTGATCTCCTGTATCATCACAGTGAGGCCCAATGCAGACTTGAGGAATAGTAACTCATTTTCTGTCTTGGCACATTGCAGCCTTCTGGACTTTATCAAATTCTTCACCTTTTGGGTAACTTGATTTCTCAGTCTGTATCAGTCGTGCATCTGTGATATTGGCTCAGCTTGTTTTATTTCTTTTTTTGTGTGTGAGTGGAGGACATATCCAGTCTGACCTGCTGAGCTTGTCCTCCTGATCAGCACTTTGCAACTCCCACATTCTTTTGCCTAGGTCCTTTTGTCTGTGTTCTCACTTTTTTAACTGCTCCCATTCACTCATTGACCAGGTAACCTTGTTTACATCTTATTGCCGTGGTTTTACCCATGGATTGACAGCCGCTCCATGGATGAATCAAGTTGCTTTTGTCTGCTTTTCAGTTGATGAAGGGTCTCCGACCTGAAACATTGACTGTTTCTCTTCCCACAGATGCAGCCTGACCTACTGAGTATTTCCAGCACTTACTGCTTTTTTAAGATTTCCAGCATCTGCAGTTTTTTAGATTTTTCAGTAAATCAATTACTGGAAGGCTGGAAATCCTCGACGAAACAGAAATGGGGATGGAAAGACACAGGCTGTAGGTGCTGGAATCTGGAGTTTAAAAAAAACCCAAAAAGCTGGCAGGTCTCATGGGTCAGGCAGCATCCGTGGAGGGAAATGGACAGTCAATGTTTCGGGTCGAGACCCTTCATCTGGACTGGAAAGTTTCTTCATTGATTAGAGTGGAATTGCGATGACATAGTGGTTGCTGTCCTTCCAGAAGTACTTCAGTCACAGTGAAGCTCTATGAGAAGTTCTAATGTCACGAGATAGAATTTATAAACCAAAGTCTGTCTTTCTATTGTAGAACTCTCTTTATGTGCTTTGAACTATTTTAATTTTTAAAAATTATTTACTTCAGTGCCAATCATTTTTAAATGCCTCTGAATATCAGAGGTGTTAAGAATTGTTGATGTTAATTGCTGAGTCCTACACCAAGTGGAGTGTTTTGGGGGAAAGGGCCTTCTCACTGCACCACCTGAGGTGCCTCTGTCTGCCAGACCATGCTGATGGCCTCTTGGATGTGAAGGACTAGCAGTGACCCATCTGGCCTTGCTAAATGCTGGCTTAGGGCGGAGGATTGTGAATGGAGGGACCAGTCCAGCACAATCTGGACCAAGAAATAGGAGCAGGGGTTGGCTGTTTTGCTCAAGTCTTCTGTCATCTGGTAAAGTCACAGCTGATCCTTAACCTCAACAGCACTTTCCCACCCAATAATTGCAGGTTTAAGAGGCGGCTGTTATTCTGCTTTCCACAGCAGTGACCTTTATTCCACCTATCCTACACATAGATGCCTCATCAAATTTGAGATCGTTTTTACATAATGTATGTGATTTTAAGTTGAAGATCTTTTTTAAAAGTGATCATTGACAAACGGGATTGATGTTTGGTCTTTCCTGTCGAGTTAAATTATATGAGAGTTGTAACCTATGCTATATGAAGAATTTCTGTAAATATAGCATTAACAATTCAATAACAATTCTGGAAAATCCTTTTAGGATCTGTAAGTGTTTTTTTAAATTTTTGGAGAATAGCTACAGGTCACTCTACCTCCATGCATTTGATACCTTTCATATTTTCTGAGGTTTTAAGTTTTAGAGAGGATGGGAAAGGAGGGATAGGATAAAGGAAAGCTACCAACCAGCATGTGCGAGGAAACCAAAGCACCAAAGGGAAACTTGGTGTAGTCACAGGGAGACATGCAAACTTGACACAGACAATACAAGAGGTCAGGATCAAACCTGGTTGCTGGAGCTGTGTTAGCATTTTGTGGTGCAGTTGTTAACAAAGATAGTGGAGCTCTGCTTTTCCAATTTAATTGGAAAATATTGATTTTAAAGCAGAACTGTATCAGATCATTAGACTGTAATTTCATCTCCATGCTTGTCTCTGAAAATATTCTATTGCTGGAAAATGGTAAGTGGCATTATATTTTAAGGTGTGTAAAATCAGAAATGATTTGTGAACCATGTCAAAATTTAATTCTGTTTGGAAGATTCTGGATGGAACTGCTAGACAGCCACTTAATACGTGTGTACATGCATGATTATACTCACTACTATTATTTAAAATAAGTAGAAGTGTGCTAACATGTTTTAACAGCTGCTGTTCTTTGTAAGAGAAATAGTTACAGAAAGAAGCTGAAGTGCTTGTGTGCTTCAGGCTAATACTGTAAAACATCTTAAATGTGTAGATATAAAATCTTTGCATGTATGCTATATATAAAATTCTGGTACCAGTACAGACCATCAGTTTATAACTTTCAGGCTTTTAATAATTTAAGGGAGTCGTGTCAAGGAGCACATTAGTAATGGTGACAGTTTACATACAGAATTTATCTTAACTGTTCAATGATTAATGTCCAGTGTGAGAAAATACTTTCTGAATTATTCCTGTGTAGAGACTTGTTTAAGTTACACAGTGTATTGTATTAGAATGCTTTCCTGAACCAAATAGGAATATCTGGCACTGGTCCAAAAGCTACAGGTCACGTTTAAAATTTAAGCTTAAAGCTGCAAAACAAGAAGTTGGACATATCAATAAAAGCGTCAAATGGAATATTGGGTGAGAAAAATAAACAGTTTGGTTAAATTTAGTAGTTCTGGGGAGCTGGAAACGTGTTTGGCAAATCTAACATGTTGTAATCACTCAGAGGAAGGCCATTCAGCCCATCAGGTCCATGTCAGCTCTTAAAGGAACAATCCCATTAGTTCCATTCCCCCTTGTTTCCCTACACCCCTGCAACTTACTCTCTCTTGCTGGTGCCCAGCAACTCCCCTTTGATTCTTTATTTCATTAACCTGCCCTAAGGGGTAATTTGTGGCAGCCAGTTAGCCTACCAGCATATCTTTGGGACGTGGGAGGAAAATGGAGCTCACAGGAGAAAACTTGTGTGATCACAAGGAGGGTGTGCAAACTCCGCATAATCCCAGAGGTCAGAATTAAACCGGTGACATTAATTTTGCTGGGAGACCCACAACTGTGAACTGGTTGGGGATATGAGCATCATTTCAAGTTGCTGCTCCTGGTGACTGTTCATTAATTGAATAACATCACCAGTGTGGTTGGAGATGGGACAGAGGGTGTAAACAAATACTTTTAGCAAAACTCCAAAAAGCTAAGATTCATAAATTAGTCAGACGCAAGGAACGGAAAATAGTTTTCGGTCATTTGAATTAAGCGTGCATGTATATTTGTGGGTGTGTATTGTATTTTGTTGCTAAAATTTGGTTTAACGCAAGTGAACAAGAACAATTTCTATGTCTTGGTGTTGGTGGGTTACATGAAGTGGTGTTCCTCATCGACCCAACCTGGGTCCACGATCTTGAGATTCTCTAGTGACTCTAAGAATGGCAGAGAAACAGTGCGTAAGAAAAGCAAAAAAAAAACTGTAGATGCTTGAAATCTGAAAATAAAACAAACTACTAGAAATACTCAGCACATTAGGCAGCCTGCAGTCAACATTTTAGGTCAATGACTTTTTGTTCGAACACAAACATCCAGAGCAGGTCCACTGTCAGGTAAGCCACTGTCATCAAGGCCGATAAATTGCCCTTGGCTATTTGTGCTGGAGCCAATTTTGGAAAACCATCTATGTAAGTATATTTAGCATATACGACCAAGACTATTTTCCATCCACTGTGTGTCCTGGCTTCCTTGTGAATCTTGAGTGAGGTATGAAGGGGATCATCCTTGACTGTGGAGTTGTTCTGAACATACACTCCCTGCTCTCTCCAAAAAGGAATTGGAGGAGAAAATAGGACAGATAAATGTCATTTTTAAAAGATGTTTTTGAAGTAATATGAACTTATAATTAAGCTGGTGAATAAATCATTGCCCAAGTTGTCATGTTTTTGAATAATAACAGTAGGTCTTTAACTTTCAATTTGTACCATTACTTGATTGTATAGCAGGTTGTGTGATGTTGTATTGGGGCTTCCTCTGATAAAAGGAAGAAGCTGCCCTTGTACGCACAGCTTTGCTGGCACCTGGTACTCCAGTTAAGGTCCAGATGAATGTACCTATTGTTTGACCCAACTATATCAACCTGCCTAACCACACAGCCTTGTGACCTGCTGCACTTGATTTCTGTTTTATTAGGAAAGTCAACTAGCAATTTGGCTGATGTACACAGGATCCCATTCTGCAGATAGCCTTGCTGATGACCAAATCTGGGCGTAATTACTTTCTTTAGTGAATACTAGCAAATAAATCCCTCACTGGGTTTCGCAGGAGGCCCTGAGATGAAATTGGGGGGGGGGGGGGGGGGGGGGTTGATATTTTTCCCTCTTCTTCTCCACCCCCATCAACCTCCAAATTTAAAAATACCCAAACATTTCATAATTTTAACATTGCAAAAAGAATGAAGGATGTGAAAAATTCTCATTATATCCCAGGGATTGGCAGGATTACTAAATCAATAGAAAAAGCAAAATCTAAGATTTTCAAAAAGGAAGCCTGCCAGTGTTGCCAACACAGAGGAAAGGAATCACTTCTGTAATGAAGATTTTATTTTTATCGAACATTCTGCAGTCTGAACTAAACTCTTAATTAGCCGAATTTCAACCATTCGGTCATCCTAAAAGGTTCATGTAAAGCATTTGCAAGTATAATGTTATGTACCCTGTTTTGAAGAGGGGTCAACCTGATTTCAGTTTAGTGCAATTAATTTACATGTATGAAAAAATATTTGTAAAGTATTAATTAGCTATTCTGTTTTATTCTGCTCTTTCCACCAGTCACAACTTCTTAAAAAAAAGTCAAACATTTATTTAAAAACAAACTCTGGAAAAACTCCAGCACTTACTACACATTAAATATAATTTGTATCACAAAAGCATTGACAGCAAAAACCTTATTTGCTGTGCAGTTTGAAATTTGTAATTTCGTAGTGTTATAACTATTTGATTTTCATGCAGATTTTTCATTGAATTACATGTAAATTGCTTTGCAAATCATAATATTGATTTAATGCTGTTTTAAATCGATCTAATTTAAACAGGTTCCACTAGGATTTTATCACTTAAATGTTTCAGGAACAAACTTCTGCACAGCTGTGAGGCAATGTAGCTAACAGGCTTCACTTAGCCTGGAATCCACATGTTAATAAACCCTGACTGTAGACTTACAATAAGAGTTGGAACAGAAGTAAATGTCTTCTGCATTTTTTTTAAAAAAGGAAGGTTGTTCTGGTCATCACAGATGAGGAATGTTTTAAAATTTATTGTTCAAAAGAATATAACAAGGGAATTGCCATCTGTAGATTTTAGTGTAGGCCCCAGATAAAGCAAATGATCTATATTATCCCCACAGGTGTTACATTTATTGATCACCTACAGTGAGAAATTATCCTTGCAAATGCAGCATTTGTTTTGTCAGGTTAGTGAACAACATTTTGCATTTGTTTCTCTAACAAAAGTAAAATCCTCCAACATGTGAATTGCCTTCTACAGCATATGAATGTTTCCGCAGTTTTCATCGTTCAGTTGTCCAGTTGTTTCAAAATCTCAATAGATTTTGGCCTTGAGTATGAGGTTTTGCTGCCAATTTTGAAATAAGCTTAAATGCAAAACTACTGAGCATACTCTGGGAATTCTCATCAGAAATTGGTTGCTTATGTGGGAGGGAGAAGAATTTAGACAAAAGTACTGTTGCTGCAATTGAGCACTTGCCATGAAGAAGAATATTCCTTCAACCTGAAATTGATTTTTTTTGTATGCCAATAAAAATGAAATTGATGAACCATGTCTTTTGAGATGCACAAAAATAAATAGGATAGTTCGTGAATGTGCTTTTCAAAAAAAATGCAGGCTGCTAAAAGTTGTGTCCATGAATGCAGACTTATCTTAATAATTTAAAGGTCAGTTTGCCCTCTGTTACAATCCTGATTGAGGAAGCAGGTGCGAAGGAGTTTGCTGACAGGAGCTCATTATGCCCAAGACTAGTTTTAATACAAGGTTTCAAACTTTATTCAGAAGCCTTTATCATATCAGATTGCATCATTTTGGAATTTTCACTGGGGATACAGCCAAGGCTGTCTCAGTGAGTGCATGTCTGCAGCTGAGTGTCATCAGCAGGTTCACAAATAACTTTCCTGCAGTAATCCATTGATAATTTGATTTATTTTCACACATACTTCTGATTGTACAGCTTCTGGTTTCAATTTTGTGTATTTTACTTTTTTCCATATTTATTTTGTATAGGCTGGATTTTGTGGTTTAGGAATTTCAAATTAAGTTGTCATGACCAGTAGCTGCCCATAACTTTTGCTGCTTTAGAAGAATGTAAGAGAGCTGGGCTCCTGCCTGTTTCTGTTTATTTACCTACTTTCCTGTGGTGCTATTGGCCGTGATAGTTTCTTGGAGACGGAGGCGGCATTCTATAACCTTAAACCTTGCATGTTGAGAAGGTTACAATAGAGTTGAAACAACATTATGAAGAAATAAATTTACCAGGATCCTGCTTCCCATAAATAATTTGAGTGTTCAGAGACTAAGTTCTACTGCTTAGGATAGACTGAGGACATGTGCAATTCATCATGAATACCAAGACAGGACTAAGTCATTTGCTCCAACTGGACTCTGCTGATCCACATAAACTATTTTCTTTATTTGTGTTAATCTATTGCATTTTCATTGAAGCACCTTAAATATTTTTCACTTAAAGGCATAATGTGAATGCATGTTGCTGTAATGTTTCCAGTTTAAAGGCATTTACCTTGCAAAGGTTGGAGGCCCAGCCAGACGAAGAGAACCATTGAGACATTTCTCCGACTGCTCGCTGTTGTGACTGAACTGTAAACTCTCAATAAGAATGCATTCATTAATTATTCCAGCTATCCATGCTTAGTGTGTTTTCCCAGGAGTTATAATTTCCTACCGGCAACTTTTCACAATTTGCGCTGAAATGAGAATGTTACTTATTCATTTGTATGTCAGAGATGACAAATTCATCTGCAAATGTTTAGCTGGAGTATAAATTCAAAAAAAGCAGTCGGCGTGATCTAAGCCAAGTTCTCATTTCATCCTACCAAGAATAATAGATGTCTAAACAGATCTGGCACAGAAAGGGTAATTCTGTTGCAACCATTCAGTGTGGGCTGACAGTCCTACGTGTTTAAATTCTTTCTTTGGCAAAAGCGACATTAATTGTAACTACTACCTCTTTCTCTTTCCCACTTCTAACTTGTATATGGTCCAAGGATATTAGCCAGCTTGGTTGGTTTACGTTTTAGATCAACCATTCTGCATCAGCACCTCCTCCAGAGTAACCTCTTGTAAACGAATGCCACTTACTTTCACAGGGTCACATCATTGCTTTTCTCATTTAATCTCTCACGTATTCTATCCTGTAAAAGACTCGCCCTTTTGGTTCCCTCTGCAAGTCAGGACCTGCGATGATCACTTCACTATGCTCAATGGGTTTCTTGTGTTCTGCGCCAGTATTTGAAAGAAAACAGTCCCTGTTAGATTGTCTTCAACAAAACTTGTGTTTATTGAACCTGAACAGCTATGCACAACTATAATTCCCACAGGGTGGCAAGAGACATGTACTCATGAAACAATTCGCAGTAATGATATTTTGTTGTTGGAAGTGGCTTGGTGATTATGGTTTATCAGTCTCGTTGGCATTTCTTTTGTACTAAAGCTCCCAGGCAATCCCAATTTATACCCTTCTTGGCTACTTGCTCAGAGCACATGTGACTTGCTACGACTCTGGTGATAAATGATGTGATTGTCTTGAGACATATTTCTGTGGCCTTCTACGATGTACTTGGAGATGATTAGCTTCCATCTGCATCTTTGTGCAGACTCATCCCCTATAGCTGCTGTTGAGGCCATCTATTGGTTAAGTTTGTGCTTTAATTCCATCATTCACTAACAGCAGCATGGCTTTTATATTTATCTTGCATCTCCTCCCCTTTCCCTTCCTCTAGATTATAAAGCTTGCTTTATTTCTACTAACTCCCAATGCTGATGAAAGATCATCAACCTGAAGTAAATTAACTCTTTCTATCTCTATACAAGGTACTTCACCTGAGGATTTTTCTGCCTTTATTTTGTCATTGGCCACTTCTTTATTTGAAACATGTGATGTACATGTTTAATTCTATCCCAATAGGATAGGTTGGAATTTAATTTGCATTAAAGACAATGCTATAGTCGCTTTCCTTTGATACTTCTGACAATATAAATGTATGGAATAATGCAAATATTTTAATAAAGTATTACTACCTTCTCTCTGCTGACCTCTGCATTGTTAGGAAATGCCTTTGTTTTGCGTTTACATTATGTGCTTGTGGAGATTGAGAGAGGAAAATTATTAGATGGTTCATTGATGTACTATGGGAATATTTATGTTGTCTTGAAGGGAGATCCACCTCTGACACAGCTCCCTTCCTTGTTGACTGCTGCAAAGTTATAAATGTGTATGTATCATTAATATCTCTCCATAATAGTTTGTTCTGTCTTGCAACCACTAATTTTCAAGGTAATATGGAATACAAAATAAAACAAGGTTTAAATTTCTGTTGTGTGCTAATAACTAATTAAACATCAGAGGTGCTTTCTTTAGGTTCTCCCAATTTTTCTCTCACATCAATTTTATGTTGAGAAATAGGTTATCAAAGTCTGCTGGTCCTACATTCTCTGCACATTTAAAAGGGCCATCAAATGTACTGGAAATGAGGCAGGTTTGGAACCGACAAGGTTCTTGGCGGATGAAATAAAGGCTTTACAAGTGGCTGCCTGAGGTGGTTGCAAAAGTACTCTTTTTTTATTATTAATGTTGGCTTGTCTTTTTTGTGATATGTTCCACTGGACATGGTAGACTCCTGATTTACAGAGTGTCTTTTTTTTTAAATTACATGGCCCATAGCTGTAGGTAAACTTACAAGTAGTTGCAAAAGTGATGTAGATTTGATGGTAGAGATATTTTTGAACTGCTTTTGTTTTTAATTTCCTTTCCCATTTGGTACTTGGATTATGTCAATTGATGTACATAATTTTCAGCAGTACTCCTAATGCCATTAGAAAACCCTATAGGAATTCCTCCTGACTGACATGCCTGGAAGAAAAAGAAGACCTATGAAGGGATGTCAGGTTGAATAAAGGATGTTCTGTGCCTACCTAATGGTACCTGTGTTTGCAGAATACATAATTTGAAAAAGTTATGCCTTATTTTCTTTCATAATATGTATCCATTTTAAAGTTAATGTTTTTACTTATCATTTCAGTTATACTTTATTGATTTTTCTTACTTGTGTGATGTAAATATCTTGCAATACTAAATGATTCATGTGTGTTCTGCAGTGGTAGTCCTGCCAGAGAGCTGTAATTATGTTTGAGTCCTGCAATTCCATTTTGTGGAATAATAGACCCTTATTGAATGGAAACAAATCGCTTAAGCCAAAAGATCTATGTTTTGTCCATTAAGCATTGGAGTGAGTTTTTATGACTTCATAATGTCACTGGGAGGTTTGCACGTCATGTTGCTATAAAAGTGTGAATAATCTGAAACGAGCTTTTGATAAGTGAGTTCCATCTTGTCCAAGACTCCTCTTATCAAGCTATTTACCATTCTGTAGTCTAGTGAAAATTGACCCCTCCACAATAAGGGTGGCTCAAAGTTTCAACAATTTTGCTACACTTAGAAATTTTAAAAACCATAAAATTTAGTCTCCTGGACATGTATTTGGCAAGTCCAATAACTGAACTTCAAATTCTTCTATAAATTTTGTGGTGATGAAGGCGAGGTTTATAAAATGAGAGAGTAAACAATTTTTTCAATGAATTGTAATGTTGAACTGTGTATTTGCAGACTTGTAGACTTGATTTATGAGGAAGTAATATCAGAGTTGAATCTGTCCTGATGAAGGGTCTCGACCCGAGTTGTCGACTGTTTATTTCCCTCCATAGATGCTGCCCAACCTGCTGAGTTCCTCCAACATTTTGTGTGTGTTGCTCTAGGTTCCAGCATCTGCACAATCTCCTGTATCAGAGTTGAATGTTGTTTATCATGTCATGACTAGTAGGTTTATATTATGCCCTGCAAACTTTTCATACATTATCAAGACTGCTATAACCACATGAAATTATTGTGAATGTTGAGCTTCAGTACTGAAAATTGAACAGGTTTAGCTCTTTCCTTTGGTATTCCAAAGATTGATTCATAAAAGCCACATACAGTATATCGATGTGTCTTGGTTCCATCTTAGAACAGAGCACATGTTGGCAAGGAAGATGATGCCTGCACTGTGGGCATCTTACAGTGGTCTTTGGTCAGTGGGGTGAACTGGGGAAAGACTTGGTTCTGTGGTCAACTTTAATCAAATGGGAATTTTAGTCTTGCTACTCTAAACAACTCCATGTGTGTAGAGATCAATCACATCACTCCTGGTATAGCACTGTTTGAAATGTCCTGATCCTTCACTGATTCTCAGTCAATCATAGGATATCTGCATTCTGTGTGGGTCAGGAATGACGAGGCCTATTTGCACTCCTGAGCTGAGAATTTGGAGAGGGTCTGCAGAATGTATATAAAATTACGTCAATGTATCACTGCAAAAGAATCATCGTCGTGTCTATCCCTCGAGGGTGAGGATGATGGTCTTCATTCCGTAGATCTATTTATGGGCTCTCAAGTGGCTTATGAGTTCAATCTTGGCTCTGAAAGTTCTTCTGCTTTCAGGACAGGTAGTTCCAGATAGTAGCCCACAGAGCGAAGATGCCTGTGCATGTACTTGTTTAATGTGTACTTGATGTTGCACTACAAAAAGCATACGATACTTCACAAATCAACCAACTGATTCCAACGGCATGGAAATCACAACGATTGGAGCTGATGGATTTGTTGCAGCCTTCATCCACCTTCACAGCCATTGAGTTTGAAGTAACTTCATCCGCCTTTTCCACCATTGATGTCTTGGTTGGATTGTTCTTTGTCAGGGACGTCGCCATCGACCTTACCACCATGGGTGACCCTACCAGGAGCATAGCTCCAGATGACATTGCTCTTGGGATCTCAGGACCACACAAGCTTCTCGACCACGACAAGGTGACAATCCATGGAGAAGTCCAAAAGAATAACCTTTAATTGAATGATAGACTGGGAGTCGGATTTAAGTTCTGTTAAAATTCAGAGAAACTGTTATACCAAGGTATTTTGACTCCTGGTTCATAATGATGTAAGTAACCAAATAAGCTGAAGCTCAAGGTGGACAAGTTAGCCCTATATTATGCATTCTCATGTTTCATATTCTTATGTTACATATTATTGAATGCTACTGAAGAACACCTATGACCCATTGAGGTTATGTAGGCTCTCGGAGCATTCCCATCAGTCCCAATTGCCCCATGTATCCCTGTTACTCTCGCGTGTGCCCATGAATTCTAACTCTCCCGCCACCCACCTACATTAAGAGTAATTTACGGTAGCCAATTATCCAATCAAGAATTGGTTATTATTTGCTTCCCTTCATAGTGCCTCATTTTGATATTGCTTGATTCAGTACTCATTGATGCTATTACAGTTAAGAGAAAATATGTGACATGATAGACTGTATGAGCCCAATTAAATATCAGGGTATAGATGTACATCTCTACAAACTGCTGCTGCTGTTAGAATTGTGTCATGTTCGAGGAAAGGGACTTTTTCTGATTTAGTTTCAACTTCAAAATACTTTCATTACCTAAGTATGCACCATAATGCCAGATCTAATCTTTCTGAGCATCTAAGCTATTCAGAAATATGAAAACAGATGGTAAGAGTTTCAACAGTTTTTAAAACAAATTTACAATATGAACATTAGTCCTAAAAAAAAAAGTGACTCTGGGGAATTAACAAGGGAAAATGGGGAGGTGGAAGTATTAAACGGTCATTTTGTGTCACTCTTCACCATACAAATAACATCTCAGAAATGGCTTTAAATCGGGAACTGGAATGGAAGAAGGATCATGGGGAAAATTATATTCACCAGGGCAGTTGTACTGAGCAGATTTTTGGAGCTTCAGGCTGATTAGTCTCCAGGTCCTGATGATCTTCATTGTAGGCTTTTAAAAGAAGTGATTAATGACATTGGTTTTAATTTTACAAAATAACCCAGATTTGGGGAAAGTTCCACTTGATCTGGAAGTAGCAGAAGGCAGGGAAATGAAACTACAGGCCTGGTAGTTCAACGATTGTCAGCAGAAAGCATTAGAAGTTATTATTAAATATATTATAACAGGGCACTTGGAAAAAATTATCACAATCAGGCAAAGTCAACAAGGTTTTATGAAAGGGAAATCATGTTTGACCAATTTATTGGAGTTCTTTACGGGACTAGAGTGTGTTGCGAGTAAAGGGGAACTGATGGATGTCCCATGATGAGATTTAGGGAAGGCATTTGATAAGGTGCTGCATCAAGAGTTACTGTGGAAAGTAAAAGCTCATGGTATAGGAGGTAACAGCAGTGTGGAAGGAAGATTAGCTGGTTAATAGGAAACAGTAGGCTTAAGTTTCTCTGAATTTTAACAATTTAACAATCTGAGACTACAGCTTCTTACAATTATATAAATGATTTGGATGAAGGTCAGAAGATAAGCGTGCCAAATTTGCTGATGGTACAAAGATAGGTAGGAAAACAAGATGTGAAGAGAATGAAAATAGGCTACGAGGGGTTAATTAAGTGGCTAAAGATCTGGCTAATATAATGTGGGGGAAAAAGTGGAACTATCCATTTATCCAAATAAACCAAACTAAGAGCATATTATCTAAATGGTGAGAGATTACAAAACTCTGAGATACAGAGGATTCTGGGTGTCTTTGTTTGATTTGCATAAGGCTGGGGGCGGCACGGTAGCGTAGCGGTTAGCGCGACGCTATTACAGTGCCAGCGATCGGGGTTTGATTCCCGTCGCTGTCTGTAAGGAGTTTATACGTTTTCCCGTGTCTGCGTGGGTTTCCTCTGGGTGCTCCGGTTTCCTCCCACATTGCAAAAAGACGTACGGGTAGGTTAATTTGGGTTTAAAATGGGCAGCGCAGACTCGTTGGGCCGGAAGGGCCTGTTACCACACTGTAAATAAAATTTAATAAGTGGTGCAAGTAATTAGTAAAGCCAGCAGAATGTTATTTATTGCTTGGGGAATTCAATACAAAAGTAGAGAGGTTATTCCTCAGTTGTTTCAGGCATTGCTGGGACCACATTTGGATTATGGTATTGGTCTCCTTGTTTAAGGAAGGATGTTAATGTGCTAAAAGTAGTTTGGCGAGCATTTAGTAGACCATTACTTGGAATGGGCAGGTTTTATGAGGAGAGACAAGAGACTGCAGATGCTGGAATCTGGAGCAATGAACTGCTGGAGGACCTCAGCAGGTCAAGCAGAATCTGTGGGGAGAGAGGAATTGTTGATGTTTTGGGTCGGCACCCTGCATTAGAACTGAGAATGGAGAGGGAAGGTAGCTGGTATAAAGAGCAGAGGGGGTTGGTTCCATCCACTGTATCCCCACCCACACCTGGCTCCATCTGCCCTTCATCTCGCCCTTAATGGTTCCCATTATCTCCTTCCTTCCTTATCAGATTCCAGCACTTGTTGCCTTTGTGTCCCCGGTAATCACCCTCCCCTCTGTCTCCATCTGCCTCTTTTTCTTTTTTCCCCTGCCTCTGTCTCCCAACTTCACCCTGCCCCTTCCTCCACCTGGCTCCTTCTGCCCATCATCCTTCACCCCTCCCTGGTCCACCTATCACCTACCTGCCTCTGTCTCACCCCCCTCCCCTCTCTTTTTATACCAGCTATCTTCCCTCTCCACTCTCGGTCCTGATGCAGGGTCTCAACCAGAAATGTCGACAATTCCACTCCCCCTGTGGATGCTGCTTGACCCACTGAGTTCCTCCAGCAGTTGTTTGTTTTTGTTTTATGATAATTTGTTGGACAGATTAGGTGTGTGTGTGTAGAATATAGAAGAGTATGGCACATGGACAGGCACTTCAGCCCATTATGTTGTGCTGAGCTAATTAAGCTAATGACACCTAATCCCTTCTGTCCATATCCCTCTTCTTTGCATATTCATGTACCTACCTAAGAGCCTATTAAACATCTGTATCGTATCTGCCTCCACCACCACCCCTGGCAGCACATTTCAGGCACCTGTCACAGAAAAAAAAGCCTGTCCTGCACATCTCCTTTGAACTTTTCCCCCTTTTGCCTCAAATGCATGCCCTCTAATGTGAGACATTTCAACCCTATGGGGAAAAAGAGACCAGCTGTCTACTCTACCTAAAGCTCATATTTTATAAACTTCTGTCAGATCTCCCCTCAGCCTCTGATGCTCGACAGAAAACAACCCTAGTTTGAACAACCTCTCCTTATACCACAAACCTTCTAATCCAGGTAGCAGCCTGGTAAACCTCTCTATAGCCTCCACATCCTTCCTATAATGGGGTGACCAGAATTGAATACAATACTCCAAATGCAGTCTAACCAGAGTTTTATAAAGCTGCGGTGGACTTGCTGAAATTTAGAAGAGAGAACCAACTTGTTGGAATATAAAGAACCCTGGAGTATCTTGGCAGATGAGGCAAAGTTTGTTTTTCGGATTGTTGGAAGTCTTTGGATCTCTGTTCCTCAATGGATAGTGAAAGCAGTCTTTGAATGTTTCTAAGAAAGAGGTAGGTAGGTACTTGATACTAAGGAGGTGATGGGATACTAAGGAGGTGATACTGGGGATAGATGGGAATGTGAAGTTGAGGTCACTATCAGATCGGCCATGACTTTATTAAATGGCAGAGCAAGTTTTGGGGACTGAGGAACCTAGTTCTAATTTATTTGTTGGTGTATATCAGGGATGTGTGCAGTGATATACTGTACACTTTGGTTCCCTGCTCAGTTTCAAAGTATGTAAATTATTGGTAGCCAGATTTTAAACTGTCTTCCTGTTTTTTTTTTAAATAAAAGGAAATCGCTAGATTGAAGATAATTGATAGAAGCATTAAAGGAGAATTGAGGAATTTTTTTCTTCTGAGTGAGTCTGAAACTCGTTGCCTGAAAATGCTGAGCATTTGATGTGCTTTAAACTGCAGGAATACATGCAGAGAGCTGGGACGTGCAGTTAGTCTGCAATAATTTATTTTCATCTGCCACTGACAAAATGGGCCTAACAACCAACTGTGCCAGATTTCTGTGATATGACGTCGATTTGAAGTCTGATTATATATTTGGATAAAAATAAACACGTCGTTCTCAAAAATAATTTGCATTAATTGACCCTATGATCTTTTGTGATGTGAAAATCTTTGGAAGGACCAGATTTATCATTATAAAAAGTATGTAAAGCTATCAGACAGGAAGATTTATGCAGAGGCAACATATGACTATGCTTTTAATAATTGGACTTTCGTTACCGTACCACTTGATTTATCACTATTGCAGACAGATGACTCCGATCAACCCAGGTTCAGCATGCAGTCTTTAATACTCATTATTGAAGATGTTCACTTTCTGTGACCTGCACCCACTAAAATGATCCATTATTATCTATGGGCTTTTAGAACTGTCACTTAAAGCTGATGCTGTCACGATGTACTTAGTCTTGATCGCAGCTGGGATTTGTACTCCATTTCAGAAGTAAAATGTGCTAGGTGGTGTGAATCAACTGGGCAGCCAATTTCCTTGACATCCGGTCCTCCTAAAATAGAGGAACGCATTATCAATAACTTTCTAAACTGGGAGATTCTTGTTGGATTTTAGAGATAATCAGTTCATTTGTGGTGTCCTCCAGGAGAATTAAAATCAGCCAAGTAATGTCCCTTGACAACAAACACTTCATCAATCAATAACTGCAACTTGTTATGCTTTTAACATAGTAGAATATTCATGGGGGCATTATCAAACAACATTTGACACCAGGACTGTCAATGGACTTCTAACTTATTCCATGATGTTGCCAGCAGAACGAGACTATTAAGATGTAACCTTAAAAAGGTTATTAATGACTTTTCACATTGCTTTTAATCATTCACTGCCTTCCTAAAATGCTGAAACATTTTATTTTGGGTTGACAGTATTTGAGTCTTGTGATCAAGAAAATAGTCAAATGAGATAAATTTCTGCCATTGTGATTCCATGATGAGGGGAAGGGCTTTGGTCACAAGCTGCAGATTTTCAAATTGGAGTGCAGGGTTGAGTTAGTTATTTGACATGACAAGAGAACAGAATGCTGCATGTGACTGAATTTCCAATACGTACCACTGCTGGGTAAAGTGTTCTCTGATTGCACAAAGCCCAAAAAAAAATGCCTCTAGAGTAGAATTTTCAGAAGTTGAAACTACTTCTGTTCCTTCCAGGAATATAGCTGACTTCCACCAAGCTTTCCAAACTTACTATAACCACCCTACTTAAAAAGTAAGTCTCATGATGGGTTGTTGAGCCAAACGTTACTCTAAAATGTTTTTCCAGATGTTCAGCTCTGTTGGTTCAGAGATCAGTTCCTTTCATGGTATGGCCTATCCAAGAATGTCCCCGAAATTGCACTCTTTTAGTTGAGCTTAAGAGGTACTTGCTGTACTTCAGTGGCCTTGGTAACCGAAACAAGATTGGAACAAAAAAGTGGTTCTGAGGTAACTGCCACACTTCAGCAGCAATTGTACAACTCTCTCCTGCCTCCTATCTTCTACCTGATTGTGGATCTTTCACCCCTTCTTCCAAGGCACACTCTCAGGATTGAGGATGACTTGTTTCCACTCTGGTTTTGTGTGTTTATGTAGTGACTGGTGATAAGACAAGATATCTTTATTAGTCACATGTACATCGAAACACAGTGAAATGCATCTTTTGCGCAGAGTCTTCTGGGGGCAGTTTGCAAGTGTCGCCACACTTCCGGCACCAACGTAGTATGCCCACAACTTGCTAACTCGTACTTCAGTTTGGAATGTGGGAGGAAACCAGAGCACCCGGAGGAAACCCATGCAGTCACGGGGAGAACATACAAACTCCTTACAGACAGTGGCTGGAATTGAACCTGGGTCGCTGGTACTGTAATAGCATTATGCTAACCATTACACTACCGTGGTCAATGTAGGAACTGCAGACTCTTGCACATGTAGTTTGTGTGGTGGTCCACTCCTTCCACTGTTTGTAGAGTATCTACGATGCATGGCCTCTAGGTTGTTGATACCATTCTGAATGCTCCTTCTGAGTAGTCATGGGTCAGAGCTTCCCAGGGGTCCATGTGAATGTTAAGGAGGCTTTGAGCACTCCTTGAATCTTTTCCTCCTGCTATGTGGGATGCAGAGGTTCACGTAGTTCTCCAAACTCCCCTTTGCAACATAAAACTTTACTATGCAACTTTTTCCCAGTTCTGATGAAAGGTCATTCAACTGAAATAATAACACTGTTTCTCTCTTCATTGATGCTGCCCAAAACGCTGAATGTTTCCACTGATTCAAACAAAAAATGCTGGAGATACTCGGCAGGTCAGGATGCTCCTCGACATGCCGCGTATATCCGGCACGTTATGTTGTAAGTTTAGATTTGCAGCATCTGTATTTTCCCTTAGCCTGAGTATTTCCAGCAGTCACTGCTTTCATTTAACTGTTTCCTAGATCTACTGATGTAGTAAAAAGTCCAGTGGATAGAAATTAATCTTTGGCTGCTTGTGCTAACTGTCTGCTCGTGAAGTGAAGTTCAACCTTGTAAACTGAGTGTAAAGCCCAGTGCTCTAGCACAGGTTTGATAGTAATGACCAAAGGTGCAACTCTGCAGCGGCACTTTCCCAGTCTGTTTTCTTAAAGGTGTCTTCCAGAACAATGGTGCACTTCGGAATATCACATCTCACGCGACTGAAGTCAAAATAGCTGAAAGTGACAGAAATAAGATCTTGTTCACCAAGTTGCCAATCAAAATGTGATTTTTTTAAAAAATCTATATAACAATTTTTAATTTATTACTATCGAAGGGGGATTTAAATGAGTAATCTCAGCTTTGCTGTGAAGATGCCAATGTGGCAAATGACAAATGTAGACTGTGCAAATCATTCCAAAGAACTTGAGATATTCTTGAACTGTTCCTTTTTTTTCCGATAAGATAATTCAATCAGTGTTTGTTAGACACGCCTGGAAAACTTAAATTATGTAATCATGTTTTGCAACTTCTCGTGGAACATTTTCTTGCACTGTTTCTGTTATGTAAGAGGCTTGAAATTCTGTCATGCAGTGCAGTGTTTTTAAGTGCTAGATAAATTTTTAATCAAAAGTACAATCCAGCTACATTGTCCCCATTAATTTTGTAAGTTTGATCTTGGTGCTCCATGCACCTTATATGTGCATGCACGAAGAATGCTGGGCGTGTGCAGTGATGCTGATCAGTGTACAACTTGTGACTGACATCATCTGCATGCTTTTTCTCCACTGAATGTGTGCAGTTCATGAATAGTTTGGGCCTTGCACTTGAAGCAGTTGTTAAGCTTTATTAAGGTAAGTTCCTGGTTTTTTTAAAAAATATTTTCATCCATTGTGAACACTCCATCCATCAGGACACTTCCTTGGTACTGATTCCAGTCCACATGAATTTCTTGTTCATTGCTGTACTGTCCTGGCTCTCTGCTTAAAATTTGCACATTGGTCCTTGCTCTGTTTCTCACCTCAACTCCTGATGCACTTTGAGATCTTTGTCCTTTTCACTGTGAATTATTTCAGTCTTTCTTTTGTCTTTCACTCCCACCTTGTATCCTTTTCCACTAACTTCACTTTTTGCCTGTTTAGTCCTGGAGTTGTACAGCAGAGAAAGGGGCCCTTCAGCTCACCAAGTCTGTGGCAACTATCAAACACTCATTAGCACTAATCCTACACCGATCCCTGTTTATTCTCCCCAAAGTCCCAACAGCTCACCTGGATTCTAGCATATACACTAGGACCAATTTACAGCAGCCAATCACCATACCAACCTGCATGTCTTTGGGCTGTGGGAGGAAACCCATGTGGGAGGGACTTGGAGGAAACCCATGTAGTCAAATGGAGAATGTGCAGACTTCACACAGAAAGAACCAGAGGTCAGGATTGAACCCAGGTCACCGGAGCTTTTGAGGCAGCAGCTCTACCAGCTGTGCCATGGTGATGCCTTGTTGATGATCTTTTTCCTATTTCTTCTTGCCCCTCTTTCCATTTTCCTCCTCTTTGCTTTATGTCCCCTTTTGTGTCCTCTAGCCCCAGATTGTCTTTACGTCTGCAGTCTGGGTTCTTGCAAATTCCTGTATTTTATATATATTTGTACTGCTATTGGCAACTGGGCCTTCAACTTCAGGCATAGCATTGATGTTCAGATATTCCTTTGCATTATGAATGTTATGTTTGTTATGAATGTGAGTAATCCTTGAGAAACATGTTGAGTTTCTTCTCTCCAAAATTAAGGCCTTGATTTTGTAACATGGTAAGTATACAGGCACTGGTTCAAAAGTTGATCAGTCAGAGTCCAAATAGATTGTAAATCTGGTTGTATTTGTGTTTTGAGGAGGTGGCTAATACATTCAAGTTCTTCAGTGTAAAAGCAATGAGGATGAAGGTACTTCAAGAATGAAACAGTCCAGTCCCAAAGGCTGAATCTGGGTCTGGTTTACACACTTAACACCAGTATTTGGATGATTGTTATTTCTGTGGGCTTCCAGAAGGAATTTGACAAGACTCGATGTAAGAAACTGTTAACAAAAATGAGAGCGCATGGAATTGGAGACGAGCATATAGGCTTGGCAGGAGGTAGTAGATGGAGAGCAGGGATGATGGTTTTGAACTTAAATTGGCATGATGTAGTTAGTAGTGTCCCCAGTGATCTGTACTGGGATTGCAGCTGTCATTATATTTGTAAATGGTTTGAATGAAGGAATCGAATGTCATATATCCAAGTTTGCTGGCAATGCTCTGTTTGGGAGTGCAATACTAATGTAGATGTAAGCAGAAGGTTCCAGAGGGATGTTGATGAATTTAATAGCAGGCAAAGCTGTGCAGATGGAATTCAATGGGAAAATCTGTGAGAGCATCCAGTTTAAACCCAAGTGAGAGAAATTAGTGTATATTGTAAATAGCAAAAAGCTTGTGACTGGATTTAGAGGTACAGGGACAGAAATGACTCGCTAATTGTGGATGGGTATAAAAAATAATTAAACAGGCTAATAGAAGGCTGGCCTTTGTGCTCCAGTCCTATTAAAACAAAGGGTGCAAGTGCACAGATTCAACCCAATACAGGCACTGCATCACAAGATATTCAGTGAGTGAACCAGAATGGTCTCTAAAGTATGAACTGATTTAAATGGTGTAATAATACAAGATGGTGAGAAGGTAAATCCTCTAGCTGGTGATAAGAGGGCATAACCTTAAAATTAGAGCTGAGCCTTTAATATGGATTCCGTTGAACATGGAGTCGTACAGCATGGAAACAGGCCCTTCAACCCAACTGGTCCACGCCGATCAAGATCTCCATTTAAGCTAGTCCCATTTGGCCCATATCTCTCTAAACCCTTCCTATCCATGTCCAAGTGTTTTTTTTATACCTGCCTCAACCACTTCCTCTGGCAGCTCATTCCATATATGCACCAGCCTCTGTGTGAAGAACTTACCCCCTGAGTTCCTTTTAAATCTTTCCTCTCTCACTGTAAACCTACAATCTCTAATTTTTGGTTCCTTTTCCCTGGGGAAAAGATTGTGTGCATTCACCCTATCCATGCTTCTCACAATTTTACACACCACTATAAGACCACCCCTCATTCCACTATGCTCCAACGAATATAGTCCAAGCCTGCTTAGCCTCTCCCTGTAACTCAGCCCTTTGAGTCCTGGCAACATCCTCATAAATCTTTCTGCATTCTTTCCAGCTTAATGGCATCTTTCCTATAGAGGCTGGGTCAAGTAAACAAAAACTCAGAAAAGTAGTGCAAGGTTAATTGGGGATATTGAATCAAGACAAGTGGGTAGAATTAAGACTCAAATTAGTCATGATCTAAATGACTGGCAGAACAGGCTGAAACGGCTACTTTCTGCCTAAAAATATTGCTTACAACTGCTAACTGAACCTGTACTCAACCTATATTCAAAATGGTTGATTTCCTGATTAGTATGAGGGCTTATTCATCCTAGGAATAAGAAATGCCATATTTGTTTCTCCTCTCACCTTAAACCTCTGCCCTCCAGCTTTTGGCTCCCTTTGCCCTGGAAAAAAGATTTGTGCATTCACCCTATCTATGCCCCTCGTGATATGCACTGCTTTGTCCTCGTCACTTTAGATTTCTAGAATGGAAAGCTGTGGCAGTTGCATTTTCTCCTATTATCCGATTCCATTGCATCAGATTTATAGAAACAATATTGGTTTATTATTGTCACTTGTACCGAGGTACAGTGAAAAGCTTGTCTTACAAACCGATCGTACAGGTCAACGTTCATTACACAGTGCAGTTACATTGAGTTAGTACAGAACGCATTGATATAGTACAGGTAAAAACAATAACAGTACAGAGTAAAGTGTCACAGCTACAGAGAGAGTGCAGTGCAATAAGGTGCAAGGTCACAACAAGGTAGGTTGTGAAGTCATAGTCCATCTCATTGTATAAGGGAACCATTCAATAGTCTTATCATAGTGGGGTAGAAGCTGTCCTTAAGTCTGGTGGTACCTGCTCTCAGGCTCCTGTATCTTCTACCTGATGGAAGAGGGGAGAAGAGAGAATGTCCTGGGTGGGTGGGGTCTTTGATTATGCTGGCTGCTTCACCAAGACAACGAGAGGTAAAGACACAGTCCAAGGAGGGGAGGCTGGTGTCTGTGATGTGCTGGGCTGCGTCCACAACCATCCAATTCCAATTAGGGACCTGCACTAAAAATATTATTCTTGGTTTATGATTTGCAGACACTGGGGGAAATTTAAATTAATCTGCCTGGTGTAAAACTAACAGAATAGACTGGCACACTGGTTTCATGTCACACCCCATTTCACCTTCCCTGACTTCAGTGGAAGGTAAAATCAGGCAATGAATTCAATTGTTGTTCAACCTGATCCTGGCAGATGGATGAGGTCAAAATCACCCCCGTGGTAGCTTTCCAGAATTAGCCACATCTTTTATTATTTCCATTTCTGGAAAGACTAGAAGCATGAAGTCTAAAAAAGGGAAGTATCTTCCCCTGTAATCTCTCAGTTTTATTTAAATAACTCGATACTGCCAAAGTAGAGATAATATTCTTCTCTGGAAAGCTCACTGCTTGCTCATTACTCTGGTAAGGGAATTGGTCAGCTGAAGGCAAGTCAATATGTGAAACACCTGTGTCAACGAAAGTAATTCTGTGCAGTGAAACAGCAGTGAACTAATGAGTCCAGGTATGATTATTTGAAATTGCCAAGTAAATACTTGACGTGCTTTTTTGACATACCTTTATTAACGTGGCTGTTGCATAGGTCACATGATGGTGCCACAGTGGGAGCTCCCGCCTCACAGCTCCATCACCCAAGTTTGAGCCCGACTTTAGCTGCTGTCTGTATGGAGTTGCATGTTCTCCCTGTGACCATGTAGATTTCCTCCAGTTTCCTCCCAAGTCCCAAAGACATGTTGGTAGGTTAATTGTCTGTTGTAAAGTACCCCTAATGATGAGTGGCAGAAAGAATCAAAGGGGAGCTGATGGGCATGTGAGAGAGAAGTTGCAGGGGAACAGGGAATAAGGAGATAAATGGGACTGATGAGAGGGAGCCTGCGTGAACCTATTGCATTGACTGGCCGCCTCCTGTGTCGTTATAAGTAAGTAAAGTGGTTAACTCCTTTGATTAAAACAGAAAAAACAAAATTGCATTAAAATGTTGCCTTTTGCATCTTTTTGGTACATCACAAATGACTTCAAACAGATGAAGTACTTTTGAATTGTAGTTACTGTGGCAAAGTTTGAAATGTAGCAGCCAACTTGTGCAAAGCTAAGTTGCACAGACTGCAGAGATAATGACCAGGTAATCTATTTTAAGCAGTGTTGGTTGAGAATTAAATATTTGTCCAGACACTGGAGAAAACTTAAAAGCAGGAAAATGCTCAGACAGTTCAGGCAATATCTGGAGAAGGGGAAGCCAAGTTAATGTGTGAAGTTGATGACCTTTCATCAGAATTAGAAAAGTTAGCAATCCGAATGTTTTAACATGAACACTTCCTCCTTCAAAAAAAACCATAATTTTTTTTAATGTCCATTTGAGAGACCAGACAGGGATACCAGTTTTTCATTCAAAAGACGACAACAGTATGGCATCTATCAATACTGTATTTTAGGCTAGCTTAAATATACAGGTCTTTAGAGAGAGTTCAAAATCACCTTTCAGATTCTAAGACAAGAGTATAGGTACTGAGCCATGATTGACATGGCTGGGTTTATCTCAAGCAAGTTAAATGTTTGCACACTAAGAATTGAAACTGTAATTTCTGAACAGTAGTATTTAATAAATGATCAAATTGTTTGGACAAAACTTGCTTGGTATTGTGCTGTCATTGTGAGCTCCACTGATTCTTGGAGATGTGATTAACCAGCTATCTTTAGAATAATTTCAAAGAGGAAATCATGCCAAAAGTGATGGATTATATCCAGTGGAATTAGTTTGAAGTCACTGGAAAATTGGAGCCATTAGAATAAAATCAGTTTAACCGTCTCTGTTCGTATGTAGTTCCTGCTGTGGAGGAAAAGACAAATGTTATGCTTATTCTTTTATTTTCTTTTCCAGGGAAATGGGGAACAATCACAGACAATCTACTTCCTTCCCGAATTTGCACTTTCCCCACAAGGGAGCTTTTTAGAAGATACAACGGGAGAACAGGTCCTGACTTACCGCTACGATGATCAGGTCAGTGCAAGGTTTTCTGAAACAGCAGTACATTTCAACAAAGAGCAGCTTGACAGAAGCCAGATCTGCAATCAAACATATAATTACAAATTCCTCATAGAACTTCTGATAATCACATGTACAGGAAATTGTTTAATTTGCCTATGTACTTAATACTCTTCATCCATTTTTCCAGAAAAAAATGTAATGCCACCTGGACACGATGCTTGAACCAATTTGTCGTAGAATTGTTATAAAGCAGTCTTAAAATCAGAATTGCTCCTTTTGTGTAGATTCATCAGAATACTACTCATTAATGTATTATTCAGTTCATTATCTCTTCATAAGTATAAACATATCCTTTCAGAATCCATGAAGTTTGTTCATTTCAATAGTATCTCAAGTAACTAACTGTGCAAGTCTGATGCCCTCAGTAATTTGTATTGAGAAAGAACCTTCCTGGCTTTTCTCTTCAACATACTCATGTACCACTTGTAGCTGTTGGTACTTGTGTTCTCCTTTACAGTGAGAAATATGGATGAATCAGCCCGACCAGTCCTTTCAGTTACCTTGTAAGAATTGGGTAATTCTCTTGCTCTTTGTTCAAGTTATAATTTCCAATGACATGTATGATATTAAAAACAATGAAATCTTTCTTATCATTGGGTTAATTGAGTTATATATGATACAAGCTATGGGTACCTAAGCAAAATGTTTATTGGCCATCAAGATGGCCTTTTCTAAGTATATTCTTTACTCTGGTCTTTATCAACCATTGTCTACAATGCCTGGAGAAACCAGGTGAATGAAAGGGGGGAAAAAAGTACCAAACCTGTGTAACAAGCTAGCAAACATGCAATAAATGTTCCTTTGTAAAATTAATCAGAATCCCAATTTAATTGCCACAGTTATGATGCTTGCAAGGAATACCAATATCTGTTGAGCCTGAGAAAACAAATACAGGTATTGAAGGCATTTTGAAGTTAAGAGAATGATACAAAGTTAATTAATAATTGTTGACAGAGCTATTGGTTTGACCTGAATTTGATACAGCCTAAAAGGAAAATGATGGATTGGTAGCTTATTTTATATTAAATTATGGAAATATTAATGGAGAATGTTTGGGTCCATTGCTAGTCTGAAATATATTTGTTTTGCTCTTAATCAGAGATTGAAGGTAGGTTCTCAAGGCAGTGCAGCTCTATATTCAGGAGTCTTCATGTACAAAAAAAACATTCTTTCTTCATCAGCATTGAGATGCTTGGCAATCTGGGCAAAATTGTGAAAACCCAGCAAAAGTAGATTTCACTTGGAAAAATTCCAAACCACAGCTTTTCCAGTGATTGAATGTGTCTTCAGTTTTCATTCCTTGTAATAGATTCAGAAATTCATGGAGTTATAAAGTGCAGAAGTAGGTCCTTCAGCTCATCTCATCCACGGTAACCAAGATGCGTATCCACACTGATCCCGTTTGCCCATGTCCTTCTAAACCTTTCCTATCGATGTACCTGTACAAATGTCTTTTAAACATTTGTAACTGTACCTACCTCTGCCCCCTCCTCTGCCAGCTCGCTTCATGTTCCCACCATTCTCTGTGTGAAAAATTTGCCTTTCAGATCCTCTTTGAATCTTTCCCCTCTTAGCTTAAACATATGCCCTCTAAGTTTAGGCTGTGACTATCTACTCTGTCTACGCTCCTCTCTTCTTAACTTTATAAACCTCTATAAGGTCACCCCTCGGCCTCCTTTACTTCAGGGAAAATAGGCCCACCCTATCCAATTTTTCCCTTTAACTCGAGTCTTCCAGTCCAGGCAACACTCCTGTGAATCTTTTCTGCACTCCCTCTAGCTTCATCACACCTGTCTTAAAGTGTGGCGATCAGAACTGCACACAATGTTCCAAGTGCGGCCTAACCAACAATTTGTACAACTGTAACATGACGTCCTGTACGCAATGCCTCAGCTGATGAATGTCCTATTGTGTTTGGAAATATCTAAATGTTTCAACTGGCTTGTTTGCTTTTCGTAGGTATGACCGATAGGAGAGAGACCGTAAAGGTTTCTAGGTATTTGTAGGTGATTTCCATTCTTTTGAGGATGTCTCAACTTTGTTTCAAAATTGGATCATAAAGTATTATAAGTTTGTATCCAGCACTGTCAGTTCAAAATCTACTACATCTGTAAAACATGGTGACAGCTTTTCTTTAATTGCAGGTGAACTGATGTGTTATTGGGTTGTGAAACCAGTGAACAGGATCCGTTTTTCTAAGTAGTTTGAAGGGGTTTCTAGATCAATGTTAATTACTGTACATGTGGTAAGAACATTTAGTTTTGTGATTCTATTGAAAAGTTCTGTGAGAGCTGAAATCACCTTTTTAGTTGTGCAAAGAGATTGGAGTGTGGGGAGGAGGTAAATGACTGAATTTACATGTGGTAAATGCAGGTCTGTGCTTGTAATGGTGCCAGTGTACTCTTCTCTGAAGCTGCAGGCCTTTGGTTTGTGCCTGTGATGCTCCATATGATTTGAGGGATGACAGCTCATTCAAAATTCTTCTCGGCGCTTCCTTCAGTGATTGCGAGTGAGAAGCCCCGTGTTTCAAAACTTTTCTATTCAAATCAATCAAATTCAAAGAACTGTTAACTGTTCCATACTTAACCTTTTTGAAAATAGTTAAAGCCAACATGTACAAGATGACCAGCATCTGTGCAGTTAGCACTCTGGTTAAGTAAGTGACATAATCAATATAACTGCACTGTGTAATGAATTGACCTGTACGATCAGCAAGACAAGTTTTTCACTGTACCTCAGTACAAGTGACAATAATAAACCAATACCTGCACAATTCTATCCTTATTTCAATGGAGCTATCCAAGCACGACCTCGCCCATGGAATTCTTTCCTTCAGGTAAAACTTGCAGGTCATTAAAACCAGCTTGCTGTTTAAAGTTCATTAAGAACAAGCATCTCCAGCATGAATTTTGATATTATAAAAAAACCACAAGCTGGAGAAGTATACCATTTATCTCAATTCATTCTGTTATTCCCATCAAGGCATAGTACAGAAGTGTAAAATTAATTGCACATTTTCAATATATTTCACTTTCTTTTCCTGGCATCCATTGGATTGATTGGCAGAAAATGAAAAGTGCAACTAACTGAGCTGATAATTGATCCGACTGAGCACCTCACCTGTTCTTGCTTATGTTGCTGCTGCTTTTGCATTGTAGATGGGGATTGGACATGCCATAGTTGGAGCAAATCAATAATGTAATAACAGGTCACTTAAGATGTGAAGATTTGTAAAGGTACTTGCTTAGAAATTCAATTGCATATTGCAGCATGGTAGCGTAGCATTTAGCGTAACACTATTACAGCGCCAGTGACTCAGGTTCAGTTCTGGCCGCCGTCTAAGGAGTTTGTACATTCTCCCCGTATCTGTGTGGGTTTCCTCCAGGTGGTCTGGTTTCCTCCCACATTCAAAAGGCATATGGGTTAGGAGCTGTGGGCATGCTATGTTGGCGCCGGAAGCGTGGCAACGTTTGTGGGCTGCCCCCAGAACATTCTACACAAAAAAATGCATTTCACTGTGTGTTCACAAGATCACAAGATAAGGGAGCAGAAGCAGGCCATTCGGCCCATCGAGTCTGCTCCAAGGAAAAGGGAAAAAGAAATGGGGTGGGAAAAAAAGAGAGAGAAAAAAAAACGCTATTCTAATCCCATTTGCCAGCCTTATCCCCATATCCCTTGATACCCTGACTATTTAGATATCTGTCTATCTCCTCCTTGAATACCCCCACTGATCTGGCCTCCACTGCTGTGCGTGGCAAGGAGTTCCACAATTTCACCACCCTCTGGGTAAAGAAACCTCTCCTCATCTCTGTCTTGAAACTGTACCCTCTAATTCTAAGATTGTGCCCTCTGGTCCTGGACACGCCCACCAAGGGAAACAGCCTAGCCACATCTACTCTATCCTTACCTGTCAACATTTTAAATGTCGCTACGAGGTCCCCTCTCATCCTTCTGTACTCCAGCGAGTACAGTCCAAGAGCCGACAAACGCTCATCATACTTAAGCCCTTTCATTCCTGGAATCATTCTCGTAAATCTCCTCTGAACCCTCTCCAACGTCAGCACATCCTTCCTAAGATGCGGGGCCCAAAACTGCGCACAGTATTCCAAATGAGGCCTCACTAGCGCCCCGTAGAGCCTCATCAACACTTCCTTACTTTTATACACTATACCTCTCGAGATGAATGCCAACATAGCATTCGCTTTCTTAACCACCGATCCAACCTGGTGGTTAACTTTTAAGGTATCTTGTATAAGTACCCCCAAGTCCCTTTGTACTACCGCACTATCAATCTTCTCTCCTTCTAGATAATAATCTACCCGCTTATTTCTACTTCCAAAGTGTACAACTGCACATTTCTCAACATTGAATCTCATCTGCCATTTTCTTGCCCATTCTCCTAAACTGTCTAGGTCCCTCTGCATTCTTTCTATTTCCTCTATGCTCCCTACTCCTCCACTTATCTTGGTGTCATCCGCAAACTTAGCCACACAACCATTTATTCCATCATCCAAATCATTGATGTACAAGGTAAAAAGGAGAGGCCCCAACACCGACCCTTGCGGCACACCACTAGTAACCGGTAACCAACCAGAACGAGATCCTTTTATTTCCACCCTTTGCTTCCTGCCAACCAGCCAATTCTCCACCCATTTTGCTACCCTGCCCATAATTCCATGACCTCTCATCTTATTAATCAGTCTCTTGTGAGGCACCTTATCGAAGGCCTTTTGAAAGTCTAAATACACAACATCTACCGCCTCTCCCTTATCCACCCTACCTGTGATTTCTTCAAAAAACTCCAATAGGTTGGTCAGACAGGACCTCCCCTTCACAAAACCATGTTGACTAGGTCCTATCTTGCCTTGCGCCTCTAGGTATTCGGTAACCTCCTCCTTGAGGATAGACTCCAATAATTTTCCCACCACTGACGTCAGACTAATAGGTCTGTAATTGCCTTTGTGCTGCCTCCCACCTTTCTTATACAACGGAACTACATTCGCTACTCTCCAGTCCTCCGGAACCATGCCAGAATCTATCGATTCCTGAAAAATAATCGATGTACGTGTGTCTAATAAAGAAATTTATCTTTTTATCCCCCAAGTCTCAGAGTGATTCGCCATTGCGCATCTGATCCGATTTCAATATCAGTTGTGTGAGGGAGAATGACATTTCTGGTGTAGGACTCCATGTAGTGCACTGGAAGGGAAATTAGAGCACGTTACCCCAGGAGTGACCACCCCAGCTATGTTGGATAGGGACTATAGACTTAAGCCCTATACTTTGATCCATCTGGAACCAATGTATAGGACTTGGGTCCAAACCTACCACAATCTTCCCACACCACTCCATGCTACCTCCTGAACATGGTGTTGACCTGTCATTATGAAATGAATTAGTTTGACAACCAGGTGTCTTGGTATGGGGGGCACTGGAGATGGCAGGGGTATGTGACAAAATCTTAAAGAAACTGGTCTAACCAGTCTTCACGTTCTTCTAGCCTTGCTCAGAACTAACCTTTAGATTGCTCAAGGCATAGCATAATGCATTTGCTGTAGAATTCCCATTATTTGGTATAAATGGCTTTATTGGTGTCCTTCCTGAGTCTGGGTCTTGTGCACCATGGGAACTACCTTGGGATATAGGTCATGATTAGTTGATTGTTACACAATGATTAGTAACCAAAATAGAAAACAATCAATTATACTCTGGAAAAGCACAGACCCAATACAAAGGCTACAAAATGTTGTTAGTGCGTTAGTGGATCTGATAACAAAGGGATTTTCTTAAAACTATCCATAAAATTAGGGCCATAACTATCAAATGCAAATCACTCTTGGAATTCATTTTCCAGTCTAAACTTCAGCCAATCTTCGGAATGATTGTGCCAGGAACAAAGAAATCTCTCATCAGTGTATGGCTATGTTTGGAAGAAAAGTCATTAAACACACTCTATGATTGTTCAAATAATTGTTTTAAAAAAAAATTAGCTTGGAATGTCCTGCTCAATTAACCTTCAGTTCCTCGGTGTAGTTGTAGATGGTAGCATTGGCGTATTTTATTGATGTAATGTTCTCATGATATTTCATAACTAACTTCACTGTAAATTTAACGTGTTCAAAATAAAGTCTGCAATTTTATTTACATCCTAACAACATCTGATATCTAGAAAAATCTGCGGTAGACCATACATATTTACAAGACATTCTGCACTATGGCAGTGAAAATATGAGTGTAATTGGCTTAATTTAAGTAGGGGTCATGATATTTGTCTTTGGTTGCAATTTTGTTTCTTGGCAACTCTTATAACAAGGAAGGCAATTATTCCATGAAATATACTTTTGATAAGAAGAGTACAATTATTGTGATTATGCATGGCACCTAATGACGCATTTTAAATTTGTGATAAAGTTGAGGAAATGCCTGTTGCTATTGTATTTTTCCTTTCAGTAATGCAGTTAGTTAAATAAGATTACATTCCTATTTCCTTTCCTTGGTTTGACATGCCTATTGTTGAATATATATGGTTATTTTAACCTAAGTAGTCTATGTTTCCATCAAATTTCACTGGAGATGTCCTGCAAAGAATTCTGATATATGAAACAAATAAATTCAGGAGTGGAACAAAATGAAGAACTTCCTGTAAATTTAATTTAACGGAAGAGGAAAGCTGGCATTTAGGCTTGCATTGGTTAAGCCTCAATTGTGAATTGGGAATCAGACTAATGAACATTGGTTTCCTCTTGTAAGTGATGCATGTATCACAGGAAACAGTGAATAAGATACAGATGCTGTGTCAGTAGAGAGTAAAATTTTATTAATGCAATTTTCTGGAAAAAGGCTATATTATGCATGGCTTGCTATATTATGCATGGCTTACTATATGATGCAAACCACATACCAAAGACTTGCAGGTTGGTAAGTTAAAGACTAGATAGTAAGCCTAGGTTCCTAAGGGCTGCTGTAAATTTACCCTTGTCTGTAGATGAGTAGTAAACACTGGGGAGAGTTGATGGGAATTAATGGGGGAATGGGATGGCCCGTGAGCCAGTATAAATTTGATGGGCTGAATGCCTTGTGTCATAAGGAAATGTATGAAATTCACCAGATAGCCTAGGAGCAGGAATTATTTCTTTACAACCCTGAGCTGAATGAAGCTGTTTGGAATATGCCAACTGTTGCCCTGAAAGGGATAACTTGACTTTGTATAGAATGGGGATTGAAGCCAAGTGTTGATTTTATTTGTGAGTTTGGGTATGTTGAAAACAAAATGTGATGTATAACTGCCAGACATTTTCTCTCTTACAGTGATTGTTCATGCTGACATGAATTCCACAGTGGTTGTCCTCTGTCCAGTCAATATACTTAAACCTACGATTTACTGGATGACCAGTAATATAGAAGGAAATAGTGAGACCAGTTATATAAAAGCAAAATGCTGTAGGTCTGAAATAAATACAGAAAACACTCAACATGTCAGGGGGTATCTGTGAGAGAGAAACAGAGTCAATGCTTCAGACTGATGACCTTTCAGTGCAACATGGAAAAGTTAGAAGTTAAAACAATTTTTAAGGGACAAAAATGGAAAGGAGAGAATCGCGAGGAAAGTCCGTGAGAGGTTGGAATGCAGGAGAGATTAACTAAGAAGGTAAAATGGGCTGGTAAAGGGATGAATGAGTTACAAAGAGGAGAAAATGCGAGAAGCTGAGTAATTATTTGAAGTTACCGAATCACCTGAATTTCATGATGAATAAACCTCAATTGTTCCACAGTCTCCCTTGTAACCTGCCCTATCCTCACCATCTTTTCTTTCCTTGCATGTTAAAATTTGGTTTATCTCTAACATTTTCCCAATTCTGGTGAAATGATGTTGACCCAATGGATCTGGCCCATTGTCCAAGTTCACAGCTGGTGGTATCCACCTGCCTGCATTAACCTAATCTGGAGAGCTAGCCAAACTGACCCATTATGTCCAAGAGGCAATCTGGAAGTGGAGAGGATCATGAGCAACTGGGCCTCTGGTTTGGATCATGAGTTTGTTGCTTTCAAAAGTGCTTGGAAGATTTTTGAATTCTCTGAAGAAATGCAAGAAGCAGAAGCAGGAGAAAGCCAATCAGCCCCCAGTGTCTTCTTAACTAATCAGTAAGATCCTGGCTCACCTTTTACCTCAGCACCACCTTCCCACATGATCCCATGTCTCTTCTTTCCCTTAATATCTAAAGATCCATCAATCTGCATCTTGAACCTACTCAGCAACTGAGCCTCAATAGCCGCCTTGAGTCGAGAATTCCAAAGATTCACTACTCTGGCCAAAGACATTTTTCATTTCAGTCCTGAATAGCTGTCCCCTTTTGAAGATTGACTGCAGGTTTGAGAGACGCTTGTCGAGGGAAATATCATTCCTACATCTACCTGTCAAGGATCTATCCTGGGCCCAACACATTTGGTGCAATCTCGAAGAAGGCACGCCAGTGGCTCTACATCGTTAGGAGTTTGAGGAGATTTGGTATATCACCAAAGCCTCTTGCAAATTTCTATAGATGTACGGTGGAGAGCATTCTGACTGGTTGCATCACAGCCTGGCATAGAGGATCCAATTCACAGGGTTGCAGAGGACTGTAGACATAGCTTGCTTCATCACAGGCACAACCCTCGCCACCATTGAGGACATCTTCAAGAGGTACCTCAAGAAGTCGGCATCCATCACTAAGGACCACCACCATCTGAGACATGCCATCTTCTCATTACTACCATCGGGGAGGAAGTACAGGAGCCTGAAGACCCACATTCAATGATTCAGAAACAGCTTTTTCACCTTTGCCATCGGATTCCTGAATGGTTTATGAACCAATGAACACTGTAAACTTTTTTTTGCACTATCTATTTATTTTTGTAACTTATAGTAACTTTTATGTCTTTGCACTGTTCTGCTGCCTCAAAACAACAAATTTCACATCATGTAAGTCAGTGATAATAGTTCTGATTCCATAAAACTTATGTTAAAATGAGATGGTCTCCAATCTTCTAAGCTCTGAGACTAAAGGCTGAGTTGATTTAATCCCTCCTCATTGGACAAATCCGCTATACCAGGTATAAATCTGGGGAGCCTTCGCTGTACTTCCTCCATCGCAAATAATTCTTTAGGGGCTGATATAATTGTAGCAAGATGTCTTTACTCTTGCATTGAAACCCTGTTGCAGTGAAGGTCAATAGACCATTTGCTTTTCTAATTGCTTGCTGCACCTGCACATTAATGGTCAGTGATTTGTGTAGCAGGGACTCTCTGGTCACCAATACATTTCAATCTCTCCATTTTAAAAAAAAATCCACTTTTCTAGTTTTTTGAATAAAGTGAATGAGTTCCCATTTTTCCACATCATATTCCATCTACCATGACCTTGCCTATTGACTTGGCCTGTCTGTATCTCTCGAGCTTCTCAGCATCTTCCTCACTACCTGTACTGCCACTAAGGTACTATCAGCAAACTTGGATGACACCCAATTCCGCTCATCCACGTCATTGATATAGATTGCGAAAAGCTGGGACCCCAGCATCGATCACTGTAACACCCCATTAATTGCGACTGTTCATTCTTAAAAAAAAGATGCACTTATTCCTCCTATTTTCTATAAATTAACCAACCATTAATCCTTGCCAGTATATTACCCTCAAATTTGTGCTCAAAATTTGTATGAAATCCTTGTCAGGCGCAGTATTGAAGGTTTTCTGAAAGTCCAAATCTACCAGATCCACTGTTTATTTTCCTCATGTATTTTACTGATTACAATCTTAAAAGGCTCTAATAGATTTGTCAAACATGGTTTCCCTTACGTAAATCTATGTTGCTTGTGTCTGGTCCTATTATTATTTTCTAAATGCCTTGTTACCACCTCTAACAGGTCAAAAGTTTACCATTATTTCTCTCCTGTCTGTCTTAGATGGTGGGATTATTCCAACCACCTTCCAATCTGTTGGAACCAATCTAGAATTAATGGGATTTTGGTAGATGATACTTGGTGCATCCATCATCTCCATAGTCACACCCTTCAAAATCCTGGGATACAGATCATCAGGTGCTGAGGATTTATTGGCTTTCAGTCCCATTAATTTTTCCAATATTATTTCCTTTTTACTAATGCTAACTTCTTTCAGCTTCGCTTTCACTACAGTCCTGTTGTTTTCTACAAGCTATAATTTTTAATTTGCCTCTCATTTCTTTATGCTCCAATATAATTTTTTCCAAATTAAATTTTGCTAATCTTTTCCTTTTTACGTGCCAATAGAAGCTTTTACAGTCTTTTTGGTTCTTGCTAAATTACAGTGATATTCTACTTTTCCTATTCTTATCAATGCCCTGGCCCTTTATTGAATTCTGATATTTTTCTAATGCTCATACTCTTTTTGTGATTTTTATAAATATTTACCTTTGGTTTAATACTGTCCTTAATTACTCTCATTAGTCTTGTCTGGACAGCTTTCTCTGTTTCATTTTCCTTTTTAAAGAGATACATATTGCTTGTAAACTGTAGTATTAAATGTTAACCATTGCTTGCTTACTGTCTTATCTTTTGTTGTGGTTTCCCAATCTGCCATAGTCAGCTTGAACCACCATACCTTTTATATTTGCCTTTTTGATTTAAGAATCTGGTTTCAATTTGAGATGAATCATTTGCAATATTTTAGATAAAATTCTATTGTATAATGATTATTCTTCTCTCAAGGCCCATGAACCACAATGTTAACAATGCAGGCTGTACTAAAACACACTGTGTCTTGCCAGAGCCCACAGCCTTGTGTTGCTAGGTTCCATTGGTTCTGATTTAGTTGACCATCTGTCAGTGGTGCAGTAGATACTACATTTACCTCATAGCTTCAGCGACCTGAGTTAGATCCTGCCCTCTGGTGCCATCTGTGTGGAGTTTGTAGGTTGTCCCACTGACCACGTGGGCTTCCTCTGGGTGCTCTGGTTTGCTCTGGCATCCCAAAGATATGCAGGTTGGTAAGTTAATTGGCCAGCATAAGAGAATAGGACGCAGGGAAGTAAGTGGAGGAACAAGACTAATGGGAATTCTCTGAGTGCTGGCTGGTATAAAATTGACAGCCATTCAGTCCTGAATGGTTGTCTCCTTTCTCGGGCTGACCCCAGGTTCGAGAGAGACTTGTTGAGGGAAATATTATTCCTACATCTATCCTGTCAAGGATTATTCCTGGGCCCAACATGATTGGTGCAATCATGAAGAAGGCACGCCAGCAGCTCTACTTTGTTAAGAGCTTGAGGAGATTTGGTATGTCACCAAAGACTCTTACAAATCTCTTACACAATGGAACAAATGGCCTCCTTTTACATCATGAGAAAATAACAAATTAACCATCTTAACTGGTTACCTAATCACCCGGCAGCCAGAAATCCAGTTGTTTAGTACTTTGCATTACTTGTTTACCACTGCAAATGAAAACTAAAAAGTTCAGGGACTCTAACAAACTGATAATCAAATATTTACAATGAAGTTATTTCTTAATTCACTGAAGTCCTCGCTCTCTAGAGAATTTGCACAGTGAGCTGAGGATTTTAAAAATAGTTCAAATTGACATAAATTTCTAAAGACACATAATTATAAAGTATTCAAAGAACTTTTGAAATCCTTGAAATTAAAAATTAAAAGGACTTAAGAGAAAAAAGTGAGTCACTGGTGTATAATTTTTTTTTACTATTTAACTGAATGGGGTCATGCATACTTATGCCAGATCCAGGGCTGAAGCTGGGGGCCAGATGCAAAGTGTGTCACGCTCTCCAGTATGTCCGCTCTTCATCTCCAGGCTTGCTGGTTAATCCGGTGGTTGAAAAGGAGATCTTATGCATTGGTCTGTGTCCTCCAGCTCATCTTGGACCACTGAGCTGCTAGTCAATGTTAAGTACAACCCAGTTTGTTCACTCTTGTCATTATACATTACCTGACCTGTGGAGTATTTCCAGCATTTCCTGTTACTCATTGCTGACTGTGCATTTACTCTTGCTGCTAAAATGTAGGAATGGGCCAACAGTGATCTTGAATACATGAAGTGCAATTCAGCATCGGTACTGAAAATCTAGGCATTAAAAATGTATTTGTAAGAAATGTTAAAATATTCTCTTTTGGCCAAGTTGCCTCTCTGCTATAAAACTTCACGTGGAGAGAAAAAACAGTGTGGTTTACAGCAGAAGTACAGAGGAAGGTTGGGAACTAATTGCCCATATAATTCAGTTGACATTCGGAGGTATCCTTCCTGACTTTATTTTTGTCACAATACTTTGTTATTACACAGTGTCACAAACCAGCAACAAAAGAAACACACTGAGCATGATTTAGTGTTAAAAACTATTTTATTAATCACTACTTATGATAATACGTGAAATAAAAGTAAAAATGTTAGTATGTTAGAATTCAAGAATGTTAAACCTCGAACGTTAACCCCAAAACTAAACTCTTCGTGTGTGTGTGACAAAGTCCAAAACTCCCAGTTCCTGAATGGTTCTTAAAGTTCAGTTCCGCAAGCCATAAGGTGAAACATGAGCAAGGGCTTCTTCAACAACCACCGTTGTCTGAAGATAAGATGTAGATGTAGAAAAACATAGAGAGAGTACATACGAAATCCAAATGTTCCACGATGGAACCCAAACGACACTTCAGTGTTTACTTGGTAGTGACTTCCTCACCCCGAAAAGCATCCGAACCGTGGTCGTCCACACACAAATACCTGTTTCCTTCTGCAGGTCAGCAACAAAGTGAACTCCACCGGATTACTTCCAACTTCCATACATGGATTTCAGTGGCAGACACAGTTATTGTTTCTCATCCATCGATAGAGAAAACAAGCAGGCTGGTGTCTCTCTCCCTTCTCTCTCTCCGTCCTTCTTCTTCTTCTTCTTCTGCCCTCTTCAACAACGTCATTACGTCCTTTATCTTCTATTGACGTAAGCACGCCCCACACACACATACACACACACTCTCTATCTTAAAGGGACTTTCACTGAGTCCGTAACAACAGTAAAAGGACACCATAGTGAATAAACTGAGACACAAGTAAATAGTGCTTTGAGTCCAATAGTTTGTCTCTAGTGATGGCTGTCATCAGAATATAAGAAATAAGAGCAGGATCCAGCTGTACTGCCAGCCAAAGGTAGATACGACCCAGTTTATCTGTTTGAGCCTTCTCCCGCATTTAATAAAGTCCATATGCTTATCTTATGGCCTGGGTCTCAACTTCATTTTTCTGCTTCTTCTCCATAAGCCCTGATTTCCTTAAATTCTAACGTGTCTCATCCTTGAGTATATTTAATGAGTCAGTCTCCGCAGTTCTCTGGGATAGAGAATTCCAAAGATTCCCAAAGTTTTGAGAGAGAAATTCCTCTTCATCTCATTCTTACATAGGTGAACCCTTATCCTGAGACCATAGAACCACACCTATGACTATCTAACCCCTTCCTCCCACATATCCCTCTAACTTAAATTCCTCCGTAAAGTTGAGACAATGTCCTAGCTTTAGACTCTCCCACCAGAGGAAAAATAGTCACTTTATCTCCCTTGTCAAAGTTCCTCAGGATCGTGTATGTTTTCAATGAAGTGTAATACTCTTATTGGTGGAGAACCACACATTGAGCCACTGTGGTGTTGCTATTGATGGGCAGTTACAGACTGATATACTACTTATATTAGCAGTTTCTATTATGGATAAAGGAATTTATAATAGGACTTATAATGAATCAGCTTGTGATATTTTAATATTATATGCAAAATAACTTGCAGTTTGACAACGCCACCATATTGTAAACTGATCGTAGAATCATTAACTGGCAAAATAGGACTCATTCCATTGATTACTACTCTTTAAAATAAAAATGATAGCTTTTAATTTCACACCTACTACTTTAACAATACAGGGCATTCATAACATGTCTAAAGTAGAACTGATCATCATGGGTTAGAAATCCATCTGCAGGTTAAAATGTGCTGGCATCCAATTCACAGCAATGGAAGGTCTTCAGCTCATGAAGTTGCATGTTGAAGAGTTGCATGATCCATGTATTGGGTGAAGCTTTACCCATCGCATTGTGCGTGATCTTCTTGGGCAGTCCTTCTTGGTTGAGGGTGATTTGCTTCCACTCCAGTTCTGCTCGTGCTGAAGTGGTTAATGAGGGCAATTATGGGATATGCCTCATCAATGGCTGCCACAGATGAGATGGGAGGTGCAGGACGGGTGGCTAGGTGGTATAGGAGATGGTGATTTCCTCATGCAGTTTACATTATGTGTCTGCATGTGCTCCTGATGAAGAGACGCACGGTAATCAGTGCATTCCTGATGCACCTCTCCCATTCCAAGTAGTCATAGATCAGAGATTCCTACATTTTTCTTACAGAGGCTTTGAAAACATCCTTGATTCATTTCTTCTGTTTTCATGATGCCTTAATGTGATGGAGCATGGAACAGGGTGTCCATTAGTTTCTACAGTTGGGTATATAAATGATGTGGCCTGTCCATCAGAGCTGGCAGTATATAATTAGAACCTCTGCCAGGGATGTTGGCTTAAAGCTTCACATCATGCCACTGATGTTGGTTTGATTATCCCATCAGCAGGTTTGAAAAAAATTGTGGAGACAAAGTGAGTGGTATCTCCCCAATACTTTGAGGTGCCTGCTGTGGGTAGTCCATGTCACTGAATGTGTGGCCTGGGAAAACACTGTTGTCTTGTAAACCATCAGCTTTGTGTCAGGTCTGAGGTCTTGATTTTCCAGTATCTTTTTCCCTTAGACTGCCACAGAGTGTACTGCCGCAATGGAGACAATGGTGAATTTCATCGCTAATGGTTGCCTTTGTTAGGAGATGGATCCCAAGATATGGGACGGGGTCCACATCTATTATTGCAAGACAGTGATGTACAGCACTGGAAGGGGGACAGAGGACCTTTATTTCATTTAAGGTCCATTCTGTCATGTCCTTTAGTGAAGGGGTCGATGATGACTTGGACCCCAGCCTCCAAATGGGCAATGACTTCCTACCCTCCCTTTTACCTGCTGCAAACCATACTGGTTCGACTCTTCACTCGAGTCTGGAGTGACCTTATATCTGGGGTTGAGTTGAAAAAGGTTGAGTAATGCCCCATTAGTCCTGTAGATTAGATTCACTCCAACAGGAAGCTTGGAGGTGACGTACAACACTGAGACAAGAAAGACTGAGAAAGGTGGCAAGGTGATGACACAGCCTTGATCACAGTCTGTATTGCAGTTGATTCTGTGGTGGACCTTTTTCTTTGAATCTTGGCCTCCATGCAATTATGTAACAGATGTCTTTCTGAGGGCAACCAAATTTGAGATGGTTTTCCCCACTCCCTCTCAGGTTCATCATTGATTGTCCCCTCCCTGTGGCTGAAGAGCTGCTCCTTGAATTACAGTGCAAGTTCCATCAACCAAGAGGAACAGTGGATGTGATTTTCTACTGCGTGTTAACTTCAAGAGAAATGCAGGGAGCAGCATTAGCCATATATCTGGTCTTCTCTTGCAAATGCAAAACAACTGCACAATAGTAGAGGAGAATGAAACTTGCTGAGAAAGTGTATGGTGCAGAAGATTGAGGATGGCAGTGGATCATTGGGCCGGAAGGGTTGAGAAACTCTGTGCGGAGAGGGTAATGGAGCTTGAGGGTAGGGGGGGATGGTGGTGACAGAGTTAAGGAGATAAGTGGGGAGCTGGCTGATAGAAGTTCACGAAGTGCATCAGAGAGAAATCTGAGAGGCAATGAAGAGTTTTGTTTATATGTTAAACTGATGACATCATTAGAACTAGATTATAATTGGCTCTTGTGAAAATGTTAATATCTATACTTGTTCATGAGATTGAAACATTTTACAGATTGTTTGTATCTCCCATTGGAGTGCATTTATTGGATGTGTTTCTGATTATTAAGTTTCCTATGTATGTGATCCTCTTGCATATTGTGACTTTATCATCAGAAATACGGGTGCAGTACAGCTGTAGAGAACAAAAGACATTCTTTAAGAAAGTTAACTGTGTTGCTGCACAAACGCAGTCAGGTCATGAGTGATGTGATTGTGTTTTGCCACATGAAGTGGGAACATACTTTAAAGCACCGAGCCATTGAAATGTGGGTGACTGGGAATACTAATGTTTAGAATTGAAGTGTTCACCCAACCCCTGCAAGAGGACCTAAGTTATAGGGAAAGGTTGAATAGGTTAGGATATTATTCCCTGAAGCGCAGGAAAATGAGGGGAGATCTTATGGACGTATACAAAATTATGAGGGGTATAGATAGGGTGAATGCATGCAGGCTTTTTCCCCTTGGGTCGGATGAAACTAGAACTAGAGGTCATAGGTTTAGGGTGAAAGGTGAAATATTTAAGGGGAATCTGAGGGGAAACTTCTTCACAGAGTGGTGCGAGTGTGGAATGAGCTGCCAGTGGAAGTGGTGGATGCGGGTTCAATTGTAACATTTAAGAGAAGTTTGGATAGGTGGATGGGAGGGGCTTGGAAGGATATGGTCCGGGTACAGGTAGATGGGACTGGGCAGAAGATCAGGTTGCATGGACTAGATGGGCCGAAGGACCTGTTTCTGTACTGTCGTACTCTATGACTCTAAGACTTTTGATCCTTAAAATCTGTAATGGCAGGACTTAAAACTTCAACCTTCCAAGTAGATAAGTAACAAACCATTTCTCCCAAGGATTTTGAAAAAAAATATTTGTTTCGAACTTTCTTAAAGGTCCTGAAAGTGGGCAAAATTTTGTTACTTGCAGTTATTTGTGGAATGTGGAGAGCACCAGCAAAGTCAGTACTTATAGGCCAACCTTATTTGCCCCTGAGAAAGGATGCTGAGTTGCCCCCTAGAACCACTGCAGTCTGTGTGATGATGCTGCTGTCAGAGTGATTTCCAGTATGTAGGTCCAGTGACAATAGAAGAACAACAATGTATTTCCAAGTCAGGTAGTGTGTGACCTGGAGGGGTGCCTGCAGTTGGTGGTGTGTCCATGTGCCTTCTGGATTTGTCATTCTAGATAGTACTTCTCCACCCACAATCTTAACTATCAATGAAACCTTGTTAAGTTGCTATAGTAGCTGACAGTGGAGGGAGTGACTATTTAAACTGGGAGACTGGGGCTTAATTAACTTCATTTGTGTTTTTATAGATCATCATTGAGCTGCTTTGAGAGTTGTTGGATTTGCACTCGTGCAGCTGAGAGGAAGGAATTCTTTCATGCTCCCGACTTTTGCCTTATTAATGGTGGAAATGCTTTGAAGAGTCAGGAGTTAAGTTATTCCTCACAAGGTCCAGATTCCCTTTTTCTCAAGTAACCACAGTATTTGTATGCCTGATCTAGCTACATTTTTGATCAATTGTGAATTATTTACTTCCTCTGGTAAGTTAATGGTAGGGAACTTGACCATGGTAATGCCATTGAGTATCAGGGAGTGGTGAATAGACTCCCTCTTGTTAATAATAAAAAGGTATGAAGAAGTCCATGTGAAAGTATCATCGACTTGGCTGAGCTCTTAATTCCCAAATGTAACTGATGAACTTAAAATAGAAGAGTATGTGTTGAAAATCATGAACTGCGGATGCTGGAAATTTGAAATGACACTTCACTGTCCCACTCCCACTCTCACTTTTCTGTCTGTGGCCTCCTGTACAGTTACAATGAGCCCAATACAAGCTGTGGAACAACACCTTGTCTTCTGTCAGGGCACGTTGCAGCCTGTAAGACTGAATGTCAAGTTCCCCATCTTTAGACCACTCTTCCTTTCTTCCTCTTTGTCTGGGAACTGGCCTTTTTTGCCTGCCATTATTTTGGCCCAGCTTTTCTCCCTGGTCTTGCTACGTCTTGATTGGCTGCTTGGGGATTTTGCACCTTGCAATAAAAAAAGGGAGCAAATACAATTCATTGGTACCTGAAGTATTTTGAAATAGTAATGGATTTGTCAGGTGGCACAAATAATTTGCAGATTCCTGCTCAAGTAACAGACACCAGTTAGAATGTAAATAATACCTTGTCTAATCTCAAAATTTTAGAGGTTTTTATAATATGCAGATTAAGTTGTACAGTTTTGTATTATTCACTGCATATTCTGTTTACGTGGCATGTGCAGACACTTCGTTTATTATTTAAAAGTAAGGCTTAATGGTTTGGTGCTAAGCAGAGGTCTTTTCCATTTATGGTGAGTGACACAGAAGTCAATCCTCTTCAAAAGAAATCCAGATCCTTGAACAAAAAATGGACAATGTACAGAAAATAAGTTAATAGTTTAAAGATTACTTGAAGTTCATTTCAGAATATTGTAAAAACGAGTACTGGAATTTGAAAACATAATGAATGTGGGTATATTAAACTTTAATGGTTGTGTGCAAAAATATTAACACATTCTGTATCAGAAAAGATACAAGTTGATAACTAAGATTATATTATAAACTTTAGAATCAATTTTTGGATGTTGCCTGCAGATTGTTCTGCTTACGTGGTAAGCCAGACAGTATGCTATTGTTAAGGGCTACAGTGGTGACATTGATAAGTTTCTGTTAGAAATAGAAACTGACAAGTGCTGAAAAAGTTGAAGTATTTACTGTACAGCCCTGTGGACATGATGTCAAGTCCATGGGTGATTTTACATTTCCTGCTTGAGCTTTCAGGATTGTCAGAGTACACATTAAATCTCACCCATAAATCTCATTCATGCAGATTCCTGGGATATTTTGCATCGTTTGTTACTTGTTCAAAGGAGAGAGAGTACTATTTGAAAATTGTCATTTTTGCTGTAGCTTATACATCTTTGATACAATGATACATTTTGTATTTCTGGCATATTAACCAAAAATATTTAAGTTAAAATGTGACAGAAATTAATATTTACACCTATTAATTTACAGCAAATTTGCATTTGGTAAAAATAAATTTTTACTTCCAAATCTATACCGTTAGACACCTGGAACTTGAAAACCTGAATAAAAATGATATTGATGATATTAGGTTTCTGTAGCCGGACAGAAGGAACTGAAGTGATTCATCAGCAACCGTCTGAGCTTGCAGGTGTCAAGCTCCCATTGATGTTTATGAAATATTAAGCAATAGAAATTAAGTTCCACTGCATAAAGCTGTAACAAGAGTAGGATAGTGTTAAATTAATTCACCATTTCCTCGGTATGAGAACAAACCATACCACCAATAATAACTGATCTACAGCAGTATTACAGAATGTTAAATATCTTGCAGAAAAGATTCAGTTTTTTGTGAATATAGTTTGGTCCCGAAATTACTTTGTGCAATCACCATCTTTTTTTCAATATTTATTTATTCATTCATGGAATGTGAATTCATTTATTGTCCATCCCTAATTGCCCCTGATCTGAACGGCTTCCTGGATCAGAGTGTATCCGAGGAGCAACAACCTTCATAGGCCTGTTGCCACATCTGGGCCAGATCGGGTAAGGTTGGCAAATTTCCTCCCCTGTAGGATGTTAGAGAGTTGGATGGGTTTTTTTTTTACTATAGTCTGGTTGTTTCATGGTTTCTTTTATTGATACTTGCTACTTATTATGGAGTTATTTAATACTTAAAATCCAAGTTCCCATGTCATAATGGGATTGGAGCTTGTATCACAGTTTCAATCAATCAATCCAGATTTCTGAAAGCTTGTCCAATAACTTAACCACCGATGAATCAGTCAGCATCTATGGAAAGAGAAACAGTCAGACCTCAGAGAATTTTCAGCATTTTCTGTTTTTATTTCCAATTTCCAGTATCTGCAGGTATTGCTTTTCATTTAACTTGAGCACCAATGTTACTGTATCCCTTAGGGAGTGCCTTGGGATATTTTACTATATTGGAGGTGCTATATAAATGCTAGTTTTGTATGAAAGCTTAATTGTTTTCATGAACTTTCTAGGTTTATTTTAACAGGTTAATATCCCTCTCAAAATACTGGAAGAATCATACCTTGGATGAATGCAATAATCTGAGCAGAATTTCACAGCATTTATTTGCCATATGGTGCCTTTGGGGAAGATTAGTCAGAATTGTCACCCACAAACTTGGAAGTATGTAAAAGTGATGAGGACTGGGTATCTGAATATATATGGGCAGGAGCTGTTTCTGTTTCAGAATTCTAGTAGCTGTATTTTTGTTTAGTTCATTTACTGCATTTAAGTAATGCTGGCAGGAGGTTGCCAGGCAGATATCTGTAAGGACAAGGATGTAGCTTATGAATACTGGTACTGTGGGGAAACTAGCAATACAGACAAGTCCCTGTGCCCACTTTGCCTGCTCTGTCAGCTGAAGGAAAAATAGACAGAGTTTCCTCTCCTTGAGTAATGAGTTTGGGTGACCTCCTTAATGCAGCAGTGAACAGCAAAGTGTGATATCAGCAACTGCAATCTTGAATGATCTTGAGGCTAGGAAGTCCTCAAGGTGTGTGTAAGGTTGTATTTGTGGCAGAAGGAGGTGGTCAGAGATCTGTGTGAGGACAAACAAGGTAGTTGGGGTGTTGAGCCATTTGGGGTAAATTGGGTTGTTCTGTGAGAAAATAAGACCAGACATCACAAGTCTCACTGGGGCACGTCTTGTGTCTTGCATCCCTGCTGACATTTGGGGGAGTTTTACACTAGGGCAAAAAATATAGTTGGAAGAACAAAACCCACTGAAACAACAGGAGTCAAACTTCCCAATCAGCATTAAGACACCCCAAAATTAGCCTAAGTTGTTCTGCTTTGGGTTAAACTGATTTTCACTGCTCTACGCCAAAGTCCTTCAGATCTGGTCTGACTAAGTCTCTCTAAATTTTCCTCGAGATTTATCTGCAGAGTGATTAACACTTTGAATAGTCTCAAGTTTAAATTGTTGTCCCCAATATTCCGTTAGCTTTTTTGATTATTCTTTGTACTTTGGCAGTTTTTTTGTGATTTGTGTTTCTGAACAATGAAACCATAGTTCTGCGGCACATTGCCTGGTCAGTCATCGTTAAATGGAGCAGCAGGTTTGAGAGGCTCAGCGGCCATTGGAAAACAAATATACAGATTTGTATTTTTCAGATTCATGTGTGACCTCTTATTTCCCCTCGTTTAGCTCCACTTGCTGCAGTTTTTCGCACAAGGCCTATCTGTCATTTTTTTGAAACTTTCTGCAAAAATCAAAAGTTTTCTGCATCTTTTAAATTCAAATCACCTGTAAACATTGGTTTATCTGTAAATAACATAAGTAAGCATCTGTTCCTTCATTTGAGTCTCTCTGTCACCTCTCCACCAATGACTGATCCACTACACAATGTTATCCCACTCCATTTCAGTGCAGTATACTTCTGTTCGCAATTATATGAATTGGGAGCAGGAGTAAGCCAATTGGTCCCTTAAGCATGATCTGCCATTTAATAAGATCATGGCTGATCTGGTTGTAATGTAAACTCTGCACTCCTGTCTACTTACAATAACCTTTCACCTCCTTGTTTATCAAATATCTATCTACTTCCTTAAAAATATTCTAAGATCCTACTTTCTCCAAGAGAATTTTTTTGGCCCATTACTGTTTTTAAAAAGTGATCCCTCAATTTAGATTCCCCAACATGAGAAAAGATCTTCTCCACATTAATCTGGTCAAGACTCCTCAGGGTCCTATATGTTTCAATCGAGTTTCCTCTTGTCCTTCTAAACCCCAGCAGATACAAGCCTGGCCTGTCCAACCTCTCCTCCTAGGACAACCTGCCCCTTCCAGTTATGAGTCTAATAAACCTCTAATTGCTTCCAATGTATTAATGCCCTATCGTTAATAAGGAGACCAATACTGTATAAGTTACTCCATATGTGGTCTCATCAGTACTCTATAAAATGAAAACATACCTTCCCTGCTTTTGTATTAGTTTCTCTGGCAATAAACAATAATATTCTGTTCACCTGTCTAATAAATTGCAAATCATGGACTGGGGCACCCATGTCCGTCTGCATCTCAGAACTCTGCAATCACTCACCATTTAGATAATATGCTATTTTAATTATTCCTACCAAAATGGATAATTTCACCTTTTTTACAAAATTATCAGCCATTTGCCAGATAATTGCCCACTCATTTAACCAATCTATATCCCTTTGTAATTCCTTATGCCCTTCTCATAACTTTTCTCCCTATCTTGAGTCATCAGCAAATTTGGCACTGGCACCTCTGGTCCCTTTTTATTCAAGCCATTTATAAAAGCTGATGTCCCTGTGGGAACACCATTGGTTACCTCTTGCAACAAGGACATAATTCATTTATGCCTTCTGTTTTCTGTTAGCTAACAGTGTTATTCTTGTGCAAAACTTTAATGAATGTCTCTGGCAATAACTATGAATTATATTTATGGACACTGGACCATTTGTGATGTTAATGGACCTTCAGAAAATGTTGGGTAAGCCAGTGTAAAGGACTGTCCTTTACAAATTTTCCAGTCAGCTGCTATCTCCAACTTTTCAGTCACTTTTAGCTCAATCCAGTATTTTTCTCTTGAATTCATGTGGAGGTGTATAAGGCACTGGGCGGAGAAGTTAACCTTGAGTACTATTTTAACTTTGACACTGACTGCTTTTCTCGGAGGCCTGGCTGCAGAAGGCAAGTTCAGGAAGATTTATTGGCACAATGATTAATGCATTGAATGGTCTTCTGACTGGGGTCATGTACAAAATAGTCACTTGCCACAGTCAGATGAATAGATAAGATGCATCCTGGAAAAATACATTGCTGCATATAGCCGTCCAGAGTGGTTCTGATTTGGTTATTTAGTGTTGTTTGTGATTGAGAATTATTTTATGTACACGATTTATCCTGCACTTCTTTTTGTAGAAATTGCCCTGTTTTTATTGGGAGCAGTTGCTGTAGTTTCTGTTTTCTCTATTCTTCAGTCGCTCTGTTTTCTGAGCAAATGGGTTTTTTTCTGCTGTACAATAGACTGCTGCTATGAGTCCTACTCCCCTCCACACCTCCAATTCACTTGCTGATGCAGTGTTGTTGATAAAGTATCTGAAATGCATTAGAAGAGCTGAATTATCATTCTCATCTGTTCTTCATTTAAATACACAGCTTTATTTCTGCAGTGCTTCAACCTATATTGTGTCTGAACAAGTTGACTTCAGGTACAAAAATGTGTTTTAATTGTCTTGGCAGAAGAAAAACTGAAATGTGTTTAATCTGTGATCTGACTCTCACAATGTGTCATGATCAGATCTCTCTTGAGATTTGTATTGTTGGACTGTTTACTGACTGACCAACATCAATCATTATCTGAATGCTTTCACCATCCACTGATACGTCAAACATCGTTCTCTTAAGAAATGGTCAACTGCTTGGGATAGATTTACAACTGTTTGTTTAAATGCCATCTCTTGGAATCAGCAGATTCAAACTTGCTCTCCATTATAAGTATTATGTACATAGTTAATTAAGGGAAAGTTCATTTGAGTGTTTATCAGAAACTGTGTATTGGTCATGGTTAGTGCACCAAGTTTGACACTACAGCCAAATCAGAAGTCTCAAAAAAAATGGGGAAGTTGGGGCACATTTTCTTTAAGAGATTGGAATCATGGTTTGTCTCCAACCATGCCTTTCCCAGATGATAACTCCTTACTGGGCTCACATCTGTGACGTCAGTTATCCACTGACCCACAGGAGGCATGTGGATGGGAGCGGGGTTAACGATGGATGAATTGTGTGGGGTAGTCTCCCTCCCACAAGTGGGGAGCAAGTCGATTATGGCCATGAGCTCCCATGAAGTGTGACAGTCGTGGGTCCACAGATTAGGACCATTTTGCAAACCCCTCAATCTTTACAATCACAGGGGTAAACCAATACCAATACAGATCAAAACAAGGTCCTAAGGTGGGGTAGAGGAGAGGGAACAATTTAATTCATGCATAGTCCACCAATGAATATCTTGTTTTACTGTGAGACATTTACAGAAATCTGGAGTCCAGAGGTTTTGATCCAATGTTTACACTGAGTAATTGAAGTACACGTTACTGATATCATTATGTACAGGATGTATTATGGTGTGAGGAAATGTGTGGAGGGTGAGATGCATCAGGCAAAATCCTGTCCAATTTCTCAATGAGCAGGATTTCAACAGGAAATGTATGCAAACTGCTTTGTGCATGATATTTGGAGAAAAATCATGTGTAAATGGATCCAATTTCTAGGATAGCTTGAGCTAAAAAGCTAAATCAAATTATAAGCTAGGAAATAGTATTGATACTGTTGCCTGGAAATTGGGCTTCAGACACTTTTTTGTGTGCTGAACTCTGAAAATTGACAAAAGGCACCTTAAAGAAAGCATTTGGGTGTTGTGCATCTGGAATTAGAGAAATCGGATCTATGCTATTTTACAAGGCACAATCTAGTGGTTGGACATGCACATTTTGCGATTCACCAATCCCACATGGCACTGGTTTTTAAAGACACACTCCCCTAAAAGCAACACGCATAAGGGTGGAGCAAGGAGAGAGATCCAGTGTTGGGAGACCTGAAGGGTTGCCATTTGGAGAATTTGGTGGGATGTGGCTCTGAGGGGGAGGGTGGTGTTTAGTCCTGGCCATAGAGAAAATCCTCAAACTGTGGAGTGTTTGAAGTAAATAAAACTATTCCTGTGAGTGAATTTTCTGATGCAGTGAAAAGCAGCAAACCTAGAGACCTGCTGGAAATGGGCTGTGGCTCTTGGAATGTTGAGGGAGGCACTGTGGCACAACAGGTAGAGTTGCTGTTTCACAGCTCAAGAGACCCCGGTTCAATCCTGACCTGCAGTACTGTTTATGTGGAGTTTGCACATTCTCCCTGTGATGGTGTGGGTTTCCCCAGATGTTCCAATTTCCTCTCTCATCCCAAAGATGTGCAGCTTCGTGGGTTAGTTGGCCACTGGTGGTAGGAGCATCAGGGGGCAGTTGATTGGCATGTGAGAGAGAATAGGTTACCGGGAAATAAGTGAGGGAATGGAACTGATGGAAATGCTCTGAGCCAGCATAGGCTCGATGGGTGAATGTCTTCCTTCTGTTTTGTGAGGAAATATGAGGAAGTTAATGGTAAAGGTGACCATGATCTCAATGGAGGGATCTGTCTGGTCATGAGAGCACAATGTTACCCAAGAACGGGGCACAAATCTCCATTGTGACTGCCTAAAATTACAGAAACGTTCTTTGGAAAAGCCTGGATACTCCTGGCTTGAGGTTCCAAATCCACTCCTCGTTGGAGAGTAATAAATGGGAGAATTGGACTGGCGAGAATGGTCTGAGAGACAGCATTCTCACCAGTTCTACATCATAAGAAAATGATAATATGGAAATAACCACATCAATGTCACTGGTAATACATTGGTATGATTACTGAGGTCCCCATTGCATGAATATTTGAACTGTTTGGTACAGGTGAAGCTACTCACTGGATTTTGGTTGAGCCAATGGATTTTGGTTGGTGTGTGAACAGCCTGGCCAGATGTCAGTGAAATGCCTTCGAATCACAAACAAAGCTGTTCCATGCACTCACAGTTGTAATTGAACCTTGAATGATAAGTTCACCCAAAGTATCCAATTAGTGATGTTAAAGCCAGATTGAGTCTAGCCTAGTGATAATATCATTAGATGTGCAAATTATGACTAGAAGTTGTATTCTGGGCAAAGTAAATATTATGGGCTGAGTAAACTGGGCAAAATCTTGTGAATTTGTGCATCAGATTTCAATGTGTGCAATTTAGGCATAAAATGGGTACTGATGGGTCTAATTTCTTGTCATTTTAGCATAGACTGAACAATTAACATTCCTCTTTTAACATCCCATCTATGTTAACAGAAAACTGACATTCTAAAATACAGGGCAAAACAATGTTACACAAATGTGCTTAGAACTTTTCTGCTGATATTGTCGACCAGGTGGACTGTCTGAATCAGGTGGCCTGTTTCTGTGCTGTACTTTCTATGTAATATTGACGCTGTTCTAAATTTTCATTTGAATTAGTTAGTATTTAGCAACTAACAATGAAAGGCAGTTTGGAAAGCAAGTCTGATTAATCTGATGGTTTGAATGGATAAGTTGTGCAAGTATAGTAAAGCAGTTGTTTTTAAATCTGATTTATTTCAGAAGTAAATCTTTCTGAAGACTTGTACTGCTTGGCCATATATCTTAATAACATCAAATTACTTCCTGTTGACCTGGCTCATTTCCTGAGGTTTTGGATTATTGTGCACAAAATGTCAAATCCACTCTTATCAATGAGGCTAACAATTGTTCCCAAATTGTCACTTGTATGTTCAAGAATCATCAGGTTTGAAGTTGTGATGAAGTGTTGAATTCGGTGCTGACAATGCACAAATTGCTACTTTCTGAACTTGATAAATGTTCTGCATGCTTCAGGATTCTTTTTTTTAAAAAGTCATTTGTTTCTTCAGTGCTGTCTATCAGAGGTAAAGGTGGAAAAGAATTAGAGCAAATTCCAGCCAATGCCAGAGCTCGGCAGTACTTTTTTATTTAATCCCTTCCTGTTTGCTGCTTCGATAACCTGAAATGCACCCAACAATGAGGCTATTGTTTTCCACACTGAATGCAATGTATTCCATTTCGGCTGATATCAATGCATCAGCTTGACCCATACCATTTCTTTAATTTCAACAATGTTACTTTTATGTAATTAACCAAGCAGACTGCAGGAAATCTTTGTCATCTAGCATCAGCATGCAGTTTTCTTTCCAGTTGCTAACAAGCATGTTTGATCTATCGGTTTGATTCTGTATAATTAATGTAATTCCAAGTTCAAAATCCATCCTTGCTATCCAGCATCCAGTTGATTCCATATTTGCCAAAAATTGTCTTTTTTTAATCTCCACTTCTGAAGCACCTTGGTGTGCATTTGTACATTGTCATCTTCACCTTGGGGACTGAGGATGACCCATTTACATTCCTGTTTAGTGGGTTCTAAAGTAGTTAATGAGGTAAATATTGGAACCGCAGAGACTTCCACAGATGAGACGAACTGCCTGACAGGACAGGATAGTTGGGTAGTTTGAGTTGGTCTGCTCTTTATACTGCTTATGCTGGCCTCTGTATCCCTGTGATGTATGGACATGAGGTTCTCTGTGCCACCCCAAATGCTTGGGTGCTTGGATTCTGGATGGCATCTCTGCATTTGGATATAGGTTGCTGGAGGAGGGTGGTCATACTTGCCTGTGAGGGTGAGAGATGCTTGCTTTGAATTTGCTTTGGTCACTTTTATCTTTTTTATCACTCAACGTTTCTATCGCTTAATTCTAGCAATCATAGACGTAAAACAGCAGATTTTTGTTTAATGAAAGCAACATGACAATTCCACTGGCAGAAATTTGCAAGGCAGAAGTGTTCTTTTCTGTGTTGAAAGATGATGATTTATTCATTTGGTCCAGGTCCAGATGAATCGGCAGTGTCGCAATCTGCTGCATCAAACAGAAGCAGTTGGTGACTTGTATTCTAATTGAGCTCACTCCTCCTGCAGAGTCATGTAGCAAGACTTGTTTGCTTATTAGGTGGGCAGTTAAAAGGGCTGCCAATGTACTTGATACATTTCTTGGGTGTCCTCGCCACTCTAGAGTGTGTTTAAGGTATGGGTGTTGTCAAGTTTTCCACGTTATGGTGCCGGCTTTCCTCCTCGACCTTGTAGTGGTTTTGCAGTGCACTGACCTAAAAAGAGAACAAACCGCATCTGTAGTTAATTTATTTAACAGCATGTATCTATTGTGGCTGCAGATCCCACTGTGGAAATCAGAGAAATAAATTTATAGCTAATGCTGTCTTTGAACATTAACTTCTTTTAAGCCATTAGCCTTTCATCCATTTCATCCAGATCAGGTCGTCCAAACTTGAGGTGTGTGTTAGGTGTGTCTGTGTGTAGAGAATCAAAAGGAAAGAATCAAGAGTTCTCCAGAAGAAGAAATATACTAGAAGAAGTCAGATTTTAGTGGTCCTTGTTTGTTTGTTTTCAGAACGATCCTGTGGCTCCTATTTGTTAGTCCTGGTGGAAAGGTGTGTTGTGCATGTCTGGCCTCCACTCCTTCCATAGGTAACTGGTGGCAGATTTCCATTAGGGCCAGCACCCTAATCCCACTGCAAAAATACTGCTTGCTTTGATGTAAAACGTTTAATGGGACGCATCTGCCAGTTAATTCAGAGTAGCAAAGCAAGTTATTTTTCCAATGCAATGAAATTTTAATTTCTTTGTTTATTCCCCGTTATAACTAAAAAAATTCAAGCCATGTTTGTGTTAATTGGTTTATTATTGTCACGTGTACCGAGGTACATGAAAAACCTTCTTTTGCATGCCATTCATCCAGATCATTTCACCACATCAGTACATCAAGGTAGTACAAGGAAAAAGCAATTACAGAATGCAGAATATAGTGTTACAGTTTCAGAGAAAGTGTAATGCAGGCAGACAATAAGGTGCAAGACCATGATGAGGTAGATTGTGAGGTCAAGAGTCCATCTTGTCATTACAAGGGGACTGTTCAATAGTTTCCCAAAAATGGGTTGAAAGTTGTCCTTGAGCCTGGTGGTATGTACTTTCAGGATTTTGTGTCTCCTGTCCGAGGGGATGGGGGAGAAGAGAAGATGTCTGGAGTGAGGGGGTTGGGGGAAGCTGGGGGGGGGGGGGGGGGGAGCTCTTTGATTTATGTTGGCTGCTTTTCCGAGGCAGTAAAAAGTTTAGATGGAATTGATCTCCATGATGCATTTGGATAGTTTGCAAGCCCAACTAGATTAGCTAACAGAATGAAAATGGTATCTGTGCTAATTCATTCTATACTTTTGAAATGCTTAGATCTTATCTACATTTTAGCTAACTGCAGATTCACCTCATTTGAGGAGTTGACCGTCAATCACCCTGAACTAAGTTGATATTCACTCGGGAGTGCCAATCAATTCAGCCCCTTCAGACTCCAGGCGGTCTAATGTGGATAGCTCTGCATAACAGATGCTGGGAAGGTGATTTGTAATTTGACCCAAAATTTGAACTGTAACTGGGATTTCAGCAACAAGTTGGTGGCATTGGCCAGTTTACCGGCCTTGGTGAAGATCCGTTGGGCCCAGCTTTGTGAGTGGCTATTTGCAGTTCAGGCTACTTAGTCTGATTAAAGCCAGCAGCACCTCTTACATCGGCATTGCTGTGTCACGTGAGCGGGAAGGGGAAATCATTTCACAGGTCTTTGAGTTTGCTGGATGCCTACATTTGGGCACCTATATTTTTCAAAGTTTTGCTGTGCAAGTTGACAAGGAGAAGAGGGGCCTTCTGCCCACTGTGGCCAAAAGCTAAAGTGGCAGAGAGACAAGTTATGTCAATATGAGGAATTAAACCCAAGGACACTGTACAAAAGAAAGATTGATGATCTCACTTGGTCAAAGAGTACATGTTCCCCATTTGTCACTGACTGCACCATTGGCATCTTGCACTGGTCAATGCAGTACACTTCTATCACTTGTATACTGACAATCTCCATCAATCAGGACTCTGGTTTAGTGTTCATTTGCCCAAGTGCACCATCATACACTTGGTACTGCTCCAGACATCTCATACACAGCTTGCTGAATGTGCACACTGCTGGTTTTGAATTGTGATAGATGCATAGCATTGTGTTAGACTCACCTAACATTTCTCCTTCTTTCCCACAGGAGAAGGTGGGCCTTAACCATGTTAGAAGCAGCAAGTGTGACATGGCTTCAATGCCCTTCCCTGTGAAGCTATCATTACCTCTGTGACCAAGTTGCACACCAATACAACATTCCTGTATGTTCTGTATGAGCTGAAATAAAGTGGCTCACTTGGCATTTATCTTGGGTATCTTTGAATAAGGAAAATTGAAAGAAATGCAAGTGAATTGATCCCCTTCTGTTGGAAAAGAAAATATTATTTGAGTGTATAATGGGTAATTGTTAGGCAATAGACAATCAATGTACCTGGTTAGTAGTTTTCTGTGAAGTCCAGTCTTTTCTTTCTGCTCAACCAATTGGATTGCAATAATAGGCACACCGTGGGTTAGTCTGACTGCAAAAAGAATGATCCACAGGCATAAGTGATATTTGTAAGTGAGTGATTAAACAGTAAGCTCAAATCTCATTTTCAGCAGATCAAAAAGATATCAATGTAAATAAGATACAAGGAAGAATAAAGGCTATTAACTTTTAGGATCGTATTTCTTAGGTGTTGAATACATTTTCATTTTGTATGCGTTAGAACCAGGGAGAAGAAATATAAGATAGCTGCTAATCATGACAAAGAATTCTATCTTCTTCCTTAATTGAACTGAAGGGTGAGAATATGGAGCTTGCTGTCATATGTAATGGTTGACACAGAAATCGGTGATATACAGTACGTGAGGAAGACGAGATTTGTTCTGTGTGGGCTGGAGAAGATAATAGTGAGATGATGAAACGTTTCCTTTTTTTCTCCACAGATGCTGGCTGACCTGTTTTTCTGCATTTTCTGTTTTTATTTCACTTTTTCATTAGTTGTGTTAATTTGCAATTGGAACAGTGAAATGGTAATCAGAAATTAGTCTACTTCTGTATTACAGCTTCCAGATATGCTGTATGTTGGAGTTATGCTACATGTCAGTCACTTTGAATGCATTATTTAAAAAGTGACAGAGGGTTTGGTAAAACTAGGAATAAAATATTGCAAAGTAATATTCTGAAGCTTTGCAGAATGATATTTTGAGTTAGGACATTCATTACGGTGTGAAAAGTTTTTATAACTTCCTCTGTTGACACATTTCCCTCTTTGCAACAAGCTCAAGTTCAAATAACAGGGAGAGCCAAGAGAAGTTACCACCAAAAGGCAAGAAGATCTGAATGTTTAGGTAGACTGCTGCTCGAGTGCCTTCCTCATGTTGGGTCACTTTTATTCCCCAATATTTTTATACTGAATGATCGTTGGCCATTCATTTGTATGTTGTTTGTTACTAGTTTATTCAGTTGCATTTGCAAGTCCCTGGAATTAAGTATCTGAAATTTTGCATCTCCTCCTTCGTTCTTACCCTTTAACACTTTACAATGAACATTTAGTCCCATTTTTGTTTCCCTCAGAATATGCCACGTTACATTTATTATCTATATGTTTTCCTAGTCTACTAATTTGCCTGAAGTATTCTGCAGTTCTCTTTACTCTTTGTCAAAACTGTGAGTATATTTCATGTAAACAATATGTCCCTGTTGTCCAAATTTGCATTGAATGGGAGTGGACCTGATTCTTCCAGTGCTGTTATATTTTTATATCAAAGAGACTTTGTCTCTTGTGAAACATTTTTTAGAATGCTTATGAAAATCCATATCCATTGTCTACGTGAACTATTCGAGGAGATGCCTCTTCAGTGAGTCCCTCTCTTTCAAAAAGAAACTTTGATTCCATAATTTTTTAAAAACTGATCTGGAACTTTAATGTCAAGCTTTTTATTTGAATTTCAGCTGCTCTTTGCAAAAAAAAACTTTGGGTCACACCCCTGTTGTGCTTGTCTCTGTTGTGATTTATCATTTTGTATTGTGTAAATATGGCTCAATTTTAATTATTTGTGACTTAAAGTGACATGCCTGATGTAGTTTGCTCAGATTGGACACGTCTATTTGACTTCATTGGTGTAGAATTCTTTCTCACTTCATGCTGAACAATTATACTTATATCACTGTGAATTGTAGACACGCTGTTTTACAGTGTAAACTGAACAATCTTGGAAGACAGACGAGCTTGTGGTACTTCACACTGTGTCTTGCTACTGGAGTCTGAGCTGTCATTTCTGCTGTGTAAACAAAGATGGTGAGAAAACAGGAGGGGTTTCAGACAAAGGCAGAATTCTCTACTGAAGGAAATGAAAATCTTGGGAGGAAAAGGGATTTTATTGTCTTCATTCTTTGTAAAATGTAATGTTTTATAAAAGAGTGATTTAATTCATCTGTAGAATCAGACACAAAACATTCCTCAGACAATCATCTCTGGTCATTGCTAGAGAAACAAAGGACTACAGATGCTGGAATCTAGATGAAAAAACAAGATGCTGGAGGAGCTCAGCAGGCCAGGCAGCATCTGTGGAGAAAAGCAGACAGTCAATGTTTCAGGTCAGGACCCTTTTTCATGACTAAAGAAGGGTCCTGACCTGAAACGTTGACTGTCTGCTTTTCTCCACGGATGCTGCCTGGCCTGTTGAGTTCCTCCAGCATCTTATTTTTTTCATCTGGTCTTTGCTAAGCTGGTAAAGTTGCATGCACTCCCAAACCTATATCACATGAAACTCCAGGACTTTAATTAGTTAACTTTAACTAATTAGTTAAAAGGTTTGACTTGCTGTAATATCGGTTACTAATCTGAATGTAACATAGCTAAAACTCTATGGTCATCATTAAATGAGGACGTTGATTCAGTAAAAGGACTTAATTTTGAATCATACACACAAAGATTTTGGCAGCTACACAAGGGAATGTGAGTGATGTTTTTGCTCCCTTTGCAAAAAAAAAAATAGCTTGCCCATTTTCATCATCATTAAACTTAGTGCTAACGGGAGTTAAGTTACCTTGTACATTATAGTTCTGAAAGCAATCTGTTAGTATAGTGATTTTTTAATTTCATTTATTAAGAATATTTCACCACTTTGTTCCAAATTCTTCCTCGTTTTTTTGGCTTTCTATCATGATTTTCAAACTCAGAACAAATACGTTGTTTCTGTACAGGAATTTGATAGTCATGCTAATTCCTTGTCTAAATCTTGTTCTGAGGGTGCATTTGACTTTGTTTGCATTGGAAAGTTGGGGATTGGAATCAGCACAAGGAAAGCTCTTTAGGATTTATTGCTAAACATTTCTGGCATGCAATGCTGTACTTGAGGCTCTTGTCACTAATATTTTGAGACCTTTTTGTTGGCTGAAGTTGAGAAACAATACAGCAAACTTACTAGTTTCTGAAACATACCGTTTAAATTGACAATCATTTTTTGTGTTATACTTACACAGCCCGGACAGCTATCTGACACCTTTTCCATAAGGTGAGCTTAGCATCTCAGTAACACACAAAAAGCTGGAGGAACTCAGGTCAGACAGCAGCATCTAAGGAGGCAAATGGACAGCTGATGTTTCAGATCAAGACACTTCAAAAGATCCAGAAGGGAGATGGCCAGTATAAAAAGTGGAGGGAAGGGTGGAGCAAGAATGGCAGGTGATGGGTGGATCCAGGTGAGGGGGTTGATAGGGAGATGGAGGAAAGGAGAGTGGGAATAGTGCCAGAAGCTGGGAGGTGGTAGGTGGAAGTGTCAAAGGGCTGAACACGATGGAATCTGATAGGAGAGGAAGGTGGAGCATGGAATTGAGGGGAGGGAAATGGGGAGAATAGGTGGGAATTGTGGGGGAGGGGAATCAGTGGGAGGAGAGTGTGTGGGTGATGGGTAGATGGCGAGTGTGGAGGAGGGGAAAGAGATCGGGTGATGAGGGCTAGGTAGTTCAAGAGGAGAAAGAAAAGGGACAGGGAGAGTAGTTTACCAGAAGTTGGAGAATTCATGCCACTGGGTTGTAGAATACCCGGGGGAATATAAGGTGCTGTTCTTCTAGTTTGCATTTAGCCTCATCTTGACACTAGAGGAGGCCAAGGACCGACATTAGGTGTGGGAATGGAGGGGAGAATTAAAATGACTGGCAACCGGGAGATCCAGGCAGCCACAGTGGGTGGAGCGCAGCGAAGCAGTCGCCCGATCTGTATCCAATCTCACTGATGTAGAGGAATCGGAGCACCAAATGCAATAAATAATGCTGGAGGATACGCATGTGAAAGACTGCCTTGCCTTTTTACACTGGCGCTCTCTCCTCCAACTTTCAGTACAGATGAAGAGTCTCGATGCCAAATGTCGACTGTCCATTTCCCTCCATAGCTGCTGCCTGACCTGCTGTGTTCCTCCAGCTTTTGTCTCTTGCTCCAGATTCCAGCATCTTCAGTCTCTTGTGTCTCCACTTTGTTTATTGATCTATTTACAAAAATCTTCTCTATGGTTAAATTATCAAGCTATATCAAATTTAGTTTCCTTTAGTGTGAATCCCACTGAAAATAATAGTGGCACACTGAGGGAGACAGAAGCTCGGCTATTGAACTGTGAGCAGTCCATGGGTTAAAATGGTCCACTAAGTTTGAAATAGTCGAGTAAATTGAATTGTTTTTATTTGACTAGCAACTTAGCGGATTAAATGTGTGCCAAGCTTATCCACATTGCTGTTGTCTCCAGCTGTACAATGTATTACTGCATTATATGTCTAAAAACAGAAATCTGGTAAAAACATTATAATGAGAGAATGAAGAAAGTTCTAAAAGCGGTTAGAATAACAGGAAAACTGAATAAATAGTAGCTCATAGGGAGCGTGTTAAGATGTTGTGCCGTGACTGAGAGTTTTTGTTGGCTCCATAAGTCACGGGTGGCGCTTGAAAAGAATTTTGTAAAATTATCAGAGCTCTGCTATTTTGTGACAGCTTGCATTTGTCAGACTACTGATCTTAATATACGATAGTCAGTCTTGTGAGACAGTCAAACTTGGGAAATGTTTACATGTATATATTTTGAATCTGCTGCTGATTTTCCTGTTCAACTATGGCTTTTGTTTATATTATTGCATTGCATGGTGTTTCTTATACCATGTTTTTTGTATTTCAGCTTGTTAAAATATAGTATTCTACATTAATTAACATCAGTCTTCAAAGTATGATAGTCCTTTAAGATATCTGAAGGTTTACAGAACAGTGGAAAGTTGTAGTTGTGTTTAAACAGTACATTATTATTTCAATGGGAACATTAATGTGGAAAGTGAAAGGAATATCCTAAAACATAGATGAAGTTCCAGGTAAGATAAATAAAATGGTCAATGTGGTATCCTAGGGTATATTTTGCCATTTCAAGGTTGGAACAGATTTCTCCAGATTCCTTCCTCACTGTCAACACCGACAAAAACCTAATTGGTTTTTCATTTTTGTGGGTTTCTTTGGCTTTCCTATAGATTACATAGCTGTTGGTTGGAGCAGATGATTTTTCTTGAATGGTAATTTTTTCCAATATTCATTAATAGTATGAAAATTTCTTGACTTTTCTTTAAATAAGTTTTAATATAGAATAAGCATATCCTGAGAAACTGGCACAGTTGGCTTATCAGAAAATGATTAGTGAGAGCATGGCCGCATTTGCCAGTGAATTGAACAAAGCCAACAATGTAGGAGTAACTTTTCACCAAAGCTGCCAGTCGGATGCAAGTGAATACGGAGCACTATTGGGTAATGTGCAAACCAGCTTCGCCACCATTTGATACCCTGATTTCCCCCCCCCCCCCCACCTTTTAAGATTGGCTAGTATCAATAAAATCAACCCATGTTTCCAATGCATAGGAACTCAAAGATATTTATGACCTTCCTGCATTACTGCAGAGCTTTCAATAATGGTACTTCTTCAGAGGTATCTCCTGTGGGCTGTATCAATGGTACTATTATAGTAGCTAAAAGAATCCCTGCTGAATCAAGTGCACAGAGTGGTTGTTGAATATTTATTAGTCTATGGGGTTGATGTTGTATTTGTGTTGGTATTATATAATTCTACATTCTGAGTTTATGGTAATAGAAAATCCATGAAGTCCTCAAACTCTGATACTCTACTCCTGATGTGTGGTCTTAATTGACAGATGTTATTGTGCATGGTTTCCTATCAGTGGTTTAATGGACAGGGAGGGATACCTCTGTTCCCAAAAATTTTATGGAAAGTAGAATAATGGAATTTGGGAAAAGACTGGACATGTGGTATTGGAACTATTTGTTCTAGCTTGTACTAAAATGGACTTTTGATGGAAGCTGGCTGGATTTCTTTTGGAATTTGAAGATGGAAGACACTTCTCTGATGGGAGCACCACTTTCCAGGTATTGGAAACTGGGAAATTGAAAACTGAAGGTTTTGTTTTGAGTTTTGGAATAACTCAATGACAATTTAGAGGATTCCCATGTTAGCTATGGGGATCTAAATTTTTTTTTTGGTGGTTTTGGGTGGGGGGGGGGAATGTTATTTTTATGTGCAAAGGGAGGATGTTGCCTCTATGTTGGATGAAGGCAGCTCACCTGTTTTTTTTTGTTCATGGGTATGAAGGACTTTGCTTGGGGAATCATATTATTGCATAATCATCAATTGCTCATACATTGGTTTTGGCAAGCATCACTAGTCCACCTCCAAAAGATTGGAGACTCCTTCCCTTGCTTTTTCATTTTGCCCGATTGTTTGCCATCAACATTATTTTCAATAAACATGTTTTCAATTACAGGACTAAAAAGTGACTTTGTTTGGTGAAAATAATAATCAGTGCAGGAAGTAATAATCATTTTGAGCCTACCAAAAGGATATGATATTAGTGCTCAGAGGGGGGGTGGGGAATGTTCTCTTTGAGCAGTGTTTTTAAAAATAATTGTGTTCACTCCACTTGCAATATGCATGTGAAATTGATTGTTAGTGTAGGGTTTTAATGTGCCCTGACATCTGTTTTTAAATGCTTTCATCAATTTTGGACATGTGCCTCCCCATCACTCTAAAGTGACTGGAGATCAGCCTCTGGGCCAGCTACAGTGTTAGTCAATGCAACATCTGGTAGCTGAAATGCAGTTGGATCCGTTCTTTGCTGCGCAGTGATAATAATTCAGTATTGGAGCCTGAAGCATAATAATGGTGTGAGTGAAATGACAGTTTGCTTTGTGAGCAGATTCTGTTTGCAGAGGAGAATTCTCTTCCTGAGTTGCCCGTTCTTGTCATGAAAATGGAAACTCTTAGGAAAATTTAGAAATGGTGATTTGACAATACTGCAGGCAGTTGTGGAATCTTCTTATTTTAACCGACAAACCTCCAGGGCTGTGTCCTCGGGGAGGAAATTTTTTTTTCCACCGGAGCAGAAAGGGAATTATTATTTACAGAGACCAAGTATCTTTATTCCCAACCCTAACCTTTTAATAAGCACCAAATTGATTACTTACTTAGCTGCTGGAGTTGTAGCACATGCACCTGCTGTTGACAAAGTATTTAGTAATGTATAAAATCAAAGCAGTCTTGTACAATAGTTATTTGTACAGAGCATTCATTGATAATTAATTCCCATGCATTGTCGCAATTTGATTTGCGAGTTGAAAGAAACTTTCATGCCTGCCTCTATGGCAACTTGCGTACACAAGATAAAATATTTCACTCACAGCAATGTTTGTCAGGAATAATATTGGACATCCTTTCTGGTGTACTTGTTCTTTGTGAAGCAAAATGATTAGAACGGCAGACATAATCTGGATTTTTCCAGAGATGTGAAATTATAGAAAATTTTCTGTCTGTTTATTTTAGTAAAGTAAGAAATGCTCTTTTCATTGTGGATCTCCTGTGGAATTGCTCAGGGAGGTTCAGAGATTACACAAATGCAAGGCTAAGGAGGTCTCTCTATTTCCTCACAACTGGTTCCCCACAATTAAGAAATTAATTATACACTCGTTAAATATCCAGTTTTACACAGTTATAAAGGCAATAGAACAATCAGGACAATTAGTCATTGCTGCCTATGGGGCTTTGCTTACTGATGCCAAGTATCACCAAGTTGTGTGTATGCTCCATGTGCAACAGTCCCCCTGGTGATTGTGGTCTGTGCAGATGCACATTTCTGTTATACTTAGCTGAATGAATTATTTCATTAAGTCAGATTCAAAGATTTTAGAACTGTATTCATATTTGCAACTGATAAGGAACTGAAGATCTATTTCTTTCATCTGATAATTTGTAAATTCACGTAGGCAAATTTATTTGTTGGAAAAATGAAGTTTTTATTTACATAGCACTATTTTTGTCTTTGGAATGTCCCAAAGACTTTTTCTAATTAAGGAAGTGTATTTTTTTTATATATCGAGTACCCTTGCAAAGTACAAAACTTGTTAACAACACCCTGAAACAGCTAAACCTGCTGACCAGATGAAGCAAAAATCTAGCAAGCAGGACACATCAACTCTCAAGAGAAAAAAAAACTTTAATTCTCTTTTTACCATTGATTTTTAGAAATCTCAATAGCAAATATATTTTGAAAAGTTTGACAGGTTTCAAAAGAGCCTTATCTCTAAAGTTGTCTGAGAGTTTGAGTAGTCTTTATTTTCATGTTTTACTTTAAACGTGAGCTTTTTACAAAAGTCTGAACTTTAAATTGATGTATTGACCCACGCTTGTCACTGAGGTTCAGCGAGATGCTTCAGTCTGAATGTTTGTGGCAGATACAGTTTCCTACATACGCCGTTCAGATTTGCTCACTGCAGTTGAACAGCTGTTTGACCTGACAGGAGCTCTGACTGAATTACTTCCAAATGATCCCAAAAACACTCGGGGGAACACACTTGCATTTTTTTTCTTAATGTAATAATCACATTTTCACTGCCTATAGCTGCTGAATAAAACTTTACCTCGGCAAATGCAACCCCACTAGAATGAGGAAGAGGGAAGACAGGTAACTATAGACCCGATAGCCTGACATCACCAGTCCAGAAAATGCTAGAATCTATTATTAAGGAGATGGGAACAGGGCATCAAGAAAAAAATAATAGGGTTATCTCTCACCAGCATGGATTTCCATGTTTGACAAATCTATTAGTTTTTTTTTAAGGCTGTAATCAGGTTATTTGGACTCTCAGAAGCTTGACAAAGTGCCACACAGATTACTGGACAAAATTTGAGTGTTCAGCAATGGGGGCAATTTATTTGCAGGGATTAAAGATAATAGTCATAAAAGTAGAGCAGGACTGATGTTGGGTTGGGAGGTTGTGACGAGTGGAGTGCCATTAGGGTAAGTAATGGGGGCCCCAGCTGTTCACAATCTACGTCGATAATCTGTATGGAGGGAGCCAATGTAATAGAGACCCGGTGTGCTGCTGATACAAATTGGGTGGCAGTGGGAGCTGTGAGGAGGATGCAGAGAGGCTTTGGGGATATAGAAAGGTTGACTGAATGGGCAAGGATATGGCAAATGGAAACGTACTCTTGAAAATGTGAAGAAATTCACTTTGGTAGGAAAAATATTTTTTTTAAAAAGTGGTGTATTTTTTAATTGGTGAGCTTTTGAAAGGTTTTGGTGTTCAGAGGGACCTGGGTGTCCTTGTGATGAATCGCTCTGAAAGTTAATGCGCAGATTACAGCGAACAGTTAGGGAGACACATGGTATGTTGAGTTTTATTGCAAGAAATTTTGAGTACCTGTGTCAATATGTCTTTTTTCAGCTTCTATAAGGCATTGGTCTCTCAAACAGCTGGGCTTGATATCCCTACATCATTGGCAGCAGGATTGTGGGCAGATGCGCAACTGCAAGAAGTGCATCAGAGTGCAGCCAGGTCTGGGAGCACGAGACTGGCATAGCTGGAAGTGAGGGTACATGTGCCCAGAGAGGAAGATGGAAGGTTAGGTCGCATGGGATCCAGGGGGAGATAGCGGATTGGATTCATAATTGGCTCAGTGGTAGGAAGCAGAGGGTGATGGTCAAGGGTTGTTTCTCAGACTGGAGGCCTGTGTCTAGTGGTGTGCCACGGGTCAGTGCTGGGATCTTTGTTGTTTGTAATTTATATAAATGATTTGGATGTGAATGTACAAAGCATGGTTGGTATGTGGATGATACTAAAATAAGTGGTGTTGTAGATTATGAAAAATTACAGGGGGATTGTGATCAGCTGGGTATGTGGGCTGAGGACTGGCAAATGGCTTTCAAGCCAGATAAATGTGAGGTAGTGCATTTTGGGAGATCAAACCAGGGTAGGACTTGTACAGTGAATGGTAGGGTCCTGGGGAGTGTTATGGAACAGAGGGATCTAGGAGTACAAGCGTATAGTTCACTGAAATCGGTGTCAGAGGTAGATAGGGTGGTGAAGAAGGTGTATGGCACACTGGCCTTCATCAGTCAGGGCATTGAGTACTGAAGTTATGTTGCAGTTATACGAGACATTGGTGAGGCTGCACTTGGAGTATTGTGTAGAGTTTTGGTCACCCTGTTATAGGAAAGATGTTATTAAACTAGAAAGAGTGCAGAAAAGGTTTACTAGGATGTTGCCTGGATTTGAAGGCGCCTGAGTTACAAGGAGAGGTTGTGTACACCAGTCCTCTGAAATGTAGGAGATTGAGGGGTGACCTGATAGAGGTATATAAGATCATGAGGGGCATAGACAGGGTGAAAATACATCATCTTTTTCCCAGAGAGGGGTGCTAATATCAAGAAAGTATAGGTTTAAGATCAGAGGCAAGAGATTTAAAAGGGACATTTGGGGCAGCTTCTTCATGCAAAGGGTGGTGTGTATTCGGAATGAGCTGCCAGAAATACTGGTTGAGGCAGGCACAACAGCAACATATAAAAGTCATCTACATGAGTACATGGATAGGAGAGGTTTAGAGGGCTATGGGCCAAATGCAGGCAAATGGGACTAGCTTGGTGGGCAACACAGTCGGCATGGATAAGTTGGGCTGAAGGGTCTGTTTCCGTGCTATATGACTCTATGACTCTAAGCATATAATAAACCAAGTTTTGAACATTTCATTCAACAGGAAAAGATTGATGTTTTCTTTAACAGACTAATTGATTTTTTTTTTAAAGCTTTTTGGACATAGCCAAATTGTTGTTATTAATTTGCACATGTAGCTAATGAGTGGAAGAAATCTAAATTGAATCAAAATAAAAGGAGAAAATGCTGGAAATACTCAGCAGGTCAGACAGAGGTCTTCCTGTTCTGCTGTCGAGTTAGATCACAGGTCATCCACCTTTGCCCCTGAATGCTTTACTTAACAAACCCCTCAGACTTTGCCTTGAATATTTGAATTGCCTTCATTTGGTATGTACTTTTAAAGTGTGAATTCTGCATTTCTACCACTATTTGTGTGAGGAATTCTGATGTTCTCCCTGAATACTCTAGTTCTACTTTTAAAGCTACTCCCCGTGTGCTGGACTCCACAGGAAATAGTTTCAATCATTTTACATACCTCAGTTAAAGTCAGCTCTGTACCTTTTACTTTCAATGAAATAATTTAGCATTGATGCAGTTAACTTGTAAGTGGATTTATATCTAGCACATGCCAATAACTTTGTTTTTATATACCAATGCAAGTGGTGAGAGAGAAGTATATTATCCCATGTAAAACAAAAAAAGTTTGCAGGAGTAGAGGCAGCCTGATTTCACTTCATTGACAGACTCTTGTAAGCAAATCATGAAGATAAAAGAATTCATATAGAGGTCACAGTATATGTTACTAACCTCTCTGGGTCAAATATCATTGATCTAGATACTGGGGCAGAAAAGGTCTATCTGATGTCCTTTATTATGTGAACCACAATCTTCACCTCCGTTGTTAGCTAACATTCTTGCACTTGAAAGGTGGCAAAACTTTGAAGTTGAATGTGCAGAGGGTTTCAACACTTCCAAAATTTATAGGAAAACTCCCTGTACTCTCAGTTTCTCTCATCATAGAATTCTATTATCTGGGTCCTCCCATTGGAACCAAGATTTTCTTAATTGGTTGGAAATAAAACATGACAAGGCATTGTTTAAAATATGAGTTATGACAAAATTAACAAGTATAAGTATAAAGCTGCTTTATGTCTGCAACATAAATTTGTCCGGGTCTTACAAGTAATATTGTAGAAAAGAGTACTCCTTCACTATAAAAGTAATCATGCAATGTAGAAAAATGCACTTGATTTAGTGGAATGTATTCTGTTCAAAAATATTAAGCACAGTTTAACATATTAATATCTGAAATAATAAATACAATAACATGCTGTATACCTTTTCCTTAAGGAAACTAGTTTACCATTATCAAGAATAATGCAGCTGTGCACTCTTGGTTCCTGAAAACACCTTTAAATCTGCATAAATATTGCTCTGGAGTGTGGTCTTGGATTATGAGCTCAAACCCACAATCTCCCAAACCACTGGGACCAGTGTTAGAAACTGAGCCAGCTGAACATTATAAGGTTTGTTTGCTTTAGAGATTCTTCAAGACATTCCAAAGAGCTTCAAAACTGAAGAATTTGGTACTGTGGTATAATCTTTTATTATGTGACAGTAAATGTGTCAATGACAAATAACTTGATTATTTGCTTTTGATTGAGGATCAAATTTTGATGATGATTGCCCTTATTGGTCAGGCTAGGTCACAGGCTTTGGGCTGCTGGCACCTGTGGAGGGAGATGGGGAAGGCGATGGGCTTTTGGCATGTGGTTCTGAAGGAGATGAGTGGCATTGGAGGATGGACAGCTTCATGCTTTCACTCTTCAATGAGTAAACAGCAGGCAGCTTGAGAATTGGGGAGTGGGATGGTGGTGGTGGAGAGAAGGCAAGGGGAGGATGAAGAGGGAAGGAGGTAAATGAAAGGTAGGGTGACTGTGGAAAAGGAGTGGGGCATTTTGAGGAGGAGGGAGTGAGAGGATTGGGGCACCAAAGGAGGGAGGGGGCAAGCTTGGAGGGTACAGAAGGGGAGGGATGGGGCAGGTGATGTGTCTATATCCATGTGCGATTGTGATTAGAGTGGGAATGTGCTTGACATGTGCTTGAGTCTGTGCTCCAGAGCCAGGTCTCAAGTCATCATCTTAGTCTTCCTTCAGAACAGACTATAACCTCACTCGATACAAGTGTGCAATGGTCACCTCGCATTAAAAGAATTCATCCACAGGCATCATCCACTCCACAGTAGAATCAAGCCACCCTTGATCCTGAGCAACTACCCAAGAAGAGGGAATCATTCTGTTGCTCACACCAAAGCAAAAAGACACATTTAACATTTCCGTGGAACCAGTTCAAATAAAGTGTCATTAACTATTTTTTTTTCCAGCCAGAGGTATCATGCTTTTCAGTGATTTCTTTTTGCTTCTTTTGTATTGTTTGACTTGACTTTGGGTACAGATCTCAAATATACAATGCTATTTACAAATTTGCTGACAACACAACTGTTGTTGGATGAATCACAGTCAGTGATGAGTCAGCTTACTGGAGCAAGTTAAGACACCTGGTTGAGTGGTGCCGCAACAACAACCTCTCGCTCGACATCAGTAAAACTAAAGAGCTGATTGTTGACTTCAAGAAGGGGAAGGAGGGTGAATGTGGAGGGGGGTGGGGTGGTGGGGGTTGGCAGTAGAGGAAGTCAGCAGTTCTAAATTCCTGGGCATCAACAAATCGGATGACCTATCCTGGGCCCAGCACATAGATGCCATCACAAGGAAGACGTGCCAATGTCTTTAGTTTCTTAAGGTTCTTTAGGTTCAGCATGTCACTGAACATTCGGACAAACTTCTACAGATGTACTGTTGGAAGTATTCTGACTGGTGCATCATGGTCTGGTACGGCAATTCGAATGCGCAGGAATTCAAGAAGCTGCAGAGAGTAGTGGACTCGGCCCAATACATCAAGGGCACATTCCTCCCCACCATCGGTAGTGTCTCGAGGAGGTGCTGCCTCATCATAGATCCCCCCCATCTGGGCTATGCCATCTTCTCGCAGCTACCATTTGGCAGGAGGTACAGAAGCCTGAAGTCCCACGTCACCAGGTTCAAGAACAACTACTTCCCTTCAACCATTTGGTTCTTGAACCAACTGCCACAACCCTAAACACTAGAGTTTAGCAACACTATGACCACTTTGCACTAAAATTGAATTTTTTTTGTTCTAATTGTGTTCTTTCTTGTAAAAATTGTGTATAATTTGTTTTTCTTATGAATGCTGCTTATCTGATGCTATGTTCCTGTGATGCTGCTGCAAGCAAGTTTTTCATTGCACCTGTGCGTATATGTACTTGTGCATGTGACAATAAACTAGACTTTGACTCGACTTTGACCAAGAACAATTTTGAATGCTTTAACTGTGCTGAGAATTTCATTGTACAGTCTGAACGCACACTAAGTCAGGGTGGACGGTGCAGTGCAGATGTGCAAGGGGTCTGTGGCCTGCAGAGATCCCTTGCTAAAATTATACTAAAACATTGTTTAGGGTGTGCTGTACTGCATGTTTTATTTTGTTTTAGTTCTTAATGTTTCTCAATCTCAAAACATTCTGAATGTTTTATTTCTTAATAGTTTTCACTGAAAATTTCCTATATAGATATGTGTGTATATCATTATCAACATATTCTCATTTAAAAATATTTGTGATCAAAGTGATCGTCTTTAGTGCATTGGTATCAGTATGGATAAATTCCATTCACATTTGTAAGCTAGTTACATGGATGATTTCATATATCCCTGGTTTATGTGCAGTAGCTTATCAAGGTGTTATTTAAGAAAATAATTGTGCTTGCCTGCGGGGGGGAACAAGAAACTTTCTAGCCTTTTTACAATGAGCTTCTGGTAAACTCCCTATCACTTCTTTTGAGTAGATACTTAGTTTGTGTAACTTCTTTCTCAAGAGCAGCTGTGGCTGGTAACTGTTATGTCTCTAAAAGTGCATGAAGGAACCCACGACTTTTTCTACCCAGCCATCCAGCAGTGAGAAATCCCATTTTATATGGCTAGGTCTTTGTCCTGACTTGTCACTCCTCTCGATGAGATCTGGTGAATGCTTATTAGATGTGAGTACCCATCTGTGTATTCACCCAGAATTTGGAGAGTGAGGCTCTGATCTTCAACCAAACTCTCCAACTTGGAGCACCCAACCAAAACTAACACTGACTTAAGTGGAATGAGATATTCACCTGATAGTATAAACACCAAGGTGCCATTACTAATAACATAAATTATTTAATTGTATTATTAATTTCTCTAATTACAGCCCAAGATATGTTACAAAAATTTTGGTAATTTACCAACTATTGTAGTGAGGCATGAAAATAAAGGTTGGTGCATAGCTTTGTTTTAGTTCACTCCTCCTGGTTACAAATGGTTACCAGCATTATATGGTGCAGCTAAATTTGTTGAGCTGTAGCTTTTACTCTTTGGCCTTCCTTCAACATTTAAAGTTCTGTTCCCTTGGTTTTAAAATTATTTGATGGAAGATGCACTGAAACTTGGGCAATATCTGTGTTAACACTTTGTGTTCTACCAGTTTCTTCAAGCCCAACATACTTGCAGTGTTTCATCTGAGATATTTTATGGTTGAAACATAAGAATATTCAAGTTCTTCCAAGGTATTACTCAACCAGGGAATACCAGAGATCGTTAGTCCCAATTCCCCTTTTGAATTGAATAAAGGAAACTCGTTGTACTTTCAGGGACACTTAAGCATTGCTTACAAATATCAGTTCTTTCCCCATCTTGCACTGTTGATGAAGGTTAAGAAGTAGGTCTATGGTAACTATTATGCAATATGAATGAAGGAGCAGAATGACACAGAATGTGTTTTTTTTAAACTACTGAAGGTTTGGAGCAGTTTAGGGATATTAGTGCCTGTTTCTCTCAGCCCTTGGCAGTATTTGGGGTGGCCTAATGATTGTGTAATTTGTCATTTTAACAAGGGTCTGACTACGTGCTGCTGCTGTTAATGTGAGTTTTGCATCTAATTTACCCTGCCATGGCCTCTTCTACAGATTAAAGTAGTTTTTTTCAATCTGATTCATTCATTTTCTTAAAGTTCATTTCAAGTTTTGCTCATTATTGATTTGAGGATTGAGTAATTTTTTCATGATTAACCTTGCATAACTGTTAAACATCAATTCAAAGACATGCAAACACTATCTTTGTAACTGTGTACAAGGAGGTTTTTGAAAGAAACCAATAAAATGCACAAAGCCTTTAAAACCCAGGAATAATATTGATACTGTTTACTTTGTATTTATTTTATTGGTACTTTCAACTTTGTATTCAGTGATTGTCAGAAATCATTGGTTAAGTGGTTTACAGTTGATGGAGATGCACGCTTCTTGAGTTTTACAATTGAGACTTAATCGACCAAGTGGAACAGCTACTCAACCGTTAAAAAGAACTTGCAGCTGAGAATTTTCTACATGGACTGAAAATTCACTGTGGAAAATGCAAATGTTAAAGCTTAAAGTATTGCAACAAGAATGCAACTAACTAATATGATGGCAACTGCATGTTAACCAACACACAACCTCTTGTTTGTATAAATTTATTGTAGTTCTGCCAGGTTGTGCATGGTTTTGACCAAAATACATTGGATGATCCATTTTATCAAGATAAACTTATTTTACCATGCATTATATAATTAAGCTGAAATAATTATGTTCCCCTAATAATACCAAGTCAGATTATTGTTAAATGAACACAGGTTCAGGTTACTCAGCACTTAATTGATGTTTGAGACAGATCTTCATAGATTAGAATGTGCTTGTTCATGTCAGGTGGCAATTAACATGAGCCTGGTTTTGAAAGGTAGCTTTAATTCTCTTTCAAGAATGTCTGAAGTGTTTTTGTGTGTATTGATGGGCATTTTATTGTTAACTGCCATACTTCAGTTTAAAGATCGCACATGGGTCTACACTTCCTATCTGCCCACAGCTGAATTGTTGGTGAACCCATGTTACATTACTATCTATTTGGCTTTCTGTCAATGAACAAAAGAGTTTTGTTTTCAGCTTTCATACATCCAAGAAGGGAATTATCTTTATTGGTAACTGAATACTTACTAAATTTTGTGCTATCTCTTTTGACGTGAGAAACATTAAAAATTACTTTTTTTAAATTCCTGGGTGGTCCAACAGAGTGTGTGGCAACTTTCGAAACTTGGCTTTGCACGGTGCTGCAGTTATAGTTCAGTGAATAAAAAGGCCAACATGCATGTCTCAGTTGTACACGATGATGCAAGAAGATGCTATGCATGTGCGTCTGTAGGCACTTTATCAAATTTTAAGTGCATCGAATGTGGGAGATGGTTTTCTCCATATTGGCTGCACTCCGTAACAGTAATGCTGCCTGTATCCTTTCAGTGTTAAAGACTGATTTAGAGTGGAGTTTTCAGCTGTATTGTCAGGAGAAGAAAGGAATGAATGGGATGATGAAGAGGGGTGTAGGAAAGGAAGGGAAGGAGAAGGGTTTGGGCAAAGAATAAAAGAGGCTGTACATCAGTCAGTATAATTAATATAAGTGGAGAGGAATACACAGTTTATGTTTTAAGTCCCTTGATCATTTTATCAATCGTATTTCATGTGGTGTGAAATCCAAGTGGCATGATGTTATCTTCCCTAGGGTTTGTGTTAGCACTTCCTCCAAAACCAGATTAGAATCTGACTCCAGAATTGTATTGCAAATTTTGCATTGGTGCAGATTGTTAATATGTTCCTTGTTAAAACATTCACTTGCAATGGGAGTTCTATTTTTTTTAGCAGATGAGCTTGAAGCCAAGAACTTGATTATAGCTTCTGTTTAACTGTTATTTTCTGAGACTCTCTGAAAGCAGATGATCTTGTTGGATTTATCTCTTTAATAGATTTTTGTGACTTTGATGTTGGTAGTTTCTATTTAAATACACAAGTTTCAAATAGGTATCAGGTACGTAAGTAATTTGATAACTCAAATGTTTCTGTGCACTCCAGAAGAGATAAATAATGTATCTGACTGTAACACTGATTAAGAAGTCTGAACATAACAACTGTGTAGTTCCAGTACATTACCACATCTTGGAGAGGTTTTAGGCAAACATTCTTAATTAAAAACTGATGCCATTGGCGTGAGCCTCTTCCTTGGCAGAATGCTTCCAGCCCTCTTCCTGACTCTTTCCTGTGAGATCCTGAAACAGCCAAAGGCCATTTCATGGTGTGGCCAAAGTAAGTTGCCAGCTTTTTTTGTTAGCACTTTGCTTTTGTACCCAGATGTTTGTCAAGATGTCAATTAATTGTGTTTAGATCAGTTAAAGTGTGAAAATCTGTAGCTATTCATTGCTTTGCTTCATTTGCTTTTAATCTTCTCTAACTGGCACATTCAAAACAAAAGTTGTTTTCACCATTTCAAGTTATTATGAGGTGTACGTTAGGTACCATTACCTCATCAAAAGTGTAGATGGGTTCTTGGATCCTAGTTGCTTACCATGCCCATCATTGCGTTGTTGCTAAACTGGTATACCTACTAATTTCACTTCTCCCATTCTGAACTTATCCCTTGTATAAATATGGCCAAAATATGGTCGTATGCATAAAATGAGAAATATATTTCCATTGCAACTTCAGCATTCAGCTGACCAAATACATCTTCAAGGATTAACTAAATTTGAATAACAAGTAACAAGATCATGTTTGATGTTCCTTCATTAATGACCAACGTATGCATCCTGAAAATTAACCTGGCCAAGAATGTGCAGGGAATTTTGCCAAGTTTTATTCAGCAACTGATTTTAATGGAGCAATATTCCATTTTTATCTACACAGCCAAAGAAGCTGAAGAAGCCTTTAATTTTTGACAGACTCTGAGGTTGTTATAATCATCCATCAATGTCCAAAGGAAATTAAAATAATTTTAGATTTTCCTGGCATTGAATATATTGCATGAATTATTCAAATATTTCTGATTCTATGATCCATTAACAGGATTACTGCTGCCTTTTTTGGTTTGGTCATAAGAATAAAAGTGGAAAATGTCTTGAAGGGAGAACAAAAAAGTGGATTGCAATTACCAACAAAAGAATGTAATTCTTAATAGGACTTATTAAGCCAGCTGTAAAAACTGACTTGATTATATAACATGTTTTCTGTGTCTGCATTTCTTAACCTAATATTTCAGGAACAGTATCGGGATTGAATTATTTTCTTGGCAAAATTGTAGGCTACGGTTGGGTGGAATTTTCACCTTGTTCAGAAGAAAACAGCTGCTTAAAATTTAAATAACAAAGGAACGCATAAAAGTCAAATAAAAGCGACTTTAAGTACGATGAAAACAGACAGTATGTGAAAACATTGTTTCAACAGTTTTTTTCTCTAAATGACTGTATATTTGACAAAAAGTATTACAGTGTGTTGGGGATTATTAGAGGTAGAACAAGAAAAGAAAATTCGGAGGACTATCCAACCATTCAGTCCTCAAAATGTGGAACTAATACTGAGTTTTTAATGATTTGATTTCAGTTTGCCATTTTATTGCATATTTGTATTTTTTCGTTCAGTTTTGTGTCAGATTGAGAGGTGCACATGACAGGGAAAGAAACTTTTTTTTGTTTTATCCGCCCAGTGTTGGTATCGTGAACTATTGGATCAAATACAACACAAGCAGAATCTGTCAGCAGGGAATTTCTGGTGTTACCCAGCAATTCGATTGATCTTTTAGTTCACTAATTTAGTTCTAAACAAGATTATAACATCTCTGTGTGTGCACATTACCCAGAAATAGGGGAGGCTAGGAGTAAGTACCATAGGCAGGTGATAGAGAAGGGACGTGTTCAGACAGGATTGAGATGTGTCTATTTTAATGCAAGGAGTGTTGTGAACAAGGCGGATGAGCTTAGAGCTTGGATTGATATTTGGAGCTATGATGTGGTGGCCATTACGGAGACTTGGATGGCTCCGGGGCTGGAATGGTTGATTCAAGTGCTGGGTTTTGGATGTTTCAGGAAGGACAGGGAGGGAGGCAAGAGAGGTGGGGGAGTGGCACTGTTGATCAGAGATAGTGTCATGGCTGCAGAAAAGGTGGACATTATGGAGGGATTATCTACGGAGTCTCTGTGGGTGGAGGTTAGGAACAGGAAGGGGTCGATAACTTTGCTGGGTGTTTTTTATAGGCCGCCTAATAGTGACAGGGTTATTGAGGAGCAGATAGGGAAGCAGATCCTAGAAAGGTGTGAGAATAACAGAGTTGTTGTGATGGGGGATTTTAATTTCCCAAACATCGATTGGCATCTCCAGACAGTGAGGGGTTTAGATGGGGTGGAGTTTGTTAGGTGTGTTCAGGAAGGATTCTTGACACAGTATGTAGATAGGCCTACAAGAGGAGAGGCTGTGCTTGATTTGATTTTGGGAAATTGGGAAATGTATAGAGGAGATGTCAGGGGTAAGTTTTTTTTACTCAGAGAGTGGTGAGAGCGTGGAATGGGCTGCCGGAAACGGTGGAGGCGGATATGATAGGGTCTTTCAAGAGACTGTTAGATAGGTATATGGAGCTGAGTAAAATAGAGGGCTATGGGTAAGCCTAGTAATTTCTAGGGTAGGGACGTGGTCGGCACAGCTTTGTGGGCCGAAAGGCCTGAATTGTGCTGTAGTTTTTCTATGTTCTAAAATAATACTTTTCACTTTTTTTGCTGAGTCTGTTTTGTTATTGTTGTCATCCTACTGTGCTTTTATTCACCAACTGAGTCATGCAGCTTGTGTTCTTTGTCTCTGACTTTACTTTCCAAGGTTGGTTTCCAAAGTGGGTCAAACCCCTGCTCAATTAACTCTGACTTTAGCCATTTCCAAGTTTGCCATGGTGTCACCTGCTGAAAAAGCCGCCTTTCTGCTGGCTGAGTTTGTTCTTCCACATGTTTTATGCCCCCTCTTCCCCCACCCATCCTGCCCACCTACACGGCAAACCATACTCCAGTCAGTATAAAGGAGATAGGACAATTGCATGTGGGCTTGAAAGCAGTTCGGGACATGATCAGATTGTGAAAAACTATAAACATCATTATTTCCACTCTTGCCTCCTCCATCTGCCTATCACCCATCCTCACCTGGATCCACTATTGCCTGCCAGCACTTGCTCCATCTCTTCTTTCTTTTTACTGGCTATCTCTCCTCTATCTTTCAGCTCAGATGAAGGGTCTCAACCCAAAATGTCGACTGTCCATTTCCCTCTGCAGGTGGTGAGTTCTGGCCTGCTGAGTTTCTCCAGCGGTTTGTTTTTTGCTATAAAATACAAGATTTTTTTTATTATTATTTAAATCCCTGTAATATTTTGGGTTGAACTGCTCTCTTGTTCAGTGAAGGAATAAAAAGGAGAAATTAATGCTATAGTGGGCCTGGTAGGTTACATTTATTGTGATGTTGAGGATGGAAAGCCTGCTTATTCAGAACTGGGTAATGGGGAGGGCCTCATGAACTAATCCTTTCTATTTAAGATGAAGTGATAATTGCCAGCCTCTTCCTTTGTGTCTTAAGGGGACAATTTTCCATGAGAGAATGTATCTTCAATTTACAGTTCTTTGGGGTCCTGGACAAGAAAATAACAGTTCCTGTACTGTTTTTTTCAGATTTATTTCATTACAATTATATACCTTGTACTTTGTTAAACTTACTGAAGTTTATACCAGTATAAGTAGTTTGTCAGCTGCTTTGCAACTGTTAAACTATTGTCACTGCAGGCAAATATATAACATGACAAAGTAATTATAATGTGAATAAACTGAAAATAATTAAATTCTACGCAGCCATCTATCTGCATCCTTCAATATTACTTTTTTTGTTCTCAGAAATAAACACACAAAATGCTGGACACACTCAGCAAGTCAGGCAGCATCTGTGGAAGGAGAAAAAGTGTCAACATTTCAGGTCCAAGAGCCTTCATCAGAAGGCTGAAAGGTCCAGGGCCTGAATCTTTAACTCTGCTTCTCTTTGCACAGATGCTGCCTGACCTGCTGAGAGTTTCCACTAAAATTTTCTATGTTTAGTTCAAATTTCTAGAATCTGTAGTTTTTTGATTCTCTTTCTCAGAAGCCAGGTGCTTGAGTTCACCTGGGACTCAGTTCATCCAGCATTGCATGCATCTCAAACCTCTTGCAAACCTGGAGCTGCCTTGCATCTGCTCCCCACGTTGATCTCCTTGCCAGCTACTGACCCTAATTACATGCTGACCACCTGTCAATCCACCACTTCATGGTTGTCCTTCTGCTGGCTTATTGCGTTCTCCATGACTGAACTCTCTCCTTGTGCTGAGATCAGGTTTCTGATCCCCTTGCTCTATTTCAAAGGTTTTGTTTACTGCCAGTGGTAGTCATTCACCTCTTTCCACTTTGCTACAAAGGTGTTGCCTCCTCTTTTTATCCTTCCAGATCTTCATATTACAGTCATGTTGTACCCCCGAACACCCACATTAATCTACAAAACTGAAATGCTGTACAGGTTTTTTTTCCACAGAATAACCATTTTCCCTACAGGATATGAGTAATCCCCATTTTCCCCTCACAGGTGAGCTGTACCTTTTAGTTTACTTTTCATTTTGTCTCTGTACCATTTTGCTGCAATGCTGCTTTTTAAAATAATTGTCACCTTTGGTCTTAATCCTGTCATAAATGTTCACTCAACTCAAAGCATGCTTGTTTTCTTACTTTTCAAGTTCTAACGAAGGGTCCTTGACCTGAAACACTGGTTCTGTTTCTCTCTACTGATACTGTGTTGTTCTAGCATTCTTTGTTTACGTTCTGAACAAAAACATGTTCCAAAGGCTTCTGTCTTCTCTTCGGATCATATTGAAAGTTCCCTCTCAACCTCCAGACCCAATGATACACATTCTGGTCCTCAGTGACTCTGGCATCCTGAGATTCATCACGTGGACACCTACACCCTCGGACTAATCTCTAGAGCATCAACCATTATTCCCATGACAATGACCACCGTGATGTCTACAATATCCATAACTTGTATTTGTAAAAATATGTCCCAAGATGTTTTGGAGCAATGGTCATTTTTAAATATATTCATTTTCCCGACGCAAGCATCACTAACGAGACCAGCATCTTTTGTCCGTCCTGACTGCCCTTAACGAGGTGGTGGTGATCTGTCACATTGAATTGCTGCAGTCTTTCTATTGAAGGTGCTTCCACAGTATTGTTGCGGAGGGAGTTCCAGGATTTAGAATTGGTGATGAAGAAAGAACCGCGATATATTTCCAAGTCAGAATGGTGTGCAACTTTGAGAGGAGACTGAAGCTAGTGGTGTTCCACTCCACCTCTTGCTCCTGCCCCTGCCTTAGGTTGAAGATGTTACAGATTTGAGAGGTGCTGTCAGAGTAGTGTAGTGAGTAAATGCAGTACATTTTATAGATGGTACAAAATGCCACCACTGTGCATCCGTGGTGGCGTGAATGGAAGTTTGGGACTAAATGTCAGCTGCTTTTGTCCTGGATGCTATCAAGCTTCTTGAGTGCTGTTGGATCAGCACTTGTGATTATTCCATCACATTCTTGACTTGTATTTTGTTGATTAGTGGATTAGTGGAAAGGCCTTGGATTGTTGGAGGCGAGTCACTTGCAACAGGATACCCAGCAATTCTTTATGTGGGATTTCTGGAATTTATCAATGGTACCCTCAGGATGTTGATGTTGGGAGACTTTGGAATGGTAATGCCATTGAATGTCAGTGGTAGGTGGTTATGGCCTACCACTGACATTCTCTCTGGTCATTAGCTGGCACTTCAGTGCAGAAATGTCACTTGCCACTTATCAGCCCATGCCTGAAAGTTATCTTGGTCTTGGGTATACTTCATCTTCAGAGAAGTTGTCAGTGGAATTGAACATAGTGCAATAATCCCCACTTCTGACTTTGATGGTGAAAGGTCACTAATGAAGATGCTACCCTGAGGAACTCCTGCAGTGACATCATGGATTGGAATGATGGACCTTCAACGACCATCTTTCTTTCTACGAGGTAGAAACCAGTGGGATGGTTAGCAGTGAAGGCAGCCTTCTATAAACAAAATTAAGTGATGGCATAATTTTAAAAAAAGTTTACAGCTTACCTCCTGGTCACACATGATCCTGATCCTTATTGATGATCAGTGTTCTTACATCATTGCTTGGTCAAAATCTTGGAACTCCCTGTCTAACAATATTGATACCACGTCGAATGCAAAGGGCAGCTCCCAGTTACCTTTGAGAGGAATTAGTTATGGCAAAAACTGCTGACCTTGCCAGTGATGTGCACTTAAAAAGACATTTTGACAGAAATATAAAAGACTTGCCTATATTCAACCTCTCTGCACTCTCCAAATCATTCTAATATAAGCTACATATTTCAAAGCATCCTCACCTCTGACAGCTTAAATCACCATCCCTGCTTCTCCAATCCAATCCCCCATGATCCCAGCTCCACATTCGGCCAGTTCTCTAATTAAATAGTCGTTCTACCTGTGTAGTTTAAAAAAATAAGATTTGCAAAAGCATCAGAGCTCAATTTTAGCAGCCAAATGTCCCATGTGATGTTGTTGCTTTAAGAATACAGTATTTTCTGAATTTCTATGAGAATTGACATACAAGATTTATTTTTCCTTCTATAAATAAGTTTTGAAGCTATCACTCTCCATATTGAAATTTCAGGTGCCATACTTCAATCTGTAATGTGATTTTTTTGTTTAAGTGCCAATCCTACTGGCTCATCTCACCTTTTGGTGAAGCTAGGAACTTGCAATCACCCACAAGTCCACAGAAGGAACACTGTCTCAATGACCTGAGGATGTGTCCAACTGTAATTGTCCTGTCAATGACTTAAATATTTAATCAATTAACCTTCTGGGCATAAGCATAATGCTCACTCTTATCATTGTGTATTTATTGTTGCTGTGTTTCTCTCCTTATGAAATAGTGCAGTTTTTATGTGTGCTATAGCCCCTGAAAGATATACCAAAAATAAATCATCTTTATTATACAGCAGAAGTTTTTTGTTTCCCTGATGCGTATTATCCTTGCTCGTAAATTGTAACGTTTAATGGTGCCTGTGCAGAGCTTGCATGACATGCAAGGAATTTGGCTGCAGAGAGGTGAGTGCAGAGATGCCAGTGCCTCCGGTGCTAGGGTTTGGGTGCCATACTAGGGTTTGTGTGTTGCCAGTGCTGGGATTTGACTTACTTGGATGCCAGGATCCTTAAATTATTTTGCAGTTGCCATTTTTGACAATCTCAGTATTTTCAGCTGTGTGAAGGGGTGCTGAGGCTTTGCCAGATGTTTGCACCAAGAAGTTTGCTACAATTTAGGAACATCAATCCTGCTGAATTTACTGCACCTTGAGAAACAAAACCTTGGCTTTCATCACATTACCTCCTACACTTTGCAGAGAAGAAAAAGTCTGTTGTTTCTTGAGTCCCAGTGTGATGAAATGACATTAGTGATGATGGTGTAGGGCTGAGATAACAAATGCAGAAACAAAAGGGTATCATTGGATACTGTTAATGACTGCAGGAGAAACATTACCTGCATCTGACGCCCTAAAGGATGGCAGTGGGGTCATGTTTTAACTGTCTGAGCATGAGACTTGAGTGGTATCTGTATTACTCCAATGAAGTGTGAATAGCCTCTATTTTGTGTCTCTTCCTTCGACTCCCCCCCCCCCCCCCACCCTGCACTCCTGCTTGCAGTCTCTCTCCCCATCTGTACTACATCTCTTTCTCTCTTCATTTGCCACCTTCCTCCCTATTTATAGTCATGCCCCACAAACAAACCCACACATAACCATGCTCAGTCTCAATGCTCCCTATCACACTCATGCTATTAAGTGTTGTTTCAAGCCTCACTAAGAATGAAATAAACATGTCAGTTTCAGAAAGAACACAAATTGTTTAGTTAAAAAATTGTGGCATTTTATTGCTGAACATGGTGTTCAATCTATTGACTAAAATAAAAACACATTTTGGGCATGGCCTCCTGATTTTACTTCCAAAATCTTATAGTGGCATAACTTTATTTTGGATGTAATCAAATAAAATATTAGCTGTTTATGGTCTCCCTGATGCCAGACATTTGAAGCCTTGTATTGGATGTGTATTGCATAGATGTAGCAAAACAATTGGGGGGAAAAATTTGCACATTTTTTGATTATTGTCAAAGAGGTCATGTCCATGTTGCATTGTGAAAAGAAAGTAATAGTCAACATATTTTTCTCAAGTGCATTGTAATATAAAAATGTAATTTAAATTATTTTAATATTATTGCAGTATGATGGCATTAGTCAGTTTTATTAGTTAGATTTAAAACTACCAAGCAAAGAAGACTGCAGAATACTGATGTTGTAAACTGCATAAAGTGCTGTGCATATGTACTCTTTGGGCAAACAAGAATTTGTATTTAAATATTTCATGTAGTCTTGTAATACTAAGGAATGTGATTGGAGTGCTAGTATGTAGAAAATCTGGAGATTTGCATGCTGGATAATTGGAGCTGAAGTTGGTTAGAGATGGTGCTGTCTAGTTTTGATTAATTTAATAGTCTGTATTTTCAATTTGTGTGTGTTATTTGCGGTGTTACCTGTGGAATGTCAGGAATTTTACTGATGGATTGTTATTGCACATTCAGGGTTCTGTAATTTCTGGACCTTTTTGAAGTTTCACAAAAAAATGCAGCTGGCAAAATGATGGAATGAAACAGAATGCAATGCCCAAGTTTCCTTTTCTCCCAGCAGTCCAGAGGATTATTCCCTGTGCAACTTCCTGGTTTGCTCTTTCTTTTCCACCAGCAGCCATGCCTTTCCTTGTAGCCCTTCCCATGTACTTGCCTTTTTACTTCTTCCCTTCCCACTATTGAGGAACCCAAGTGCTTCATCCAGGTGAAGCACTTCTTCACTTGTATCCATTCCAGTTGAGTGCAAATCATTCAGTGTTGTGATGTGACCTCCTCTGCATTGGAGAAACCAAATGTCGCTTGGACGATTGCTTTGCACAGCATCTCCATTCAGTCTGCAAGAGTTGCCTTTCACCTTAATTCTTCATCCTACTCCCTCTCTGACCTCAGAGTTTGACTTCCTACACTATTCTAATGAATCCAAATGTAGGCTTGAGAAACAGCATCTCACCTTGCATCTTTAGCCCTCCAGACACAAGATTGAATTCAACTGTTTCAGTTAACCAGCCTTTTTGGTTTGTGTTAGAAACAGCCAGTTCTGATGAACAGTTAACTCAGCTTTTCTTTCTTCAGTGTTCAATTGCATTTTCAACTCTTCAGAAAATGGAGTTGTCCACACCTGCATGCAACAAGTCTCTGCAAACATTCAGATGTGGGCTGTCGGTGGCAAGTAACATTGGCAGCACTAAGGTGAAGAGAAGAGAGTCTAACCACCTGACCTTGATATTCAGTGACATCATTATCAGTGAGTTTCCCACCATCAATGTCATAGAAAAGTGCAGCTGGGAAAATTAGAGAATGTAACAGGATGGCCACGTTGAAATGTCCTTTGCTCTCTGCGTTTCAGAGTATTGTTCTCTGTACAACTCCTTGACTTACTCATTTCCACCACTGATCAGGAAACTGAACCAGCCACATCAATCCCATGGCTACAGGAACACCTCAGAGGCTTAATACCCTTAAGCAAGTAACTAACTTTCCAACAGCCTAAAATCTTTCCACCATTTACAACGCACAAGTCAGGAACAAAGTAGACTGCTCTCCGCTCGAGTGCAGCTTCAACAATCAAGAAACTCAACATGATCCAGGACAAAGCAATCTTCTTTACTGGCATCCCATCCACCACCTTAAACAATTATTACCTCCACCACCAATGCACCATTACTGCAGTGTCTACTGCCTTCAAAATGCACTGCAGTTACTTGATCTACTTCTACACCACCTCTCAGTCTTGCAATCTCCATTGCCAAGCGGGGCAAGGGTAGCAGATATAAAGGAACACCAAGCAATACATTGCAGCGATTGGCTACGCACTGAGCTAGAAATAATGACACACAGCCTGTAGGTTGCACTCAAGACTGGTTTATTCCGAACCTCGCCGCGCTGGCTTTAAGCAGTTAAGTTCCCGCCCTCTCCGGATGGCAATGACGTGAGAGGTGCGTCACCAAAACCTCTTCCCACATGCAGGCTTTCTCCCTTCGCTGATGAAAAAGAAGGCCCAGCGCCATTTTGTGTCTGGCCTCTCTGCTGATGCGCGCGCCGCTTTTGAGCTGGTTCACCTGCGTTGAAGGTGGGTTGCCACATAACCACCCCCCCCCCCCCCCCCCCCCCCGAACTGGCGATACACCCCCCCAAAGTCCCACAGCCTGGATCAGTCGCTGTTTGGGCAGTCTGCCTCTGCGCCGCGGAGCCTGAACCTCGACTGGCTGCGCCAAGTCCACATGGGCTGGTTCGAGCCGGTCCACCGTGAAGACCTCCTCTTTCCCCCCAATGTCTAGAACGTACAGTGGACATGTGTTCCTGAGCACCTTGAACGGCCGCTGTAGCGGTGTCCGGTGTGCACCCCTCCGTACAAATACAAACTTACAGTTCTACAGGTCTTTGGGTACACAGGTCGGGATCTGGTCCGTGCTGTGAAGTCCGTACGGGTCCAGGTTGCCGAGCCTCTCGCATAGTCTGTCCAGGACTACCGCGGGTTCTTCCCCTTGCCCCCTTGCGGTTGGTATGAACTCTCCTGGGACGACCAGGGGTGTGCTGTACACCAGCTCGGCCGACGAGGTGTGCGGGTCCTCTTTGGGTGCTATGCGGATTCCCAGCAGGACCCAGGGAAGCTCGTCCACCCAGTTAGGCCCTTTCAGGCGAGCCATGAGAGCCGACTTCAAGTGACAGTGGGAAACGTTCCACTAGTCCATTCGACTGTGGGGTGGTAGGCAGTTGTGTGGTGTAACCGTGCTCCCAACAGGCTGGCCGCGGCCGACCACAGGCTGGAGGTGAACTAGGCACCTCTGTCGGAGGTAATGTGGGCCGGTACCCCGAAGCGTGCTACCCAGGTTGCAATCAGTGCTCGGGCGCAGGAATCGGCAGTGGTGTCAGTGAGCGGGGTCGCCTCTGGCCATCTCGTGAACCGGTCTACCATAGTTAGGTGGTACCGTGCTCCTCGCGACACTGGCAGGGGCCCCACGACATCCGCATGAATGTGGTTGAACCTCCGGCGGATGGGTTCGAACTGCTGCAGCAGGGCTTTGGTGTGCCGTTGCACCTTGGCTGCTTGACACTGCGTGCACATTTTGGCCCATTCACTGACCTGTTTGCGAAGTCCGTGCCACACGAACCTGCTGGAGACCATCTGGATGGTTGTCCTGATAGATGGGTGCGCCAAGCTGTGTATGGAGTTGACAACTCACTGTCGCTGGGACGATGGGGCGAGGTTGGCCGGTAGCCACGTCACATAGGAGGGTCCTCATACCTGGGCCTACCAGGAAGTCTTGCAGCTGCAAACCCGAGACTGCGGTCCTGTAGCTGGGCAACTCGTCGTCTGCCTGCTGTGCCTCCGCCAGTGCTGCATAGTCCACCCCCTTGGACAGGGCCTGGATAGCTGGCCTGGAGAGTGCGTCTGCCACGATGTTGTCCTTTCCCGAGACATGCTGGATGTCCGTCATGTACTCAGAGATGTAGGACAGATGTCACTGCTGACGGGCTGACCAGGGATCGGACACCTTCGTGAACGCGAATGTCAACAGTTTGTGGTCCGTGAACGCGGTGAACGGTCTGCCCTCTAAGAAGTACCTGAAATGTCGGATTGCCAGATATAGTGCCAACAGCACCCAGTCAAAAACACTACTTGAGTTTGGGTTGCCGCAGGTGCCTGCTGAAGAACGCTAGGGGTTGCTAGCGCCCCTCGATGAGTTGCTCCAGCACCCCATTGACTGCCGTGTTGGATGCGTCCACTGTGAGGGCAGTTAGAACATCCGTTCTGGGGTGCACCAGCATCGCAGCATCTGCCAAGGCTTCCTTGGCTTGAACGAAAGTGGCCGCAGCCTCTTCATCCCAAGTAATGTCCTTGTCTTTACCCGACATCAGGGTGAACAAAGGGCGCATGACACAGGCTGCTGAGGGGAGGAAATGGCAGTAGAAGTTGACCATACCAATGAACTCCTGCAAGCCTTTGACTGTGTTGGGCCGGGCGAAGTGGCGGATCGCGTCTACCTTGGCGGGCAGGGGTGTTGCCCCGTCTTTGGTAATCCTGTGGCCCAGATGGTGTCGAGTCCGAACTGGCATTTGGCCGGGTTGATCGTGAGGTGAAAATCACTCAGGCGCGAGTAGAGCTGGCGGAGGTGAGACAGATGCTCTTGACGATTACTGCTGGCTATGAGAATGTCGTCCAAATAGACGAACGCGAAGTCCAGGTCGCGTCCCACTGCATCCATTAGCCGCTGGAATGTCTGTGTGGCTCCCTGGCCAAGGGCTCCTGGCCGGCAAACTGGCAGCAGTTGGGGGCGAAAGTCTACGCCCGGCTGGGGCGCTGGTCGGGTCTGCTCCGGGCGATCTCGTACCGGGGCAGGGCGCTGGTCATCAACCAGCTGGTCGCCTCCATGCTGTGCTACCGGCTGGCCACGCTGGTGCCGCCCAATGTCTTCGTCGACACCACCCAGAGGAGGTTGACGGACTTCTTATGGGGCGGCCGGAGGCACTGGGTCTCCGCGGCAGTCCTGAGTCTGACATCGGCGGAGAGGGGTCAGTCGATGGTGTGCGTGCGCACCCAGCTGGCGGCTCTCCGCCTCCGGGCGCGGCAGAGGTACCTGTACGTGGAGAATCCCCCGAGGTGGCACGCGCTGGCCACCTACTTCCTCCGCCGGGGACGCTGATCCGGAAGGGAGCGCGTCTCCCGGCTGCGGGCGTCGGCCGAAACGCCCCACGGGAACTGCTCGGTTTCTACCGGGATCTGATGCGGGTGTGGGGCGCGGTGTCGCGCGGCGAGGCGGCGCGGCACAACCTTAGCCGCCTGGCGGACACGCCGACGGTGCCGTTCCGCGAGGCGCCGAGGCGGTTCTTGTACGGGCTACTCCTGCACACCTTTCACTTCCTCGCCCTGATCTGCCGGCCGGACACGCCGTGGCGGTCCGTCTTGCTGGCGGGCGGCGAGGGCGGTCCCCGGTGGGGGTCCCTCTACGCGGGAGTCCTCCCGCTGTACATCGGGGACCTGGGGTGGAGGGTGTTGCACCGAGCCGTGCCGTGCAACCGATTCTTGAGCCGGTTCACCGACACCCCGGCCGCCTGTCACTTCTGCGGCCGGGAGGAGACGGTGTACCACGCGTACGCGGAGTGCGAGTGGTTGCAGCCCCTCTTCGAGTATCTGCGGGGGCTGCTGCTGAAGTTCTGGTTGCACTTCATCCCGGCGCTGTTGGTCTACGGGCACACGGTGCGGCGCGGGCAGGGGCGCGCGGCAGATCTCCTGGTGGGTCTCCTGCTGGACCTGGCCAAGCTGGCTATCCACGGGACGCGACGGCGGGCCGCCGAGGGTCCCGGCAGGTCGGCCTGTCTGCCCGTCTTCCGTGCTTACGTGCGCGCGCGGGTGCGTCTAGAGAGAGAGCACGCGGTTTTCGAGGGCACCCAAGCCGAGTTCCGCGCTCGGTGGGCCCCTCAGGGGATCGCGTGTGTCGTGGACGGTACGGACGCGATTCTTATTTGAAGTGTCGCGTTGAAGGGTGTAGAGTCGCGTGTGTGTTTCGGTAGTATTAGTTTGCATTCTCTACCGTAGTATGTCGTTGCGTAGTTTCTTCTTTTCTGTATTAGAAGTCGTGTATTGACACTGGTTGTATTTTGTAGTGCTTTTAGTGAATAAAAGTTTATTATTTTAAAAAAATGTCTGTGTGGCTTCTTCAGGCCAAACGGCATTTGGAGGAACTCGAACGGGGTGATGAGTGCTGACTTGGGGATGTCTTCAGGGTGTACTGGGATTTGATGGTATCCCTGGATGAGGTCCACTTTGGAAAAGACGCTTGCCCTGTGCCGGTTTGCTGCAAAGTCGTGTATGTGCTGCACGGGGTAGCGGTCTGGGGTTGTAGCCTTGTTCAGTCGACAGTAGTCGCTGCATGGTCTCCAGTCCCCGGCTGCTTTGGGCACCATGTGTAGGGGGGAGGCCCATGAGCTGTCTGACCTCCGTACGATCCCCAATTCCTCCATCCTCTTGAACTCCTTTGCCAGGCGGAGCTTGTCTGGGGGAAGCCGTCGTGCACGGGCATGGAGGGGTGGTCCCTTGGTCAGAATGTGGTGCTGTATTCCGTGTCTGGGGATGGCTGCTGTGAACTGCGGTGCCAGAACCAATGGGAAGTCCACTAGGATTCTGGTGAATTCGTTGTCTGACAGCGTGATGGAGTCCAGGTGTGGGGCCGGCAACTTGGCTTCGCCCAAGGAGAACGTCTGGAAAGTCTTGGCATGGACCAGTCTTTTCCCGTGCAAGTCGACCAGTAGGCTGTGAGCTCGCAAGAAGTCCACCCCCAGGAGTGGTTGGGCCACGGCAGCCATTGTGAAGTCCCACGTGAACCGGTTGGCGCTGAACTGCAGCTGCACTGTACAGGTGCTGTAGGTCCATATCGTGCTGCCGTTTGCAGCCCTCAGGGTGGGTCCCAGCTCCCTGTTGCGGGTGTCATACCCCGTCGGGGGTAAGATGCTGATTTCTGCTCTGGTGGGTCCAAGAAGCGGCGTCCCAACTGTTTGTCCTAGATGTACAAGAGGCTGTCCTGGTGTCCAGCCACCATAGCCATTAGCGGTGGCTGGCCTTGGTGTTTCCCAGGAACTCACAGGGCGGGTGACACCAGCGGGCTTCTGTGCCCCACCGCTGGTGGTAGAAGCACCACTGTGCTTTGGCCTCCTCACTCCTGCCTCTGGTTGTGTGCGCTCTGTTGCCGGGCCTGGTCTGTCCTGCCGTTGGGCACGTGGCTTGGTACTCTGTCTGATGGATGCCCCGCTTTCCCTCTTGGCTTTCCACAGCACGTCTGCTCGGGCCGCCACCTTCCGGGGGTCACTGAAATCTGCATCTGCCAGTAGCAGATGTATGTCCTCGGGCAGTTGCTCTAGGAACGCCTGCTCGAACATGAGGCAGGGCTTGTGTCCGTCAGCCAGAGCCAGCATCTCGTTCATTAATGCTGACGGCGGCCTGTCTCCCAAACCGTCCAGGTGCAGCAAGCGGGCACCTCGCTCCCGCCGTGAGAGGCCGAAGGTCCTTATGAGCAGCGCTTGGAATGCTGCATATTTGCGTTTCTCCGGGGGCGACTGTATGAAATCCTCAACCTGGGCGGCTGTCTCCTGGTCAAGGGAGCTCACCACGTAATAGTAACGCGTGGAATTAGAAGATATCTGCTGAATCTGGAACTGGACCTCTGCTTGGTCAAACCACAAGTGTGGTCGCAGCGTCCAGAAGGTTGGCAGTTTTAGCGAAACTGCGTGAACGGATGAAGAGTCAATCATCTTTGGTCCAAATCCCGTTTGGACCGTCAGGGTTACCAATGTAGCGATGGGCTATGCACTAAGCTAGAAATAATGACATGTAGTCTGTAGGTTGCACTCGAGACTGGTTTATTCCGAACTTTGCTGCACTGGCTTTAAGCAGTTAAGTTCCCACCCTCCCCGGGTGGCAATGACGTCAGAGGTGCGTCACCAAAACCTCTTCCCGCTTGCGGGCTTTCTCCCCTCACTGGTGAAGAAGGCGGCCTAGCGCCATTTTATGGCTGGCCTCTCTGCCGACGCGTGCGCCTTTTTCTGAGCCAGTTCGCCTGCGTCAAAAGTTGGTCGCCACAACATCAACCTAACTTGGAAATATATCACTGTTCTTTCATCGTCACTGGGTCTAAGCCCCAACAGCATTGTGGGACAAATTACAGTGGTTCAAGAGAGTGATTCACCCCCACCTCTTATAGAGAGCTTAGTGGAATGGTGTCATGACAACAACCTTGCCCTCAATGTCAGCAAAAGAGCTGGTCATTGACTTCAGGAAAGGGGGCGGTGTACGTGCACCTGTCTACATCAATGGTGCTGAGGTCGAGAGGGTTGAGAGCTTCAAGTTCCTGGGAGTGAACATCACCAACAGCCTGTCCTGGTCAAATCACGTAGAAGCCACAGCCAAGGAAGCTCACTAGCACCTCTACTTCCTCAGGAGGCTAAAGAAATTTGGTTTGTCCCCTTTGACTCTCTCCAACTTTTACAGATGCACCATAGAAAGCATCCTATCTGGATGTATCATGGCTTGGTACGGCAACTGCTCTGCCCAGGACCACGAGAAACTGTAGAGAGTTGTGGACACAGCCCAGCGCATTACAGACACCAGCCTCCCCTCCTTGGATTCTGTCTTTACCTCTCGTTGTCTTGGTGAAGCAGCCAGCATAATCAAAGACCCCACCCACCCAGGACTTCTCCCCTCCCCTCCCCTCCCCTCCCCTCCCCTCCCCTCCCATTGGGTAGAAGATACAGGAGCCTGAGGGCACATGCCACCAGACTTAAGGACAGCTTCTACCCCACTGTGATAAGACTATTGAACAGTTCCCTTTTACAATGAGATGGACTATGACCTCAGAATCTACCTTGTTGTGACCTTGCACCTTATTGCACTGCACTTTCTCTGTAGCTGTGACACTTTACTCTGTACTGTTATTGTTTTTACCTGTACTACATCAATGCACTCTGTACTGACTCAATATAACTGCATTGTGTAATGAATTGATCTGTACGATCAGTATGTAAGACAAGCTTTTCACTGTACCTCGTTACAAGTGACAATAATAAACCAATACCAATTGGGTATGGTATAAATGCTGTCCTTGCCAGCAATGTTTACATCCCAAAATTGAACAAATAAATGAAAATAAGACTATGTCTGCCTCCATTAATGTAAGCACAGTTGCACACAGCAAAGTTCACCAAGTAACAGATGGAATAAATAATTTCACTGTATGTGTCAACTTTTGAAAGGTGAATTTTGGTCAGTACAGCTGAACTCTCTTCCACTCAAATAGTTCACTTAAACAGATGGGCAGGAACCAGATTTAAAATCTTTTCAGATCAACACCATGTCCAGCAATATAGCACTCCATCAGTGTTTTTCTGAAGTTGTTTTTCTGAATTCTTAGCCTGAATTATGGGCATAAATTTTGGTTTTGAGAGTCAAGATAACAGACAAAAGTGGGACTGCTTAGCCATGCTAATGTTAACAGTGAGCTTTCAAAGGAAAATGTTTTGATGCCTTGATCAAGATGGGAAGAACATTAATATAAGATTGTCAGTTAAAAGTTATTGGTCTAGAAATTCCATTGTTTTATATACATGAGATTTTAAAAAGAAAACTCCTGTTACTGGCATGTCTACAATTTGATATTGCTCATTTATTTCCACTTATTGTTCTTCTGCAGCCAAAATGAAGACAGTGTTGTCTTCTGCCAAGATACCAGTCACCAGTTGCCTCTTTCTGCCCACTGCAGAGGGGCTACTATATGGCTGGTACTGAAAAGATTATACTTTATTTCTACAGGAACAGTCATTTGTAGCAGATGGAGTAACTGAGTGAAGCAGAGGTAGTTAAAAAAAATTGCATTCATCACATAAAACTACATCGTTTGTTCCATTCTGCTGGACCTTGGTTCCACCAGGAAATCCTCTGGAAATTGATGAAGCGTTGATCCTGATGGTATGCCTCTCTCCCACAATCCAGAAGATATGTCATCAAATGTCTTGTTCTTTTATAGATATGGGATTCCCAGTGCTACACACACTTCCTGCTATCTCACTGCGTAGTCTTCCACTTCTATTCTTGCCAGACTTCTGAAGACTCTAGTTGATTACTTTGTCTTTCCTAGTTTTTATATTCAATTTTTTTATGCAACTTGGCATATTCTCCTATCACTACTTTCTGATTTTCCTTTATTCCCCAGTGAAATGAAATGGAATGTTGAAAGGCATCATTTGTGGGGTTTTCAACTTCTTGATTTGATAGCTTGTCTTGCCGTATTTATTTTCACAACTTTTGAGCTATTTGAATTTTGATTGCCGAAAACAATTTTAAGAAATGACTTCCTGAAAGGCCAGATGACTGGTAATAAATTACCCTCTGAAGTTTATGGGATACATGCATGGTGAATTTGTATTTAAAACTGGAATATTGAAGAAGAATGCAGCTGCAATCAATACTGATGGCTTTTCAGATTTTCTGCACAAACTGTTTACTCTGGTCTTAAAGATCAATTGTTTTTGGCAGGTTGACAAAATATAAAGTTGTGTATCCCACCTGTGTTGACAGAACATAAATAATGATGATGAGTTGTATGAAGGCATTGCTTACACATTGTCAGTTGAGGCTTGGCAAGAGTTTCTGGACTGGGAAAGGCTTTTGTGCAGGGTGCCAGTATGGTAGGGTGTCTGTGATAACTGGGCTTGTAGCTGTAGTGGAAGCCAAACCATTGGCACACGTTGTGGTTGAGTGGTTGCTGAACAATTTCAACAGCTGGTTCTGTGATCTACACTTGGTCACCGTGAATACTATTGCTTGGCTAAGTGATAGAGTTAAGAATTGACAAGCAAAAAGGAGACTGGTTGGAGTGATTTGCAGTTCATAGAGTCATACAGCACAGAAACAAGTCCTTTGGCCCATCTGGTCCATACTGACCAAGATTCCCATTTGCCATGTTTGGGGAAATATCCCTCGAAACCTTTCCTATCCATTTACCTTTTAAATGTTAATGAACCTGCATCAGCCACTTCCCCTGGCACCTCATTCCACATACTGACCATCCTCTGGGTGAAAAGGTTGCCCCTTGGGTTCCTGTTAAATCTCTCCCCTCTCACCTGTGCTCTCCAGTTCTTGATTTCCCAACCTCGGGAAAAAGACTATGCATATTGACACTATCAATGTCCCCAAACAGCAGCAATATAATTGGAGAGGGCATTCTTAAGAAAGAAGAAAAGCATGTAACAAAGCAAGTACAATAATCCATATTTTTTAACCTTTTTATGTAGACCAGTCAAATCAAATAAGCACGGTGGCTTGAAGGAAGGGTTCATCAAATCATTGAATGCATTTGGGAAGGTTTTCTGGAACAGGGCATTGGAACCAACTGGGAAGTAGCTACTTAGGATCTTACCTTGTATAATAAGATCAGTATATGAAGCCATGAAAGGCATAGATAGGGTGAATGCACACAGTCTTTTTCCCAGTGTTGGGAAATCGAGAACTGGAGAGCATGGGTTTAAGGTAAGAGGGGAAAGATTTAACAGGAACCCAAGGGGCAAGAGGGTGGTCAGTGTATGGAATGAGCTGCCAGAGGAAGTGGTTGAAGCAGGTACATCAACAGCATATAAAAAACACTAGGGTAGGTACATGAGAAGGAAACATTAAGAGGGATATGGACCAAATGTGGGCAAATGGGACTACCTGAGATGGGAATCTTAGTTGGCATGGATGAGTTGGGCCAAAAGGCCTGTTTCCGTGCTGTATGACTCTGTCTCTAGTTAGTAATCACACGTTAAGGGATTCTTTAGGGAAAAGTCATCACAGTATGACAGAATTTTGAATACGGTTCAAGAAAGATACCGTTCAGTGGGAAACCAGAGATGTGAATGTAAATAAAGACAATCATTTAGGGAGGAATGGTTTGTTGGCGAAGATAGATTGGAAAAATTAGATTTAAATATCTTGCCAGTAAATAAACAATTGCAAGCATTGAAGAGAGATTTCAAAATTTTAAACAAATGTGCTTTCCATTGGGAAATGAAAAATCATCTGCAGTGGTTGAGGATAGTACCAGCTTAAAAGAAGCCTGCCAAGAAGAGCACTAAGGCTGAGCACTGGAGGAGCTTTAGAAAGCAGTGACGAGCGACCAGAACATCAAGAGGAAGAAGATAGATAATGAGTGTAAATTAGCAAGACATGTAAAATGCATTCTCAGCTTTTGAAACTATGTTTAGAAAAAATTTATGAAAAATAAATATAGGCTGCATGGAGATGATGATGGGAAATTATAATTGGGTATAAAAATTGGCTGAAGCATTTGAAGAAATAATTTGAATCTGTTTCCACTGCGGAAGATACAAACAGTAAAAGAGAAACCAAGGGTAAATAAGTTGCCCTCACACAGTGGTGTCCTTTCCAAGAATAGGAATGTTTTGAAAGTCTCGTGGGTGATCATGGAAAGGCTGTTTGAGCAGACCATGGAAAGAAAACGCTGGCTGGTGTAAATACAGATATGACCATATGTTGAATGGGTAGTGGACTGATTAACATGAACATGAATTTTCCTTTCTATTACTCTTCACCTTGTATATAATTGCTACGACTGAGTTTAATGGACAGTAATAGTCAGCCAGTGATATATCCACTTGAGGACACTGTGAAGGTAATAGTCAGAAATGGGTGGTTGTTGTAGTACTATTGACTTTGCCAATAGTTTGAACCAAATGGAAGGGTACATTGAGAACCGCGTTAAAGGGTGGCCAATTCAATATCGACACACAAGAGACTGCAGATGCTGGAATCTGGAGTAACACACAAAGCTGGAGGAACTCAGCAGGTCAGGCAGCATCTGTGGAGGGAAGTGAACAGTCAACATCTCGGGTTGAAACTCTTTATCTGGACTGAATTTAATATCACCCAATTTACACTATCAATCAAATTAAAAGTGACCCTGTACATGTGTGAACTTAAGCAATGAGCTTTCACCAGCTATTTTAACGTATGAAATTTAAACATAGACTTATCTAATTCTCATCCATGTGTCTTTCCAGCAAGGCTCTGGATAAAAACAGGAAACCAGAACAATTGCAGCTGAATTATATCCCATCACATTATTGTAACCTCCTGGCTTGGTATTATCCAGCCTGGTTCAATGAAGAGTGCTGTTAAAGATGGCGGTGTACTCAGAGGCGTTAACCTCTGTGGGGTTACAACATAGGATACAGAAGCCAAACCACAGAAGTATTGCACCACGGCACAGCTGACGTGAAAGTACATTTACTCCCTCTGTTAGAATCTTGGAACTCGCTACCCAGTAGAACTGTGGTGGTATTCACTACTGCATTGGTTGAAGGCAACTGTTAGCACTACTTTCCCAAAGGCGGTTGGATTGGGTTTACCAGAAATGCCTGTATACTGTGAATTAATAAAACTAAAGCTTTTCCTTGGACCAGTGCAGCAGAGTCCAGTTGGCATGCCTCTGCTGCCTTAGCTCAGAACAATCTTCTCACATTCAACTGGTATCCAAGCCAGGTAGTTAAGCAAGAATGATTTGCACTTCATTACTGGGTGAACCCAAAATTTCACAAGGGGTCTCAAGGGCTTATTATCCACTGAAAATTAAAGTAGCTGCAGGTGTAGCCATCAACAGTCATTCAATGAAATTGGGAATGATCATCTGGAGGAAAACACATCTGGGAGGTGTTAGGCTAAATGAAATTACAGAGACGGGGGGGTGAAGAAACAGATGGATTTGAAAGTGAGGATATTACATTCATGAAACAGGATATTGTGAAACTGAAGCTAATGTAGCCCAGTGATAACAGATTGGTGAACTGGACAGTGCGGGTTAGGATGTAGGGAGCTGTTCTGAATGAGATCAAGTTTGGGGGGATTGGGAGAGTATTCTTCCAATCACAGCCAGGAGAGTATTCAGATCATCAAATCAGGAGGAAGCAAAGACATTGATTAAGATTTCAGCAGTTTATGAGATGAGGTATAGGCAGATATCTCTCAATCCCTCAGAATTACTGTTTCTGTAACTATTGTACTGTTAAACCCTGTGTTCTGTTATATGTACTAGAAATTTACATTAGCACTACATTCAAATAAGCTGCAATTACTCAGGAATTTAATTGCACTGGGAATTTCTAATGTTAGTTCTCTGTACACTGTTCAGTTGTGCTATTGTACTATCTCCAAATCATAACAATGCTAATCTGCAAGTTTGTTCCTTTTTAAAGAGGGAAATGTCACTTATATCCTTTTGATAATGTAAAGCAATTACTTGTTTTATGTACTTCATTCCTGAATGTTTGATGTTAATGTTTACAGGAAGACAGTGGAATGTTAGTGTCAAATGTATCATAGATCATAACAAATACTCCAGAAATGACAGCTTTATCGTTTTTGAAAACTTAATCTCAAATCACCAGATTATTTTATACTTTGACCTTTTTTTTCAAGTACAAATCCAGTAAGCACTTGTGAGACATATTATTCAGCTGTGCAGCTTGAAAGCTAGCTTAACTCTGCACAACGTACATAGTGTATTCTTCCAACTGTATAACTGGACCATAATTAAAAATGACAGTTCCTGATCAATTTCCCTCATCCTAACTAACAGTTACCAAGTTTAGTTGCACTATCCTTAACAGTGCTCTGCTGTGATCAGTGAAGTTGACACAGGCTTCTGGTTGAATCCAGAACATTTTTAACCTTGAAGACATTCCTACTTCACAAGTCAAGGCTTCAGGGAGTCAATTAATGCTCATCTTAAAAATGAGATCAGTTCTGTTAATCTTAAAATAAAAAGTTGGAAAAGTGTTTATAATCATTCCAAAAGATTGTGTTTGTGATACCAATGATTTACCTTTAGATCATTAATACCATAAACCCAATCTTGCAGAATGATTATACACACATTCCCAACTAACTGTTGCTCTTTTAAGTGTTGTCCACTTAGCTAAAATTGTACCCCTTGGGAGGAAGCTGAGACTCCATCAGGAAATTTAGTAGGAAGACACGGTCTTAAGGAAAACAATTACTTTTAACACGGAACAATTCATAATGTTTGTCTTGTTTTCTTGCCATGATTTCAGGAGCTGCATTTTACTTAAAACAGATCCCCTGACTCCTTTACACCAGATATACTCGAGTCAAACTTCTGTCTTTATTGGTTTTTATTCATCCATCCAGCATCAAACAAGACTTAGCCAGGAGATGCTCTTGTCTCAGAATCAGAAGATGTGGCTCCAAGTCAAGGGTCATCTCCAGGATGATACTCCAGGGCAGTATTGAGGAAGTGCTGCATCATCAGGGTGCATGTTTTTAGATGAGAAGTCTGCCTCTTGGGAAGGATGTAAAAGAAATCTGAAATATAATCAAAAAATACCGTGAATACATTATCAGGCATCATCTGTGGAGAGAGAAAGAGAGTTAATATTTCGGGATTCAGATCTAGGAAAAATTAGAACTTGACCATGAAGATGGTTGGGCCTGAGTACTGCCCCAAAGAACTCTTGCACTGATATCCTGGGTCTGGGATGATCAAACCTTAACAACCACAACCAACCACATTTATGTGAGGTATGACTTCAACCATTGCAGTGTTTTCCTCTTAATTCCACAAACAACAACACCTTGGTCCAAATCTTCATCAAAGAGCTGAATGCTAGAGGTGTGGTAAGAGTGTTTGAGCTTGACTTCAAAGGAGCCCTGGTAAAACCAAAGTTGATGTGCCTGCTCCTGTTGGCTGTTTAATAATTCACTGTCATTTATAACCAGCTTGGCAGAAGTGCAGAACTTCGATTCAATGGTTGGTTGTGGGATTGCTTATCTTTGACTATTGCATGCTTTTTTTTTTAGTTGTTTGGAACACACGTGCTGCAGCTTCTTGGGATCAGTAACTCAATTTTACGCATGTTCAGTGTGTTGCCTGGCACGTCTTCTGCACACATTGAACTAGGTTTGATCCTTTGATTTGATTGTAACAATAAAGTGAGGGATACAATGGACGATGATGTTAAAGAATGTGATGTCCATTTCCGCTTCTGATGCACAACAGTGACTCATGGATGCCCAGTTTTGAGCTGCTAGACCTGTGCCATTTAACACTATTATAGCACCATACAACACAGTGGGCATTTACTTTCTGATCCTATCCACAGCGTCTGAATAACACCACATTCCTTCAGTGTAGTGTTGAAGTCTCTGTCAGGATTATGTTCTCATTTGTTGCAGTATGACTTAAATCCTCAAACTTTGTACTCCAAGGCAGAGACTTTTTCCCAGTGCGACGATGGCCAACATGTGGGGACATAATTTTAAGGTGATTGGAAGAAGGTATAAGGGGGATGTCAGGGGTAAGTTTTTTTTTTACACAGAGAATGGTGGGTGCGTGGAACGCACTGCCTGCAGAGGTGGTGGGGGCAGATACACTTGGGACATTTAAGAGACTCTTAGACACATGAATGATAGAAAAATAGGGGTCTATGTGGGAGGGAAGGGTCGGATAGATCTTAGAGCAGGATAAAATGGTGGCACAACATTTCCAACTAACTGTTGCTCTTTTAAGTGTTGTCCATTTAGCTGAATTTGAAGGGCCTGTACTGTGCTGTAGTGTTCCATGTTCTAAGGCAAGAGTGTTACTATTGAGCCAAGGTTAGCACTGTACTCCCAAGTTTAGTAGCCAAATGGGCTAATTGTACATCACAGTTGCTTGTCACTGGTGAAGCAATGCCAATAATTAAATAGATTCAGTTATGCTAGACTGGGAGGGGTTCATGAATGTTCGATGAAATTAGCAGCAATTGGCACTGACAAACCATTAACATACCTCAGTCTGAGAGCTCAGTGATTTCATTGACATTGAAAGAACTAGAATAAAGGCATGAATGATCTATTGACACTGAACTCTAAGGTTAACTGAAAACTAATTGTGCCCCTACCTTTCAGAAAGGTTACTGTTAGAAAAGCAATGGAGAACATCTTCAAATGGGTACCTCAAATTTTGGTAGTTCTGACATCACTTGAGTAGTGGTAGTGAATCAGACTACTAACATCAAACAATACTTCCTCAAAAGCAGTCAAAACAAAGCAAAAATATCCACAGTTGATGCTGGATCTCTACTATATTATTAACCAAGAAAATATCTCTTGGTTGATTGGTCAGAAAGATTGACTTTGAACTGTGGAACTCCTGAAATCAACCGGGTTATGACCTTTCATTACACCATTCTTACTCTGGTTCCACTCTCAGAAATATCAGCAAGGTCCTCAGGATTTAAGAAAACTTTCTCAGTGGAACAATAAAGCCTATTAAGTGACTTATTTCACTGTATGAGGATGAGTATCAGTGATTTAGTGTTATCTGTAAGTGCTAGTCTTTCATCAGTTGGGTGATAGACCCTCACAATTACCAGAATACAATTGCTTCAATTCAGAATATCCCCTTGTATCCTTTGGCAATAGAAGCTCCTGAGGGAAAGGGTGGGGTAAAATTATACCACGAGGAGATGGATAAATCTGATCATCAACACTACAAAGTTCATTGTTGGCTCAAAAAAATTCTTGCCACAAGTATCATTCAAACCATCAGCGCACTAAGCTTTAAGTTGCATTCTGAGGAAGCTCACAATTCCAGGCAGCCACAGTGTGTATTGAAGTTCATTGCCAACCAAATCATTTTGTTCACAGGATATGGGCTATTTGGTTGTGGACACATTGGTGAATATCAGTATTTAACCAAAGAAGCTTGGTCTTGCCCTTTAAGCTACTGTAGTACTTGTGAGGCTACATTATATGTTAAGTAGGATTTTAGTTTATTAAGGATTGATGGTATATTTCTAATTCATGGTGGCTAGTTGGTTAAATGAGGAATTCAGTAGGTGGTGACATTTGGTTGACATGTTCCTGTTACTCTTGTGGTAAGTACTTGTTCAAGTATTCCTGAGGAATGCCTACAGTTCTACCTGGAAACTGTTAGCATTTTCCTCCATAATTGTCAGGCAGCTCAGGAATCCTGCATAAGTGTAGAAGACCTCTGCCCCACATCATGGCACCAATCTTGGAGGTCAGTGGCAAGGCATCAATCTTCTACATTTTCCCAACAATTCCGATTGGAAATCTGCCTACTGAAACTGGACCAGATGCAGTTTCGGTGATGTTTCAATGGGGAGGAATGGCTATGAGAGAGACAAGTTTCAGGTAATTTTACATTTTCCAAATTAATTGAATTAACTTGGAGAAAAGATGTATGTATTTTGTGTGTGTATACCTTTGAGCCTGCTCTGCTGTTCATCAAGATCATGGATGATCTTCAACCAAGGCTTCACTTTCCTCCATTACCCCTTGACTCCATTAATATCCAGAAAAATATTGTTCTCTGTTTTGAATTAACTCCATAATTGAGTCTCACCAGCTCTCCCAGATAGAGAACACCAAAGATTTACCATGCTCAGACAAGAAATTTCTCTTTACCTCTTTCCTAAATCGCTCACCCCTTATTCTGAGATGGTGACCCTTCGTTCCATCTTGCTTCGAGCCAGGGGGAACATCCTTCCCACATCCACCCTCTTGAGCCTTGTAAGAATTTTGAGAGTATCAATGAAATCTCTCATTTTTCCAGATAGTAGGGAATACAACACTTCTACTCGATCTCCCCTCATACAGCAAGGCAAACTTCCATCTCAGGAAGCAATCTGCTGAATCTTTGTTGCACTTTCTCAAGTCTATCCTTTTTCTCATAAGGAGTCCAGAACCTTCCAGTATAGTCCCAGGTACAGTCTCATCCAGCCCTACATAATTGCATTCTTTGCTTCTGTATCCATTTTAAAAAAAAGGCCAGTGTACTATTTGTTTCCTATTTGATACCTACTGGTTAGCTTTCCATGACTTGTATACCTTGGTCCCTTTGAACATCAACATTTCAGAGGCTGTCAGCATTTTAAAACAAATACACCACTTTGTACACTAAAGTAGATGATGTCACATTTTTCCACATTATATTGCATAAGCCATGTTCTTGTTCATTCATTTAGCTTGTCTAATATCCTCTTGAAGCCTCTTTACATCCTCTGCCATACTCACAATCACACCTAGTTTAGTATCATCAACAAACTTGGAGATGTGGCATTTAGTCCCCTCAGCCAAATTGTCGATATGAATTGTGAAATGCTGGAGCTTAAACACAGATCTGTGTGGGAAGCTGTTAGTTACAGCCCACCAACATCAGAAAGATCCATTTATTCCCATTCTTTGCTTTCAATCTATGCTGACATATTACACCAATTCCACGTGCTCTAACATGTTGACCAACCTTCTGCATGGAACCTCAACAAAACCTTTTGAAAATCTAAATACGCCACATCCATTGGTTCCTCCTTATTTGCTTTACAGGTCATATCCTGAAATAATGCCAGCAGATCAATCAGACCTGATTTCCCTTCCATAAATCCATACTGACTCTGTTCATTCCTATTTTGTTTTGCTCTCAGGTATTCTGCTAATACATCCTACAGTGCAAGTTTCAGCATTATCCGTTCTACTGACATTTAGCTAATAAATTAGTAGTTTCCTGTTTTCTCTCTCCCTCCTTTCTGAAATAGTGTGGTCACATTTGCCACACTGCAAACTGTAGAAGCTATTCTAGAATCTGTGTAACTTTGAAATGATGATGATCTATGCGTCCATTATTTCCATAACCATCTCTTTTAAACCCCTGAAATCTAAATCATCAGAACCTTGGGATTTATCAGTTTCCAGCCTCATTTAACTTCTCAACTATTTTTTTCCTCTCCAAGACTAATTTCCTTCAGCTCTTTATTCTTGCTAGATCCTTGGTTTTCTGGTATTGCTGGCAGATTCTGTGTCTTCTGTGAAGACGCTCAAAGTATCTCAATGTTTCAGAGATTTTTTTCTAGTGTTTCAAGTGTCTCATTTTTATTTCAAAGACATTTTAAATAACTTTACATATTTTTGTTTGGTTTGTTTTTAATAGCTTTGTAAGTCTGAATGTGATCATCACAAATGATCACGTCGTTTGATCGTCAGGGATGTGGCTTTACCAGCTGTCAAAGCATTTTTGTTGGTGGGGTATGTTCAGGCTCGGATGTGTGATGTTTGGAGCTGGCTTTGTGGATGAAGTTGCCACTTGAAGATCTATCAGGAAAATCCGGGGCAGTTCACAAGGCTCTGCTCCCAGTGTTGAGGCTTGCTACATACTGGCAGGGGTCAGAGACGTGTCTGTCGAAAGTGTCCTTCGTGCTACAGACTCCTATGCTCTTCGGCATCAGTATGTTAAGCTAATCTATGTTCTTAAGGGTACAGTCAAATTCCACAACCTTGTCTTTCCAGAAATGTTGACTGCCATATTTACTCAAAAATCCTTTCAGTTTAAATGTGTTTTACCAGCTTTTCTGTCAAGTTACAACACACTATTCAGATGAACACAGATTGGCAAAAAGGAATTTTAAAAAGTAGTCATTAATAGATATGCTACAGCTTCTTGATTGTTGTTGTTGACCAGGCTTTAACTTTGAAACAAACCAATTAGTGGAATGCTCCAGATTCCAGCATCTGCAGTCTCTTGTGTCTCTAATTAGTAGAATCATTATTAGAATGGTAGCAATTGTCATGTCTGAACCAGGAGCACAGAAACATTGGTCCTCGATACCACAAATGGTAAATTTAATCTTGGAGATCGTGGTATAAAATAATTCTTCATGTTAGGATTTAAAATTAAAGGTATTTAAGAGACTGGACTTTTAGTGATGGCCCCTCTTAAACTTACATTGGCTTCTTTTTGGCTCTTGTACATGGCACTCTCCGTGTGATGTTTTTGATCTAGAGTTCTAGATATGATTTTTGCTCACTATCCTTCATTTCATCTGGGACTTTAACAAATCTGCTGCCCTTTGTACTCCAAGAATGCAAAATGTTCACTCCTCTCTCTGATGGGAATTTCTCTCTTTTACCATGTTCACTTGAATTGCTTTTTCTGTTCCCTTCATTGGAAAAGTAGTTATCAAAATCACCTTTTACAGCCACACCAATTTCCTCAGCAGCTGTCTCCAGCTCTGGCTCGTGCCACCCCTGAAATTCCATCATTTGTGTCCTGGATATGGCCACAACATTCCCTGGATTGTTTGCTCTCACCACACAGTGACATCTATCCTCAACCATGTGGTGTCCTCAGTAGCACTGTTCACATACCGTATCAATGCGGTAGATGAGGGGAGTCAAGTGCTATCTATCCAAGTTTATTGATGATCCCAAACTGTTATCACTGTGGGGTACAGCAAGGATGCAAGGAGGCTTTGGGGAGAAATAGACGAGTTCATTGAATGGCCAAGGACGTGGCAAATGGAATAGAGCATGGAAATCGCTGAGGTCATCCCCTGTAGTAGAAAAAAAGGAAGGTGGTATATTATTTCATGAAAGTTTGCTGGTGTTCAGAGGGACACACAAAGTACTGAAAGTTAACAGGGAGGTGCAGCAATCAGGCAGCAAGCGCGCACCCCTCTCCCAACCTGACTCCATCTGCCAATCACCCTCTCCTCACCTGGATCCACCTATTGCTTGCTAGCTCTTGCCCCCTTCCCCCTCACCTCCCTTGTACCAGCTGTCTCCCCTCTACTCTTTCAGTCCAGATGAAGGGTCTCAAACTGAAATGTTGACTGCTTGTTTCCCTCCACAGATGCTGCCTGACCTGTTGAATTCCTCCAGCAGCTCATTTATTGCAGCAGCTGCAGTCTCTTGTGTCTCCAAGGGAAACAATATTGTGGGTTTTATTGCAAGAGAATTTGAGTATGATAGTAAAGATGTCTTTCTCCAATTATAGAGTGCCCTGGAGAGACCACATCTGGAATGTTAAGTTCTAATCTGGTTTTCCTATGCAAGGAAGGATATACTTTTGACAGGAGTGCAGTGAAGGTTCACCGGATTGATTCCTGGAATGACAGGTCTCTTATGGGGTTTGACGGGGTAGATACAAAGATGATGCTTCCCTTGGCTGTGTTGTCTGGATTCTGTGGTCATAGTCTCAAAATAAGGGATCAGTCAAATGGTACAGAGATGATGAGAAATTTCTTGAACCAATGGGTAGTGAATCTTAAGAATTCTTGACCCAAGAGGGCTGTGGAGGTTTTGTCATTCTTTATTCAACTTGGAGAGCATTAGGTTTTTGGATATTAAAGGGGACAAAGGGATATAGGGTTTCAAAGAAGCACTGAGGTAAAATATCAGGCATGATCCTGTTGAATGGCAGAATGGCCTATTTGTCTTCAATTTCTTCTGACAATGGATGTTAGCCATGCCCCATGTTTGCTTGTTTTGGAATATACATATTTCTAGCCACATTTGATATTTGCTGGGCTCTTCAGGAGGTCGTAAACCTGATTGACTTTTAATGTCATTCTGAACTGTTTAAACTAGACATGCAACTTAACTAAACTTCTAGAGAGAGAAGGAAGACTGCAGATACTGGAATCTAGATGAAAAAACAATGGAAAAAAAACCATCTCCAACGGGACCTCACCACCAAGCAATGTATACAACACACCATTCTCCGCCACTTCTGCCATCTCCAACAGGACTCCACCACCAAGCATGTCTTCCCTTTTCAGCTTTTCGTAGGGACTGCTCTCTCCACGAGTCCCTAGTTCACTCCTCCCTCCCCCCCATCCTGCTCCCACCCCGGGGACTTTCCACTGCCCTTGCCATAGGTGTAACACCTGCCCCTACACCATCTCAATCCAGGGACCCAAACAGTCCTTTCAGGTAAGACAGATTTACCTGCACCTCCCCTAATATCATCTACTGCATTTGGTGCTCCAAGTGTGGCCTCCTCTACACAGGCAAGACCAAATGCAGACTAGGTGACCATTTTGTAGAACACCTGCACTCCAGCCGTAATCGCAATCTGCATCTCCCCCTTGCCAGTCACTTCAACTCCCCCTCCCACTCCATCACTGATCTGTCAGTCCTCGGCCTCCTCCACTGCCAGGAAAAATCCAAACACAAACTGGAGGAAGAGCACCTCATTTTCCGTCTTGGGACCTTGCAACCTAACAGCATGAACATCGGATTCTCCCATTTTAAGTAAACCAACCCCTCCCCCCCCCCCCCCCCGCCCCCACACCCTTGCCTCTTTTATTCCCTTTTCCAGTCTTTCTCTCTTTCTCCTCACCATTTATTTTTCCCTCTCCTTTTCCTCTCCTCCCCTCCCCCCATGCCACCTGCCTCTATTCTTTTGACCCATCCCCCAGTGGATCTGCTCTCCCCTCCTCCTGTCTATCACTATCTCTTACCTGCATCTACCTATCATCACCTTGCACCCACCCCGCCCCCCCCCTCTTTTGTCCACCTATCACTGCTCTGTTTTCTCCCCTATGTATTGGGCTTCCTCTTTTTCCTATCTTCAGTCCTGAAGAAGGGTCCTGACCTGAAACAGTGACCGTCTGCTTTTCTCCGTGGATATCGCCTGGCCTGCTGAGTTCCTCCAGCATCTTTGTTTTTTTTCTTTCAACTAAATTTCTAATAATTAGATATTTTTCATATTTGATTCTTTGTATAGGGAGAAGCTTAGAGCTGTCTCATTTGCCTGTTATGATACTAGTTACTAACTATTGTTATTTAACCATTGATTAGTTAACTGGTGCTCTGACGATAAGGTCACAAATGCCATTCCTCCCCATTTGAAGGATGGACTCTGGTTCATTCAGTGAAAGCAAATGAACAAAAAGTGACAATGACTGAAAAAAAATTCAACAAAAACATTCAGATGTGGTCTTTAAGCTGGCAGAATTTCCTAAATAGGAAGAACATCATTGGGCAAAATTAACACAGAGCGAACTGAGGAGCTATTGGAATGCACAAGAAAAATCTTGGTGAAATGTTTTTAAGCAGCATCTTTATGGAAGTCAGAGAGGCAGAAAGGTCAAGGCATGGACCCAATTGATTAGTTTGATTATGGATCACAGGCCATTTAAGTCCACAGACCTACTTTATGATATACTCACAGCATAATCCCATTCAGAGGAAGAACACTTTGGCAATGTAGACATAGGCTTGCAGGTCATGTTTTCTATCACTGAAATGAATGTCTTTCTGCTGTAGTAGTTCTGCTGCTGCTTTGATGTACCTGGGATGTTATTGTTTGGTGAATGAGTCTGGAATGTGAGCAATTTACTTTGATTCGCGTGCAAAGATTTTATTAGACAAATGTGAAGAAAACAATCCAGAAGGTCTGGCTGCTACTGCAGACAATATGTTGAAGATTAATCTGGAACATGAAAACCCAAGCACATTGAGGATTTTGTTTTATCTTGACAGAAGACATTTTTCTGACTCCTTGGGAGAGTTTACAAAGTTAGCATGAATTGTTTCTCTCTCCACATGATGCCTGACCTGCTGAGTATTTCCAGCATTTGCTGTTTTATTTTTAATAACCTCAGGGTTGCCACTTGCCATGGATCCCTGTGCCCTGGTGTCTGACACCAACCTACATCACAATGAAGGACGTTCAGGCAGTTTGCAACAAAATCAACTGTTGCTTCACCATGGATGATAAATCCAGGCTAATGCAGCCATTTCATTATCCACCTCTGCTGATGTTTCCAAAACCTTTAATAAGTGGTATTCTTCATGGCCTTAATTATGATTAAGCTGGAAATTTTCTCAAGTCCCTTTCATGTCCAGCTAGTCTACATTTCTGAAAATGCAGCTGAAACTCTTCTATGTGTGCAGGGTCACACAACTGTGAATTGACACCAGTAAAGTGAAACAGTTTTGAAGAGTTTCCAAACTAATTAGTAAGGAGGTTTATTTCCAACTGCAAATAAAAGCATTGGCTGAAATTATTTTTTATGGAGAAAACAAAAGCTACACACCAGTGTCGGATTTGCTTGATATGAAGTAGAATATCATGTACATCAGTAGCTGACTTTGTTAACTAAAGGGTAACCTCCTTGAAGTTAATTTCACTTCTTTAAGTGGTGTAATGAGGTTTTTAACCTTCCTTGACTAAATGTAATCTTTATTTGTCATCTCATGCATGATTCAGTCGCACCCCCTGATCCGCTTCCAAAATATTGCCAGCTGAACTCAGTCAAGAAAGAACAATAAACCAGAGGTCAGAAAGTAGTCTTAAAATTATCCTTTTTAATTACTTGAGCTCTTCTCTGAATTATTTCCTGCACAAGGGAAGTTGAGAGCAATGATGTAAATGCTGTAGCTGGTACTAGTATATTTGGTAGCTGCAAATGTTTTTAACTGATTAAAGAGGCATTAACTCATTGATCCAGAGGTGAAAGTCATACTGGTGAGAAAGTGGTTGACATGATCAGTGTAAGAGTTAATTGACTCCTTAGTGTGAGAGAGTGGCAGAAGAATTGGGAGGAGTTGATTGGCAAGTAAAAGATTATGGGTTGTAGGGAAATAACTGGGGGAGTGGGATTAATGAGATTGCTCTCAGAGCCAGCAGAGACTTGCTAGGCCTAATGGCCTCCTATGTTGTAAGAAAATAGGAGGTGAGTGTTAGCCATATGACCGAGTCAATTACTTTGTCCTTCCTTAACCACTAAGTTGTTAACATCTCAGTGACAAAATTATCAACCGTCCTTTCCTTCTGTACAGGCTTTTGGATGTTTCCATCATTAAGTAACTATTTTGGGAAAATTTCTGATACTTTGAACTAACCTAATAGTTTGTAGCCGTGATCCTCATTGTTAATGGTACTTTCTTGGTAAAGCCCTTAGAATATGAAGATCTTCTCTTCCATATGGTCCTTATCCAGAATCAGGGCAGTTTATGGCCCATACAGTAGTTTGTGAGCCCAATGTTCAACACGTATATCTTTGGACAGATGCCATATGGCTTGGTCAAGGGAAGATTTGGCCAGGACAGAGACACAAGAGACTCTGCAGATGCTGGAATCTGGAGCAACACGGTCAAAATGCTGGAGGAACTCAGCAGGTCAGGCAGCATCTATGGAGGGAAATAAACAGTTGATATTTCGGGTTGAGACCCTTCATCAGGGCTGGAAAGGAAGAGGGCAGAATCCAGATTTTTCCTTGCCTTCTCTTTTTTTCTGGTTTGAGAGAGGTGAAGTTCTTTGAAGTGAGTGGAACCCTCACAGATGCCAGAGTGGTTTCTATGTTGCTTGAATGTCAATCCTAAATTGCTTCAGTGATGCCTTGAGGCTGCTCTTGTACTGTTTTATTTGACCTCTGTAATTTCTTTGGCTTTGTCTAAGATGGAGGTGGGATGAACTTATCTGACATAGGGAAAGAGTGATTGGCCAAAAAAAAAAGCTGGTGTTTAATAGCCCAAGTCAGAGTTGAGTTTATTGTCATATGCACAAGTACATGTATGCACTGGTGCAATGAAAAACTTACTTGCAGCAGCATCACAGGTACATAGCATTAGAGACACAACATTCACAAGTAAAACATAAATTCAACATCAATTATACAAGAACGAACAAAAAAAAACAAAGTCCATTATAGTGCAAAGTGGTCATAGTGTTGCTACACTGAGGTAGTGATTAGGGTTGTGCAGGTTAGTTTAAGAACCAGATGGTTGAAGGGAAGTAGCTGTTCTTGAACCTAGTGGTGTGGGACTTCAGGCTTCTGTACCTCCTGCCCGATGGTAGCTGCGAGAAGATGGCATGGTTGGGATCTTTGATGGATGTCGCCTTCTTGAGGCAGTGCCAGAATCTCGATGCTGGTGATGTTGGCTTAGGACAGGACACTGGCATTTGTGTGGCAGTCTCCCTGAAAATGATTCCAGAGATTCATCAACAGCAGCACTGATGCTACTGTTTAAAGATCTTTTAATGTTTTTTAGACAAAATCCAAGTTTCACAGTCATAAAGAAAAACTGGTATGAACATAGTACCATCTTAGAGAACAGAATTTTTTTGAACTCTGATTTCTTTTTGATGTCCCATCTTGTGCAAGTGCTAGAGGTGGTGGGATTCGTTCTTTAGCCTCTTTCCCCTTCTACTGAACCAACCACTTTTGGAAAAGCTTAATCTACTCGATGCATGTTGATAGGAGAATGTTTGCTCTGCTGTGATTATATTTTTCATTAGCTTTAGTCAACTGGCAGCAGGCTGTCTCCCAGTGCGGTTTCAACTGCTTAAACATTTGCTGACTGCTGTTCATAACTGGATGAGAATTAATTGGCTGAACATCGGAGCTTTAAGACATAAAAGCAGGAGTTGACCGACCATTTGGCTCCTTGGGTCTGCTCTCCATTCATTCAACATCATGGCTGATCTTTTACCTCAGTGTCATTTTTTGCTCTAACCCCATATCCCTTGATTCCGTTCATTTCAAAAAATCTGCCTTGAATATACTTGGCATTGTGACTTCTTGGAAAGAGAATTCTAAATACTTCTGAGCTGAATGACTCCTAAATCTAGACACCCCAGCCCAGGGAAACAGCAGCTTCACAACTACTATCAAACCCTTAAAGAACTTTTTAAGTTTCAAGATGATCACCTCTGATTTCTCCACAGATTAGAATGCAGGGCTGATCTGTTTATTCTCTGTTTATAAGACTAACCTGCCATTCCAGGAGTCAGCCAACTGAACCTTCACTGCACCACTTCTATTTGCAAGTATATCCTTGGGTAGAGAGACCAGCCAGACCCATACGTAATATTCCAGATGTGATCTCACATCATCAGGCTAAGTTCCACAGTTACTTTCAGTGCTTCTGCTCTTTATGAAGTGCGGGCTGACATTAAGTATGGCAGGATAGCTTGAACTGGTGCTAACCACTCACGGAAGTACAGAATGGTTCTATGGAAGGAGGCCATTTAGCCCATTGAGTCCATTCTAGCTGCAGACAAGTGTAATATCGCTCGTTCCACTTCTCCACTTTCTCCCTATAGCTCTGCAGATTCTTATCTTCCAGATAGTTATCGAGCTTCCCTTAGAACTCTACAATTAACTCATTCTCCACTACTACCCCTGACTGGGCATTCCATCCCTACCCACTCTCTGTGTAACATTTTGGTTCTTTTGCCTGTCACCTTGATTCTACACGTCCTGGTTATCACTTCTGGGAACAGTGTCTCTCTGTTAATTCTGTCTATACCCTTTATTACTTTAAGTACCTTTATCATATCCTCTCATAGGGAGAATAATCTCGGCCCTTCCAGTCTGTTCATGCACCTGAAGATCTTCATCTCTGGAATTGGTTTTCATAAATCATTTCTCTAAAGCCTTTACGTCATTCCTAATGTGGCACACAAAATAGGATACAGACCTACAATTGTGGCCAAACCGGTGTTTATAAAGGTTCATTCTGAATTGATAGCTGTTTTACTCTGACACGATTTTTAAAGCCCAGAATCCTGTATACTTTTCAAATCAATTTTTCACACCCTGCCATAAATGAAAACCAAAGGATCTCAGATACTGGAAATCTGGAGCATACACCACGGAAGCAGGCCCTTCAGCCCAACTAATCTACATGGTGCTGACCAAGCTAGTCCCATTTGCCCACGTATGGCCCATATCCCTCTAAAACCCCTCCCATCCATGTACTTGTCCAAATATCTTTTCGATGTATTGTACCTATCTCAACCACTTCCTCTGGCAGCCCATTCCATATGGGCACAATACTGCGTGGGAAGAAATTGCACCTCCGGTTTCTCTTAAATCTTAACCTCTTATCAGCAAAAACAGAAAATACTGGAAACACTCAGCAGGGCAGGCAGCATCTGTGAAAACTGATGCTAACAAAGTTTTAAAATGAAGTTTTAGCTCAGAAACCCTTCATCAAACTGGGGAAGAAGAAAAGAACTCAGTTTACAGAGAGGAGGTGACAGCCAATCTACACCCAGTGAAGTTTCAGGAACAGCAATGAGATAACTTTATTTTTTCCACTGACGTTGGTTGAGATGAAAAGTATTGGCCAGGACGTCAGAGGGAACTCCTTTCGTGTTCTTCAAAACAGGATACTTCAGGTCCACTTGAGAGGACAGACTAGACTTTTGTTGAAGATTCCTATTGTAAGGCAGCACTTGTGATGGTAGAGAACTTTCCCAATGCTTGACTGTAGTGGGATCAATTTGAATTGATCCCACGACTTTTGACTTGGAGGGGAGAGTGCTACCAAACAAGCCAAGGTTAATATATTTGGACAAAATTCTTTGCACCAGAAAGAATCACACATTTATATTAAAGTGGGAGAGAGGAACTCCGAGTGATTTTTTTTAAGGTATGGATTAGGCTCCAAATTCCTATCATTCAGCAGCAGAGAACAAAACGAAGTAATAGGTCATTGAAAAAGTGGAACTGTCCCATCAGTCATGCCGATAATTAAATCCACTTAAAACTAAAATTATTTCATAGTTTTCATAAAGGCCTTGGTTAATCCTTTGAATACTGAGTGCCTGAGTCCTCGAATGCTGGCCTACCAGTTGTCACTTGCTTTGACTGATTTTCCAACAGGATAAGAGAATAAATCCAACCACCAGGGAGGCTTGTGAAAGCAAACATTATCAGAATGGAGACCAAGAAAGGAAGCAGGAAATTATGGGAAGGAGAGGGGGAAAAATACACAAATACGACTTGGCTGCTGCTTTTGGCCCGTGTGGCAAAGCAACTGTTTTTTTTTTCTGATTTGTGCAAAGATTCATGGCCTGTGATTGAAAATTTCACTGTATTCTCAGTGCCAGTTTAACACTTTCGGATACCTTTGAGGTAAAATGTTATCTGGGCATATATGAATCAGAAAAACATTATTTGGTTGAAAGAAATAAACAATCTTTGAGTGCTCCTTTGGGCAGATCATTCAGGGTGTGATAATAGCACTCGTGACGATTAGATGAAGGAAAAGCACCTTTCATGATCTCAGAATATCCTATATTGCTTTCCAGTCAATGCTGAAACCTTGAAATTTAGTCCGTGTTGAATTATTGGAAATGCGCTGTCAATCTGTGAAAGCAAGGCCATTGTGATATTCTAATGAACATATCTTCAGTCATATAACTACATAGGTCTTGGAGAATTGGCTCAAATGGCTGTATGCTTGCCTAGCATGCGAGAGGGAGCAAGATTGATGCCCTCATTCTCCATTCCCCTCTGTCTAATAGAGCTGCTGCTTCACTGCACCAGTGACCCCCTTGTGTCTGTGTGGAGTTTTCATGTTTCCCCCTGTGGCTACATTGATGTGCAGGTTGGTAAGTTGATAGGCTACTATATCTTCCCCCAGTTGTCGGGTAGGTGTGGAACCTAGAGGGAGTCAATGGGAATGAAGGGAGAATAAATGAAATAAAATGGGACTGATGTAGGACTGGAGTAAATGGACACTTCATGGTTGGCATAGACTGGATCAATTGAGCCCATTTCCGTGCTGTGTGACACTATGACTCTATGATAACATGAGACATCAGGAGAACCTCTCTAATTGACTTCAAGAGTAATCTTTTAATTCCAGTTTAGAGTGAAAACAAGAGTTTGATTTAGTGCCTCATCAGAAAATAGTACCAAGGTGGACTGCTGCATTGGATGTTGAGGACACAGAACGTGCATTAGTAGCTCACCTCACTGGAGAAGCTGCACTGATAAAAAGCTGAGAAATAAACTGAGTTTGCAATGTATACGGTCCATGAAGCAGCAGTGTTTAAAGTAGGAATTTTAATAAAAGTAGAACAAAGTCCCAGATCCCAAACACTGACAGCTTTCATTTTCAACAGAACAAACCTCCATCTAAAATACTTCTTTCTTCATTGTACATAATTTGAAACTGGACTGGAGGCTCTTAGTTTTGGCCACAGCAATTCCGTGATACATATTTTCATTTGAAGGACTGTGGATTTCTTAAGAATTCTTCCTCCATGGTGCCACATAGAATGATGTGGGAAAAAAAATAGTATTGATGTTGTCACTCTAGATTAAGCTGTTTAGATCAGATGCAGCTGATGTAAATGAGAAATCGTATGGTGAATGGGCCTATTCTCTAAGAAAAATACATCTTCTCCCTTTGACACTGTGATGATATTGGTGTTGACGTTAAGTTGCATGTTGTGTATATGACTCATCTGGAGCCAATTTTGTATTAGCATTGTTCTTGCATGTTTCTTGCCCATTTTCCTTTCAAAGGAAAGGTTTAAATAGCAAAGAAGCCCAATGTACCTATACTGATTGATCTTAGTACACTTAGAAAACAAAACCAAAGACTTGCATTCATATACCACCTTTTGCAGTCTGAGGACAAACCCAGAGCACAGTACAGCCAATAAAGTCCTATTTTGTGTAGCCACTACTGCAGTGAAGGAAATACTTATGCACAGTGAGTACACCCAAATAGTGATAAAATAAATGAGCCGATCATCTGTTTTAGTGATGTTGAATGAAGAGTAAATTTTGGCTAGGATACTGGGGATAATCCCTTGTTCTTTTTCAAAATAGTGCCGTGGAATCTTTTGTGTTGATTTAAGTCAGGCAGGGAAAGCCTTGATTAAAAGTCTCAGCTAAAAGCTAGTACCTCTGAAAGTCCAACATTCCCTCTGTACTCTCCTAGGATGTTAGCTGGTTTATGTGCTCATTTCTCTGGAGGGGGCATAATTGGATGCATTCTGATTTGGAGTGCTACCATTTGAGCTGTAGCTTGTCACCCTAATTTGAAACTTGCAAGCTGTGTATTTTCCAGAACTTTAACAAATAAATTGCTAGACTAAATTGTATTGGACTTTTTGCAATAAGAGTTTTGTAGATTCATGGATACAGACCCTTCGGCCCAACCAGTCCATGCTGACCATGGTGCCCACCCATCTAGTCCCACTTTCCTGTGTTTGGTCCATATTCCTCCATGTACCTATCCAAGTGCTGCTTAAATGATACTATTGTATCTGCCTCAACCACTTCCTCTGACAGCTCATTCCATATACTCTGTGTGGAAAAAGTTCCCCCTCAGGTCCCTTTTAAATCTTTCCCCTCTCACCCTAAACCAACGCCCCCTCACTTTAGAGTCCACTACCCTGGGGGGGTGGGGGGGGGAAACTGTTACCATCCACCTTATCTTTGCCTCTCATAATTGTAAGCAGTCTATAAGATTGCCCCTCTTTGTCCTATGTTCTAAGGAATCAAGACCTGGGCTGTCCAACCTCTCCCTATAACTCAGACCCTCCAGTCCTCTTTAAGAATTATTGGCACTTCTCTTAACTTTGATCTATCAAAATGAAACATTTTTGATTAATGTTTAGCTTGGCATTGACTTATGTATTCTGCAATCACAACAACTAATACAGTGCTTTCAACACAACAGAGTATATTAAGGCACTTCACAGGACAGTTATCAAACAGAATTTGATACCAAGCTATATATGGGGAAGATGTTGAAAGGTTGGTCAAAGACCTAGGTCTTGGAAAGTACCTTACAGGAGGAGGGAAAGGAAGAGAGTGACTTTGGTCTTCACAGCATGAAGTTGAAAGAAATTTATTGCTCGGGCTGTTCAACAGTGGTGATAATCCTTTGATTCCAGATGATCTCGACCAGAGATGATCAGGGGTCTGATCCTAGAGTCACAAGCCCACCTGCAGAAGGTGCAAATATCTCTTTGCCTACTGGCAGGGATTCTTAGCCTCTCTTCTCACTGCAAGTCCTGACTACGTAAAAGCAGTTTGATAAATTGAAGACATTGCGGTCAAAGGAGGCAGAGCTGAGGTAGAATTGGTTGGTGTCGGGGTATGTTTAAAAAGACTGACAGTACATCTTTGAATGTTGTTGAGGGGCAGCTTGTGAGAGAGAGATGATGTAAGGATTGTTCTTGGGTGTTATGGGAGTTGATAGTGCAGGTGTTGGAGAAAGAGTCAGTACAAGTGACTCATTGGCTGTGACTGGACTGCTAAGATTGGCAGCAGCTTTATACACTCCCACCCTGATGGATAATTCTATAATGACACATAAGGAAACCTTTCAGCCCATTGAGTCCATGCCAGCTCCCAGTCGAGCAATCCCACAAGTCCCATTCCCCTTTTCCACATTCTCTTGCTCCCCTCCCCACAATTTATTATCTCTTTCATTTACTCATCAACTCTCCGTTTTCTTTTTACTTTTAATGCACACAAGACAATTAACCTACTAGCATGTGTTTTGGGATGGTGTAAAACTTTGGAGGAAAATACTCGACAGTGTCAAAAGTAGTAGGGAAGTTGTTCAAATAGATTATCTTGTCTCAGCCACATTGTGATCATTGTTACTGTGACAAGTGTAAATCTATTTGGCATGAATGCATAAAGAGTGAAAAAGTAGCTTCAACCAAGTCATAATTTCTCTGAATGAACTTGATTCAGTTTATTGTTAATGGCAGTTCACCTGAAAAAGGAGCCATGCCACTCTATTCAAGTTAAAGAATGGTGTGTGACTTGTTAAAATATGTGCTGATTGCTTTTATTTAATGGAACACAACATTATCGAAATGTTGTTTGGATCTGCTGATTATTTTTGGAGATGATTTATCTTCCTAGGTTACAGATTTACCTTCCTAGATCACAAATCATTCAGCCTGTCTTGGAGTTTTGGAACATTAGCCATTCTGAAATCTATGAAGCGGCTGCATGTGAAATAAGCCAGTTACTTCTGAAGAGAATGAAAATAATGTGTTAATTAAGCTTTTGATTAGTAGTAAAATAATTGTAATCTATTCAGACAGAAAATGTTTAAATCTTTCTTATATCTTAATTAGGCTAATATTTGTCTGCTTATTTAATTCATTTGTTGGATAGGTGAAATAAAATCCAGTGTAATTATTTTTTGTGGAAAGGGGTAGTTTCAGCATTTAACTAGTCTTGTGAAAGTGCTCTTGCTAATTTTCTGATAGAAATTTAATTTGCCCCTCAATGTCAAGGCAAGTAAAATCCCTCTCTCTCGGGTGCAAATGAGGAAGAACTTACCTGAGACACTCATTTGAAGCCTGGAAGTAGGAAAAGAATTTCCAGGCAGATATGCTGGTTCATGGAAGCATTTGCCAACTTTGTATTGCTTGACTTCACTGGAATTTGTGGTAGCATTGAGTCAGGCAAAGCAAAAGGAGTATGTTTTCTCTCATTCACTTTAAAACCAAAGCTGGGACATTTGTGTTATACCTGCCACAGCTCATCCATTTCCAACCTCCAAATCCTGGGGTGCATTTAATATGTCATTTAAATCCTCTGACATATTTTAAAAAAATTACATATGCATCCCTGATTCTGAAGAAGTTAATGGGCCAAACTGGGGACAAAACATTCATAAAAAATGGCCAGTTTGGATAAAAACAAAATCATGTTTTAGAAGTGATATTTTCTGCAAGCCTGAGTCAAAGGTCTGGTTCATGTCATTAGAAAGCTCCCAGTCCTTATCCATTGAAAAACTATATAAGGTTGCAAAGAGACAATGGCATGATACATAACTTGTTAAAAATTGCTTAATGGATTACAATTGATCAGTTGCCCTACATAATACTGTCAGAGATGTGTGGCAGTGTAATTCAGTTTGAATTGATGGCTGATAAAGGTGCCATGTTATAGATTGCAGAAAAGATGATGTGATAAGAGGAAGAGGGTGGATGAAAGTGCAGATTCTTACTTCAAAGGAGGCAGCACAAGGACCTCCATACACTTTGAAATAAAGGGCCAAGTTTAAGAGTTCTTGCTATCTCATGAGGAACCTTCCTCTGCCAGCAATGTACAACAGAAAATTAAGGCATGGTGCTCAGGAAATCAATGGTAGTGTATCCATTTCTCCAACATGTCGGCACCTTGATTCCTTTTGAGCAATCTCAGCAGGTGAAGCTCCCTTTTGAGAGTGTGAGTTTGTACAATGGTTATCTTTGTTATGACAAACTCCACAGATATGCTTGGAGGATTCCAAAGTAATTACCACCATCTGTTTGGCCATCGGTAAGTGCATCCCAAGCGTGAAGTTCTAATAGAAAGTACAATTAGTTATTGCACTGTAACTGAACTGCAAGGATCCAACTAATAGGCTAACATTTATTGCACGAAGCTGCTTGCCATCATCGAAAACCTGCATTATTCAGATTATCAGAAAGGAAGTGTGTTAACCAGTTATAATGTTTTAATAGATGGGGAGATCAGTGTGGGCAATGTATTTTTGAATTTACCATGGTCCTGGATTTCATTGTGTGCTTTTCATTAGTGGAGGGCCATCCGTGGTGAGGTGGAGATGAGACTGCAGATGCTGGAGTCTGGAGCATAAAAAAAAAAGCTGCTGGAGGAACTCAGCAGGTCAGGCAGCATCTGTGGAGGAAAATGGACAGTCAATATTTTGGGTCTCGACCTGTTCATTTCCCTCCACAGATGCCGTCTGACCCACTGAGTTTCTCCACCAGCTCGTTTTTTGTGCATCATGGTGAGGTGTTTGGCTCATTTAAATATATTCTCAGGAGGTTGCCAGAACAGGATTATGGAACTTTTTTTTACTTGTAGCTGGAATTGGTTTTCTAACATTTCAATTAAAGTTTACGAGTTATGTGGCACTTTAGGAATGTAGGGCTGCTGCCTCAGTGCCAGAGACTATGTGGAGTTTGCACTGTTGACTGCATGGGTTTCCTCCTCTATAAGAGACGTGGATACAGTAAATGGTCAGGGTCTTTTTCCCGGGTGGAAGCGTCAAATACTAGATGGCATAGTTTTAAGGTGAGTGGGGGGGAAGTCTAAAGGAGATTTGCGGGGCAAGTCTTTTTTTACACACAGAGTAGGTTCCTGGAAACGTGCTGCGAAGGGAAGTGGCAGAAGCAGATACAATAGCCAAGTTTAAGAAGCATTTAGGCAGACACTTGGCAGGAAATAGAGGGATACAGACCATGTGCAGACAGATTGGATTAGTTAGATTGGGAATCATGGTCAGCATGGATGTGGTGGGCTGAAGGGCCTGTTCCTGTGTTGTACTGTTCTATGTTCTATCCCTACGAAGTGTGGTTGGTTGGTTAATTGGTCCCTGTAACTTGCCCCGAAAGTGTAGGTGAATGGTAGAATCTGGGGGAGAATGTGAGGAGAATAGGAACGGGATTAATGAAGGATTAGCATAAGTGGTTGATGGTTGGTGTGGACATGGTATGTTGAGGTTGGTGGCAGAATCTGTGTTCACAATGCCCTAAAAAATCTAATGTAAAAATCAACAACTTTCCTGTTCAGATTTGATTGCCTACTGGTAGACCGTAACAGTAATTTTACAAACTTGATCACTTAGCATGGAGTCTTGCCCGCTGGGAGAGTGTATGAGGAATTTGGGCACAGACTTCTCATGATTTTCCATCAATTACCTTTAATGGACAGAAATTCGCAGGGAGTAATCACCTGGATTCCTTTAAAATACTCCTGGCAGGCATGGATCCTTGCTGAGCATGTAATATTGCGTCTGTGGCATATTAGTTACACCAACATAATGTACTAGGAGGAATCCAATGTGTATTACCAACCACCTTTTTGGATGCTACTCTATGTAGTAAACATATAAAATGAAGAAATTAACGTGGAAGTTGTAGCTTGTGTGGATTGAGAATCACAGCACAGTGCTACAAAGGGAAAGAAACCCTAAGGTTATGTGGCCCAATTGCAATTGTTTTTACTAAATAATGGATTTATGGATGATGGGTTTTGTTGAATATGTATTTATGCTATTGATGTTATGAATAACAATTTTGTATCCGAATAACTTTTAAAATAGAAGCATCACTCTGTTGTATTTTTAAATTAGAACAATATGGTTAATGTTTAGTGTATCGGTAGTATGCCTTTAGGCAGATGTAGAACAGATGTACTTAAGACTCTTTTAAACTAGAGAGTAATTTGAGTGTAGGAAGGTTCCAGAACGTAAACAGCAATTGTTGCATTTTGTGAAGAGTGGGCATTTTAGACTTTTGGCCTTGATTGTTAAAAATATTGTCTCTGAGTGGGCTTTATGCATGTAGTACATGCTTTGCACAAGAACTTCAGAGACATTAACCAAAATTATTGTCTGCCTCTTGTAAATAATGTTATATGAAACCACATATCTTATTGTATGCAGACAGGAGTCTAAGGTCTGCCACCGGCTACAAAAACAGAAAAATGGTGTACAGATGTCAGGTTGTTAAAGTAATGAGCAGTTTGATAGCCTTGGTGCAATTGTTGATTTCAGTTTGTGTGATTGCTAATGCAATCAGTTCCATAGCTGCCGTCTAGGTAGAAAGGCTAAGTATCACGGACAGGTCAGGAAAGGGAAACATATTTGCTCCTTTCTCTAACAATGAAACATGGTATTGTGTGTCAGAATAGTTCCTTATCATGGGAACATCAGTGCGGGTGGGAGTGGGTTGAGGACCAGAGAGTGAGTTGAGATGGTGGAGAGAGGGAAAGGTTTGGTGGGTGGATGGCAGAGGAAATGGAGTGTAAGGATCTGAGGGAGGGTAGGAGTGGGTCTGGGCAAAGCAGAGGCTGAAGAAGAGATGCAGAGATGGAGAGGGTAGGTGAGTGGAAGGGAGCGCACCAAGGATAAGAAAGTGGGCCTATACCTGTGCTGTGTGTGTGTGTGACATCCACCTCTATGTGTATGAATGGCCGTGCAGTAGAGCCTGGCCTCCAGTTGTCTTAGACCCACTGCCACTGGGCCAAGTTCTGCAAACCTATGTGGTAGCTGATACACTGTACAATGGTTAACCCACGATGAAAGAACACATGCCCAGACAGTACCATACCTCCATTTCAAAATTATCCTTGACCCCTGAGGAATAAGATAAGATATTTATTTATTAGTCACATGTACACTGAAACGCACAGTGAAATGAGTCTTTTTGCGTTACTGTGCTGAGGGCAACCCACAAGTGTCGCCACGCTTCCGGCGCCAACATGGCATGCCCACAACTTCCTAACCTGTACGTCTTTGGAATGTGGGAGGAGACCGGTGCACCCGGAGGAAACCCACGCAGACACGGGGAGAATGTACAAACTCCTTACAGACAGTGGTGGGAATTGAACTCGGGTCGCTGGCGCTGTAATAGTGTTACGCTAACCGCTACACTACCGTGCTGGACAACCTAGGGAGAAGCAAGACCACTGCATGTATGTCTTCCTCCAAGCTGCACACTGTCAGGTTTGCATGTGTATTGCCATTTCTTTGTTATTGCTGGACTTAAATTCCCTCTCCAGCAGCACTGTGGGAGGACCCTCACCACAGAGTCTGCAGCAGGTCAAAAAGACAGGTCACCACCATCTTCTATGGAACAATTTGGGAACGAGGATAAATACAGGCCTAGCCAGCCACATTCACGTTTATAAAAAGTATTTAAAAATGAGTTGATATTTATGAGAATTGTTTTATTTAAAAGTCTGTTGGTATAAAGAGGATTTTGCCTCAAAAAGCCTTATTTTGCCAGCTGCTGCACTCACGGCATGGGTGATATTTTTGGCAGGGACATAATCATTTATTGTTCACTGCAAGCAAAGATCAGATGAAGCACAATCCAACCCTCCGGGTGTGATTCTAACATACGGAACCGAGATCTGCAGGTTTAGTTTCAATGAATAATTTGTTTTGTTGTGAACTGGCTCTTTGAGTGAGAATGATAATTTAAAAAAACTGAAAACGGCCATTTCTTTTCTCAAGGGCACAGTAGCATTACAACAGGGATAGACCATTCAGCCTCTCCTATCCACTCTAATTAAATGTTAGAAATACTTATTATTTTGGATATTAAACTTGTCAGATGATTCTTATCTCAGCTCCATTTACCCTGCGATCCATATCCTTTGATAACCTAAGCTGTGGAAATTTCAACTGAGATAGTTTTGAAGTGTTTTCATGAATGCATTGCAACATTAAATATGTATATCCAGAGGTAGAGATTTATTTATAAAACAGCATAGACTGTTTACATGAGGAGTCTCTAGGTTCTTGTTGCAAACTGAATGTCTCAGATTGTCTATGAAACTGTTACATTGTTGCAAAGCAGACGTGACAAGATTCTGTCCAATCAGAATCACTTCAGGAACACAGACATGGCTACAGAGAGAACAGCACCTTTAATGCTTAAATATACCTGGCAATTGTCCACATGCATTTGGGCAAGAGTTTAAAACGTGTACCTAGTGTAAAAGTTTAATTCCTGAATATCCTCCAAATGTTTTATTTTTAAGATCATATCCTATTGTTCTACATTCCCTTTCCAGTGTAAATAGGTTTTAATGCCCATGTGACCAAATCTCTCTCTTTTTGAACATCTTGTTTAGATCACTTGTCGAGCTTCTGGAGGTAATACAAACCAAGTTTGTGTAACTTGTCTTTATAATTTGACCATTTACATGCCAGCATCAGTTGGCTGATTTAGTACAGTGTGCCCACCAAGATCAGAATCAGATTTATTACCATTGACGTATAAAGTGAAATTTGTTGTGGCAGCAGTACAGTGCAAGACATAAAAATCTATAAATTACAAAAATAGATAAATAATGCAAAAAAAAAGGAATAATGGGATAGTGTTCATGGATCATCCAGAAATCTGATAGTGGAGGGGAAGAAGCTGTACCTGAATCATTGAGTTTGGGTCTTAAGGTTCCTGCACCTCCTTCCCAATGGTAGTAACGAAAAGAAGGCATGTCCTGGATGGTGAAGGCCCTTAATGATGGATGCCGCCTTCTTGAGGCACCGCTTCTTGAAGATGTCCTCGATGGTGGGGGAGGGTTGTGCCCGTGATGGAGCTGGCTGAGTCTACACCTCTCTGCAGCCTCTTGTGATCCTGTGCATTGGAGCCTCTATACCAGGCAGTGATGCAACCAGTCAGAATGCAAGATGAACGTGTACTTAAGGTGTGTTCAAGTTTACCAAATTCCAGTTGTAGTTTGACCAAGATGGTGTAAACTGAGGCATAACTTCCTCATCTTTGTCTACCAGTCCCCTCCCCACCCACCCCCATCAATACATCTGACTCGGTATAGCAACACTGACCACTTTGCACTACAATGGACTTAGTGTTTATGTTATAATTGTGCTCTTTCTTGTAAAAACTGTGCATAACTTGTATTTTCTTGTGAATATTGCATATCTGATGCTATGTGCCTGTGATGCTGCTGTAAGTTAGTTTTTCATTGCACCTGTGCACACGTGTACTTGTGCACATGACAATAAACTTGACTTCGACCTTGAGCTAGGCACGAGTGCACGTCATTGACAATGAGCCTGATTGGTTGTTGACGCTATCTAATGTAAAAGACTTGGGTCTTATCTCCCTGGCCTGTGTTGATTGGGCACCACAGGTGTCATGTTGGTCTTGGTTCTTCATTGATACGCATGCCCACGTTTGTGGTACGAGTCGCACTGTAGGTACGTTACCATGGCACAGCTGATGCTAAATAGAGGTTTGCAGAATGGGAAGATTGTGGTTAAAATTGACATGATTTGATGCCTTTGCAATTACACTGCAGCTGGAGGCCTCCCTTAACCTCATTCAGCTGAACATGTGTTTAGCAGCAGGAAGAACCAGAGTCATTCACAGGGACCATCGGATAGTTGCTGTTCAGTTGCTGATCGTTGCTACAATACTGCAATCATTTAGTGGTTTATAATTTTTTTTCAATGTAGCTAACGTTCAGAAAGAGCCACGTGCCAAGTGTTGAAGGACAAGGCATTGGCTTCAAACTTATGCATAAATCAACTGGTCCTAGTTATGACTCTGTTGGTACAGGTTGTCCCCAGGTTACAGCAGGGTTTTGTCCCTATGAACTGTTTGTAACCCGAACAGTCAGAAATGTGACCACAAAATGAGTTCCCACACAGCAGAAGATGCCTGCAGCAGCTGGCAAATCCATCCCACCGGTCTCCCAAATGCTTGTTTGTGTGTACGGGCTGTATGTAATTTGGGCATTCATAACAAGGGGAGGACCTGCAGGCATCTCCACTAGAATGTAGCATGACTGAGAGAAGAAGCAGGCAGCATACAGGGCAGGACAAACTGCCAGAGAGGGAGGATGAGAAGCATTCTCAGCACGAGACCAGTAAGGCTGAAGAACCAATTCTCCTACCTAAACCTCGGTGTAGGAGACCTTTGGCCCGAAATCTCTCACCTGCTCCAGCTGCAAATTCAGAACCAGGTAGCTTTGCTTTGCAAGAGGCAGCCTCTCTCACCTTGGGAGAGGATTGTAAGTACAGTACATATTGTTCAGGGCTTGAAAGATTTTATAATGGTTCTTACTGCAAATGTGGTGAGGAAGGTTAGAATCAGTTTATTTGAACAGCTTGCCACCTGTATATAAGCACTAAAGCAGACAAATGATCCAAGTACCAAGGCTCAGACTAAGCAACAATCGGAGTGGATCTGTTTGCCTTTCATGACTACCACTCCTTGACTACCCTGATTCTTTTTTCAAGATCTGCATTCAGAATTGTTCTCCACTGTTAAGCAGAGACTGTTTTAAGCTGAAATATTTGTACCTCATAATGATACAGTACACAGCTTTCCATTAATTTCCTGTCTTTTAACATATTTTCCTAAACCATGAATTTCATTTAGAACTGAATAAAACATTTTTGCTTCTCCTTACTACTTGGCATTTCAAATCATGCCATAAATGTCGTTTACTTGCTCCATTTTATGATCCCTTCACTACTCTGTGCAGGTAACATATTCCATACTAGTCCCAACTTCCTCCATTTTACTTCTCTATCATTTGGTCTCTCATAGACTTACCTACTTTCTCTGTCAGGAATTCATAATTACTTAATAGCAGGAGAGAAAAAAAAACGTTAAGAACCTTTTGATCCTGTTTGGAACATCTTTGCCAGGCTGAGGTGCCATTTAAATATCTTTCCTTGTTAATAGCTTAAAAGCCGAAAGCTTCATATTTCAAAAGGAAACTTGATTGTACTTTCTATTCCTTTGTCTTCTAGTTTAATCTGTATTTTATGACTCAAAATTAGAACCCTATAACTGAATATATGCTTTTCTACATAGTTTCCTAAGCAATATATTCTTGCTAATTCTACTACAGCAAGGTAACAGGTATGATTTTGTGTGTTCAATTTAATTTAATTTTTGATAATCCCCATTTTAGAAGAAGCCTTGATAATCTCATAGAGCCATACGGCATGGAAACAGGCCATGCAACCCACCACATACACACCGACCAGTGGGCACTCATCTGTATAAATCCCATTTTCCAGCATTTGACCCACAGCCTTGAATTACCTCAGCAACTCAACTGCACATCTAAACACGTCTTGAATGCTGTCAACGACAATATATTGCAGTTACGTCACTGTATTAGTCTGTATAAATTTTCTTCTCATTCTCAATCTTAAATGGCTGAAATCATCCTGAGTTTCTCCTAAGTTCCTCGTTCTTTTCGTCTCCTATGAGCATGGGCCAGTCGTCCCTTTCCTCCCTCTTCATTGATCCTGGCCACATCCCAGGAATCCATCTTGTGAATCCTCACATCCCAGGATATCCTCCTTTTGGTACAGAGACCAAAACATGGCAATGATTATACCATCTGAATCTTACCAAAGCACTCTACAATCTTAGCATGAAATTCCATTTTCACCTTTATCTTCTGCCAATTGGCCAGGATGTAGCTCTTAGTTGTCTGATGGTGGCATGATGATGCAGCAGATCTTGCTGCTGCCTCACGGTTCCAGGGACCTGGGTTCGATCCTGACTTTGGGTACTGCCTGTGTGGAATTTACACATTCTTTCAGTCCTAGTTTTGATTTCCGATTTCCTAATGCATCACAAAGATCTGGTGGAATATTAATTACCCCTTGGTGCAGATTAAGGGCAGAGAGAGTTAGAGGAGTCGATGGGCATGTGAGAGTGAACAAGTCACAGGGGTGGTTGAAAGTAGGAGCCAGGGAAATAGAACAAATAGGAATGCTCCCATTGGAAGCCGATGTGGATCTCATGGAACAAATCGCTTTCTTCTGTGTCATTGTAAGTAATAAGGTAAAAAATCAAGAAAGCAGAAGGGTATATAACACTGACAGCCTTTGCAAAGTTATCCTGCCTTGTTCCAAGGTTGCAGCTGGACCAGGGTGGCGGGTAAGTGCGTGGAGTAGACAAGGTAGTATCCCATTGGAATTGCATGCTTGCATCTGCAGTTGGGAATCAGAGTCTGTAGGATAACTGGAAAGAGGTATTATTTACAAACAATATGGTCATCTGTGGTTTCTGCCCTGCCACTGTTTCTGGAACCTGTGATAGCTACTGGGCTTTTAGTGGAGCACTGACTTCCTGCATTTGAGTAAAGGATACGGACAAGCCTGTCCCCTTCTGCTTAGCTGTTGCAGCCACTGGTTGCTGACATCATCTCCTCGAGGTGAGGACATAAATTGTGCAGGGAGTGGCATGCAGTGTGTTTGGGTGATTTGTCTGTCCTGGTTCCAACAGCAAAATGCTTATGAATTCTTCAACAGGGCCAAAATCAAAAAATTCAGGTATCCTTTACCACGTGTTTCCTCCCCCCACCTTCCAATCCAACCTCGGGCCCTCTCATTTTTTGTTCCTTTCTCAAGCCCCCACCACAGTATCCCATCATCCATTTTTGTCTCCCTCCCCTCGCTGGTTCCATCCATCTATTACCGACATATTCCAACCCACAGTGTCCCCCTCCCCCACCTGGTTCCTTCAGGTAACGGTTTCTATTATTACCTTACTCACCATATTCCAGCACTTGTAGCCTTTGTGTCCTGATTATCACTCTCCAGCCTGTCTCCACCTTCATCCTTCCCTCCCCCACCCCCATCTCCAGCTGCCTTTTGTTCTCCTTGTCTGCTTCCACCATCAACCACCTGCCACTGTCTCCCAACCCCACCCCTCCCCCACTTCTGCCATCATCCTTCATCCTCCTGGTCCACCTATCACCTACCATCCCCTGTCTCACCCTCCCCTCTCTCCTTTATATCAGCTGGCTTCCCTTTCCACTCTCAATCTTGATACAGTGTCTCAACTCGAAATGCCGACACTTCCTCTATCTTAATACATACTCCCACGCTTTCCCTACAGCTTGATATCTTTTGTGTCTAGGAATTTATCGACCATTGCTTAAAGTATATTCAGTAACTTGGCTTCCACTGCTTTCTTTGCAGAGAAATTCACTTGTTCACCACTATCTGCACATTAGTTTTAGGCATAGTTACATGGGGTTTAATTTTGCACACTCTCTGCTAATGTGACCTTATCAAAGGCCTTCTGAAAATCCAAGTACACCACATTCACTAGTTTTTCCTTGCTTGTTCTACAGTTAGATGCTTTTTAAAAAAAAGACCCAGTAGGCTTGTCAAACACTATTTCCCTTCTGTACATCCACATTGATCCTGTTTAATACCAGTGATGTTTTCCAAAGGGTCTTGGTATTCTCATCCTTTATAATAGGCCTGAGCATTTTCCCTACCACTGAACTTTTGTTCTGAGTTTTCCCCTTTTTTTTAAATAATGGTATATTTGCCACTGTTCCAATCTGTAGAACCATTTTATCATCTATAGAATTTTAGAAGTTGGGGTAATCAATACGTCCACTATTTCATTCCCATTAATTTCTCCAATACTATTTATCTTTTAATACAACTTTCTTTAATTCCTCCTCTTGGTGCCCCAGTATTTCTGTGACATAGGATGTCTTTTAAAGATATGTGCCTTCATACTTGAAGAACAATGCCAAAGTATTTATTTAATTGCTGTGCCATTCTTTGTTCCCTGTTATAAATTCCCCACTTCTGATGGCATGGGGCCTATTTGTGTCTCATAACTAAAAGGAAAAAATAATGAATTGAGTAGATTGTTCCTTTTGATTACTTACATTATTACATTCTTCTGGGTGAGGAAGTTATGATTCATCATTTGACTAAACATGATTAGAATGCTGTTTATTTTAATTTACAAAAATTAAGCTTTCATAACTTCCTTCTCAAAAGACTTACTTTTAATAATAATGAACTTGATCAGTGTGTGGACTCAAGATCAATTACTCTTGAGCTCCATTCACACATGGATCAAGGAGAACAAGAAGCAAAGTAATAGGAATAACCCTTTTATTGTTTAAACTACGTCAGTACTTATTTTGCACTGCTGAAATCTTGTCATCTCTCTACATTTATTTTTTAAAAAGTGAATATATAGTGATTTTTGGATAGTTTCATTACTCTGAGTTAAAAGCTTGAAAGTAAAGTGTGATTAAAGCTTGCTGTACAACAGTTATTTTTATTTAATATGTGTAGACTTCCTTGAGTTCAGATCGGATATAAATTCATATTGTAAGCACTATTAATTCCTGTATGATGAATTACCTTGTCATTTTGGCTTTGGTTCAGAAAGTCTTTGCCCAGTAGAAGGTAATTCATTTTCTTAATAGTTTATCCTCCTGCATAGGTGATCAATTAAGGGTGGCTTTTGCAGTGACCACATCATTGAAGCTGGATTAAGATAATGTGCACATGAAATAGTTCGCAACTGATTCTTGTGTGTTGTTCTTCATAATCAGTTCCATAGTTTAGTCCTGAACTGGCGTGACCCTGGTTTAGCATGTTGATTAGAAGCAAGACAAGAAAGATTTGCATTTGTAGCATGTCGTGTACGTCCTCCAAACATTCCAGGGAGATTTTCAGACCATGGACTACTTTCAGGTGTTGCAACATGAGAAAAGTCACAGAGACTTTGTGCACAGTACTGTCCCCACAAACAGTAATGTAATTAATGATCAGATGATCCATCAGCTGAGGTTGATTGAGACTGGGACACAGGCAAGAAAGGGAAGAATGAAAAGCAAACTATCAGTCAAGTGGAGTAGACGAAAAAATGTTGTGGTGCAAAGGGATGGTGGGGGGGGGGGGTCACAGTGTATAAAACATATATCATATGGGTATAACAAATAATTAGAGATATCAATGAAATGTTGATGTTTATTGAAAGGAGTATGGGGCATAAATAGGGAAGTTTTGTTGCAACTTTACTGGGTGCTGGTGAGACTGTATACAGCACACAGTTTTGGTTTTTGGATTTAAGGAAAGATGTGTGTGCACTGGAGGCAGTGCAAAGAGGTTCACTAGATTGGTACCTGAGATGAAGGGGTTGATATCGAAGATGGATTGAGAGGTTGGGCCTATGCCCATTGGAATATGGAAGAATGACAGGTGACCTTATTGAAACATACTAGATTCTGAGGGGGAACTGAGAGGGGTGTTTTCCTTCTGAGGCAGTCTGGAATTAGTGGGCAATAATGTCAGAAAGAGGAGCAACAAACAATCTGCTGGAGGAACTCAGCAGGTCGAGCAGCATCTGTGGGAGGAAAGGAATTGTCGACGTTTCAGGTTGAAACCCTACATTAAGACAGAATAAGGGTTGATGGAGGCAGTGCTATCAAATATGTACAAGCAGAGAGACCGACAGACAGTTGAACTACAAGGAAGTTGAGGGATATGGAGAGAGAGCAGGAAGGTGTGTGTGAGATTGGATCAAGCAGACTCCGGGCTGATTGGCTTCCCTCCTGTTGTTTACGTTTTTCACTGCTCCTCGTCAAAGGAGTGCCATAGGATGTTTTACAGCAACTGGGAGCTGATGGGGCCTTGGTTTAAAATCCCATCTAAACGATGGCTAAGGTGCTGTCCTGGAACATCAGCATGGATTTCCTGGAGTGGGGACTTGAATCCACAAATTTCTGACTCGGTGGCAAGAGTGCTTCCAGTCAGGCATGACTAAAATGCTTCCAAAATATTTCATTAAGCAAACCACATTCATACATCATAGGCCAGTATAGCTTAAAAAAAAAGCAGTGTAATGTTGTCTGTCAATCAGTATAATACGGAACATGTAACACTGAAGGACTTGTATGAGCAGGATTTCAGCTGTATGTGCCAATAAAAATAACAAGTTTCCTTTGAATGACAGACCTGTCATTGTGAGAGTGTTGATTTAGATTTGTCATTCAACAGTGTAATTAAAAAGTAGACAAAAACCTACGATGCATGGAATAAAGATGGACTTCAGTTAATGCTCTAGACTAAATCATATGAGGGAGGCTACTCCTTGTTAAATCACTGGTGCTAACTGCCAGCAGTTTTTGGGAAAATCATGTCTCCCTGGACTTGCTGCTTTTCTAACTTTTTCTGCTCCTGAACTATGACCCTAACCTCCCCCACCTCACCATCAGTACATCAAAATCCGCAGTAACAAACACAATACGTCCTTTCCTCATGCTTGTTTTTTCTCTCTGCAGAGATGCATTATTTTGTGTGCCATTCCTTTGTTCGTTACTGTCAACCTGAACCTGATCCCAATGGGATGTTTACTCCTCTCATCTCTCCTTGATGTTTCAGTGTTTGTTAATCCTTGACTGCTCTTTCGTTGTTCTTTTAGGTCATTGCCTCAGCTCACTCCCCCTGTTGCAGACTTTGATCTTTCCCCTGCAGTCTGTTTCTCTGCTGCTCCACTAATATCAGTACTCTTCAACTTTTGGTGCCTTGCCTGTGCAATGCTATGTTACTGCTTGACTCAATTTGTTGAATTTGGGTCAGCGTCCTCTTCGTTGAAAAGAATGGGAAGACAAGGCATTTGTTTTCTTGACACTGAAATGTGTTCTCATCTAGATATTTGCATTCAATTGTAAATTTTGCTTTGCTGTTCTTAATTTGTATCTGAGAAAGGGTATTTCTTTGAAGGTTTAGAACATACACAAAGTCATCATTCATCTCAAGAGATGGTGGCATGGACTTCCACGGATAGCAAAAAAAATGCGGATACTTGCTAAGGCTACTGGCAATGACTCTAAGGCTGCAATGACATTTGGTACTTAACCCCTCAATGTGCATAACTACTTATATGTACAGTAAGTATCAGCTTGTCAAAGCAAGCTGAAAATGTGCAAGCACTCGTGACCTTGGCTTAGGCCACAAACCTATTGTGATTCCGGACCGCTGATGTTCTTGATCCTGACCCTGGCTCCACACTAGGCCCACACTCCGGACTTCTGTGTTCCCAAACCCCGACACTGGCTCTGTTCGCATGCCGACCATTGATATTTCACTCCTTGCCAGCACAAAACATCAAATACAATCCATCTCATCGCAAACATGATTCACTGGGCCCACAGGAGAGGGTTCTGGTGGAATGTGATATTTTACCATCACTTGCCAGTGATACAGTCTGCCTTGGATATTAAATCGGTGGATAATGAGACTTAGTGTACTGCATAATTGTGATAAGAAGATGTTCAAGGGGAATTTCTGATGATATGAGTTTGCTATGGGAAAAGTACTGCTTCAGAATTGTCTGAACTTCTTCAATAATTAATACTGACCCATTCATGGTGCACTACCAATGAGATCTGGATTGGAGTCACGTCTTTTAAAGAAGTTGCTTGAACTTCCTACATAATAGAGGTATCAGGTTTGATAAAAAGAGGTGTAATGTACAAGGAATTGATGCTTTGTGGCCAAGTTTGCGGATGATACAAGAATGGGTGGAGAGGCAGGTAGTGTTGGGGAAGCAGGAGTCTGCAGAAGGACTTGGACAGGTTGGGAAAATGGCAAAGAAGTGGCAGATGAAATACAACGTAGAGAAGTGTACGGTCATGCACTTTGGTAGAAGGAATAAAGGCATAGACTATTATCTAAATGGGGAGCGAAATCAGAAATCAGAGGTGCAAAGGGACTTGGGAGTCCTTGTGTAGGATTCCCTAAAGGTTGAATTGTCTGTTGAGTCGGTAGAAAGAAAGGCAAATGCAATGTTAGCATTTATTTTGAGAGGACTAGAATATAAAAGCAAGGATGTAATGCTGAGGATTTATAAGGCATTGGTCAGAGCCCATTTGGAATATTGTGAGCAGTTTTTGGGCCCCATATCTAAGAAGGGATGTGCTGGTGTTGGGGACGGTCCAGAGGAGGTTTACGAGAATGATCCCGGGAATGAAAGGATTAATGTATGTGTTTGATGGCTCTGGGTCTGTACTCAACTGAGTTGAGAAGGATGAGGCGGGATCTCATTGAAACCTACCAATATTGAAAGGCGTGGATGTGGAGTGGATGCTTCCAGTAAGGGAGAGTCTAGGACCAGAGGGCACAGCTTCAGAATAGGCAGAAATCTACTCCCCTTTTACAAAGTGTTTGGGTGACTGCTTGAAGAGCTCCAACCTGCAGTACTACGGATTGTGAGTTGCGAAATGGGATTAAATTCAACTCTATTTTTGCCTGCTGTGTAACCTGTGTTTGTAAATTTCTTGAATGTAAGATTTTCAAAGAGAAAACGTTAAATGAGTATGGAGCTTCATTATCACTTAAAGATCACTTCATGAAACTGTGAAAGTAAAAAAAAAAGAGAGAACTCATTAGAATTAGTAAACAGTAACTTGAGAAATTGACAAATTATTCTTCACACAAATTATGTTCTGTGTGTAGAATATTTTTCCAAATAGGATAATGGACAGAAAATTGCAGGAATAATTTGGAATAATTAAGGCAAGTGACAACTAGCAAGTTATTCATCTTGTGATTGTGTGGACACTTGCAGCACTTTGTGTGCATCCTCTGCAGTCCTATTGTATGTTTTGTCCAGTGTAGTACATGACCACTTCTTGCAAGTTTGCAAAGAGAGAACATGTAACAGCTCAGACTTCGGGGTCAGTGGTGGAAAAATGGGGCCCCTCATCCACTGCCACCCCCAGAGATTTTGCAAGCTCTTGAGCAGAGACTTCCTGTTTACAGACATCCTCTCCAACATGACATCCTAACCCAGGAGATATCTGTGTATTGAGCAGGACAAGAGACAGCTTGGCTCTCCAACCCATCATTTAACAGGCAAAGTCTAATTGAGGAACTGTAAATTAGGATTTTAATCAGGTACAGCAAGAACAAAACGCAATTAAGAGTAAGAATTTAAACATTTGGACAAAGGGAAGAAGTTATCTATTACTAATTGAATTTGAAGGAATGAGATTTCACTTTTGTAAAACTAACTTCGTATTGGCAGAGAGGCACTTGAATACAACAGTAGTGAGCAATTAATTGAGGTAGGCACCATAACTTCATGCTTTGACATTGACTTCGGTCTGAGTCAGTCAGTAAAGTACTGGTTTGGTACAGTGTGTGGAAGAGCAAGATAAGTCAATCCAGAACCACTGGTTTTTCAGGTTTACCTGCACATGTGCACAATGGGTGAGTGCCTTTAGCCTCATTATTTCACTAAATACAACATCTGATCCCATTATATTTGAGATTATGCATTTTTAGCTAATGAATACATCTTGGAAATATGAGGAAGTACTGCTTTGCATTTGTTCTGAAAAGATTTATTAATCCATTATTGATACAATCTGTACACAGGGTTATTTGGACAGTGGTTTACGAAAGGGTTCCTCTCGTTTTTGCTGTACCTGACTTGTGTTGATTCTGAGTTGTACCATTAGCTTTTCCATTCTCGTATTTCTCTTTCTAACCTCCTCAATACAGAATAGCTGAGTGAGCACAGAACTGCTCCATCACCTTGGTTCCAAAATTTCTTCTCGAGTTGTCTATAGATTTGAAAGTGAATGTTAATAACTTTGACTTGTGACAGTTCTGCCTGGAAGGGAAGGAGAATGCCTTCATCAACAGCAAAGCAAAGAACTCATAAAATTCAAAATGCATGTGGATAATAAAATAATTTAGTCAGCAATAGAAATAATTGGCAAAGCTTAACAGCAAGTTTTAGTTTGAAAACAATACTAGCTTGGAGCTAAATCAGTCAAAAGTTACTACATATTGATTTCAGATGGTAATACAGTTTAATCATCAAGGCTGGAGTTCTGTTTCTCCGATCTATTCCTTTTCCCTTCCATTCCTCCCATCATTTATAATCAACTTCACTTCAGAGTTCTGTTTTTAAAAAGTTTGATTTGTATAAAGATTCCAGGTAATAATAACTTGCACTTGCTGAGCTTCTTTAAATGTAGAAAAATATTCCAAAGCCAAGGGACTTTGCAGAGTCCAGAAAAGAACGTGAAGTGAAAAACTTATGCACATAAGGTTATTCAGCAACCAGTGAAAGTGGGAAAAAATTGCAGAAGAACCAATTTTAGAGACAGCAGCAGAAAGCAAATGCCTTTTGAAAATTCACGGTGCAACTTGTAGGCAATACTCAAGTGTACAATAAAGCTCCTATGCCTTATGCTCATAACTGAAGAACGTCGCGGTAGAGACTTTTAAGGGCTGTGTTTCACCCTGTTAATTTTAGCAATAAAAGTCAATGTGTGTAAACAGTGTAACAAAACTGCATAGAAACTGCGAAGAAGCTATTTGTACATGTTTAGTGTTCCTCTGAGGATTAGTCCTGTCCAGTAATGGTCTTAAGAAGGCCAGTATAAATTGTTCAAAACAATCTCAGATCTTCTGAAGTATTGTGCATTGTAGGAGATGATAAAAAGGGATTTCTTTATCTCCATATCACATCTAAGATTTGTGGTATTGCAGCATTTGTGATAAAGCATATTACAGTGGTAATATCACTAGGTTTGGAGATGATGTTCATGGAACAGTAGTAAGGTGTGGAGGGGGTAGCAAATGTGGCCCAGAGAGGGCTGCCTTTTGTCCAAATGGTGAACCTTTTGCATCAGAGTCAGATAGTGAAACTGCAGTACACAAATGTTTTGCATGCAGCAGTGGATTGTAACTGTGATAGAAACTGAAGAAAGCATTGTGGCAAAAGGGAACCCTTTCATTTCTGCATGAGTCTTCAAATGGTATTGTCTGATTGTTATGCTGGCATTACTTAGTTATTAAATAGAACATGATTCTGTGCCCATATTGGGTTCAGAAGCTTAATGTCTCAGTGGGCAAGGAAGTGAATTGTTTGCTTCATCAATATACAGGCAATATGAATGCCTGACTTACACCTGTACATACGATTGAGCTCGCATAAAATTATTAAGTCTGATGTACGTACATATGTTCATTCATACAAACAGCAGAACTAGTTTCCTCTCCCTTTCCACTTTTTGTAATTGTTTCTCATCAGTCTTGTGTGTTTTTGATGCCATTCATGAAAATACAATGGAGGTCTGATTACCATATTGAGTGATTTTTATGTATTTTCTGACTTACAGACTAAATCGACTTCTGGATTCTGTGAAAACGGAGCTCTTTCATTACCCAGGGCTGGCCTGTAGTGGCATGTTCCACAGTAGTGTTTTAGATTCTGGTTGACCTTGTAAATGGTAATATTTCTTTTCTGCAGTTCTAGAGTTTCTCATTGAGATTGGCTGCTATTTTTATAGGGAATAGCTTGTTTTTTCAACTGGCAATCTTCTCTCTTCACCCTTCAAATGATTCATTGAAATGTTGGATAATTTGGCAGAAATGGATAATCTCGCGATATCATCACATGAATGGTATTATGATCCTCTTTTTAACTAATTGTTAAATCGAAGCTCTTTCTCTCTTTATACAGGTCATTGACATTATATATTTGGAATCTAATTTCTTATATTTAGTGCTCTCTACTGTGTTCTGTATGGTTGAGGACCCTAACATTGACTGTCCAGCTAATTACACCATATTCCCTGAGAAATGCAAGTATCATCCCTTGCAAACAGTTGGATCTGCCTCTTTAATATACTATGCACTGAAGGCTAGCCACCGTTTGTAATGGTTTGGAGACGTTCAATAATTTACATATTGAATACTACAGTTTCTTTATAACCACATGATGCATAGCCCCTTTTTAACCTGTTAACTCGACATAAGGTTGAAGGAGATGGCATGGTTTTTAAGATAAGGTGATTAAAATTGAATTCAAGTTCGTCTCTAATTTGGTTGAAGCCTTGGGATTATGTTGTACTTTTATGTGTCTTTGCTTATGTAGAGGGTGTTGGGATTTTTGAGTGCGATTAGCTCTGCACTCATCATACTCCTGGCTTGCACTTCTAGATAATGGAAAGTCTTTGGAGTGTTAGTAAGCTAGTTATTCATTACAGGATACCCAGCTGAAGGGTCTCGGCCCGAAACGTCGTGGACTGTTCATTTCCCTCCATGGATGCTGCCTGACCTGCTGAGTTCCTCTAGCACTTTTTGTGTATTACACTATTCATGTAGCTGGTTCAGTTGAGTTTCTGGTCAGTGGTAGCCCCTAGAATATTGGTGAGAGGACTTGGCAATTTGCACTGTACTGCTGCCGCAAAACAAATTTCATGTCATTATAAGTCAGTGATAATAAATCTGATTCTGATAATGGTATTGGTTTATTATTGTCACGTACCGAGATACAGTGAAAAACTTGTCTTACAAATCATACAGGTCAATTCATTACACAGTGCAGTTACCTTGAGTTAGTAATGCCATTGAAAATCAAGGGTAGTTGGAGTTTCTTCTGTTGGTAATGGTCATTGTCTACAGTCTTGATGTGCAAATGTAGTCCCACTTTATCAGCCTATGCTTGAATGTTGTTCAAGTTTTGGTGCATGCAGGTATAGACTGCTTTGTTGATCATGGAATTTTGTAATCATTAACAAACATCCCCAGTTGTGACATTATGAAGGATGAAGGTTATTGATGAAGCACCTGAAGATGTATGTAGGTTATGAATGATTAGAAACTGGAACGTATTCTACTTTTCTATAAAAGAGAGTGTGGGTCAGAGTTTTTATACATTTTATATAGTTTTATGTAGAGAACCCAACAAAAATACTTAAGTTCCATTTCAATGATACTACTTAATTTAAAATTTATTTTTATTCCATGTTTACTTTCTTTACCTGTTTCTCTTTCACAAATTCCTGGAGAGGAAGTTGAATGAAGGAGCACTGTTTGAACTGCTACCTGCAAGAGCTGTATCGGAGAAATGAAAAGCTGCCAGATCTACTGGTTATCAAATGTTATCAAAAAATCGTGAACATCGAATGCACCAACTTTTCCTTCTCATCTACTTTTCTAATTTCCGAGTTACTTTGGACCACAGGCACACCCCATACTCATGTTTAAAGAGTACTTCGGAGATAGTAATGAATAAATAAAAGCAATTAACTGTTTCATCATTGCTTGTGGATGTGAAGTTCCTAATCCGCTTTGCAAACTGTGAAGTGTTTCAACAAACTTGCAGTATGAGAGACGATTAGAAGTAACAAGGGTGTTTGATGTTGTTCCAGTAGGTTTGTGATGGGAATTGATAAGAAACTTTGATGTTCAAGCCAAAATGTGTAATGACCAGATTGTGCATTTTTGTTGTTTAATGTAAAAACTTAGCTGAACTGAAACACAATTTATTCTGTTTATCTAAATGCAAAATTTCGTGAGAGAATCCAAGCTATTTTAAATTTTGAAAGGACATATTTTAGTTGTCTGATCATTTGTACCAAATTTACTCAAAAAAAACAATTCTGAGCTGGATCCATTCCCTTTTATATGATTCATTTCTGTTTACTTGTCCAAAGGAGAAAGGGAATTAAGTTGGGGAATTGTGACTTCTCCCTTTTGAAGTCTAGATTCAAAAATTTATAAAGATTACATTTTTATAATGATAATTAGTGCATGTTTTCAAACTTAATTAACATTAATAATGTTACAACAATGCATTCTCCCAACTGTGCCAGATCTTTGCATAAATCATGCTTTCAGAGAAATTTTAAAAGCAAAGAACTCCAGATACTAGAAATGTGAAATAAAACCAGAAGCTGCTGGAAGTGCTCAGCAGGTCAGGCAGCATCTGTGGAGAGAGCAAAGGAATTAATGTTTCAGGTCATTGACCTTTAGAAGATTAACATAAGTTTTGTTCATTGAAAGTGATACTTCTGGTAAACCAGGTCTAAGAGCAATATTGCAACTTGATTTTACAGCTCACAGGTTTGATAGCAGACTCAATCAGTAGATTTCATTTCCCTTCCATTGTACCCTACTCACTTTTCAACCCATTTGGATCTTTGTCAGAACTTTAGAAATGGAATAGTACTCTTGCTATCCACCTCATACGTTTGTGTCCTTATTTCTGGTAATTTGGTCAATAGATACAAGTCAATTCAAACCTGAATTTCTGTTTCTTGTAGTCTTTCCTATGAACCTGACTTGCTGATAACCCCTGCCCTCTCATTTAACTTCCTTCATGACCTGACAGGTTAATCTCTCGACAACATGCCCTTTGATCCCTCCCTTGGATTTCTGTTTTCTAATTCTGACCTCCTGTGCCCTTCATCGTCAGCTGGACCTCTGTTAACCTAGGTCGTATCCTCACAAGTTTCATCTTTAACCCCTTCAGCTCCTTTAAGTTTCATGTTGAACCTCTTACTTCAAACTTTTAGTCACTTCTACTGACATCTCTTTGTTTACCTTGCCATAGAGTTTTTAATTTGCACCTTTGTGAAGTAGTGCTAAAGTGTTTTTCAAGATCAGAGACTTGTTGAATTGTCTCCATCAGAAAATACTTCAGTCAGATGTGGTAACTCTCTTCATGAAGAAGGAGCACTCAAAGCCATCAAACTGTGAATATTTTATCTCTGGAGAAACTAATGCAAGTACAAGGTTGTGATGTCCATTCTTAAAAGGGACACAGGAAGAGGATCAAGTTTTAATGACAGGACTTTAAGCTGTTTTGAAGGAGCTTCCTGTGTCTCGATCTTTCTTACAGAGGGTGGTAGATGGTTCACATATCCCTTCAGCAGCCTCACTTCATTTGTGAGCTTGCATGTCTGGTTCCCCCTGTCCCTTTCTGCTGCATTGCATTTTGCTTTCTTGCAGGGATAAAATGGGTTGGCACAGTGGAACAGCAAGTAGAGTTGCTGTACTACAGCTCCAGTGACCAAGTTTAATCCTGGCTGTCTATGTGGAGTTTGCATGTCTACCCTGTGACCATGTGGATTTCCTCCAGATGCTCTGGTTTCCTTCCATGTTTGTAAGATGTGTGGGTTGGTTCGTAAATTGCCCCAAGTATGTAGCATTGGTGGAATTTGGTGGGTGAGAGGAAGTTGATGGGAATGGGGGAGAATAAATTGTGTAGAAGAGGTTCACCAGGATGTTTCATGGATTGGAGGACTTTAGTTATGAGGAGAGATTGGAGAGGCTGAGATTGTATTCCCTGAAGTGAAGCAGGCTGAGGGATGACCTGCTGGAAGTATATAAGGTTATGAGAGGCATAAATAGGGTAAATAGTCAAGATCTTTTTCCCATGTAGGGGTATTATAAACAAGAGGGCATAAGTTTAAGGTCAGAGGAAGGATTTTAAGGGGGATCTGAAGGGTAAGTAGAATTCAAATCTAGAATGTGCTGCCAGATGATGATGTGGGGTCTGTTATTACATTTAAGCTGCTTTTAGTCAGGCACTTAAGTAGGCAAGGCCAAGAAGGGATTGGTGTAGATGGGCAAAAGGGTCGGCATGGACGTGGTAGGCCGAGGGGCTGTGCTGAACAACTCTGAATGGGCGTTTGATGGTCAACGTGGACTTGATGGGCCGAAGGGCCTTTTTCCATGCTCTGTCTCCCTATGATGCCATGACTAACTACCAAGAGAAGCAGGAGACATGGGTTTAGTGCATGAAAATGGCACCAAGATGAAAGATCAGTAATGATCTTATTGAATGGTGGGGGGGCTGAATGGCCTACTCTTACTTCTGGTTGTTATGTCCTTGTATTCTAAAAGAACAGAGCTTCGAGTAAGTGAAGGTGAGGTAATCACTTGACAGATGTAGTGAACTCTGAAGATGATTGAGGTAGGTGCATCGCATTGTTTTAGGATTAGAGAGAGTGCTCATGGTAATTATGGAGGTGATGGCGCCAGTGGAAGTGAGGGCTAGTACTACTGAAAGTCAGGTGGATGTGAGAAGTGAGGTGATGGCAGACCCTGCAAGGCCATCTGAAAGGTGAAGTGGGAGGGGCCTTAAAGCACAGGACATAGTTGAATCAAGAAATTAATTCACATTTTCAAGCCATTTTTAATCATTTAAACTGTTTCACACACTTCTCATGACTTGGTCACAACTTGCCTGGTTTGTTACAATTCATTTTGGCTACCTCCAAATAGCTTTTCTTAGTGAGAGCAAAATGCTGCTGCTTCTTGGGGAAAATCTGTCCCTCCATTTCTTCACTGATGACAGATACTAACTGAATGACTTTCCACACAGAAGCTGCCTCCACATTAGGATTAATTCACAGTCACCCTGTGTAAGTAGCAAAAGATCATAGCCTGTGTCTTTTTTTGATGTGTCCCATTAGTGGATGAAGTTTCCACAGTCACACTCAGATGAGTGTTGATTAGAACTTTATCTCCAGTTAAATGGTTTCATACTCCAATAGCATTTTTGTGTTGTACATTTTACTTTATAACAGGCTCTGCTTTGTAACAGTTCTCCAAGACATTTAATCCACTTATTCAACATGATTACTTTAAAAGATGTTTGTTTTCATGAGATCAGTGGCTTATCAGGGCCAAGACGCACATTCTTTATAACCATAGAATTCATTAAGCACTATATCATGGATATAAATCTATGATGAACAGAGAAAGGCATTAGCATTTTTTTTTATAATAATGCTGCTTGTAATCTTCTAATATTGGAAACATGACATTCAGGATTCATGGAAGAGTCCTTCGTAATTAGTTTGGTTTGTCGCGAAGTTAAATTGAAATCCTTGAACTATAACATTTTATTGTTTAGTGAGCATGGTGATGCGTGATATAATGCTCAACTGAGAAGGGTGCTAAGCAAGCACTTGACTTGGACACCTCTACAAATAGAGTCATGCAGCATAGAAACAGGGCCTTCGGCCCAACTGGTCTATGCCAACCAAGATTCCCATCTAAGCTAGTCCCATTTGCCGGCATTTTGCCCATATCAAATGTTACTATCAAAGTTTACAAAATGATTTAAGTTGACTTCTCCCCTTTTTGCTTCCATTCTTGTCACTCAGATATGAATGCAGTTCTAGTCTATCACAACTTAGATCAGATGGTGCAATACCTTGGATGTTTTTTGTTACATTTATGTGATGCAATTATAATCAAAACCAAACATCAATGTACTGCCTCAGTCAGAGTCTTCTGAAAATTTGCTGGTGTTTCCATATTTTGGCATGCTGAATTAATTGTTAACAATAATATGGTTCATATTGGGAAGCTGATTAGGCTTCTCTCCAATAACACCCCTCTATTTGGTATGCATCTTGGAAGTTATTCAAAATTATAATGCCTAGGAAACTGGAATATTGCATTATATGATTATGGAAAATAGCCTTTCCATAATACTTCTCTGTACTTGTGTTTCAATCTTGGCTCACTTGGCTTGTGGAAGTGGGGGACAACAAATAAATTGCATTGAGAGATAAAATAGGAAAAACAGTAGCTTAAGACTGCTGTGGTGTAAGGCCCAGTAGCCAGGTTTAGAGTAGGTCGATAACTTGCACATACCTTGCTGCAGAAAATAGATACGTTCTAGGAAGGAAGAATACACACACAAAATTAGGGAATGGGATCAAAATATTGTGTGAACAGGACACTTGATATGGCTTTGAAAACAATCTGGATACCTTTCTTTGACAGCTTACCCGAAACATACTGCCATGAGGGCAGTACTTGACCAGGTGTAGCACCAGAGAACCCTGATAAAACTGAAGTCCATGGGGAAACTACAGAGAAATTGGAGTCATGTATCACACAAAAGAAAATGGTAGTGGTTGTTGAAGGTTACTTCTAGCTCCAGAACATGACTGCAGGAGTTCCTCAAGGCAGGATCCAAAATCCACTGCAGGAATTCCAAGCATCATTAGGTCAGAAGTAAGGATGTTTATTGATGATGGCACAATGCTCCATCACATTTGCAAGCTCTGAGAAGGTGAAGCAGTCCTTGCCTGCATGTAGTAATACCTAGACAATGTCTGGCACAGGTTGATAAGTGGGAAGCAACATTTGTGCTCAACAAATGTCAGCAGTGAAAATCTCCAAGACTCTTTTCATTCCTTTGCCTTCACTGATTACCCCACCATCAACCTCCTGAAGGGTTATTATTGACCAAAAACTGAGCAAAACCATAAATAAATGTGGTTACAAAAGCAAGTCAGAGGCTTGGTAAGTGACTTGATTCCTGATACCTCAAAGCCTTTCCACCATTTACAAGACATGCCAGGGGTGTGATGAACACTCTTGTCTGGACAAGTGCAGCTGCAACACTCAAAGCTCAGGACCATCTTTGGTTGGTGCTTTATCCACTCTCTCCACTACCAATGAATGGTTGCTGCATTGCAACTTTGATAGCACTACCCAAATTTGACATCTCAAGCACCAGTAGGATGAGGGCAGCAAGTAGATGGTGATACCACAATCTGTAGGTTCGCCATCTTGATTTTTAAATACATCACCATTGCTTTGCTGTTGTCGGATTAAAATCTCGGCACCCCCTCCTTAAAAGCACCATGTATATACCCTCACTACAAAGACTGCAGCATTTCAAGAAGGTTGCTTACTAGAATCTTATGAATAGTCAGGGATGGACATTAACTGCCAACAATGAGCACATCATGTACAAATAGAAAAATGTAACAGATGAATAAGTTCCAGTAGATGGGAATATTGTGGGTGAAACAATATGTTGAGAATGAACAAGGAATGAGCCAGTATCTAAGACTCTCAGTGCTCTTGTTTGCAGAAGGAAAACTAATGGTAAAAGTATACCTTGAGGAAGAAAGTTGAAAAGTTATTTTGCTGAATTTTTTTGTTGAAAATCCAGAATGTTGAAACATACTGCCAGCAATAAAACCTCTTGAATGTTGTGTGAATTGGAACGGTAGCATAAGTATCAAACTTGTAGCTTCTCCCAAGATAATTGAGAACGATAGGGACTGTTGGATAAGCAAACAAAATGATTCGGAGAGAACAGAGAGAAGTAACTTGTATTTCAGTTTTCCTCCTATAATAATTTTGCTGTTTGTTTTTCTATGACTGAAACAATTTAGTTTATTTGCTTGAAGAGAGAGTTCACCTCTCCCCAACCTGGATGTCTCTGTCCAAATGTAGAAAGGAATAGGACAAGTTGTTGCCAGATATCCAGAAGATTACAAATCTATTTATAAAGTAATTCAACACCCACTAAATCCCCTGCTAAAATTGCCACCAATGTCAGCAGAGGTTGCTATAAGTAGGTTTAAGTTGGAAGCAAGTTGTATTGTTTGAAAGTCTACAGGGAGTAATGGTCTTAATCTGACTTGATTTTGGGCTTTTTTTCACTAATACGAATGCCAAGTTACCAAGAAAGGAAAATATTGCCAGTTTCTTGAAAATAAAATTGTTAATTGTTAACTTGCATACAATTTTGATACTTTTGTAATAATATCTATATGTGTGGCTTTGATTTGGGTTATTTTTAGTAGTGGGAAATTTGACAATTTGCCAAGTTTGTGGGTGCACTTAGATTGACCTACACCGCACTAATTTCACAGTGGTTTTGCCTCAGTGGTAACATTTGCAAAGTTATATGTTCTGTTTATGAGTAATTCTGATGAGAAGTTTGGATGGATGGTTGGAACAGGGAAATGTTCACCTTTATTTTTTGTAATTCTGGGAGTAATTGAGGTGACAGTTGAAAGAATGCATCACTAATGTTCTGTTTTTCTCACAACGAACCTTTCATTCCAATTACTAACTCGTTGCACTGCTATGGTGAGTGTGGTTTGTATATATTGGTAGTGCACCAAGTTCTCTGCAAAAATTTATATTTATTTATTCAATTTGTTGAAGGTGCCAAAGAAGATGAAATCCTCAATTTAAATGTCTAAAAATGATTTGTAGTTAGTTTATAGGAAAATTTTAGTTTGTATGCATTATACTGAATAACTGAAAAATATAAGCTTCAACTAAAAAAAGACAATAAAAGCAAAAAAATGTTTTCAGTGAACTTGAATCTAATACCAGAGAAAAGGGTGAGAAAGGTGAAATACTTTGTGCAGTTAAAGTGCACAGTTATAAAATGAGACTCGCAGAGAAAATTAGAAAACACATTTTATTGGATGCAAGTAAAAATTGAATTCAATGTTTGCAATGCCCATGATGGGAAGAGGGTGACAAGCAACTGTCAGCAATTGGAAGAATTCTCAGTTCTTCACTGGAATCTTGATTCCACAAAGAAAATGAACATATGACACTTTATGAAGAACAGAATTATTGAAAAATCTCAATAGGTGAGAGCTGATGGAAAGCTAGGCTTGATTTTCTGAGGTAGTGGTGGTTTTGGGGAGTATTGTACCGCCATACAATGAAGTAATTATGCTACGGTTTTTCATATCTACTCCCCATAAGATAAGTTTGCAATTTCAACCAGGTGCTTGTATGAGGAAGTGGCTAGGCGCAATGGACTAAACATTCTTGCAGCTTTAATATTATGTGTTTGGAACTCCTCGGTTTTTGTTTGTTCAAATTAATGGTTAGAAGCTCACAGTCCAGTGGAATACCTCAGTAATGCCTTATGCCCTGTCTTTTAGGTGATGCAGGGAAGGTTTTTATTTCCCCAAAAGGGTTTTTGCAAAGAGTGAGGTCAAGATTTCTGTTTGATTCAACTTGAAGGGTACTCAGGTACTTGGGCACTTCCCAGCTAGGCTGTAAATACTTTAGTGTGCAGAAATGTGGTTCATGGTTTACTTGATTAGAGGCTTGACTACTCATCTGTTGTTGATGCAGTAAACATTTTTGAATTATGAGATTACATTTTCAGGCAATCTGGTTGACTTTCTGAAAGTACTCCAGAGGCAGCTGTCTATATTGGAAAATCATAAGCAGTGGGACTGCAGAATTCTAGCAGTGTTGACTACTTAGTGAGCCTCCCAGCTAGTCATTCACATTTATAAAATTTAACCCTAAACATCCCTTTCCTGAGCAGTTAAGATGCAAACATCAAGGTGAAGGACTGATAAAATTTGGGAATGTATTAAAATAAAGCTGAAAAAAATATTTAGATAATTCTCAAGGTTACTCATAGAATATAATCATGACATTTATAAAATTATGGTCATTGATTGCAGTTTTTGGTTAATACTGTTTATCATGAGCAGAGTCAGTCCAGATAGGACAAAACAGATTATGTTAGTGACACACAATGATTTTTTTTATTTATTCATTTTTTCAGTGGCATCCTACTGAAGAGGTTTTAAATCTGGGCCTGCCTATCTGTTTAATTGGATTATCTGAGTAGCAGAAAGCTCACTCAATGCTCTGACCAACATATTCCTTTCAACTATCAACACTCGGATAGTTCAAATATTCATTCCATTGACTGCTACTTGGGGAACATGGCTCGATGCAGTAGTGGTTAACCACACCATGGGAACTTACACATTTACTGAAACAGTGTGTGGGAATCCCTGGCAAAGCCAGAGTGTATTGCTAAGCCCTAACTGTCCTTGAGAGGGTGGCGGTGAACAATTTTCTTAAACCACTGGAGTGCTGCTAGTGAAAGTACTCCACGGTGCTGTAGTTTGTTCCAGGATTTAGCCCCAGTGAGGGCAAAGGAACAGAGGGACATTTCTAGGTCTAGTTGTATGACTTGGAAGTGAACCTGCCGGTTACGGTATTCCTGTGCGCCTGGTGCCCTTGTCTTTTTTGGTGCCAAAGGTCCCTCAGTCATACACTTAGTACCCCACCATTGATATCACTGGGGTCACCATGGACCAGGGACATCTGCACAAGCCACTTAAGTGCAATGGCTACAAAAGCAGGTCAGGTGCTGGGTATCTTTTGGTGAGTGTTTTACCTCCTGACATCCCAGAAACTTTCAACCATCAAGAAAGAATGTTTCAGGGTCAAAACTGAATAATCATTTATCTGGATGAGTGGAGCCTCAATGCCATCCAGGATAAGGCAGCTTGCTTGGTTGGTATCTCACAAACCACCTTAAACATTCATTCCCTCCACATTCCAAGAAATTAATTTAAAAAATCTCCATTCTTTGTTATCATGTTGCCTGCATTGAAGATGACATAATTAACACATACCAGAAAGAGTAGGGATCTGATGACTGAGCCTTGTGATACCCAACTGGTAAAGCCTGGGACACTCAATGCTGAGGAACTCCTGCGGCATTGCCTGAGCAGGGATGGTTGACGTCCAGTGAACCCAACCATCTTCCTTTGTGCAAAGGGTGACTCACACGAGGGGACATAATTTTAAGGTGATTGGAGGAAGATATAAGGAGGATGTCAGGGGTAAGTTTTTTTTACACAGAGTAGTGGGTGCGTGGAACGCACTGCCTGCAGAGGTTGTGGGGGTGGATACATTAGGGACAATTAAGAAACTCTTAGATAGACACATGAATGATAGAAAGATAGGGGGCTATATGGGAGGGAAGGGTTAGATCGATCTTAGAGCAGGATAAAATGTCGGCACGACATTGTGGGCTGAAGGGCCTGTACTGTGCTGTAGTGTTCTATGTTCAAGCATTGGAGTGTGTCTCTTGGCGCTGGCTTCAACTGGCTGCCTTGATGGTAAAGATGGTTAAATGCTGACATGAGACTGTAGATGCTGGAACCTGTTGCAAAAGATGAGCTGCTGGTGGAACTCAGTGGGTCGGGCAGCATCTGAAGAGGGAAGTGGACAGTCAATGTTTTGGGTTGAGACCCTTCTTGTGGACCAGGTCAAAGGTCTCGACCCATAACATTGACTGTGCATTTCCCTCTACAGATGTTACATGACCTGCATGATTAAATGCTGCTTTGGTACCAAGGGCAGGCACTCTCACCTCAAATCAATGTGAGACACTTGCTGCGGGATACGTAGCCTCCCTTACGCTGTTGCAGTGCCAATTTTTAAGTGGTTGATCTAATTAAGTTTTAACATGGAAAATAGGAGTAGGAGTAGGGCATTCAGCACTTCGAATGTGGCTCATCATTCAGTATGAGCTTGACTGATCCTCCATCTCAATATCATGTTCACACTGTTTTCCCCCCCGTATCCCCCGATGCATTATGTATCCAGAGGTCAAATATATTCAGCAACTTGGCTTCTAGTCTTTCGTGGTGAAGAATTCCACAGGTTCACCATCCATTGAGTGAAGAAATGTCTCCTCATTTCAGCCCTAAATGTCATACCCTGTGCAGTGAAACTGGTTGTAGACCCATTTCCCCCTCCCCCACCTCGACCTTCCTCTTTCTCCCCCCCGCCTTCCTCATTTTGCCCCCCCCAACCCCTCCACCATCCTCTCCAAACCAGGGGAAACATCCTCTCCTCATCTGGTCTGTCTAGGTCTGTCAGAAATTCAAATTTTTTGATGTATGATGACATGCAGTGGAACTTGATCATGTTAATGGATTAAATGTAAAGGCATAATGGTTAGGATTTCTGTTTTCAGAGTGGGTTGATGCCTGTCACCAATATTTCTTGCCATTTATCAGCTTGGGCTGGTGTTAATTCCTGTCTTGCCTCGGATGGGCATGGACACCTTCATTATTTTTTAAGATTTGTTACTCACCTCTAGGCTGTTTGATATTTTATAACTGGTTTTATTATCGATTAAATCCGTCAATAACACAATACACTACCTGCAGTAATGAGGGAAAGAAAGGTGATTTCAAGTTTGTTCCCGTAACAGGAGCCTCATTTTACGCGAGTGCAGGTGGAGACTCTCTCCAGTTTTCTAACAGTGAATGATCCAAACTATTCAGGAGCAAACTGATAAGGAGTTGGGCTGGGGTACCAAACGCTGTTTCTTTGTGTGTGGGCATAATGGGTAGACTATTCAGCTTCCCTTCTACTTGAAGATGTGCTGCTAATTGGGATTAGAAGCAAAATATGCCGCTGAATTTGGTGTGTGCCTCTTAGTAGCCTTAAGTGTCAGCCATCTGTTGCTCTCGTGCAATTTAGCTGCAAAGTAACAGAAAAAATCTTGTGCATTTCCTTTACAGGCACAAAATTAGTTTCAGCATAATCACTGTTTGTTATCTGTTCATGGGGGGAAAAATGTTTCAAATCCAAACTGCTGCCAAACTGGTCCTTGTTCTTTTAGAGTGCAATATAAAAATAAGTTCTTATTTCACAATCATGTAATGAAAAAAGAACTTTTTTCTTGGGTTGATTTAATTTGTTTACAAAGTTTTCCTGACCAACTTTAGTGCATTCTACTAAAAGTAGCTAAAAATGGCAACTTTTTACCAAAAAGACTTGCGTTCATGACTGAAGAGAGAGAAAATTTCACATTTGCTGCAAAAGCTTTTTCTTTGGAACAGAATCATAAAGATTATATCTCAGAAGCAGGCCACTCAACCATTTCCTGATAGTTGATCATCTCGTGCTAATAACATTAACCTTGTTCCTATGTTCTTGTCCTATGCCCAAGTATTCTAAAACAATGCATTTTTTTACTTTTTGACTCTAATTCTTTGCATTGTTTTAATATTTTTAATGAAAACTTATTCTAATTTGCCATTTTGTTCTGGTGATAATTTTCAATATGTGCCACCTTATTGCTAATTCAAAGACCATTGGAATGAGTCTTGAAATATTCCACTTCTCAAAACCATTTGTGATTTTGAAAATCTTTGATTTTGCCCCTAAACTTGCAGTGAAAGTTTGATTTTGTTTTTATGTTCTCCAAAGCTATAAACTGCTTCCTGTATCATTAGTGAATCTCAACTACCTTTTCTATCCTCTATTCTTGCCACCTTAAAGATGTTTACTCTATCACCTAATCGATCTCTATTTCAATTCCAACATTACTTCATTCCTATTATATTCAGTGCACCCAGCAAATAAAGCCCTACGTGCACTTTGGAATCTGTTTCTTTGCTTTGTTCGGGGTCTCATTGCTTACATTCTATTTTGTTTCCCCTTAATGTACAAAATCACCAAATTGCACCTATTGCCCAGCTGCTCAGATTCAGATTAGTTTATTGCCATATACACAAGGGTGCAATGAAATTTCTTGCTCATGTGAAGCTTACAGGGTAAACAGTATACTTGGTAATAATAAACAGTAAACAATGGAATGATGCAAAGATAGTATTGCAAACTGAAGTAGTGCTAAAGAAATGCTGAAGTGACAATAACCAAGAGAGGTAGAGGTAAGTCTGAGAATGTGGCAGCACCACCTGGAAGTCTGATAGCAGTGGGGAAGAAGCTGTTTGAGTCTGGTCATCCAGACTTTCAAGCTCCTTGATATTCTCCCAGAATGTGCAAGAGAGAAAATGGAATGGCCAGGGTGACAGGCATCCTTGACGATACTATTAGCCTTTCTGAAGCAACGCACTGTGAAGATGGACCGGATGGAAAGAAGTGACAAGTCTATGATGGACTGGGCAAGGTTTACAACACTCTGCAGGTTCTTTTGGTCCAGAGCAGAGCTATTGCCATACCAGGCTGAGATGCAACCCATCTGGATACTTTCTGGAGCACATCCATAAAATTTCAAGAGAATCCTCTTGGACAATTTCGAGAGAATCTTCTCAGACACCAAAGAAAGTACATACGCTGATGTGCTTTCTTGATCATCACATCAGTATGTAGGGACCAGGTGAGGTTGCTGGTGATTTGGATGCCTCAGAACTTGAAGCTGTCGACCATCTCTACAGCAGCTCCATTGATGAGGGGAGGCTTGTGTTCACCTCCACCACCGCCCCCCCCCCCCCCCGCCCATACTTCCTGAGGTCAACAACCAGCTCTTTTGTTTTGCTGATGTTAAGAACTAGGCTGTTGCTCTGACACCATGATGCAAGGTTTGCAAATCTCTTTCCTGTACCCTGAACTTGTCCTGAGACTTCCATTAATCGATGAGTGCCATGTATCAGGGCCATCCTCCATAATTGACCAGTTAGTTGTCCTTCTATCTATGTTACAACATTCCCCCTTATACCATTGTAGGAATGTATATAATTTATGTAGTAATATGTTTATATATAATTAAGTATGTATAATTGATAGTTGGTCTCTTATCCAGCAGGAATTGCATTGCTTTTGGGGGTTTAACCTTGTTTTGCTGTTTTGATCTTTGGTGGAAGCCATTTTGGTTATTCTCTGTACTGGTTGTGTTTGCAGACATGTGCACTCAGGAGGCTTGAAGAAAATAAATGAACATTTAAAGAACAAATCTCAGCCTCCACCTTTTTGTCTGCTAAGATATAACAATCTTATCCTATCATCTTTGGTACTGAAATGTGAGAGTCCAGAAAACTCCATTCACTGTAAGTTCCTTTGAAATTCACTAGCTGGTCAAATCTGACATTTACAAGCCAATACCAACTCACCTGATCAACCTTTCAATTGGCTCCCTAACGGTAGTGTAGCAGTTAGCATAACACTTTACAGCGCCAGCGACCCGGGTTCAAATCCGGCCACTGTCTGTAAGGAGTTTGTATGTTCTCCTGGTGTCTGCGTGGGTTTCCTCCGGGTGCTCCGGTTTCCTCCCACATTACAAAGACGTACAGGTTAGGAAGTTGTGGGCATGCTATGTTGGCACCGGAAGTGTGGTGACACTTGCGGGCTATCCCCAGAACACTAAGCAAAAAGATGTATTTCACTGTGTGTTTCGATGTACATGTGACTAATAAAGATATCTTATCTTATAAGTCGCAGAAGTTTTCCAACACAGGCAAACTGTTTGACCTAATCAATTGGTATCCTACAGTACCTGATCTCATTCACCCCAAGCACAGATCTATCCATAGTAGGGGAATGATGTACAGTAGTTTGTGAAGATAGATTATCAATTATGGACAGGTCTCTGCACACTGCTGAAATGTAAAGGTAAAAATTATGAACGTGTGCCTTCAGTTGAACCCTGCTTCAGCAACATGCTGAGGAAGTGCAGAGTTTTGTTGGCCTTCCGTATGTGCCCTTATGGTCCAACAATTTTATTGTCTCCTTACCATGAAGCCAGTCTTTTTTTTGGGGGATGGAGAATGCTGGTTGGTGGAGTTGGAGTGGGGAAAACTCCCAGACACATGTAACGGGGCTCCTTTCTGGGAAGGAACATTTTACCTCTATTGTACCTGACGACTCCTTGCAATTTTTCTTTTACTACTTTTATCTTAACAATAACAAAGAAAGGAACTTTTATAAGAAGTTATATGCTCAGGATTTTAATTGTAGCAATGATTAAAGGCCTGACGAAATAAACACAATACTAGAGAGAGGGAGTCACTAAAGTTTTCAGCCATCACAGGGACTTGGTTAAACTTTACAGCAGCTAATGCTCGTTGATTGCTCATTACATAGAGTTTCTCGGAGTGCACGTGTTACAAGCAAAGGCAACACATCCATGCAAATTATAAGATGTATTTTAAATCTTAAAATTAGAATTAGATGATCACTTTTCTTGCTTTCCCGATGGCCATTTGTTTCCGCCAATCTTAGTGCATTATAATAGTCCAGCCAGTTGTACATTTTTTCCAATCATGGTGATGTATGAGATTAGCCTTTAACATCATCAATTAGATATTAATTTACTGCATCTGATGTTGCATTGGATATGCCATATGTACTGTGTTAAGTACAAATGTAAACTGATTGCTTTTAAGACAGGTGTCTTAACTGATTGACTTTTAATTTAAACATGAATACCTATACCATAAATTCCACTAATAATTTAGGTATTACGGAACTAACTTGTATTTTTAAGTCAACTGGAGCACATTATATGTTTAAATCAGTTACATTTGAAAATATGTCAAACAAAAAAAAAGCTTGAGAGAGATAAATTCTTGCATTCCTCCTCAGGACATCCCATTGTGCTTTGAAGCTAACAAAATAATTTTTTTGAACTGTGGGCATTATTCTTTCCATTATACAATTGTTTGAATCACATGCATTGCTTTATGAGCCAATCCTTCTCTATTTCAGTTTCAGTACCACTTCATTTCTATTATTTTGAATGTATCCTGTAAACAAAACCCTATTTGCCTTTGGAGACACAAGAGTCTGGAGATGCTGGAATCTGGAGCAAAAAAAACAAACTGCTGGAGGAACACAGCAGGTCAAGTAGCATCTGTGGGTGGGGGGAAGGAATTGTTGACGCTTTGGGTCGAGGCCTTGCATCAGGACTGACGGTACCTTTTTGTTTTATCTTGTCAAGCAATTTGCAGACAGCAGAATTCCATAGATGGCCACATCATAATAACCAGATCATTGACCAGCTACTAACTTGGGATTCGTGCTAAAAGTCCTGTCATGCCATTATGTTACACATGCCTTTGTTCATTCCATTGACTTCTGACCAGTGATGAATTTGTTGGTGCATTTATTTTACTGGTGTTGGTTGAGGGATAAAGATCGGACAAGACTTCCAAGAAAACTCTTCCAAATAATGACAGGAGCTCTTCTTCCATAAGTGTGAGAGGATAAATATTTTAAGAGTCATGGAGTTATAGAGCATAGAAACAGGCTTTTAAGCCTATCATATACATGCTGATCATCGGACTTACCTACACTAATCTGATTTACCTGCATTTGATCCATAGCCTTCTATGCCTTGGCAATTGAAGTACTTACCTAAATGCTTCTTAAAATGTTGTGAGAGTACCTGCCTTCACCAGCTCCTTAGGTAGCATGTTCCAGATTCCAACCACACTGTATGGTAAAACATCCACCCTCAGATTCTCTCTAAACCTTCTACCTCTCAGCTTGTACCTGTACCCTTTTGTTTTAGATATAACCACCATGGGGCAAAGATTCTTACTATCTACCATATATATCCCCCTGATAATTTTGTATATCTCCAACAGGTCACCCTCAGCCATCTCTGCCCCACGGAAAAACAGAGTTTATCCAGTCTCTCCTAATAATTGAAATGCTCCAATCCTGGCAACATCCTGGTGGATCTCCTTTGCACTGTCTCCAGTATGCTCATCCAAAACAAGGCACTTCTGACAGTGCACTATATTGTCAGCTTAGATTTTTGTGTCAGCTTCTGGAGTGGAATCTGTATCCAATACCTGACATGCAGAACTCTGCAGAAAAGAGCCTTGCACTAAGCGATAGGTGATACTGCAAAGTATTCAAAAGTGCAGTATGCTTTTTTTTAAAACTTGAAAATCATTATTTCTTTAGAAACAAAAAAGCAGCAGATGGTGGAAATCTGAAATAAAAACAGAAAATTCTAGAAGCACTCAGCAGGTTAGGCAGCATCAGCAGAAAGAGGAGGAGTGTGAATAGTTCAAGTCGATGACTTTTCAAGAATAATGTTTTGTTGGTTTACATTCCAATCTAAATTCAGCTTCCACTGGAATAGGAACAGATGGGGTTAGTTTCCAAGAGGCATTGATGCTTGTAGTCCATCCACTTAGTATCCACCCACCAAATTGTACTCAATGCCTACCAAAGCAATAGGTAACTTGGAAGCAATTTGAGACCTCCTTGAAATTCTGGACATGGAGTAATGGACCGCTTTCATCTTTGCTGCACATTACAGTGGGTAGATAATGTGCATTAATGCACATTATTAAATTCAACTCTCTTTGGATGAAAGTAGTGCATTAGATGAAGAATAAAGAATGAAATGCACCGGTCCCAAATTCCACTGAGATTATCCCACTCTCATGTCTTAACACTGATGCGAAAATTTCTCCCAAAAATAGGCAGAACCAGATTCTGTTTGGTTTCATGTTCCTTAACCATGTTTTGCTGGTTTCTAGCAGGACTTGTGACAGGGTGCTGGGAAACTGTCAGAGAGTTTTAGATTCTCATGTGCAAAATGAAGGAGCTGGTCATTGACTTCAGGAAGCGGGGTGGAGTACACACCCCTGTCTGTATCAATGATGCTGAGGTGGAAAAGTTGAGAGCAAGTTCCTTGGTGTGACAATCACCAACAATTTGTCCTAGTCCGGCCACGTGGACGCTGACTCTTACTAATCTTTACAGATGCACCACAGAAAGGATCCTATCTGGATGCATGACCACTTGGTATGGCAACTGCTCTCCCCAGGACCACAAGAAATTGCAAAGAGTTGTGAACACAGCCTAGCCCATCATGCAAACCAAGCTCCCCTCCACTGATTCCATCTATACTTCCTGCTCCCTCAGGAAAGCAAGCTAACATAATCAAAGACCCCTCCCATCCCAGTCATTCTCTCTTCTCCCCTCTCCCATTGGGCAGAAGATACAAAAGCTTGAAAGCGCATACCAGCAGTACCAGAAACCTCTACTGTTCACCTGCAAGATGCTGCATTCTTGGTCACTAACCCAATGCTCCTGTGGTTTCCCTTACATGTCATGTAAGCTGTGATATTCGGAGCTGGAGACTAGATTTTACATTATCTGGTAACCCTACCCTCTTGGGGAGCCTGTAATGATTAAGAACTGATATTTGCTCTTTCCTGCTTGTGTTACAATGGTGATAGTTGCTCTGTTGAACACTTAATGACCTATTTGAATCATTGAGGATTATTCCAATCTTTGGTAGCTTGGAAAGAACCCAAGGCTATGGTGACCTTAACAGGTGACCTGTGGTGGAAGTTATCCAGTTCCTTGCAGATACAAACTTCGTTCTTTGTTTTCCTGCTGGAAAAGGCATTTGTGACATTGCTTCCTTTGGTTCCTTTTCAATATTGATTCCAAATGGTTTCTGCTGGATATGTGCATCTATTTTTGAAGTAAAGATAGATACAAAAGTACATATTTGGAGTAGGGAATCAAACCACATTTTTTCTTGTGCAATACTAGAGAAACAAAGGACTGCAGATTGCTGGAATCTAGATACAAAACACGATGGTGCTGGAGGAACTCAGCAGGCAAGGCAGCATCCATGGAGAAAAGCACAAACTGGAGGAACAGCAGCTCATTTTCCATCTTGGAACTCTGCAGTCTAACGGCATGAACATTGAATTCTCCCACTTTAAGTAATCCCCACAACCCCCCCGCCAACCCCCCCATGCTACTTTTCTTCCCTTTCCTAGCCTCTCGCTCTTTTCTACACCTTTTTTTTTCTCTCCTTACCTTTGACCCATCCCCTGGTGGGTCTGCTCTCCCCTCCTCCCCTGCACCTGCCGATCACTACCTTTGACCTGCATCTACCTATCACCACCTTGTGCCCACCCCGTACCCCCTCTTTTGTCCACCTATCACTGCTCTGCTTTTCCCTCCCTATATATTGGGCTTCCCCTTTTCCCGTCTTCAGTCCTGAAGAAGGGTCCTGACCCGAAATGTTGATCACCTGCTTTTCTCCACGGATGCTGCCTGGCCTGCTGAGTTCCTCCAGCATCATCGTGTTTTTCATTTTTCTGTGTAAATTTAGTTGGGAAGGACCAGGTTCTAATTTTTGGAAGCAAAAGTCTCCAACACAGAATCTAGCAGCATCTTATTGAAAAACAAAAATGCGGAAAAAATACCCACCCAATCAAATGTTGCATTTCAAAAACCGAGCATTAGTCTACTTGTAGTCCAGCATAGATTTAGCTTTCATCACTTGCTTTATATGAATCAGTTGAGAACACAGTGCTTTTCCCACAAGAAAATTGGAGTATAGTGTTTGTGTTCACTTAGGTACATCATAAAGTGAAGACGACCAGAAAATTGTACATCATGTTCCCTTGGAAAGAATCCAAAGTTAAAGATCACTCCTCATTTTCTCATCTGCTGTTCATTCTGTACTACCATTAAAGGTACTGAAACTTACTTTGAGAAAGTGGAATGTGTTATCCTTAGGCATCGCAGACGACATCATCTACGGTCAGGTGTCTAAACCAGCCTTTTATCCACTGGGTGTATTTATTCGAGCAGAATGGGAACGGTTTTTCTGCCAGATGGTTAACTGAGACACATATCTGGACATTGCAGTAGTCTGTTATCACAGCTGTATCACAGGTTTAAACTATAATTCTCCAAATAAGCACAACGAAGACCTTATTTTGTAGGCAAACCTAATGCTTTCATTTTCACGGAAAGGCTGGCACTCAAAAATAACAATCAATGAAGATCAAAAACAAAACTGGCAGATGCTGGAAATCTGAAATAAAAATAGAACACACTGGAAATACTCAGGTCATGGAGCATCCGTGGAAAGAGAAGCAGAGTTTACATTTCAGAGAGTAACTGTTTCTATTTCCACAGATGCTGCCTGCCTTGCTGAGTGTTTCCAGCATTTTCTGTTTCTAACTCAAGTATAAACCACCTAGCTCCAACCCTCTCTCAATTCAGTACCCCTTCAAATGCTTGTAAACTCAGTTGGTGCATCATACATTATTTACTTTCTTTTTGGCTTGTACTCTGTTCCATTCACAGTGAATTGCAGCTTGAATGCACAAATTTCTGACTCTGAGGTGAGTCTGTTAGTCATTGAACCAAGGCTGAGATTATTAAATTTCTCCTCTGCTGCCTCCATAAATTCCCTACCTTCTGGGCAATTCAGGAGCTGTGATGAGATGTCTCTTGCATCGTGAATGTTTATATTCCTGTTATTTGCACTGGTTTATATTCCTGTTATTCCTTCAAAATCCATTCTTTGTACAATACAATTCAGGAGCTGTGATGAGATGTCTCTTGCATCGTGAATGTTTATATTCCTGTTATTTGCACTGGTTTATATTCCTGTTATTCCTTCAAAATCCATTCTTTGTACAATACTTACTCTGAAGTTCATCATACAGTATATTATTTGTTTGTACACAGTGGCAAAACTACAGATTTCAGTCCAAATGTTCTGCAATAGTCGCCATTGGTATACACCACAGTAATTTCCCATACATTAATTCCTAAATTTATGATAGGGAGGTACTCCTGTAAACCATGTTGTTAAGCAAAATTTTGCAAATCGAAAAGGCTGGTTGAAATACATTATAAATATTGTGTTCTTCTGTGCATTAAGTGATGTGCTATTTGTTATAGTTAAAAAAAAACAAAGATGTGTATCCCAAAGAGTCAACAACATTGCAGCAAAAACTTGTTAATCAACTGTTTATATATCAAGGAACTACTGTATTAGATCAAGAAAAAGATAAATCTAATTTGAAAGGTTGAAGGCTATTTTTTTTCGTGGTTACAGTCGCAATATTGTGAATGAAGCTGCTGATTATTTATGGAAGATCACTGGCATTATATCTGTTTTTTCATGCTGAAAGAGTGAGGCTCTTTGCCCGTTGATAGATGCCAGGGTTTTGTTGTGAGATAACGAGCCACAGATTTATTTGACGTATGAACGGATGCTGCAAATATTGGAGTGAATTGGTACTTACTAGTCATTAGTAAAGTGGAAAGAATGTCAAATAAAAGTAACCACAGGTGGTTTATTATATTTTTTCTAAACTCTGAGGTGTAGGGGTATGTTTGTTGTAATAATTCTCAAAATGGATAATTCTATGTTCATAAAATACCACACGTTCAATGTTTTCAGTGGGTGTTTATACTATGGTGCCGAAATGTGATTTAAAACCCCTCAATCTCATGGCTATTTTTTTAAATATATCAAAATTGAAGATTCTTCCTCTAAGGATTTTACTTCATCCATTGTTTAGATCTTGCTCAATACTTATAGCGTACAGGAGTTACCTATTTGCTCTCTCTGATCTGTCAGTGATGTTGGTATCTACTGAATTGACCCACTGAATTCCCCCAGCTCTTGTTGGAGTGTTGTCAGTTTGTGGACTCATGATGAGCCCTATTAACAACATCATAAGTCAAATCCCCTAGATTAGCTGTGGATGCTTTTTGGAAGCATTTTCAATCTTCCTGTCCTCCCTGCATGTCGAAGCACTAACAATGAGTGGTTAAAGTGGACTCAGTGGAAAGTATTGATGAATTGCACTGTATAATTCTTGGTCTTGTGCAACTCCACTGTCTCCCTGATAGCGCAGTTGTGTATCTCTGACCCATGGAGAGAATGCAGTTGGCCAAGTCTATCATACAGACTGAACCCTGACGTTTGAGTTTTTACTCTTGCACTGTTCTCAGTCTTCACTTTACTTTCTAATTTGTATTGGATGAGGCTGAATCTTTTGAGTCTCTGTCAGTTGTATCTAGCAGTGGAGTGAGGTGTGATTTGATACCCGAGAAGGAGTGCTGCAAGCTGGTCATATTTGATCGATCCTCCACAACCTGTTTCTTCAACTTCTCCTTCACCAGGAGAACTGACCCTCCCAACTTCCCCTTTGGAAGCTGGGTGGTGAGGGGAGATAAACTTCCATTGCTCTTCATAAATTGCTCAGACTGAAAGGGTGTGACCTTATGCAGTTTGCTGACACACCTTCCTCTGACAAAAATAGATCTTTAATCCCTCAATCAAACAATCCATGGAAGTGTACAAGCCTGCATGTTTCTCTTCTCGTCACTTTAAATGGCTGTTGATGTGGAAGAAGTGGCCCAGCCCTTTTCTATAATGGACAATGTGAATGTGTTGAAGTAGGCAGGCAGCCACTTCCACATTGGAACTGCACTTGAAAAACATACCAGAAGTGCCAAACATATCTACTAGCTCGTGCTAGGCAAATAGGAAAATCATCTCTACCACTCTTAAGAGATCACTAGACTGGTTGGTAGATAATTCATTCTGTTTGTACGATGTCTTAAGACAAATCAGTGTAGTTATACACCTGCTTCAAAATTGGATCTTTTTGTGCAGCTCTATTTCCATTTATTGTCCACTGCTAATAAAGTAAAAATGTTTTGTTCTTTCTTGTGGCCCATTAATGGGGTATCTCAGCAAGGCCTTTGCTGTGGTGTTTTGTGTTTGATGCTCTACATTCCAAATTGAAGTTCTGTGGAGATAGTAGTATGGTCACCTCTGTATCCATGATGGAGCTCTCATAGGAATGTCAGATTTCGGATCTAGTACAAAGAGCAGAGGCTTGTGGTCAGTAATGAAGAAAGAACTGATGAAATGTTCTCATTCCTAATATAATCGGTACTGTCTTCTTTGCAATTTGTATTGTTTTTCCACTTTTGGTCAGTGTACAGCTTGTGTACACCATAGGTTTCTTGTGGACATAAGTGATCATTGCTCCATTCCCATAGTTGGAAGTAGCACAAGCCAGTTTCAACACATTATTGGTGGCATAATGTACTAAAAATAATTTGCCATTGAGGCTCTCCTTGCACAAATCGTGAGTGTTTTGCTGATCCCTACTCCTGAACATACTTCGTGTTCAATCGTTGGTGAAGTGGGCTTAATACTGTAGTAAAGTTGGATGGCAATCTGGTGTAATGTTGAACCATCCATAAAAGTGATCTGAACTCTGTTTTTTGTGTTCCTTGGTTATGACAATGGCCTCGAATTTGTCCTTTATTGGCTGTAACCTATTTTCATCCATTCACAGACCTAAATAAATTACCTCCTCTGGATGAAGGCAGATTTGCTTTTAATACATCAGGCAAGGGTTTGGTTTATAATAGATCAGCCTGGCATCTGGTTTTAATATAGACATGAGCTTTATTTCCCTCCCTGCCCATGTGTGAATCCCTAAACATGTCCTCATATATTATTGCAGAAGCTGCTCCAACCCAGCTGTGATGTATTTATACTGAATACTTTTTCCAATCCATCCTTAACATTTTTGTAATTCATTCAAGGGATGGGCTTCACACTTTGAGCCAACATTTAACTAAGAGTTCCCTAATTGCCCTTGAGAAGTTGCTGGTGAACTGCCTTCTTGAACCACAGCAGTCCTTGAGGTGTGGGTATAATGATAATGCTGTTAGGGAGGTAGGTTCCAGGATTTCCAGGAAGGAATGGCAATATATTTCCAAGTCAGGATAGTGTGTGGCTTGGAGGAGGACATCCTGCTGGTGGTGCCCCATGCTTTTGCTGCCCTTGTCCTTCTAGCTGGTAGAAGTCAAAGGTCTGGAAGGTGCTGTCCAAGGAGTCTTGGTGAAATGCTGCAGTGTATCTTGTCGATGGTTTAACCAATCTTTTCCTGGTGAGGTCTGTGGGTCTCAATAATATATAGCCTTGCCTTTTGTCCATAATAAAAACCACTCATTCCCCTTGTCCCAATGTCCTAGGGTCACACCAGAGTACATTCTTATTTTAAAATTCTTTTATCAATGGTACTTGATTAAACCTCTGATTATAAGTGTCACAACCTATTGGAGAACTGTTTTCTACTGTGTCAATATTCATATCAATGTCGTGATTATTGTTCCTTGGTTTAACTTTGAAATCGCTGTAACTACCAATATTTAGTTTTGCAATGTTCACCTACCTCAGTTTGTGTAAACCTCCCTTTTGTGGTATTCCATTGTGCTTAATTCCTTTCCACTGAGACTTTACGTGACGACCACCATTCCGGGTCCTTGTGTTCTGTCTGGCCTTGTTTACAGAAGTGAGGTGCCCTTCTTGCAAAGTGAAAGCATCTAACAGTTCTAAACTAACAGGTTTGAGCTGTGGTTCTCCTGTAAAGGTAACAAGGCTTCCTGCCATAGCCACTTTTCAAGCCATGTGTGTTCACATAATATTGACATGATGTTGCAGCTCATGCCTTTTTTTTATCTCCCTTTGATCCATATGCTGCACTTACACTTATTTATTGGGCTGGTCAAAACTTCTTTGCATTTTTAGAGACCATTTCCATGGACATAGCTGGAGATCTTGTATGTTTAGTTACTTGGACTGAATATATTTATTCATAAGACCACACATGAATCTCTCTCTGTGTCTAAACCAAAAATACATCAATGCAGCCATATGTTTTTCAGAACAATCAGATTGTTACTAATTGTTTCCCTTGACCTCCGATTGTGAGTCTGGAACTTGTAGCTCTTCATGATTTCTGTCGGTGCTGGGTTAAACCACCTAAAGATCCTGATGTGTCTTGACAAGGATGAACGTGGAGAGGATGTGGCTTGAGATAGAACAGAGGTAATCTCTGAGTGCCATGCATTGTCTGAACTCTCCTTAAAGGGCAGTGTAGAAGCTGAATCTATGAGGTGGAGGTAGATAGATGACCAGGGGATGAAAAGCTGCCATGGATAGCTGGGCATGCAAGGTTGAATTTGCAATCAGATCAAATGTGATTTGGTTGAATAGCAGAGCAGACTTGAGTGGCCTCTCCTGCTTTTAACTTGTATGTTTGTATAACATTGTTGACCTGATGCCCTGGGCCATACATTTGTTGATATCATTTATTTCCAATTAACAGTTTTCATGCATTTTCCCCCTCCCATTCACATCTGCTGTCACTGCTCCAGATACTGAACCATGAATCTTCTCTGGATGTAGATCACAATCCCATCACTGCCATCCCTTCCCACTCCTTCCAAAATATGTGTTTGTCTTTACTACAATTCCTTGTTGTCAGTCCCTGTAATCGGGATTTCAGCCCTGTCTTTATGAACACCACAAATGATATCTATTCTGATGAACATGATGCACCATCATTGCTCTGCCCACATTGTACTGGATTGACAGCCTAGATTGGCAAAAATAACTTGCATTTTTAGTCTATAATATTGCAGACTGTCTCAAAGTGCTTTACAAGTGTGATTCTGAATTGAAGCATGAAAGAACCATTAGGCTACGTGATGAGAAGCTGAGCCAAAGTTTGAAGGTGGTGTGGGGGTTGAGTGGTGGCTGTTGGTTGATGCTGGGTGATTGTGTAGTGTAAAGAGACAGAGGTGGTTAAGAAGTATTTACAAAAGGAATTCCAGAACTTAGGGCATAGGGAGCTGAAACCACAACTTTCTGACTTGGAGGCAAGAAAGCTACTATTGAGCCATGACGGACATACTTCTTTTATGAGAATTTGGCAAAAATGAGTGGGTTATTTGGCTTTGGAAACTTGCTGGTTCATGATTTGTACATTTACGAAACTCATTAAAGAAGTCGACTGCATGACTTTCTGCTGGAAAAAACATTTTTTTTGCTGATGTATATTGTTTGGCATTTACTACAGATGCTGTTTTGGAAGTGCAATGGGATATTTCCTTTGTGTTTTAGTGTTATTTCTTTAAATAGGAAGATTACCTCAAGTTGCTTGCACTAAATCTGCACGTTTTAAAGCATTTTCCTGGCAAGGCCAGCGTTTATTGACTATTCCTAATTGCCCTTGTGGTGAGCCACCACCTTGAACCACATGGTCCTTCTGGTGAAGGTGAACCCTTGGTGCTAAGGGGTGGTTGGGGGGTTTAGTGGGACAAGTTCCAGGATTTAGATCCAGTGATGAAGAACCAGTGATATATTTCCCCGTTGGTGTGTAGATCAGGGGGACCCTGCGGGTGGCAGTATTCTATGTGCCACCTGCCCATCCTTCCAGTTGGTAGAAGTCATTGATGTCAGAGTAGCCTAGATGAGTAACTGCAATGCACTTTGTGGACGGCACACACTGCAGCTGCTAAGTTTCAGATGGTGGATGGGGTGCCAATCAAATGGGCTGCTTTCTCCTGATTAATGTCAAGCTGCTTGAGTGTTGTAGGAGTTGCACATGTCAGCAAGTGTAAGTAATCCATCACACTTCTAACCTGCCTTGTAGATGGTGGAAAAAGTGTCAAGAGGGACCTGCTTTTGCAGTCACAGTGTTTGTGTAGCTGGTTCAGTTGAGTTCCTCATCAATAGTGACCTCCTGAGTGTTGATGCTGTGAACCTCAATGATGGTAAAGGTCATTGAATTTAAAGGGTTAGTGATTAGATGGATTATTCCATCTGCATTTTTGGCTGAACGTGTTTGTGAATGATTCAGCCTTATCTTTAGCCCTTGTGCTGAGCCCTGCCACCGTGGAGGATGGGGATTTAGTTGAGTCTCTTCTCATTAGTGTAATTGTCCATCACCAATCATTGATTAGATGTGGCTGAATCACAGAGCTTTGATCTGACCTATTGCTTGTGGGATTGCTGATCTCTGCTTTTATTTTGGGATCTGCCTTGTGTTGTATACCCCTACCAAAATTTGGATCCAATTTTGGAAGTGGAAGGCTGCGCATGGACGATATTATAAATTTGTATTTATCCCAGGATGGGTTTCTCTCTAGTCCACAAAGAAAAAAACTTACTACAAGAAAATGTGCAATTAGTTTTTTTGTAGAAATTGGAATAGAGATGTGGAGATATAAATGCTTAAGGTTTTTAAGGTGTTGGGAGGAGATGATTGAATGTTATTTTTAAAAAAAACATTCTTTGGGTTTGTATGAAGTACAGAGTACAAAAGCAAGGAAGTTATGTTGATCTTTATAAACCATTTGTTAGTCGGACTATTGTCCCCTGATTTGGGCACCACAGGTCAGGATGTGAGAGCTGAAAGAGAATGCAGAGATGAAGCTGTATAGTTACTGGCATGAGGGCCTCCATTAATGTGCAGAGATTAGTAAATCCTACTGTAGAGCAAAAATAGATTTAACAGCGATGTTCAAAATTATGGTGAGTGCATGAGGAGAAATTGTTTCCAAAAGTGATGTGGTCGGCAACCAGAAGATGCAGACTTGATGCAACTAGTAAAAGAATTGGAAGAAAGATTAGGTTTTTGTTTAAACAATTGAATGCATTGATGGAGAAGGTAGTAGTTGCTGATTCGTATACAGTAAAATTCTGATCGTTCATTATACAATGGCTTGGAAATCCAGATGATTCAGCATCTGGTTATCTTGTGATATTTCCTGCACTCCCTTTAAACCTATTGTTTGATTTTTTTTTTCCTGTGGTCCCTTTAAATTCACTGGATCCCTGTTTCCGGTGTTCCCTTTAAACTCTACGGGGTCCTGCTTCCCGTGCTCCCTTTAAACACACCGAGGCCCCATTTCCTGTGCTGCCTTTGGAGTCACCGGGGCCCCCTTTCCCACGCTCTCTTTAATCTTACTGGGTTCACTGGAAAATTTATTGTACTACTGTGTAACATCTAAAAGAAAGTGATTTAAATGTGCGTCGGGGCATTAATAGGAATAACATCCAATAGTCCGGATAATCTGCCGTTGCAGTACCACAAAGCCCTGAGTGTGCAGGATTATCAGAGCTTTATTGTGGTAACTTTTAAAAGCCAACAATGGATTGAATGATGTCCTCCAGTGCTGACTGTGACTCTGAAATATGTTTACTGATACTTTACATCTATTGTCGAAGCAATGTATTTGTATGCAAGCACTTGCAGGCAGGACATATTCTGTTGGTTAAGCATCTTCCTGTAAGGCTTATAGTTTTAAATAAATATCAAGGATCTTGTGTACCACGAGGTCCTATATTGGAGTTGGCAATGCCACTGATTAAACATTTGGCTTATGTATATGTCATTTCCCAACCCACAATTCTAACAATGAAGGAAGTAATCAATTTTAAATAGATTAAATGCCTGCTGTAAAGTAATAGACACAAGAATGCTGGAGGATTCTGTTAAGTATGAGATTTTATAAATGGTAAATTCTAAACCAATACTTGCATTTATTCAGGCTAATTCCAGAACTAAGTCAGGCTTCAGCCCTTAAAAGAACACTGAAGCTGTCCTTAATGAAGTTACAAATGATATCCTTTGTAACTGTGATCAGTCTTTCAGACAGCAGGGGTTTCCTCACTAGAGTGTTATATCCAAATATATATAACTGAATAAAGCAGTACCTCTGGAAAAAAAATGCTCTTATTCTGAAGTGATTTCATTTTGAGACCACAGTTGGAAATGAGAGGATCAGAGAAGATCTCTCTCTCTTTTGGTGGAATGTATTACATTTAGAAACACTGACATAATATTCCCTTAAGATAAAGAACAGTGGTAATAAATGAGGTGGTAAATTGAAACACCATCTCAGAAATAAAATAAGTTTTAAAACCTGGCCAGTTTTAACAACGATTATATGACAAATGGTTGCAGGTGGAGATGCTGTTTATTGCACCGGTCAGTGTCATTTATACGTTTGCTGCTGTGAAGCAAACTCAAAATTGTAAAATAAGAAATGGATTCAGTTGGATGTTTTGCTGCTTGCATTTTAAAATAAATGATGGAATTGAGTTTCAGGATTGCCTCTTCAATGCTCCTTATGCTGAATGAATGTGCACTCACACAAAATCTTGATAATGTGAATGGAATTTATTAGCAGCAGCTCCGATGTCCATGTGTTCCCTTGGTGCCCATTTATAGAGAAACAAACCAAAGACTCTTTCCCAGTCAAATGATTCATGGTGCCATTGGCCAGTCTTCCTCTGATGGCTTTCTTTTGCTATGGTTTTATTCCATTTCTCAGAGGTACAATGCTGCTTTACTGTGGTCTCCTCCACCAACTGAAATTACCACTATATTTTCTATAAACCTTTCACATGTTTTCCTGTATGTCAGTGTTAACCAGAACCAGTCATCACCACCTAATTGTGCATGCTTCCAGCCATTTACTTTGGCTCTCAAGAGTCTTTTATTTCCTTGCAAAATTTTACTGAGTTGTTTTGTTAGGCAACTGTTTGGTGAAGCACTGAATTATATGCCTTTAATTTTGGGGAAACTTGCATCTGGTTTAATGTTCATTCCGGTTATTTTATGAAGAGAGCCTCTTTTTGCTCTAAGCCACAGACATTTACAAAATATATTTGAATTGTATTGGATTCGTACATTCCTATAAATATGGATTGCAGTGTGACTAATCTACCCAAGTAAATTATGTGTTTTTAAATCTAATAGAATAATAATCGATGTCTGACGGTGCTCAAAAGTACGCTTCTCTAGGCATTTATGTTTGCATAAAGATGGGGCCAAATCTTATGGGAAATACAATAGGGTGTTTACAAGATATACCATTATTAATGCAGAGATCAACCTGCAAGATCAGGAGAAGGTGCCACGAACACAACATATGTAACAGAAACAATGACGGGCTGTGTGCCTACAGTCTGTACTGTAATTTATAATTGCTGACTTTCTACCATTTTCTTGTCCTGTACTTTGATCATCGATGCCTTCAATATCCAAAATCTTAAGTCTTAACTGTCCTCAACAGTGCAATCTTCTGATGTAGAGAATGCCATAATTCACATCCATTTGAGTTGTGAGTATCCATAACATATTGCTTGATTGATATCACCTCACCATTAGCTCTGATACATATGTTATCATGTCCTTGGCTTACCAAGAGTTTGGAGAACTTACTGGATTTGCACATTAATTAAACTCCCCACTTAAAGTAAGTGCTTGTTCCATGGTGGGGAGTTTAATTAATATCTGAATGAAATATATGTATATCTTAATGAAACAGCACAAGTGAAGGCCATCTTGCCCATGTTATTGGTAAAACTATTCAATAATCTCACTTCCCTGCTCTTTTCCCAAAGTCCTGCAGTATCGTCTTCCCTTCAAATATTTATTTTATCTTCCTTAAAATGTTAAGGTTGAATGTTGCCACTGTTTTGAGGCAGTATTTTCCAATTCACAATGCATTGTGTAAAGTAGTTTTTCCTTAGGTCACCTAAGGGCAGGTCATAGAGGACAGGAAGGGAGTAGGTGCAGGGTTTTCAGGACAGAGATTGGGAGGTGGGAGCAAAGTATTAAAGGCAAGGATATTGCTTATGAAGGATCCCAATCCAAGACTCCATTTCGAAGACTTAATTATCCACGGCGTGCCCAACAATGATTGCTCCCACGACAACTAATTTTCCCCAAATGCTGCAAAAGGAAGTATTGCATCAGGAATTGCATTATTCCTTGTATAACTAATGTGGGATTCCGGGCATGGATCTGGCACCTGGCCCAAGGGAGTTAGGGTGGCACACTATGCCACTTCAATGCATCTTGTACAGCAATTTCGTCATCCAGATGTAAAGTACTTTTTAACCTTTGTTGTCTTTTTCAACTTACATCATCCTTTATTCTCTCATAATAAATATAATTTAAAGCACCATAAGAGATGAGTATGAAGAATTATTTCTTATGAGGGAAGTACATCTTTAAACAGGGCATGAAACTGAGTTTGCTGAGTCATCCTCACCCAGTTTGGCTTTAGTTTTATGAAGGGAAGACGATACTGCAGCGACCAGAGAGCGGAGAGTGCCGGAAATTAACGAGGAGCGATTTTTTTTTTCTTTCTAGCGTTCGGGATAGCGGCGAGTGACTGCGCAGGCACGTGACGTCACTCGGCAGGGCGCGGGCGATTTAAAAGTCGAAGGGTTACCTTCAGTTTTTCTTTCCAGCGACCAGAGAGCGGAGAGTGCCGGAAATTAACGAGGAGCGATTTTTTTTTTTCTTTCTAGCGTTCGGGATAGCGGCGAATGACTGCGCAGGCGCGTGACGTCACTCGGCAGCGCGCGGGCGATTTAAATAGCAGACCAACATATCTAGCGGGCAGCGTTGGAGCGGGCAGCTGGGTGAGAGGGAGCAGAGTGGGTTAGGCTTTGGCTCAACGGGCTTCGGCGAGAGCGGGAAAGAGGCGAGACTAATAGAGAGGGGGTAAGTTATTAGTTTATTTGTTGAACTCAGTGGTATTCAGCAAGATGCATCTGGGGTTGGTCTTATGTTTGGAGTGTCAGATGTGGGGACCCTGGGAGACTACCAAACTCCCCGATAACTAAACCTGCGCAAAGTGCACCGAGATGCGGCTCCTCAAGGAAAGGATTGAGAGTCTGGAGCTGCAGCTCGATGACCTTCGGTTGGTTAGGGAGAGCGAGCAGGAAATAGATAGGAGTTATAAAGAGTTTGTAGACAGCACCTCTGTGGCGGTCCCCCTCAAAAACCGATATCTCATTTTAGATTCGGTTGGAGAGGATGACCTGATAGAGGAAGACCTCAGCAACCGGGACCTTGGCATCGTGCCTGGTACTGTGGTCCAGCGGAGGAAGCGAAATGCAGTGGTTATTGGGGATTCTATAGTAAGGGGTACGGACAGCAGATTCTGCGATACCGACAATGAGTCTCGGATGGTGTGTTGCCTCCCTGGTGCCAGGGTACGGGATATCACAGACCGGGTCCAGAATATTCTGAGGGGAGAGGGTGAGCAGCCAGAAGTCTTGGTACATGTAGGTACCAATGACATAGGTAGAAAAAGAGAAGAGGTCCTGAAGGAGGAATACAAGGCATTGGGGAGAAGGTTGAGAAGTAGGACCTCAAGGGTAGTAATCTCAGGATTACTACCTGTGCCACGTGTCAATGATAGAAAGAATAGAAAGCTCTGGCAGATGAATGCGTGGCTGAGTGACTGGTGCAGGGGGCAGGGCTTCAGATTTTTGGATAATTGGGACCTTTTCTGGGGGAGGCATGACCTATTCGCTAAGGATGGGTTGCACCTAAACTCCAGAGGTTCCAATATCTTGGCGGGAATGTTTGATTTAGTTGTAGGGGAGGGTTTAAACTGATATGGCAGGGGGATGGAAACCAGGATGTTAGGTTACAAGATGCTAAGGTAAAGGAGGGAGTTTATAGAAACAAGTCCAATGAGGATGGCAAGAAGGACAGGCAGGTGAGAAGTCAGGATAATTTGCTGAATAATAGAAGTACAACAAGTCAGGATGTTAGGATACAGAATGTTAGGATAGGGGATGAGGTATATAGGAACGTCTAAGGTAGTATGTAGTGAAGATGGTAAGAAGGATAGACAGGTGGAAAGTCAGGATAATCTGCTGAACAATAGAAGTACAACAAAATTAATAGCAGATACCGGACTAAACGTACTGTATTTAAATGCACGTAGCATTAGGAATAAGATAGATGACCTAGTGGCACAACTACAGGTTAATAAATACGACATTGTGGCAATCACCGAGTCATGGCTTTATGACGGATGTGATTGGGAACTGAATGTCCAGGGGTACATAGTGTACAGGAAGGATAGGCGGGCAGGCAGAGGGGGAGGTGTGGCCATGATGGTTAGTAGTGATATAAAATCGATAGAAAGGAAGGATATTGGGTCAGAGGAGGTGGAATCCTTGTGGGTGGAGCTAAGGAATAGCAAGGGTAAAAGGACAATGGTAGCAGTCATATATAGGCCCCCTAATAGCAGTCAGCAAATGGACGATAAGTTGCAGTTTGAGATAGAAAAAGCATGCCGGAGTGACAATGTGAAGATAATTATAGGGGATTTTAACATGAAGGTGGACTGGGAAATCCAGAATGGCGGTAGTACTCAGGAGAGGGAGTTTGTGGAATGTCTAAGGGATGTTTTTCTAGAGCAACTTGTTGAAGAGCCCACCAGGGGATCGGCTGTTTTGGATTGGGTGCTGTGTAATGAACCGGAGGTGATTAGGGAACTAAAGGTAAGGGAACTAAAGGTAAAGGAACCACTGGGAACCAGTGATCACAATATGATTGAGTTCAGTTTCAAGTTTGAGAAGGAGAAACTGGTAACTGGTGTATCGATATTTCAGTGGAACAAAGGAAATTACAATGGTATGAGAGAGGAGTTGGCCCTAATTGATTGGAAGAGTAAGCTGGCTGGAGGGACGGCAGAGGAGAAATGGAAGGAATTTCTACAGGAAATAAGGAAATTTCAGGATAGATATATTCCAAGAAAAAAGAAGGTTTTTAATGGAAAAAAGGCACAAATGTGGATAACGAGAGAGGTGAAGGCTAAAATAAAAGCAAAAGGGGCGGCGTACAAAGAAGCAAAAATTAGTGGCAAAACAGAGGACTGGGAAGCTTTTAAAAACCTGCAGAGAGAAACTAAGAAGGTCATTAGGAAAGGAAAGAGGAATTATGAAAGGAAGTTGGCGGATAACATTCGAAAGGAAACCAGGAGTTTTTTTAAATACATAAGGTGTAAAAGAGAGACACGGGTTGATATAGGACCAATTGATAACGGTGCAGGAGCTATTATAATGGACGATAGAGAGATGGCAGAGGAATTGAATGAATATTTTGCATCGGTCTTCACCGTGGAGGACATCAGCAATGTGCTGGTTAGTCAGGAGTCTCACGAAATGGAATTGAGTTCAGTTAAGATTACTAGGGAGAAGGTGCTAGGAAAACTAAATGGACTAAAGACTGATAAGTCTCCCGGACCGGATGAGGTGCATCCCCGTGTTCTGAAGGAGGTGGCTTTAGAGATAGCGGAGGCATTGGCGATTATTTTCCAGAAATCGATAGATTCAGGCGTGGTTCCGGAGGACTGGAGGGTTGCAAATGTAGTTCCGTTGTATAAGAAAGGAGGGAGGCAGCATAAAGGTAATTACAGACCTATTAGTCTGACGTCAGTGGTGGGAAAGTTATTGGAATCTATCCTCAAAGACGGGGTTACGGAATACCTAGAGGCGCAGGGCAGGATAGGTCCTAGCCAGCATGGTTTTGTGAAGGGAAGATCCTGCCTGACCAACCTATTGGAGTTTTTTGAAGAAATCACAGGCAAGGTGGATAAGGGAGAGGCGGTAGATGTTGTGTATTTAGACTTTCAAAAGGCCTTTGATAAGGTGCCTCACAAGAGACTGATTAATAAGATGAGAGGTCATGGAATTACGGGTAGGATAACAGAATGGGTGGAGCATTGGCTGGTTGACAGGAAGCAAAGAGTGGAAATAAAAGGATCTCGTTCTGGCTGGTTACCGGTTACTAGTGGTGTGCCGCAGGGGTCGGTGTTGGGACCGCTTCTTTTTACCTTGTACATTAACGATTTGGATGATGGAATAAATGGTTTCGTGGCTAAGTTTGCGGATGACACCAAGATAGCGGGAGGAGTAGGGAGTATTGAAGAGATAGGAAGGTTGCAGAGGGACCTAGACAGTTTAGGAGAATGGGCAAGGAAATGGCAGATGAGATTCAATGTAGGGAAATGTGCAGTTGTACACTTTGGAAGCAGAAATAAGCGGGCAGATTATTATCTAGGAGGAGAGAAAATCCAAAGCACGGAAGTACAAAGGGACTTGGGGGTACTCGTGCAGGATACCTTAACGGTTAACCACCAGGTCGGATCGGTGGTAAAGAAAGCGAATGCTATGTTGGCATTCATTTCGAGAGGTATAGTGTATAAAAGTAAGGAAGTGTTAATGAGGCTCTACGGGGCACTAGTGAGGCCTCATTTGGAATATTGTGCGCCGTTTTGGGCCCCACATCTTAGGAAGGATGTGTTGACGTTGGAGAGGGTTCAGAGGAGATTTACGAGGATGATTCCAGGAATGAAAGGGCTTAAGTATGAGGAGCGTTTGTCGGCTCTTGGACTGTGCTCGCTGGAGTACAGAAGAATGAGAGGGGACCTCATAGCAACATTTAAAATATTGATAGGAAAGGACAGAGTAAATGTGGCTAGGCTGTTTCCCTTGGTGGGTGAGTCCAGGACCAGAGGGCACAATCTTAGAATTAGAGGGTATAGTTTCAAAACAGAGACGAGGAAAAATTTCTTTAGCCAGAGGGTGGTGAATTTGTGGAACTCCTTGCCACATACAGCAGTGGAAGCCAGATCAGTGTGGGCGTTCAAGGAGGAGATAGATAGATATCTAAATAGTCAGGATATCAAGGGATATGGGGATAAGGCCGGTAATTGGGATTAGAATAGTTTTTTATCTATCTTATCTATCTTATCTATCTTATCTATCTTATCTATCTTATCTATCTTATCTATCTTATCTATCTTATCTATCTTATCTATCTTATCCCTTCTTCTTCTTCCCCCATTCCCCATTTCTCATTTCTATTTCCCTTTCCTTGGAGCAGACTCGATGGGCCGAATGGCCTACTTCTGCTCCCTTGTCTTGTGATCTTGTGAAAATAGGATACCAGTTTTCCCAATTTTAGAAGAGAATGTAGGGAAAGTTTCATTCACTGAATGAAATGTATTCCCAGTTTTTCTTCTCCACGCTGTGTACACTTGATTTCTGTGTGGCAAAAGTAACAATCCATCCAAATAAAATGCATCACAGGTCTTTGAAACGTATGCACTGATGAATCAGTTAAACATTAGATCCATTGGACATCAGAAGCAGAAAATGTATACAAGCTAAAAGACCAAAAGACAACAGGTTCACTGTTTTGTTTTGATTTGCTGGTTTTGTTCTTTTGGGAGCCACCTACTCAGCTGCAGTGGCCCGATATTGCTGACTTGCACTTGTAAGCCATTTGAGCTTTTTTTTCATTTTGCTCCTCCTTTAACATGCCTTTTAAGCAACATTAGATATAAACCAGTAACCTATTTACAAATTATATATTTTCACCATTACCTGTTAAGTAATTGATAGAGTGAAGTGACATATCCATGTAGGAACACTGTAACAACAACTTGTATTAAGGTAGCATTTTCAATGTTAACATTCAATGGGTTTTCATAGTATTATTAGATCGAGGTCATACTCATACAGCACAAAAACAGGCCTTTTGGCACACAGTCCACACCAACTAATAATTACCCCAAATTAGTGGCCTCCTGACGCCTCACCTCAAAGATTCTCGGCCTGGACTACATTACAGAGAGAGTTATGATAGGGTAAGGCCAAGGAGGGATTTGTAAGCAAGTTTGACAATTTTAAAATGGGTGTTTAACTGTGAGCCAGTGTAGGTTGGCAAACTTGGGACATGGGTCGATAGGATTTATTGCAATATGGGCAGGATAACCAAAGAGAACTTATAAAGGAAAAAACTTGTTTATATAATGTCTTCTGCATTCTTGGGATGTCCCAAAGGACTTAAGAGACGTTTGGAAACTTTTGAAGTGTTGTTACTATTGTAACTTATAGAAGTTATGGGCATTTTACTGGCATAGACACTTTATAAATGTCACTTCCTTCTTTAAATAGGAAGTGCAAAATATATCTTGAGTCACTTATGTTTCTCCAGAGCAAATGGTTTGAATCAATAAGGTTTTAAGCCAATGGCTTAGATACAGTTCTTCACAATAGTGAAAGAACTTTGGCAGGGATTAGAGGAACAATTCAACTTTGATCATGTGTGTTCTTTTTTCGAATCTCTTGAAGTTACCAAAGCTAACTTTTATCAAAGTACTTAAGAAAAGACACTGTGTGTATTGTGCAGTGTGCCAGCTGGAATTGCATCTATAAAAGCAAAAAATTGGGATCTTGAATTGCCAACCATGAAATGTTGTGTCAACAAAATGATTCAAACTAGGACCCCACAATGCTCACATTTTACACAACTGGCTTACAGTTTGAATTGATGGTATGCTTCAATGAAGCTGTCTTTTATCACACTGTTTTCCATTGATCTTTCTTGCCCCATGTCAATTTTCCCTTCTTCTCTCCTCAAGAAGGTTGACTAATGCAATCTTACAAGCTGCATTTTCCCCACAGCACTTCAGGCAAGTTATCATGAGTGAAATACTGATGGTGGGTTTTGACAAATTACTTGGTGTTCAGGCATCACCTGAATCATGCAACATCTGTAAATGTGTGTCACCACCATATTTTCTTTTCACCTTCATTGAAGGAATGTGGACTTCACAAACTAAGGCAGTTTTTAATTGCCCATCCCCAGTTGCCCTTGAATAGGTGGTGGTGAGCTGCCTTCTTGAACCACTGCAATCACAATGCTCATATTGACTGGGGTAACAGTGCAGGAACGGTGATCTATTTGCAAGGTAGGATGGTTTGTGGCTTGGAGGGCAGCTTCCAGGTGGTGGTATTCCCATGCTTTTTCTATCTTTGGCCTTCTAGCTGGTAGAGGTTGTGGGTTTGGAAGGTGCTGTCCGATGAGTCTTGGTGAGTTGCTGCAGTGCATCCTGTAGATGGTGTAAACTGCTGCAACTGTGTGTTAGTGGTGGAGTGAGTGAATGGTTGTGGATGGGGGGCCTATCAAGCGGACTGTATGTCCTGTATGGTATCGAAATTCTTGAGCTTGCTTGTTAGCAGTAGTTAGAAGCTGGAACTCTGGTCTGTCCCTTCCCTTTCCGAAAACACTGATGATGTTTAATTGTAATGGCCTTGCTGTTACCACGCCAATTGTTGTATTTTGTACATGATACTGCCAAAAATACAGGTCGTTTATTATAATTTAAACATTTAAAAAAAACACAGAACATTGGAAGAACTCAGCAGGTCAAGCAGCATCTGTGGAGGCAAAAGGTGTATGTCAACATTTCGGTTTGACACCCTGCATCATCTTTCCCCTCCACAGATGCTGCTTGACCCTTTGAGGTCTTCCAGCGTTCTTTTGTTTTGTTCCAGATTCAACATCTGCAGTCTCTTTTGTCTTCTAGTTAAAAAAATAAACCAGGCTTTCTTAATTTCTTATGGAAAACATAAAACCAGAAACAATTTGTTGGCTGGGCAGATACCAAATATCATAGCCCTACAACCTTACCTTGGCTTAATACATTAAACCTATTAGTGTTGCTTCATTTCTCTTAACGTATTATTGAAGGACAAATGTCGAGTCAATAATCTGTAAGAAATGTGGCAAGCATAAATTAGTCTAAAATTATTTTTAGATGACAAGAGTGACATGGAAATTATGATGTAATTGGCAGGAAATATTTACTTTAAATACATTAGCAGCTGATCTTTTAATACAGGAGCTGAATCACGTCCTGCTGTGCCATAATAATCAATGATTCTAACAATTCAATGATAAACTGTGCATGGTGATTTGCAATGAGCTTGTTCTGGTAATAATGGCAAAACAGTCAGCATTGCCACTATCCGTCCATAAAAATAAAGCAACGTCTGGCATTTGCATTTGTGCAGTTAGATGTAGAGATCCAGTGGATGCTGACGTTAATACCCTGTTCCGCCACTGGTGTAGCCATTCCAGATTTTGTGAATGCAATCAGCCAGAAATCAGTGATTTGATCTGAACTTCCCCTTTTATGTGCTCTCCCAGGTAAAACAAAATTAAAGCCCTAATTATTGATGAGTGAGGCATGATTAAGTTTTTGACAGCATTCTAGGTCATAATTACCAAAGGGAAACTGCTGTTCTCCCTTTTTTAAAACTGATTTGTAAAGAGTGGGATTTTATTTTCGCCATGTGATGGGGAAAAATCCATCAGTTTTAAGATAATCATTTTATTTTATTTTTGATATTTTTACCTTTTTAACTATTATTTTACTTTAAATTTATTAACTATTGTTAACTATTACTTTGTGACACTTTAATTATTTTAGCCTAATCCTATGCATATGTCTCAATATGCTTTTTTTCTATAGAATGTTTCGAAAGCTGAACAGAATTGCCTTTTATTTTCTGGTTTGCTCTGTGCAGAAATTCCTCTATTTGATTGGCTACTTAGAGTTATAAAGCTGTACAGCATAGAAACAGGCCCTTCAGCCCACTGTATCAATGCTGACCATCATGCCTATCTATACTAATCCCACTTGCTTGCATTAATTCCGTATCCCTCTGTGCCTTGCTTATTCAATTACCTGTCCAGATGCCTCTTAAAATGTTGTTACTGTTCCTGCCTTCATCACCTCACCTCCTTTGGCAGCTCTTTCTGGATACCGACTGTTCTTTATGTGAAAAATTTACCCCTGTGATCCCCTTTAAACCTCCTCCCTCTCACATTAAACCTATGTCCTCTAATTATTACTGGATGTCACAGGTGCTCTACACCTGGTGACTGACTGCCGATCACATCAGGGGAGGGGAAATCCACGCCACAGATCTCAAATATTCCTCGTGATCAGGTTTCTTTGAGTTCAGTGATTACCTCTGTCTCTTCATAGTAGGTCACAAAATATGGGCCACAAATATGGGCAAGAAATGGCTTTATAAACAGGTAACTTGACCATGTGTATAAATGAAAATACTTTGGTATTTTAAATTATTAATTTACCATTGAATTTTTACAGATATATTATTTTAAATAAAGTGCAGATCAGATTTGAAGCAATAAATAATTTAAAATCATGAATAATATCCTGATACTTTTAAAAGTGCTTTTTCCATCTGTTGCATTTGGGTTGCAAAAACAATTAAATTTTTAATAAGCAATACCTTGAACAATGGAGTGTACTTCTTGGGATTGTGAGTGATTCTAGGGACTGTTTGCTATTTATATGTGCTATTGAAGGGAGGTCATCCCCTCATTAAATGATTCTACGAAAAAAGCCATATTTTTGGCTGCAGCAGGTTGACATTCCGTCTATACTTGGTGGCTAATTATTGTTGACAGACACAGCATGGCATTCTGTTCAAATGATGAAACATGGGAACATATCCCTTTCATGATTATTTCTATTTTAAGTTTTGACCTTGAATTAATACACTCAGATATTTTTCACCTTATTTTAAGATGGGACACTGCTGCATAATAAATTTTGTTGGCACCTGAACGAGTAAACAGCAAGTGGATGGGTGAATGGAACATATGAATGTATTATAAACATGCGGCATTAGTCTTTTTCCCCTGCTTTTGTGATTCATTTCCTTGAATAATGTGAATAGTGCAGAGTAAAGCTTGCAAATGGACAATAGAGGCTACTAGAGAAGATGGATTTGATGGACTGTAAACCTTGAGAAAGCTGGGGTGGGGTGATTTATCTGTCATCAGATCAAATGCGGTGAAGTAAATGGAATCAGCTTCAGGCTGTTGGACATAACAAGCAACGTTATTTTTATATTGCTAAAACAATGATGAAGTTATTACAGTCCTGAAAGAACTGCTATTACAAGAGAGACAAGGTGAGAATATGGTAAAAACAATACTAGATACATTCACACATAACTAGTAAAAAGTTCTTAAATGATGTACACTCTGAGGGAGATTCAACCTCCTTTAGCAGCAGAAGATATTTTAAACACTGTAACATTCAAGGGTGGTTGTAAGTTGTCAGCTGATGGGAAATTATTGTTTGCGTTACACTGCTTGTGAAACAAATGCAGTTTATTTTCTTTTAGATCTCTGATCTGCAGAGTACAAATGTCACTTCAGTATTGACCATGCCAACCAAACGAGATTTTAGCAGGTTTGTTCCTGCAACAGATTAAGTCCAAACGCCTAACAACCTGCAGTGTAAATGTAATCTAAATAACGGACTTTTCATTGCAAAAGCATTCCATCAAATACCAGTAATCCTTCTGGAAGTTCTTTCCCTTGGTTTTCCTGTGCTGCAGCATCAGTGAAAAGGATGTAGACCCACAACTTCCAACAAAGCAAAGGAAGGAAGGATTTGAAATAGCAGCCAGAAAGCAAAGTCTGGCTCGCAGGCTCTTCAGCAGACGGCAAACCCATAAATTAGGGGCAAACACTGTGGTGTCATAGCGATCACTTTGCCTCTGTAGAGTTGAAAAGTGGAATGTATAAATTAAAAAATCACAACACAAGATGAAAGTTTGTGCTGTGTTCTGCTTTTATACATCAAAAAGAAGCATCCACTATAGTAACTGTTCCAAACACAGTTATAAAATGTAACTGCAGCTAAAGATCTTATAATGAGGGATGGTGAAAGGTCCCATTAATCACCTCCCAGGAAACATGTGGGGGTAAGTTATGTGTAACATAAGGAAAGAGAAACATTTCAGAAGATAAAGTTTGTTTATTTGTGGATTTGGCTTCCACTCAACTTTGATGTTTTCTTCAGTTTACTTTCTCTGATAGTGGCAGACTGGTGCAATATTTAGTGGAATTTGAAATACAAGTTGTATTCATCAGAACTCTAGTGGCAGCAGTGTTAAAAACATTGTGTTGAAAGTGGTTCTTGCTCTCAAAACGAGGCATACCTTCAAACTGGATTGATGACCACTGAGAGTTTCTGCTAATTGCACTCATTTACTGGCCTTTGAGGACACTCCAAAAACTAAGCTGGCACAGCATCACTTAATAGGTATGATTTGAAATGTTTTCAATGTTGTTTTCAATGTTTTTTTCAATTTGCTAAATAGTTGCCTATTGCACCCCAAGCAAACTGGCACATAGTTCTGAATATATTTTTTCAGATGTAATACTTGGTCATTTAAAATTGGGCTAAGCCAATTTTAATAGATGCTATGATTTTAAATGTTTTTCTATAGTGAGCCCGTTTTTAGCTGTATTAGTCAAACGTCTTCACTTGTGAATCTCTGCCAGTTCTCTGCAGGAGCAGAGTAACTAGCCCCACTTCCCTATTCTCCCCTTAAACTCTTACAATGTTTTAAGTCTTGTGTACTGATCCAATTCCTTTTGAAAGCCATGATTAAATCAGCCTCCTTCACCATGGCAGACAATACTTTCCATCAAATGCTAACCACCTTCTAACGAATTGAATCAAGGAATAATTTGTAAAGTAAAACATTTTTTAAAAATTAAGCCATTATCGTGCTGGTCATGGTACATTTGTGTTTAATGTTATGGAAATGAAGTTGAATGGAAACTTGGGAAGGTGGGTGGGTTCAGGAAGCAGCTTCTCAACAAGTGCAAGTTTGTGCTGGAATTGTCACCTGCAGAAACCCTACCTCATAATGTTTTATATAGGTAGCACTGTGGCTAATGAGATGAAGGTTTTCTAGTGTTCCATTACAAATAAGAATTCTCGCTGTATTCACCCAAATTTTCTTCTAAGTTATGTTCCCAATTGGTGACTGCATTTAATGAGAGAGAGAGAGGGAGTCTGGCAAGTAGTTGTTGATTTCTGATGGTAACCTGATTTAGATCATAATAATGGAAAAAAAGTTACTTTTGTAATACATCTTTGGCATTTATCAAGGGACATTGCATCCACTTAATTCCAGGTGTAGTTATTTGTTGATGTGCAGATAAATAGTGCAATAAATTTGCAAACACCTATGATTTTCATTCATGGCAAGTGTTAGAATCCAAGCAGGATGCACAAGTGCAAAGACCCATAATCAGAATGAAACTATTAGCTTCAAGAAAGAGGCTGCATGGAGGGGACTTGGCACTGGCTCCTTGTGATGTTGAAAGCTGAGGTGCATTGACACGGGACCAGTGCTCTCCATCTATCCCTTTGACCAGAATGAGCATGACTTTGGTGAACCAAAATACAACAAAGTTTTTCAATTTCTCATCATTGGTTTATCCTGGAATTTCAAACGAGAGGGAATGGAAGGAACGTTCTGAAAGTCCATACTTTCACAGTTCCGTTCTTACAGTCAGGTATTGAGGAAAGGCCAAGCTGAGAAGTTACTGTAGCCTTAACTTTTGCTCTTATATTTTAAAATATTTAATTTGACTAAAGTGCAAAAGAAGAGGAAATCAAAAACAGAATATGTGTTGGTATTGGTTTATTATTGTCACTTGTACCGAGGTACAGTGAAAAACTTGTCTTGCATACCGATCGTACAGGTCAATTCATTACTCCACAGGCCAGAGAGCTTCTGTAGATTTAGACACAAGAGACTGCAGATGCTGGAATCTGGAGCAACAAACAATCTGCTGGAGGAACCCAGTAGCTTGGGCAGCGGCTGTGGGAGGGAAAGGAACTGTTGACATTTCGGCCTGAAGCACTGGAGGAAAACTTCTTCAACGTCGGCATACCTCGAAGAGACTTCACAGTGGAATAGTAAAATGGAAACACGAGACTGCAGATGCTGGAATCTGGAGCAACAAACAATTTGCTGGAGGAACTCAGCAGGTCGAGCAGCATCTATAGTGGGGGGAGGAGGGTGTGGAGGGAGCAGGGGAGCAGGAACTGTTGATGTTTTGGGTCGAAACCCTGCACCAGTTCTGAAATGTCAACAATTCCTACCCTCACCCCCCAAGATGCTGTTTGACCCACTGAGTTCCTCCAGCAGATTGTTGTGTATAGAAGCAGAGTTTTGGCAGCCAAACTAATGGTTTATAAAGGTCTATTTAGGGCTCTTCAGTGGAGACATAATTCTTATCAATGTTGTTGAAACCAGAAGAGATGGGGGTTGTTGGTTGCTCTACCCACCTTCCCTCCTCTGCATCACCCATCACTCCCATCCACAGGGGAGCTGTTTTTCTCTCCACAGATGCTGGCTGAATCTGCTGAGTATTTCCAGCTCTATTTCAGATCTCTGGCATTTGCAGTACCCTACCTTTTGGATTGCTAAGGCAGTGAGTTGCTTGTAACCAGCAGAGAAGATGGGGAACCTACTTTTATGCTTTTGACAGTGCAACCAAATTTTCAACAAGGGACAACGTGACTATTATTTTCCCTCCCTCCAGCTCAGAGTTAACTCGCAATGCTAACTCATTTTGCTTGCTCATCACATTTGAGGCTGTTGTAGGTGGGTATAGTTTTTTAAGCTGCTGTAATGCTGGAGGCCAAGTATGGAATCCATTATATGGAATCTTGGGATTAGTGTGTCATTAAAGAGGCAGTAAAGTATGTAGTTATTTGCATGCTGCCAAGATTATTGCTTTTGAAAACTTTTAGTGACAGAGCATAGAATCTGCTAAAAGCAGCAATAATATTTTTGTTAATTGAAATCTCCTGAATGTTAAATCCACTACAAATTGCAAGGAACCAAAGGAGATAATTTTGGGGTTAATTTGAGCTCCTGTTAGAAATTTACCATTTGCCTTCCAGCAAGAATACATGCATGTTATTTATTTGTGCAGTTGCAGCCAGAATTGCTTCAGTTAAGTCCTTATTTACCAGCTCTTTCAGCCCCACATCATTTTGTCTGCTGGTTCTGATTGTCATGCTGCCAGTGAAAGTGGTGTCACATGAGACCATTTGATGGTGTGCAGGTGCAGTAGCCTGCTGGGAAATTCAGCTAGTAAAATGGAAAGCCTTTTTAATTAGATGTGCAAGAATTATGGCTTTTTGTAAAATCTAATGATTTTCTGCAAATCAAAATGTCAACACGAAAATGGCAAATAAAGATTTTGAAAGAAAAAAGCTGTTATCTTTTCTAATTTCCAGACTGCAGTCAGTGAATGCCAAACATTTCTTTAAACACCAAATTACATGGCAAGAGCTTGAGAGGGTATGTTTGTGACCTTGACAGGAACTGCAACCCTTTGCCTGAGGCCTAGGTTCTTTCAACCATTAGTAGTGGAAGGGATATGTGCTTTGTTCTAGGACTTGAGAGGGATTTAGAAATTGGCTCATGCACTCAGTTTAAGCCCAGCTAGTGTCTGATACTTCATTTATGTTGCAGATATGAACCAGGTGTTGTTTTTACAATTTTTTTTATGATTGGGCAGATTTTGGCAACACCCTAATAACTGCTCAGACGTAGGATTTCTTTTGAAGACGAGTTCATAATCTTTTTTTTCTGTAGCCCTTCAATAATGTCATATGGAAATCCATGAAAGCAAAACTTATACTATTAGCCTAAAGCCTCAGTTTGTCAGAGGGTTGAATTGAGTAGCAGTTCGATTGGTAAGAAGCATGGCTAACATCTATTTATCTTTGTACTTAGTGATGTTTTCATTCCAAAGGCAATAACCAAAACCATGTTGTGAGATAATATTTCTTCCCCTTAAGATGTCAATGCCACCTCACAAGCTGAGGTTGTCTGAGGTGATGGCACTGCAATATATAAATGGGATGTAATTTGCTGAGAGGTATTGTTTTCAAGCTGAGGTCTTGAAAAGGTGGATTTGGCAAGTCATTGTTTATGAACAAAATATTTAAGGATTATGTGAATGTGCCTCCAATAAAATATGTCAGCAAGCAGTGCCAAAGAGCACAGTTTTCACTTTAAAACTGTGATATGAAATACATATCGGCCAAAGTCTTTGTCTTAAAAATGGTTTGATCTGGTGCAAGTTCTGTGGCCCCATTGATATAAATGGGAACGAATACCTGTGAATAGAAGTTTGAGGAAACCATTTTATTTGATTATTCAAGCCAGTTGGTTTAAATGTTTTTAATTTTTTTTCAAGTATGTGGGAATTTTTTTGTAGTGTTTTAACAATAATTAAAATATCAACAAAAATGTTAACAATCCTTTTGAATCTTTGAATGTGAAAGATATTCATAAGCCTTTAAGTTCCAGTGACCTGTGTTCAATCCTTACCTCTGGTGCTGTCGGTGAGGAGTTTGCAAGTTTTCTCTGTAACTGTGTGGGCTTCCCGCAGGAGCTCCTGTTTCCTCTCTCATCTCAAAGATGTGTGGTTTGCTCAGTTACTTGGCCACTGTAAAATTGCTCTTACTGCGTAGGTGAGTAGTGGAATCTGGAGGGAATCAATGGAATGTGGGGAGAATAAAATGGCATTGGTATAAACGGGTGTTTATAGTCAGTGTGGAGTGTTGAGGTTCCCTTTTCTGTTCTGTATGACTGTCTCTGAGAGCCCCTTTGTTGCCACTTCTCTCAGCTGGGAGCTGAAGTCCAAGAACAGGAGACTAACAATCTCAGGATACCTGATGATCTGCCCCATTCTCTCTTCAGTCTTGTACTGCAGAGTGATAACGATACAATACTTACCAAAATGGTAAAGTTTGATTTCATCCTGTTCTGATACACAGATTATATAGCAATTATAACTATAATTAGCAATATATAGCAGTTATAATTATGCCAACTAATTGTTGGTCTCAATCATGCCAGTTTGGTCTTTCTCTTTCATTTCACCACTGTCCTAATTCCATCTGCCTTTTCTATTCCTATACATCTTTATTTTCCTTTAATGCCTACCTTGCGTCAAGGTCAGGTGTTTGCACACTTTTGAAGGAAGGTAAATCATCCCAGATCAGTTATTGTGCACCTTTGATTTTCTGTGCCTCCAATCAACTGGAGTGATTCTGGCTCTCAGTTATTCTGACAGTTGAAAAACCAATAAACTGGTGCAATTTTCTTTAAGAGACTGTGGAATAATTAAAAGACAATCCCCTTAATCACAATAGAAAGTTAATGAAGGATTGTATGTTGCTTCCCTTTATTTCCTTCAGTTTGTGCATCTGTGTAGAAAAATCAATGTGAGTAATGTTGTAAGTTTTAGTTATTTAAAATTACATTAAAAGACAATAATAATAAAAATTGAAAAGAAATCACCTGCTGCCCATCTTTGCAGTTCAAACAGCTTCACAGAAGTGAATGGGGTATCTGCCCTCTGCAGGACTGGGCTGGAGTCCAGCCATGGAGTCACTCAGTGGCTCTGTGTTTATCTGGTTCCTTCCTACACTGGACTGACTAAACACCGGGGTTCTCTTTGGGATGACAGACCACAGCCGGAATGATTCAGCTCTTTGAGTTTCTGTAGGTCATTTTGCACTGGAAACCATCTTCAGCCAACTTCTGAAATTGCAACCTTAATGCAAGTGAAGAATTTGGAGTTTAGGGGTTCTTGTTGGTATATTGGGTATGGACATGCTTCACCTGGTGCACTGCTCACACTCACCACCTGTGCGAGTCCCTTGCTAACACTTTGCGTGGTCCCATCTAGTTGAGCTCCAGGTTCTTCTTCTACAGCAGACCCACAGGCTGGAGCCCTCGGAAGATGTAGCGTGTTAACAGGCCCTTCAGCTCATCGAGTACATACTGACCATCAACCACCCACTTATACTAATCCTATATTAATCCCACTTTTATCCTCCCTACATTTTTAACAACTCTACCATTCACCTACATAAGGGGCAACACAGTAACCTACTGATCTGCAGATCTTTGGTGGGTGCAGAATTTTGTGTTGGGTGAACGTGGAGGATTGAAATGTTACTGTTACATGAACATGTAGGTGTGGGATAATAAAATTGTCTTGGACTACTCAAAAAATCCATTCATTTACTCATTTATAATCTAGATTCAATCTCAGTTGGTTGAATGTGAAGCCCATATCCTGAAACAACTGCTACAATTTTAACTTGTGTTCCATCTTCCGATTTTAGTCAAGTTGTGCAGGAATTACGCCTGTCTTGTGCAATTCAAATGCAAGTTATAATATTTAAACATCTATATTGAAAATTGTTATTGCATGAAATATTGCATAGAAAAGCTGAAGTACAAAATTAATAAACTGACAAAAATAAATCTCCACAGTTTCAACTTCACACTCATATGTTTGTCTCTTTTGACGAGCATTAGAATACCAGAGGCACCAAAAACCAGTTCTTGCATCTGGTGCATGCAATCCAACTGGAAGGTACTGCTGCAAACAGCTTGTAAGTTTGCACATACACTGTCTACAAGTAACCACTCAGTGTTGTGTGGCAGATCCTGATGCCCCTCTCCTAGAGCACCCCGATGGTCTTTGGACGACCTGCTCCTGCCAAAGGCCTTTGAATGGATTCTGAATATCTCTGATGATGTTAAACAGCTCAAAATGATTAAAAAATAGTTCAAAAGGATTAAAGTCATTTTGTAAATTGGATTTATTTAAAGTACATGTGATATAAGTGAATGAAAAGTCAGAGTCAGAGAAAGATCCAGGATTGAAACAGGCCCTTCAGCCCACTGAGTCTGTGTCGAACATTAACCACTCGTATATTAATCCCATTTTATATTCTCCCCACATTCTCATCAACTTCTCCCACACCCAGCCAGATTCTGCCACTCACCTACACTCAAGGGGCAATTTACGGCAGCCAATTGACCTATCAACCTGCACGTCTTTGGGATGTCGGAGGAAGCTGAAGCATCCGGTGGAAACCCACGTGGTCACAGGAAGATTGTGCAAACTCCACACCGATAGCACTTGAGGTCCAGATTGAACCCAAGGTGCTGTGAGGCAGTGGTTCTATTATCTGCACCTCTGTGCCACCGTTAAAGTATTAAAATAAAGTTTCTTAATTAAAAAAAAACAACAAGCTATTTCTCCTTTCCAAAGATCCATAACCCTATTCTCTGCAGTCCAAACACCAGCTATGCCTGATGTAAAGTTACGGGACCCTTGAGTAGGTTTGCGTTCAACCATTGTTCTGAGTTCAGTGGTGGCGGGGGAGGTCAGATTTGCCAGCATCTGACCCCACCCTGAGCTTATCTTCAACATTCATGCTACAATGCGCAGATGTGGAAGAGTCTGGGACAAACTCACCAGTGAAGAGGATCTCACTGGTTGTTTTATATGGAATTGCCCTTAAATATAAGTAGATATCTGGGCAGGGAATGTAAAACTGAGGACAAAAAGTAAATTTAAGTGGGGTTCAAAGAAAAGATTTAGTTGAAAAAAGAATTGAATTGAGATAAATAAGCAAAGAGTTTCAGAAAGGTTTTTAAAATGACTAATTTTTGTTATCTACAATAATGGGGGAATGAGACTTCAATTATTTGAAAGCTGCCTTTCACTGCTAGTTAGATTAGTTGGCCTCTATTTAAGATCTCCTATATCATTTAAAAAAAAGTGTTAAACCTGGAATGGGCAAGCCTTAGATTTCTCAAGTCATTTTGACCCATACTTCTGAGTTAAGAACAGGAACTTTCAATGTATTTCAAAAGGAAGCCAGATGGTATAATGTCATTTTTGGAATGGTATTGAAGGAACATTGCATCCGGGACAGAAACTTTTAGATTTCTGCATTTAATTTCACATGCACGATAGCCAAAGGTTACTATCCACATAAAATACATGATGCCGACTGCAAAATCGAACCCAAGTATTGAATGGGTGCCAGTAAGAAGTTAGAGTGTTGTGTTCAAGTCTTGTGCACAGGTCAAACAGTGCACTGTCACTTAATCTCTCCTGAGTAAAATGATTGGAATATTTGGCAGTAAGTTAACACTTCGCAGTAACAGATTTATATTCATAAATAAATACTGAAGTGTGAAACAAAAAAAATGCAATATTTCGGTTCTTGAGACACAAATGTTTATGGTGAAGCTGGTACATAAATGACATATTTGGGTGCCTTTGAAAAAGTTAGCACGAGTGATTCAGAACATCGAAGAGAGCCGAGAGAGCAGTGCAGATTGAGTAATATGAGCAGCCGAATTGATGCCTTGCATCATTTCTTCTATACCATCAGTCAGAATACTTTTAAAGTGAGTTACAAGTTCTTGGTCTTCACATAAAAAGGAGCTGAAGTGTTCTGTCACTTGAAATAATTATTATTTATTCATTAATGTGGATTATGGGAATGTGGATGTGTTGCAAGAGTTGCTTTCAAGAAATTGATAGAGAGTGCTTTCTTGAACTGCTGCAGTCCTTCTGGTAAAGGTTCTCCCACAATACTGTTGGATCGGGAGTGTTTGGGCTGCAGGTGAAGAATGGTGATATATTTCAGCGTCAGGATGATGTGTAACTTGAAGGGGATCATGCAAGTGGTGGTGTTTGAAACCCTTCACATTAACTTCAGTTTTATCAGAGTCCTTGATAACTTACCTAGTCAAATCCTACCTTGATATCAAGGGCAGTTATCTCACGTCTGGAATACATCCCTCTGGTCCATGTTTGGACAAGGCTGTAATGAGGACTGGCTCCGAGTAATTACTTATAACATACCGTTGTTGCTAAATGTAGTCTTTTTTTTCTGCCCAAGTATCCTATTTGGAAGTCATATGGTCGTTATGGCCAGTCTCTGAAACAACCCAGGAGGATTATGCTCTTGACACATTACACCATATATGATATTGGGAAGCATTTTTCTTGTGTATAATGTCACAAGATGGTGAAGTATTTACAATTGGAGAGGAGAGGTGTTAAAGCATTCATAAATCTGCTGGAAGTTAATAAACTGAAGATGCCTTGAGATTGGAAGGACTATCCAATGGAGAAATATGGAATAGATTACTGTCTGAAATAGTAAAAGCTAATAAACATTTTTGAGAAGAGCTCCAAATGTGTTTAATTAGAAATCTATGCAGTTGAGGATTCTATTGATAAGTCCAGGTAAGGATGAAAAATGACATGAGCGTTTGGAATATTGGAAGTAGTGAGCCCAAAAACATCAGTGGTGAATAATTGTGGGCTGCAAGGAAGGATATTTATGTGTTTTACCTTTTGAAAATTCAGTTACTTTGAGTAAGACCATATGAAATGGATCAGGTTATTCCTCATTGAAAAGCTTTCTTAGTGGAAAATTTATGACTCTGACATTTGGGGGAATGTTTAAGTGCTTGCCCACTGAGGATTACCTGGCTCCCTCCAAGTGTGGAGCAGAAAATGGCAGGCACGGCGCCAGCAATTTTTCCATCCGCTCTTCAAGCAAGTCAGGTATCTTGTCATGGGTGAAAATTGACGAACCTGTCCTTTAAATCAAAATGGAAAACTGATGTTGCGATGTTTGTTTGTATCATGCATGTTTCACATACGACTGCAGAGATTTGTTCTCTATTATTAAGTTGATTGTAAACTTATGCAATGCTGTCTTTACCTTTTGATTTCCTAGACATCAAGGATCACCCGCTCAGATGAGGATAAAGATTCTGGCTGGGATGCATGGGGCACCTGGAGTGACTGTTCCAGAACTTGTGGTGGAGGAGCCTCCTATTCCCTAAGACGATGCTTAAATGGCAGGTGAGAATGAAATTGTTAAATTAGAGAAGTTTTGAGTAACGTCTCTTCATATGTCTCACAGATATCTTTAAAAGCTCATGTGCATTGATCTATTCTGAGGGAAGTACTGTTGTTCTATTGGCTAACAGCCAGCCAGTGATGCACTGCAGATTCTACCAGTGGCTTTTGAGTGAATTGCTGGTTGACCTGTTTGCTGTAGTGGAAGTTGAGACAGAAATATTCACTCATCTGGAGACCTCGTTGCTCCTTCTCAAATAAAAACCTTCAGTGCTCGTGTGAACAAACAGAAATTTAATCAATTAGCGCTGCATTTTTCTGCACTACCTGATTCAATTTAGATGGAAAATGAAACATGGAATCTGCAATTTTTGTTGCATTTCATCCTTGTGTTTAATGTGTTAGTGAATGGAAGAGCTCCGAGGCATGGTAGTGTCCAACAATGTGCAGTGCATGCCTGGATGCCACTTGTGTAATTTTCAGTGACACATGCATGGCCTTAACACCTGTGAAGAAGCAGGGATCGCATTGCCTTGTGAAGCCCACTTCTCTAGAATTCAGAAGCCTGAGCAGGTCCATGCCTGGTGTTGTGGAGTTACTTACCCTTCTCTTCAGACCCATTGCACTCCTTCTCATGCTAATTATTCCAACCGGCCCACACTAGTGACTCTCAGCTGATGCCCATTACCAATCATTCACATCCTCTGACTTGACTACCCTTGCCCCTGACTGGCTGTTGCTTCCTGCCCCTTCTCACCCCAGTTCAATATCCCTGTCATTTATTTGTTGTACAGTCTGCCCTGCCCAGAGTGTTCCACAGCCTTGCCGCTTGCAACATGTTACACGGACAAAGATGTTTCATGTTCTTAACTGTACTTACCTGCTCCTTTAGGTCACCTGCTCTCACCCTTACAGAGAAATTTTCTTCCATCCATTCACCACCCCCCCCCCCCCCCCGACCTCATTTGCTGCCTAAATTAACATATTTCTCTCTTTCCCAATTCTGATAAAGGGTCCCCAAGTTGAAATGTTAATTTTGTCTCTCTTCGTAGATGCTGACTGACTTGCTGAGTGTTTCCAGCATTTTCTGTTTTTATTTCGGATTTCCAGCATTTACGGTCTTTTGATTGTCAGCATGATTCAATGGCCTGATTTCCCCCCACCCTCCACCCACCTTCAGGCTTCTCTCCCTCACAACCTCACCCTAGAATCTCCTGTTGGACCAGAACTTACTAGACTTCCTTCATGCACTGAACACTGGTGATGAGTGCTGAGCAAAGAACTTGCCTGTTGTAATTCTGAGCCAGTATTGTCTGAGGCTGAATTATCGTGTCAAGTGCAGGAACAAAGCAGTCAATGGAGCACTATGTAGTGATTGTTTAATGTACCAACTTAAATCTAGGGCTAGTTGATGGTTTTACTGTAATAAGCGACAGGAGGAATCAAGCTATTTTATGGACCATGCCACAGCCATATTGGCAAGGTGTGCAGGGAAATCTCTCCCCACTTTCAGGTGACAGAAAGAGGGCAGGCATCCACCCAACATATTTAAATTGGTTTGGCTTAGGAAACTTGGATGGGGTTCTGGAATGCCATTAGTGGGCAAATGGAAGTTAATGCAGAATGCAGTGGCCAGGAGAACAAAGAAATTGAACTTAACCTAATGAAAGGAGCAGGGTGCAGTTTCTCTGTAACAACTTGCCAATGTGGTTGTGGAATTGTCCATACAAAAAAAAATTAAAACAGTCTGGTTCCTCTAAATGTTCCCAGCACTGCAATCATAAAGGCATTAGATCTTCTCCCAGTGGCTGAAGAGTTGCCCCCTACCCCCAGTCACAGACTGAATTCCATCCATCAGCAGCATAGTGTGCAGGATCTTCACTACATGACATCTCCAAGAAAAGTGAAGGGACAGCAAAATGACTTTATTTCACCTCACCAAATCCTTTGATTCCATCAATAGGAGGGATTGTGAAATACCCTCCTCAAATTCAGCTGCCTGCAGAAGTTCATCTCTATCATGTATGGCACAGCCAGTAGAGCAGCTGCCTAACAGTTCCAGGGACCTGGGTTCAATCCTGACCTCTGGTGTTGTCTGTGTGGACTTTGCAAACTCTCCCTGTGACTATGTGGGTTTCCTCTGGGTGTTCCGGTTTCTTCCCACATCCCAAAGACAGACAGGTTAGTAAGTCAATTGGGAATTGTAAATTGTTTCCAGAGTGTCAGTTAGTGGTAGAATCTGGAGGCAGTTGATGAGAATGAGGTAAGAATAAAATGGGATTAGTATAAACGGGCGCTTGGCTAAAGGGCCTGTTTCTGTGTTGTATGACCCTCTTGTGCTTGCTCCATAACAGCATCTAAATGACCATACTAACCATTGGGTCTGCAACAGAGACGATCTCAGTGAAGGCTAGAATCAAATGAAGCTGGGTTGTTAACATATTGTTGTATCTCACCTCCAATAAACTTCCCATGGGAGTGGAGCTTATCCTTAGAGCCAATGGGAGGCTGCTCAAGCTATGGCAACAACACTTCAGAACCAAGAATACATGAGCTGCAGTATACAGACCACATGTTCATCTGCACACCCTTACAGACCGAGCTCCAAGCCATTGTTGACTGTTTTTGCTTATCTAACGATTAAGCACCATCATTAAATAGCTTTTTGTCATTAAGGTCAATGTCCATTTCCCTGGCTGTAGCTGCTCTTATTTCATTTCAAGATAACCATTTGCCCAGACTTATTATTTGATTAAAGCAGTTTGAAAGAAAAGCTTTCTGGAGTCCAGGTTATTGCATTTACAGGCTGCTGAAAACACCCAACGGCTAGGATGAAGGCAGAACAAGGTCAAATTATTCCTAAGCAGTCACCAAAATCATTATTGGACATTTCTTCAGCACCTGAAGGAGTACTCCACCTGCTTCAACCAATAGTACATCTCCAAAGGTATCATTGGCAGCTTCATGTAACAACGTTTTACAATACTGACAAGGCCAGAAAGGATTATGAGGTCAGAGACTAAGTCAGGGCTGAAGCTTGTTTAGCTTCTCCCCTGTTGCAAGGTCCTAGTCAGAAGCAGACCTGCTATAAATCTAGGTCGTGTTGAGTAATTGCATCCTCTTGTCTGATAAAGATGAGCTCTTGATCTCTCGATCTACCTCGTTGTGGCCCTTGCACTTTATTTGTCTACCTGCACTGCACTTTATCTGTAACTGTAACACTATATTCTGCATCCTGTTTTTGCTTTTCCCTTTGTACTTCCTCGATGTACTTGTGATTGGAATGATCTGTATGGACGGCATGCAAAGAAGTTTTTCCACTGATTCTCGGTACATATGACAATAATAAACCAATTAACAATTTTACACTGCTGCCACACTGGACTGCATGTGGAATCCAACCACGGACAAAGATATAAGCAGACACTCTGATGAACCTTCCTGCCTATTTGTATCCAAGACAATAGTCCAAACATTGCCTGAAAAATTTGCAAATTCTCAACTCGTGTCAATGCCAATCTTGTGCTGAGTCCTCCAGCATGATCATGAAAAATGGGGATGTATTTAAAATGCATTGCAACAATTTATTCATCTGCTTTGTGCGTTATGCAGTGCTGTTGATTGTGTTCCTTGCAAACCCCAGTGATGCTGCACGTAGATACTGTACAGCACTTGTACTTCTGCAAATACCGTAAAAGTCACATTCTCAATCCTCAGTAGAAGGAATAGATAATTTCTGGCTTTATCACTGCCAGGTTTCATTGGGAGCTAGTCGTGGCATATCATGGCCTCCAAAGGTGATGGAAAGAGTTTCAGTGGAATTCTCAAAGGATATTTCTGTACATTTTAAGGGAAAGCAATTATGGAGAGGTGGAACTTATCAGAAAGCTCTTTCAAGAAACTGAAAAACACGGTGCTGAATGCCACCTTTCTGTGATGTAAAATTCAATGTGACATCTTTGTGGTGGCTCCCACAACTGGAAATCATGTACAAGATCAGTTGCTGTGGGTGGTTGAATTGGGCACAATAATCACCTCTTTCTCAGGAAGCTGTGGACTAATTAACGGTGGGTGCACTGACATTTAACAAAATCATTGGTGGTTTCTCTGCAACAGCCCTGATTCTGCTTGGTGCGGAATGATATGTGACATGCTTAAGAAATTAAAAATAAATATCACTAAATATAAAAGAAAACAACTTTTCTTCTGTGTTTTATTTTCACTATGAGAACAACCAACATGGCATATAAAAGTATTGGTTCTTTTCAAATAATTACATTTATTTTGCCTTCTTACAGACCTGGTCATTGGCAGTTGACCTTTGATTCACTCTGATAGAAGACCTTCTATTCCTGACCTCCACAGTTCACAAACCTAGTGGATGCTGCCCACTTATGATGCAATGATATAGGTTCATAAAAATAATACTTGTTAAGACTATTCATTTGGTTGGAGAGAGCTTCTTGAAAAGAATTAATCCCTCGGTCAAGATCTGTTGAAATGACCAAGGGTTTACTAAGCCCTAAGGTGTAATAACCCCATGGTGTAATAACCCCTCAGTGGAAAAGCCGATGGTAAAAGCCTACGTGAAAATGCCTGAAGGTTCACTCTGTCTAAGCTTCAGCTGCAAATGTCTCCCTTTTTATTTATTTGGATAAGATCACGAACCAAGACTACTCTGCGGTTTACTCAGAGGGAGAAAGAATGATTGGTTGCACCAGACTGCAAATCAGGATGTTTGATCATCAGCCAAGGAAAGAAAAGCCAAAATCTGAACATATTGCTAGGTCTCCCTGAGTTCCACCCATTTTGCTAAGCAGTTCAATGTTTTAAGTTTTCTGTAGGAAAATTGCAAAACCAGATGGTTAAACTGCAGTTTTGGTGCTGAAGTTCCAATTTTATTTGTTTTATATCTCACTTTGTACATTACCAATTGCCAGACTCCTGCTCTTGCACTAACTGCCTCCTAAATGTTACCTAGAGTGCAAAGAGTTCCAGCATCAACAATCTACCATCCTCTGCTCAGCCTTCAGTTGCTGTGGCCCAAACACCCCTTTCAGTTTGCAGTGTCAGCCCTCCTGGTGGCAGGACCACTTGGAGCTTCTGTAGATCTGCCAGACAATAAAGCAGGATGAACAGGATTGATTTGTATTATCAATTTCTGGTCCTAATCTTTGCATGTGCTTTAAATCTATGTTCTTTGAAGTTTAAAAGAATGAGGAGGGAGATCTTATTGAAACATAAAAGGTCCTGAAGGAACCTGGGAGGGTAGATGTCAACATGCTTCCACTCATGGGAGAATCTCGAGTGAGGAGACATGGTTACAAGATGAGGGGGTCATTTAAAGCTGAAGTGATTAACAATTACTTCTTGCAGGGGTGATGAATCTCTGGAATTGTCTTCCTTGGAGGGTTGTGGAGGTTAGATCTGGGGGTATTTAAAGAGAAAGTAGGTACATTTTTGAAAAATCAGTGAATTGAGGGCAATAGGCACAGAAGAGGAGGTGAAGCCTGAGGCAGATCGGTAATGATCACATTGGATAGCAGGAGTAGGCTTGAGGGGCTGAGTGGCCTACTCCTGTTTCTATTTCCTTATGATTTTAAAAGATGGAGTTAAAATAATATAGATAGCATTTCTAGAAACCTGTATAATCATATTTTTCCTTCTGAAAAACAACGGGCAACAAATAATTATTTCAGTGTCAGATCGTAGTCAGAAGACTCTCATAGAATGGCCTTTTCTACCCCTTTAAGTGGATGTAAAAGATAACATGGCACAATTTCAAGATACTGGAGAGTAGTTATCTCTCCACCAATGTTACTAAAGTAGTTTATCTAATTGCAGCCACATTGTTTTTTGTGGGACATTGAGTTGTACAAATTGGCTGCTGTCCTTCCTGCCTTACCACAGTGATTATACATAAAAGATAATACTTGCTGTAAAATGCTTTGACATGTGCCAAGGTTGTAAAGGGTGGGATATAAATGCAAGTCTGTTTTCTTATTTCCTCAGTGTGACTTGGTTCAAAGAGAAGGTGAAATATTTGTACTTCTTTAGCCTTTTTCCTGCTGTTAGATATTGCAGGAGCATAGCCAATAGACAGACCAATGCAAATACATCAACATTTATTAAATTCATGGAATTGTATATATTATAATCAATTGTTGGAATTTGCTTACAATGAACATACCAAGCTAGATGTTTGTTCTGTTCAGCTTGCCAAGTAGTACAATCAAGTTGTGAACTTTGAATATTTTGAATCTAAATGGTAACCTTTAATGCTTATCTCTTCCAGTTTTAAGTTTAGCAATATTCTGTCATACAGAACAGAATATGGAGATTTACAGGTTGAGCATTTTTCCATTTGCAGTCATTGTGAATCGCAGAATTCTGGTAGAAGTGAATGTGATGTAAAATAAGCAAAGTAAAGAAGTCAAACCAGTGGAGGCCTATGCTAGATTTTAAATTACTTAGATTTGCAAAGTAAGAAAGTAATCCATTAATATGAGCATTTGTGAATTTTGGCTTCCAGTTAACAGCAGTTCCAGATGAAGTCATGCCTGAAGCATTCCAAATGTTCCATTTGGTTCCCTTTTGGAAACATTGCATTCAAATCTATGTTATTCTCTAATTATGCACTTAATTGAATTCAATGCTTAAATAGAGTTAATTTGCTGCAATTTGCACCAGGAAAATAGCTCAAATTTTGGAGGTAAATAAGATAATTAAGTCAGTGTGAAATATAGCTATTGGATCTACGTAATCAAGAACTGATGTATGATTCTTCTACCATGGGGTCCACATCCCTTCTTGGCTTCGTGCCTGCTCATTAATCATAGATTCCTTGCTTCCTAAATTCTTTAACTCACTCGCACCGATGAATTGTTAATTGTGGTACTGAGTTACTGAGATCCAAAAAGTCACCTTTACATATAACAGTAAAGGTAATGTGCAGGCATAACATCAGGTGGTATCTCTGGAAAGAGAAACAGTTACGTTTCAGGTCAATGACCTTTCATCAGAATTACATTCTGATAATGTAGCCTAGCTTGTAATTTCTTTTAGTTTGAATTGAAAGGTTGACTGAATGAATAAATAATCTGTGATTTAAATATGTCAAAATTGACTTTCTGTTGAATTTGATAAAAATCTTTACACAGGCAAACTATTTCTTGGGAAATTAGTTATGCCTTGATGGCAAGTCTGCCATTGTAACTTATAAATTGAGTGCCTGTATAATTTGAACTCAGTTGCACTTGTCAAGAATTTGGCTGTTTCTTTGGAGAGCAGTGGTGACAGCAGATTGAGAGAAGTCCACATTATAAACACCCTTGCTTTCCCTGCTGGAGGGCAACACATGATGGGAAGCAGACACTCACTGGAAAGAATAAGAAAATAAAATTTGACAAATATGAGCTAAAAAGAGAGAACATAATTCAATTTAATCATTGATGTGTACCTAGTGAATAATTTTATTGATTTTGCTGTGTGGAAAATTTGCTTCATTCTGGTTCGTGTCATCAGATTATGTTACAAATTGTGCCTTGGGCAGATCACAGGGCAGATCTGGTGCTGCCCAACGTCACTGGTTGTCTGCTCTCGGACCACTTCTTCCAGCAATACTCAGTTATCTGCTGGGAGCCCAGTTCTTGGCACTTCATTGTGGCTGTGTTCAATGTGGGGACTGTTTCAGTCCAGGTAGCTGCTTGCACTCTCAGAATGGCTTTTGACAGCCAGTGAGGCCCCACACCCAGGTTTACCTGCGGTCAAAGCCTTCATTGTTATTGAATGTTCATGAATATCTTATGACCCATCAAAAACAGAACATTAAAAAAAACATACATGCACACACATACATACAAACATATAAATAATAAAAGTGTTTAAGTTGACAGAACTAATTTTAACAAAAGTTTGATCATCCTTTCTCCCAGCAGCTAATTTCAAAATTAGCTTGGCCATAGAAGACAGAGGGTAGTGGTGGAGGGGTGTTAATTTGACTGGAGGTCTGTGATCAGTGGGGTCCCACAAGGATTCGGTGCTGGGACCTCTATTGTTTGTGATATTTATAAATGCTTTGGATGAAAATGCATATGGGCTGATTAGTAAGTTTGCAGATGACACAAAATTTGACAGCTTTGTGGATAGTCAGGAAGATTGCCGAAGGATACAACAGGATCAGTTGGAAATATGGGTGGAGAAATGGCAGGTGGAGTTTAGTCCAGTCAGTGTGAGGTGTTGCACTTTGGGAAGTCAAATGTGAGAGAAAAGTATACAGTAAATGATAGGACCCTTCAGAGCATTGATGTGCAGAGACAACTTGAGGTGCAAGTCCACAGCTCCCTGAAAGTGGCAACACAGTAGATAGGGTGGTAAAGGAGGCTTACGGTATAGAAAATTGCTTTGTTGGTAGGAGGCAGAGGGTTGTAGTGGAGGGTTGTTTTCAGATGTAAAGGGGTATGGGCTAAACACAGGCAGATAGAACTTGCTGAGGTAGTCAACTTGGTTGGCATGGATGAGATGGGCCAAAGGGCCTGTTTCCATGCTATATTACTCTGTGACTCAATGACATGCCTTCATTGGTTGGTGAATGGAGTATAAATGTTGGAAAGTCACGTTGCAGCTGTATAAAACTTTGGTTAGGCCACATTTGGAGTATTGTGTGCAGTTCTGGTCACGACACTATAGTAAGGCCGTGGAGGCTTTGGAGAGGGTGTAGAAGAGGTTCACCAGATGTTGCCTGGATTAGAGGGTATTAACTGTAAGAAGAGGGTAGGCAGATTTGAATTGTTTTCTCTGGAGTGTTGGATGGATGGGGTGAGAGGTGGGAGGGGCGAGTTGTGGAGTTGCAATTTGATAGAAATTTCTAAAATTATGAGAGGCTTAAATTGTCAGTCTTTTCCACAGATTGGGAATGTCAAATCATTTGGCATAGGTTTAAGATGAGAGGGGGAATATTTAAAGGAGATGTATAGGGTAAGTTTTTTTACACAGAGAAGTGGAGTGCACTGCCAGGGGAAGTGGTGGAAGCAGATTCAATAGCAACACTTAAGGGACATTTAGACAGATACATGAACAGGTAGTGAATGGAGGGATACAGACCATGTGCAGGCAGATGGGATCAATTTAAATTGTCGTCATTGTTGGCACAGACAAGGTGGGCTGAAGGGCCTGTTGCTGTGCTGTACTGTTCTACATTCTCCTGTTTCTTTGAGTGGGAACTGCTGTACTTAAGCCAGTTTAACCTGGCCGTGAATCAGCAGCAGGCCTTGCAGCTGAGAGCTGAGAAATCTGTGCCTTGTCAGACTCGATGAGGAGTACACTGGTGCAGCGTAAGGGCTGTCAGTGACGTTGCTGCTGGCTTAAGCCCATTGCGTTGCTGGACACTGAACCTCCACTGTGAAAGGCAGTCAAGTCCCAGAAAATTCTGGAAACCTGGTAGGTCGGGCAGCATCTGTGGAGAGAGAAACAAATGCAACATTTCGGGTCAATGACTTTTCCTCAGAATGTAGGAAATCTAGGAAACAGACATATTTGCAGAGAAGGAGGAGGGTGGATAATACAAAGGGAATGTCTACTGTAGGGTGGAGTCAAAGAGAATGGCTGATACAGATTGGCATTAACTGAGCAAGGGTAGTGAGGTTTTGCTCATGGTAACTAATCTGGAAGAGGTGTAAATAGATGGAGAACAGAGGAGGGAGAAGTAAATAAAGAAATTCTGGAATTGAACACAACAGTTGCTGAAAATCTGAAATAAAGGAGAATGCAGCTGAATGAGTGGGAAACTTGTAGGGGTGTATAAATCAGGAGAGGCATAGATAGGGTGAACGCACACAGTCTTTTCCCAGGGAAAGGACATCAAGAACTGGAGGGGATAGGTTTAAGTTGGGAGGGGAAAGATTTAAAAGAGACATGAAGAGCAACTTCTTCATGCAGAGGGCGATGCTTATATGGAACGAGCTGACCAAAGAAGTGGTTGAGGCAGGTTACAATAACATTTAAAAGGTACTTGGACAGGTACATGGAGAGGAAAGGTTTAGAGGGATATGGGCCAAATGGGGGCAAATAGGACTAGCTTAGATGAACATCTTGGCCAGCAGTGATGAGTTGAGCCAAAGGGTCTGTGTGCTATGACTCTATGTTGCATTGCCTACAGTTGCATGGAGAAGTGCCAGCCTTGATAAGGGGGGTGGGTGTTGATGAAGATGGAAGAGGGAAGCAGGGAATCAGCGAGGGACTATTCCATCCAGAATGCTGAAAGGCATTGGGAGGATGCATCCTATAACGGAATCATCTTGAAGATGCCAGAAATTACAGAGGATAATCCATTGAAACTGGAGGCTGGTGGTGTGGAAGGTGAGGACCAGGTACGCCCTATCCTTGCTCTGAGTGGCAAGAAGTAGGTTGAGGGCAGAGTGCAGGAAATGAAACCGATGTAGTTGAGGGCCTCGTCAGCCATGGCAGCAGGGTGTAGTTAAAGGAAGACCTTTCTAAAGCACTGGTGTTTCATCACAGATGGAAAAAAGACTAGAAAATGGTGGAAACGCTCCGTGGGTCATTATGGCAGGACAGTGGCACAACTAGTAGAGCTGCTGCCTCTCAACACCCGGGTTCAATCCTGAACTCTCTATGCGGTCTCTATGGAGTTTGTGCGTTGTCCCTATGACCACTTGAGTTTGCTCTTGATACTTCATTCCCCCCCCCCCCCAACATTGAAAAAATGTGTGGATTGTTCAGTTAATTGGCCACTGTAAATTGCTTCCGGTGGATGTGAGGGGTAGAATCTGGGGGATAGTTGATGGGCGTGTGGGGGGAATAAAATGGGTTAGAGTAGAAGATTTATGTTTCTTTTAAAAAAAAAGCTGCTTGATGGTTGGTGTGGATTCTGTAGGTAGAAGGGTCTGCTTCCATGCTGCATCTCTCCAGGTCCTTGTAGGTCAGGCAGTACCTGTAGAAAGTGAAAGAGTAAATGTCTCGGGCTGATGATTCTTCATCTGTTTGGGTCCCTTTATGGTGGGAAGTGAAGAGATGAAAAGGCCTCTGTTGTATCTCCTGTGGCTACATGGAAAGGCACCCTGAGAAAGGGAATGGTTGGTGGAGATGGAAGAGTAAGCAAGGGGGCGATGGAAGGAACAGTTGCTTCAGAATGCTGGAAGGGGAGCGAAGAGGGAGATATCTTTGGTGACACCATCACATGGAAGGTGGAGGAACTTATGATGAATGTGGAAGCTGCTGGGGCAAAAGGTGAGGATAAGGGGAATCCTATCCTTGCTGTCGTTAGAGGAGAGTGGTTGAAAGAGGAAATGTGTGTAATGGAACAAATGCAGCTGAGAGCTTTGTCAACTATGGTGGAGGGAAAACCACAATTAATGAAACAAAAATATCTTAGACCACTAGTGTGGAAGCTGGTGTCATCAGAACAAGTACATGAGAGCTGGGGAAATTGGGAGACTGAAACTGAGGCCTTATGGAAGGTAGGTTCGGGAGTCATTGGGCATGTATTGGAAACGAGTCACTTACCTACCCACAGAGATAGCAATAGAGAAGCTGCAGAAGGGAAGAGTCTGAGATGGACCACATGAATATTAGAGCAAGTTGACAATAAAGGTGATGAAATTTTTGAGTTCTGAGAGAGGACGGGAAGCAGCATCAGTACAGTCATCTACGTAACAGAAAAGAGGTGAGGGAGAGTCCTCGAAACAAGGACTTTTCCACAAACCCACAAAGCGATGGGCATAACTTGGTTCCATGAAGGCTCATGTAGCTACGCATTTGACTTGGAGGAAGTAAGATAGTTAATCAATGTGATAATGAGTTCAACCAGAAGAAGGAGGGTAGTGGGGAAGGGGACAGGTTGGGCTTGTGTTCCCGGGAGAAACAAGGACACTTGGTTCAGACTGCTGTGGGATGAATGTGTAGAGGGATTGGATGCCTGTAGTAAAAATGAGGTGGTTGGGACATGGAAACTGGGGTGGTGGGCATTTGGGCTGTCAGAAAAATAAGTGGGAAGAGATTGGGCAAGGAGAGAAAGAAGAGAGCCAAGGTAAGAAGTTTATGTAGAAGTGGTGCATCTACTAAGATAGTTCCACTTGCAGATTTTAGGGAGGAGGTAGATGTGGGCTGTGCAGGGTTGAGGGGACATTGAGTATAGGTGGAAGATCTCCAGAGGAAATGAGGTTAGTGACTGGGAGATAATGGCCTGATGTTTAATAGCGGTGTCATGGAGGGAGATGTCAGAGCTGAGCACAACTTATGTGAGCTGGTGATCTGTTCACCAAACAACAACAGTGTCACACTCATAAGCAGGGTAATGCTGGGTTTAGTCCTTAGTGAGAGGAATGCTACAAAGGGGAGGTGGCTAGACTGGGTAAGTGGAGTGGAAAAATTGAAATGGTCAACACTAAGTCTAGCGATGAATAGATCCAAGGATAAGAGGCCAGAGGGAGGCTCCAGGTTTTTCTGTCCCCTCCAGTGCTGCATAACCTGCTAAGTATTTCCAACATTCTCTGTTTTATTCCAGATTTTCAGCAGCTGCAGTATTTTATGTCTCGAAGTTTCAGTATTGTTTCTTTTACCCTCTCTCTCCTTTTCTGTTATCATTTATTTCCTTCTATTGACATCTCCACAGACAGACTGCTGCAGTTAACAAGCCTTCATCGCCCTTGTTCAGCCAACACCACTGATGTCATCCAGTCTCTCTTGATCTCCCTCCAAATCACAGACGCTCCCATTGTTCCCTTTAGCTCTCCTCCTGTCCTACTTAAATCATGTTTGCTTTTTAACTTTTCTCTTTCCCGATGAAAGGTCTGGATTGTGAAGTTTGTTTCACTCTCCACAGATGCTGTCTGACCTGCTTGGGGATCTTCAGCATTCTCTGTTTTGTTTTGGGAGAAGCACATAGGAGATCTCCTCCCCTCCTGCTTCCATGCATTAGAAGCCCTGACAAAGTGTGGCTGGTATGCTCCCTGCAGGAAGTGCATCAGCCACCATTCCCTGCCTTGGATGCCTCTGTGCCTGAGAAGAGAAGCAGGAAAAGTGAGATGGGTGGCGAACACAGAGTTCACCAGGAGCCACAGTAATTTTTCGAGGGCTGGAGAGTTTGTGGGTATAATGATATCTGGAAGCCACGTGCATAAGGCAGCTGCCTCTTAGGGTGACATCTGTTGCATCCTAGTTGAATCTTTTCCACGTGAAATAAATTATAAGACCAGAGAGCCAACGTTACTTTCAAGCATTCTGCCAGCAGGATGACTAATGACCAAGCACCAGGAAGTGCGCAGTCATATGAATCCTATAATCAACAGCAGGCTTGTTACCACACTTATTCCTACTTGCGTATAAATTCAGAAGGCCACTGGCACAAGAGCAAACACCATAGACAAATTACCAAAGGAAAGAGGCATGTGAGAAGAATTAGTTGAGCATGTGCATTCAGTGTTTGAGAAATCTAATGACTCCAGTGTAATTTTGAGAATTAATGATGCTATGGTTATGGCAATTTCACTGGGTCAATACAGAAGATGAGAAGGCCTTGGCTAGGATCCTTTTTCTGTCAGAAGGCCTTAGACCTTTTCCAGCCCCAGCACTAGGCTGAACCGTACCATTTCTTGGGTGTTACCTGGGAGTGAGTGAGTGAGAAAGGGGTAGCCAGTGCTGATCTCAACATGAAAAGGACAATTCAAGGCTGGAGGTAATGATAGGTCTTTCTATCCATTGCAAATAAAAACTGGTGCCTGGTGTCAATGGTTCAATCACTAAACTATTAAATCTGCTTCTCTCTTTCCCTGTTCTGATGCAGGGTCTTTGGCCTGAAATATTAACCCTGTTTCTTTTCCTACAGATGCTGCCTGACCTGCTGAGTGTTTCCATCATTTTCCATTTTTATCTCATGTTTTTCTGTAGTTTAAATGATAAACAACACCAGGAGAGAAATAGCTCCTCCAAAACTGTTGATTCTTATTTTATTTGGAACAAAGGCTTTCCACTTTCATGAAATGATGTTTAATGAGCTTGTGTGAGACATCCCATAAGATAGAAAGAATAGATTCCAAGGATTAGGACCCAGTTTGTTTGATGTATTTTTCATTTTGCTCTCACCATCCAGGATTGTGACAAACATGAATGAGTGTGTCCTCGGTTAATAACGCTGCAAAATTCTCCTTAGTTGTGTCTTTAACAATGTTTGTAAGATTCCAAACCACCATTCTTCATGTGAGACTGGAACGGTTTGGAACCCTGAACATGCATGCAAACAAAATAGTATTGCATACATCAGGTTATTCCACCACAAATGTTGTCACACTTTTCCCTGCAGCATCAGCGTTTGTTCATTTATGTTTAATTTAACACTTACCACTAGAGAAGTTGCCTCTGCATTCATCTGGCTTTACTTTTGTACTGTAAGTTTATAGTGCATTATTGTACTTAGTTTGGCGTTGACTGCTAGCTTCACATTTCCCTGCTTCGAAAGCTAGGTATGTGTTTTAAGTATTTTAGCATGAAAAACCACTCGTCTAATGAATAATAAGAACAGTGGGTTCTTGTGAACCAAACTATTTGACAGAAGAAGGCAGATTATTCATTACAATCTTGAGCAGACTGAATATTTTTCAAAGTTCTTAAAAAATGTACAATGGGTACACAATAAAATCGTAACGGATATATTCTGTTGCATGTTCTACAATACTGGTTAACTCTGCATAATAGATTTATTTTTGAGAAAAAACATTAGCAGAGAAGGGAATTTTATTTTGCCAGTGAACATTTGATCATGATAGTTGTAGGAAATGTTTGAAAAAAATTTATAAGCTTAGCCTTTCAAGATTGACTTATGTTTGTTCATGCTCTGTGGGACTTCAGTCAATGACTGGTTTCATTATACATAAACCCTGGCAGGTATTTTCCACTAATGTTTTGACAGGTGAAGCAAAATGTAGTTTGATTCAGAACCAGAGCAAAAGCCCTTGTCAAAAATGATTTCATTTGCTTCACTAGGCTTATGATCTTGGCTGAGGACCCAAATTTGTTGGTAGTGAAGAACATTTAAATTTATCGGGGATTAACAGATCTTGAGCATTGAAGATTCCTTCATTGAATCATGCACATATGTTAATTCCACTTTATAATGGGATCTTTTATAAAATGTTTGACCTGTGTTTGTTTCATGTTGAAGTCTGTTCTCTACATTATTATTTTTATTTCCTGTTTCTCAGGCGCTGTGAAGGGCGAAACATTAGATACAAAACATGCAGCAATGTGGTAAGTTCTGAATTAGATGCATCTGATCAGCAATTAAATATAGATTACTGTTTTCTCGTATTTAAGTTGTGTAGATGGAGAAATTTGCTTTCTGTGTGCGTTTTTTAGAACTCATGATAATATTTATAAATAAAATACTTCTCTGGTCTCAAAAAACAATAACAGATCACTGCTAATTTGACATCTTTTTGAACCACCAAATTGAAATTATCCAACAGTGAAACACCCAGTTGTTAAGAATACATTATTAGACCATTTGGAAGGAGAAAAACTGAATTAAGAAGGGGTGTCACAGGAAGCAACAGGTAGCACTGCTACCTCACATCTCCAGGCACCTGTGTTCAATCTGACCTCTGGTGCTATCTGTGTTCATGTTCTGTCTGTGACTGCATGGGTTTCCCTAGGGTGTTATCATTCCCTCCCATATCCTGACCTGATGTGTTGGCTGGTAGGTTAATTGGCCACTGTAAATTGCTCTGGTTTAGGTGAGTGGTGGGAGAATTAGGGTGGTTTTTAATTGATATATGAGCGAGAATAGGTTACAGGAAAATAAGAGGGGTGTGGGATATTTGGGATTGCTCTGAGAGTTGATGGACATAGCTCATGTAAAGAAGTATGAGAAAATATCAAGCTCATTTATTTGTGTTCGTCATGATGAGAGATGACACTCCCAGAAAATTGAATATTTTCAGGCTTTGGACATGCATTGTCAGAATATCACCCACTTCTAGATCAACAGCAGTTCAACTAAATTACAGATGAGCACCCTGTACAATACTTGTATAAAATTTTCCAGTCATATACCTCTTCATTTAACTCAATCTAATTTAGCTATTATCAATGTTAAAGTCCTAAGGGGAATTGACAGGGTGGAAATGAGAAGGATTCTCTTGTGGGAGAATCCAGCATAGGGGCTACTGCTTAAATATGGGTCGCCAATTTAAAACAGAGATGAAATTTTTTTCGCTCAGAGGATAGTGAGTCAAAGTGCAGTGGAAGCAGAGCTTTGAATATTTTTAAGGCAAATGCTGATAGATTCTTGGAGGTGAAAATTTACAGGGGTAGATGGGAATGCAGAGTTGAGTTTACAATAAGATCAGACATGATCTTATTAAAAGGTGGAGCAGCCTTGAGGAGCTGATTCCTGCTCCTAATTTGCATGCTTTATGTTCACTTGTTAACTTGACTTCAGTCTTCAGTCCTGGGTGCATGGGTTAAATTGTGTGAATGCATGTTAAATAGGATCTGCCTGCTTGGAAGTGAGATGGTCTGAGCTCAGATCCTAAGGATGAATAAACAGTGTCATTTCTGCTTGTGTAATTTTGTAAAATCAACTTTAACATTAACAAATATTTTGTTGTCAAGAAGCTATGTTGATTGTCTTTAAATAATGTTTTACATTAGCAAATAATCTGATTTTTAAACAAAGCATAATCATGATGAGAAATTATCCAAGATAGCACGACTTTAAAGCCAACACGGGTTTGTTGCCACCAGCTTTTGGATTGTAGGGGAGTTGAATGTTCTACTGTCACCGGGGTCGAACATATCTAAAAGACCCTTATTCAAGTTGCACTTCCTAAATTCCCATGGAGTAGGTAAAAACTCATGTTATTAACAAACAAATCTTTATTGCTCCCAGGTTAGGGATGAAATAACAACTCCTAAAGCCTTGAAGCTACATCCCATAAGCATTAATGCATTGATGCTTCATAACATTTCATTTTGCTATTTTGAGAAAACTGCTAGTCATAGAATTTAACTGTTATAGCAATGGAAAAGGGAATTTCAAACAGACGTGTTCAGCATTTGAATGTTGATTTTCCACAGCATGATTTTAAGACTAAATCTAGCTTGTCTGTTTAGGTGAACCTGAGTAGCAGGGTTAACTCAGATGGTGTTGAAGGGAAATTGTTTTGCAATGGATCCCTGTCACTTTTTTTGTCTGCTCACTTCCAGACATCATTTCTGGCTTTTGCATAAAGCACCTCCACAATTTCAGGTGATTGCATGCAGATGAGGCAAAAACGATACCATATGTTCCATTTTATCTCCTTTCCAGCTTGGTTGTTATTTCTGTTCTACCAAATGGACATCCAAGGTCAGGTGAATTATACAGTAAGTAATAACAGAACATGCTAGATATACTCGGGGTCGGTCAGGACCCGTGGAGAGAGAAGCAAAGTAAATGTAATGTTTCAGGTGGATAAGTCTTCCACCAGAACTGGGAAAGGTTACAGGTCAAATGTGTTTTAAGCTGCAGAGAAGGAGGATGGGATGGGGAGAAGCAAAGGGAATGCTGGTGACCGAGAGAGACTGAATGACTTGGTAGTGTCTGCTGAGAGAGGGAACAGAAGGCTTGTTGATCACACCGATCTGTCTGGAGGAAGTGTAAATAGTTGGAGATGAATGAGAAAAGATGAAAAAAGGCAGTGTTGAACTGTGAGATGGAAAATAATGTCATTGTTGGAAATTTGGAATAAAAGAGAGTGCTAGAAATACTCAGCAATTCAGGCAGCATCGCTGGAGAAATAAAAACAGGAAATAACATCACAGGTTGTTGACCTTTCATCTCTACTAGCCAATTGTGATATAAACCTGAAAAGCTGGTTATCTGAAATTGTCGAATTGGAAGTTTAATGCTGAGAGCTATTAACATGGCCATTCAAAAGATCAAGTGCTGTTCTTTGAGCTTGTATTAGTTTGTGTAGGTAAACAGAGTTAACATTGTACTTGCATTTCCTCAGAGACAGATCAGCTACAATTAACAAGCTGTCATCACCCACTCTCAGTTAGCAGCACACCACTTTCTCCTTAAGTTTTTCTTGGTCTCCACCCAATTACAGACGTTCCTTCTGTTCTCTCCATCCCATCCTTCTCTACAACTTAAAAAAGACGTTTAATTTTTTCTAGTTTTTTTCCTCTCAGTTTAAATCTGTTCCCCTCTCTACAGATGCTTCCTGACCTGCTGAGTATTTCCAGCGTTTTATGTTTTATTTCAGATTTCTACTGCAGTTTTGAAATTTTCTAGCAGAATTGCATTCCGTATGAAGGCCTAGCTGTTTATAAATGATACTGTTGAGTAATCCAAGGTTTCCAAGCTATCAGTATAGATTCCTGAGCAACTAAATCTAACCCGAACTCCTTGGTATAATATTGTAGAAAGATGACAGACTTTTGAAAATTCAGCTCTTGCTATCAGAGTTTATACTTAACAAGTTTTGAAAAGTGCCAGAATCACTAAGTCAAAGTGGTAAAAGATTAAGAGATCATTGCCTTTAATCAGGAGCAACTCCCAAGCTGTAAGGATACAAGGCAATGAAAGAGTTCAGTTGAGGAGGGAAGCTTGGAGAGGGAAGACTCGAGAATAACATTGTGTTTTATTCATTACTGAAAGACGCAGCTGCCTTGGCTAAATAAACTCTACCTGTTATTGTGCCTGCTAGAACACGAAGCTTTAGACCTGCTTCACTTTGTGATCCCATGTGAAAATCTATTGGCAATGTCTGCAACTCTTATGAATGGATTGTACATAATATAAGCCAAAGGTGCATTGTTTGTTTGAACAAGCAATTACTACTTTTTCCATTTAGGCTATCAGTGGTGAGGGTGCAAATCCTCGAGGCTGCAAGGCATCACAGGTTGCATGTATACATGGTTCTGTGTGCTCCCTTCTCAATGGTATAACCAACATCAACAAGATAAGGTTCCATTACCTGAATGTGCAGTTTGTTTGGCAGAAGTAGCACTGCATTAAGTCACTCTGCTTGGTGGGAATGGTACAATGCCTACTTTTTAAGGCAGTCTCCTGTTTCAGCATGTTTTGATGGAAAAAGATAATTCTATGTGCATCCTCTGGGAGTGATCATGGTCATACCCTGCAGCCAAAGCTGACATTTATGTGGTTTCTCAGGATATAAGCTAATCACTTGAATAATCAAGTCTTTTATATCTGTGTTCTGCACATCTTTGATTCATTGAAGAAATGTGTTTGGATCCAAAGATGTTTCAATCAGTCTGAATTTAAAAAAAATATGTATTTTGTGTTTTGATTACTTATAGGATTATTTCCTTCTGAATAGAGAGCTTGAAAGCAATAAAGAGTTGTGATGAAGGGAGGCTTCAGCTGTCTGAGTAGAGACTATTTAGAAATAAGAAGTATAAAGGGTTGCATTTCTTACTCCAAATGGGATAGATCTCAAGTTACTAATAGAAATAATGATAAGAAACAGTGAAGACTTTGGCCATAATCTTTCAGACCTCTTTGGGTCGAGGAGTTATAATGTATGCGTGGGTTCTTATTGTAAACAGTGCCAGGAACACAATGAATGATTGAGAAATGTGGAGAACTGCTAAAGCAGGTACATCCTGTCTTATTCCAATCCCTCCACTACTTTGCATATTTGTGCATATGTCATAAATATGTAAGATGTTCACAGATACTACCTACCTTGTTATTCCTTTTTTTGCACTATTTATTTACTTTGTAATTTATTGTAATTTTATGTCTTCGCACTGTACTGCTGCCGCAAAACAACAAATTTCACGACGTACAAGTCAATGATAATAAATCTGATTCTGATGAAGGGTCCTCAAAGCTTGAATGTTGTCCCCATCCTACAACCTTGTTCCAAAAAAGGGGGCAAAGAGAGAGAGAGATCTGGTAACTTTTGCTCTCTCTGCCACTTTCTTTGTGATTTAAAGCTCATTTTTAACTTGAGTTGTGATGGTAGGGCACTGACCTGAAGAGTTGACTCTCTTCCTCACTCCACAGACACTGCCTGACCTACTGTGTATTTCCAGCATTCTCTGTACTAATTTCAGATTTCCAGTGTCTGTATAATTTTACTTTTGAACATCAACAGCAACACCATAATTAAACAAAAAAATCTTACAAGTGACTGCCTCAAATGAGGTATTTGGACATTCCCATACTTTAAGGGCTAAACTGATTGGGGTGATGTATTTATTGACCACACCAAATTGCCTTTGAGGAGGTCTTGGTGAGCTACTTTCTCAAACTGCTTTAGTCCTTCCAGTGAGGATGCACCCATAGTGATGCAGGAGAGCAAATTCCAGGATTTAAACCCAATGACAATGTGGGAACAGCAATATATTTCTGAGTCACAATGATGTTAGAAGGAACCTGCAGGCGGTGTTGTTTCCATGTTCCAGACTCCATTGTACTGCTTGGTGGAAGAATTTGTGGGTTTGAGAGACGTTGTTCAACTCGCCTAAGCGGATAACTGCAGGGCATTTTGTAGCTGGCACACACTGCAGCCATGGTACACCAGCTGAGGAGGGAACACATTTTTAGGCTGCTGGATAGAGTGTTAGTGAAGCAAGATCTATTGTCCAGATGGCATCATGCACCCTGAGTCTTGTTGGAGTAGCACTCATCCAGGCAAGTGGAGAGTATTCCATTACACACTGATATGGCATCACCCCTGCATCCAGAGACGTATTGATTTATTATTATCACTTGTACTGAGGTACAGTGAAAAGCTTGTGTTACAAACCGATCGTACAGGTCAATTCATTACACGGTGCAGTTACATTGAGTTAGTACAGAGTTCGTTGAGGTAGTACAGGTAAAAACAATAACAGTACAGAATAAAGTGTCACAGCTACAGAGAAAGTGCAGTGCAATAAGGTGCGAGGTCCCAAGGTAGATTGTGAGGTCATAGTCCATCTCATTGTATAAGGTAACTGTTCAATAGTTTTATCACAGTGGGGTAGAAGCTGTCCTTAAGTCTGGTGGTACGTGCCTTCAGGCTCCTGTATCTTCTACCCGATGGAAGGGAAGAGAGAATGTCCCAGGTGGGTGGGGTCTTTGATTATACTGGCTGCTTTGCCAAGACAGCGAGAGGTAAAGACAGATTCCAAGGAGGGGAAGTTGGTGTCTGTAATGCGCTGAGCTGTGTCCACAACTCTCTGCAGTTTCTTGCGGTCCTTGGCAGAGCAGTTGTTGTACCAAGTCGTGATACATCCAGATAGGATGCTTTCTATGGTGCATCTGTAAAAGTTGGTGAGAGTCAAAGGGGACAAACCAAATTTCTTATCTGGAAGATTGTGGCTAATGGCTCTGCAATTTCCACCCTTGTTTCTCGCAGTAACCTAGGATGCATTCCATCTGCACTGGATGATTTGTTCAGTTTAAGTACCTTTCTGATACTACTTTTAATCTGCCCATAATCTCAATTCCATCTTCCTTTGTCAAATGTCCTGGAGTTGCATCCTCTTGGTAAAGGCTGATAGAAAGTACTTGTTCAGTATCCCTAGCAATGTCCTCTGCCTCTGTAAATTGATCTTTTTTTGCCTCTGATCAGCCTTAACCTCTCCACTAATTACTCATTTACTGTTTGCATTTTGAAAATTTCTGGGTTCATGTTTATATTTGCATGGGTCTTTTCCCATGCTCTCTCTTTGTCTCCTTGATATCTTCTTTAACTTTCCTTTTGAGCTTCTGGTAATCAGACTGGTTTTCACTTGTGTTGATCTAATATTTGTCATACATCCTTTCTTTCTGTTTAATCTTCCTCTCCTCTTTGGTCATCCAAGTTGCACGAATTTCTTTACCTTTCTCCACTGTAGGAATATACTTAGGCTGCACCTTCTGCACCTGCTCCTTAAATGCTGCTATTTGTTCATTTATAGTTTTGCCTGCTGATTTTTGATTTCATTTTATCCAGGCCACGTCTTTTCTCATCCAGTTGACTAGTTTTACCTTGAAGTGGTCCATAGCTATTCTAAAACTTAGAACATCATGATTACTGCTTCGCAAATGTTCCCACCTGTAATGTTTGCACCAGTTGGCCCAACTCATTTCCACAGAACCAAGTCTGGCACCATTTCCTTCCTCAGTGGATAGGAATGTACTGCTCAAAAGAGTTTTCCTGAACACACTTCAAAAACTCTTCTCCCTCTTTGTCCCTCATTATTACTCTCCCAGTTTATAATCAACTAGTTGAAGTCCCCCAGTATCACTACTGTATGGATTTTGCATACTTCTGAAATTTCCCCATAAATTTGCTCCTCTATATTCTTCCCTCCAGTTGTCAATGTGTGGAATGCTCCCAGTAGTGTAATGACAGATCCCTTGCTTCTTCAGTTAAATAGATTCTGTTGTGGACCACTCCTGAACATTCTCACCAGCAGGGCAATATTCTCCTTAATACCATACTTTACCCCCCATTATTCTACCCCCCACCCCATCTCCCCCCCTCCCCCCGATCTTTCCTGAACATTTTGCACCCAGGAATATTTAGTCCTTTTTTTTAAGTCAGGTTCTCATTATTGTCACATTGTACTCATTGTCTTACTTCTTAACTTATTGCTTTTTGTTTATCCAGTTCGTTTGTGTGTCTTTTTTCTCCTTTTCTCTGTCACATCAGAGTTCTCACTCTCATGCCAAATTAACTATTCTCCCGTCCCCATCTCTGCATGAATGAATTCCTCTGTGAGGACATTGGTCCCCATTCTGTTGAGGTGCAAACCATCTGATCTGTACAGGTCCCACCTTCCCCAGAACTGGTCCCAAACCACCAGGTATATTAAGCCCACCCTTCTGCCTAAGCTCTCACCCATGCATTCACCTCTACAATCTTCCTATTTCTATATTCATGTGATGTGCTGTGAGTTTTTCAGGGATTACTGTGTTTCAGGTTTTGCTTCTCTTTCCTACCTCCTTAAAATCTGTCTGTTGGGTCTCACCCCTTTTTCTACCTATGTCCAAGGCACCGGCGTGCACGACTTCTTCCTCACTTCCTTGACCCAACAGAACATCCTGCACCCTCTTAGTGATGTCATCTATCCTGCCACCAGGAAGACAACACACATGCGACCCAGATTGATGAATGGATGTCTCCTCTCTCAACTGCTGGATTCCAAGTGATTCCTGCATTTCAATACTTTTCTCTTTTTTTGTGTGTGGTTCTTCACCCTTCAGACTCTTTAACAGAAATGTATCAAATTCCTTCTGGAAGTCCATGTAAATAATAACCACATACTGATAGAAACCTACTAATTTAGTCACCACATTTAAAAAGAAACTCAAAGATTTTACTTGATAACAATGCATGAGGCAGTGAATTTGAGTTGTGGTGGTATATGTTAATCAAAGCAAATAGGTTACTCAACGGTCTATTTCAAGAGCAGAGAAAACACAAACTACAGCAACTTTTCCCCATTAAAGCAGGGCAGTTCTTCTAGAAAAATGCAGTGAGTGGAGGCCAGTTACATTTAAATTGTTTGTGCTTAACATTATTCTCAATCACTTATAGCAGTGTGGTCACCATGCAACTGAGGTTGGCTATAGCAACGACACTACTTCTAGTCTTAAAATCAATCCGATATGTTGCAACACCTGCTCTTTCCAAATCCACAATGATATGGTGTATTCAGATCAGTTGAATGCTTTTGATTTGAAGCTATTTGATTGTCAACAACAGATTTGATTTTATGTCAATATATAATTCACTGGTTTCCCACTCATTTTACGTAACGTAGGAAACGTGAAAGCTGCTGTAGATTTGAAGAAAAAAAGAAGGAACAGTTCGATCTACACCAGTTTTTCTTTTGTTTTAGTTTCATGTCATCCCTTACACTCTTAGTTATTCATGTCCTTTTCATTTGGCAGGCATGGCTTTGTCCCCCTAAGGGTTATAAAACGGCCCTGCATTCTATTAAATTGGTTTCGGAACTCCTCCCACTGGTTTATTTTGCTTTTCCTCTTTAGCAGCCTTGTACAGTTTTCCATTGAATTGTGCCTGTCTTATCACACAAAAGTCAGCCTCAGACATCTGAAATCTTAGTGCCTATTTTGCGGTGCTCCCTTTTGCATTTTGCATTGAGCCTAATCATACTTTTAGTAGATAAATATTCACACTGTTAGGCTGTTAAGTAAATTTGGATCTTTACTCATGACTAAATCTATCATGGTCAACCCCTTGCTGGTTCATTGGTTAGGATCATCTGAGGCACTACAGTTAGTTACATGATTTAGTAGATTTTCGTATCAAAAGCCCTATTGTCTCCATTGAGCTGACTGTCCCAGTGGAGTCTCCCAGCACTGTGTCTTCAGATGGTTCCCCTACTGGCAATTGCAAAGTCAGTAATAAATAAACCTAATCTCAGTCTCAGCGGCCTTCATTAATATGATTGCAAGTTAAGCTTGCAGAGGTCAGTATGTGGCCGTATATTAGTCAGGCAGGTTTTTATCATAACTTGATTGTTGTGCTCTTGACTGTGAGTCACAAATCTGAACTCAAATCTGGGCAAAAAAATTAGTGTGATGCAGTACTATGTTTTGAAGAGAGTACTGTGTTGTAGTAGCATTGAAAGTAACTTGTTTCACCTGAATAACTGCTGGATGGCCTGGTGCCACACAAGTTGTAAGTGGCTTTCGTTTACGGGAGCTTCTTTAAAATAAAATTATCAATTGTCAATCATCCACCAGCTTTAACATTCACTCCCTCCACCACCAGCATGGATGTCCTCATTCTCGCCCCACAATACCAGAGACCCGATTTCGATCCTGACCTTGGGTGCTATTTTTGTGAAGTTTGCACTTTCTCCCTGTGACCACCTGGGTTTCCTCCTGGCACTCCGGTTTCCTCCCACATCTCAAAGAAGTGTGGGTCGCTAGGATAATTGGTCACTGTGAATTGCCCCTAGTGTGCAGGTTTGTGGTGGAATCTTGGGGGGTGGGGGGGGGGTGGGCGTTGAAGAGAATATGGGGAGAATAAAATATGGAATTAATACAAAATTAGTGTAAATAGTGGTTGATGGTAAGTGCGGACTCAGTGGGCCAAAGAGTCTGTGTCTGTGCTGTATCTATGACTCTGACATTTAGATCTTTTGAGGTGGATGATGGAAAGTGCAATCACAGTGGAAGGAACATTTAAGGCTGGGATCACCAACAAGCAAAAGAGCTGTTCATATTGTCTTCCACATATGTTCAGACCAGTGCCATGTGGGATGAAAAGGGAATTTGGCCAGCAGGACACATGGTGTGTTGGTGATGGGGACTGTGGCCAACAAGCAGTGGGACAGCTGGTCCAGTACAACATTCCTTTCCATGTTTCCTAATGACATAGGAGGCCATTCGGTCCATGGAGTCTATGCCAGCTCCCGGACCAATCCCATTCCCCTGCGACGTATTCCCTCACACGTTCGTTCACACAACCCCCCATCCTCGATCCTGGATAATGTACGGTATCCAGTTTAACTGAGAAGTAGCACATCTTTGGGATGTGGGAAGAATCTGGAGCACCCAGGGGAAACCCACACATTCACAGGGTAAACATGCTAGTTCTACACAGACAGCTCCAGAGGTCAGATTGAACCTAAGTTACTGGAGTTGCAATACCTGCAGCACCACTATGCCACCTTGAAATTATCATTCAGGCATGAACCATTTCATGAACCATTCATGTGTGAGCTGAAACCCCTCCATGAAAACCATTGCCCATTTTTGCATCCTTGCTTTAGCTAGGCCACATCTGGAGTATTGCATTCAGTTCCCATTGCCCCATTATAGGAAAGATGTGAAGCCTTTGGAGAGGGTGCAGAAGAGGTTTACAAAGATGCTGCCTGGATTAGAGGGCATGTGCTATGAGGATAGGTTGGATAAACTTGGGTTATTTTCTCTGGAGCGCCAGAGGCTGAGGGGAGGTCTGATAGAGGTTTATAAGATTATGAGGGGCACAGATAGATTAGACAGCCAGTATCTCTTCCCCAAGGTTGAAATGTCTAATACCAGAGGACATGCATTTAAGGTGAGAGGGGGTAAGTTCAAAGATGTGCGAGGCAAGTTTTTTTTACACAGAGGGTGGTGGGTGCCTGGAATGCGCTGCCTGGCGTCATGGTGGAGGCAAATACGAAAGGGGCATACAAGAACCTCTTAGAAAGGCATATGAATATGAGGGAAATGATAGGATATGGACATTGTGTAGGCAGAAGGGATTAGTTGGGCATTTTATTACTAATGTAATTGGTTCGGCACAACATGTACTGTTCTATGTTCTAAAGTAAGTATAATTAAGTGAGTTGAAGGTGATGCATTTTGGAAGCAAAAATTAGGAAAGGTGACAACAATAAAATTAAAATAATTTTAAAGACAAGTGAGGATAGAATAGCATTGCCTATATCCTTCATGGAAAATTGGTTTTCCCTTGAAGATTAGTAAAGAATGCCCATTTGCCTTATAAATTTCCTAACCTGGACACCTGGCCTACATCAATGGAGCTCTGGGATGATCCCAAGATGAATTACTCTGAGTTGTCTCAAATTCCCCCAGGATTTTATGGGTCAACAACAAACACTACTGGTTTGCTGCTGATCTTGGAAGTAAATTGAAACTTGGAGCAATCCTCCCAACAGGAACATCTGGGGAACTGCCAGAGTCCCTTCTGGTGAGGCAAAGCAAATTCCATCCATAACCTGTCCTTACACTCCTGGTAATCCTGAGACACAAGGATCCAGAAGTTCACAAATATCAAATGCTTGAATTGGCTGGTCCAGTTGAAAAGACATAGAGCATACAAAGAATACATAGAGCTGAAGGATATAAAACTAACAAAGTTACAATAAACCTCTTTTACATGCTGGTGTATGCTCAGTTGGAATTTGTATTCGATTCTGGGCACCACACTGAAGGAAAATTATAATGGCTTGGCCTTTATAACCTGTAGAAAAGATTTAACAGAATAATACCAAGCATAGGCATCTTCAATTATTATGGAAGGATTGGAGAAGCTGTAATTGCATCCAGGGAACAGAAAACGTTAAAGGGGATTGCGTGGAGATGTTCAAAATGATATTGGGCTTGGATAACGAGAGACTGTTTTGATTGACGCAGGGGTCAGTATCCATATGCGTAGATAGAAGGTAAAAGAAACATGACATGAAAATGAGAAATGTCTTTATGCAGTAAGTTGTTATGTTCTGGAATGCAGTACCAGAGAGGATGCTGGAGAGAGATTAAATGGTAACTTCAGAAATAGAATTGGACATACAGTAGAAAAAGATTAATTTTCAGGGCTGTATGAGAAGAGGAGTAGAGTAGGATTCATTGGATATCTCTTCCAAATTGCTGGCAAAGGCACAAGAAACTGCTGTGCTGGGTGATTATATGCTTCTATGAACATAATACTTGCAGAGTTAAGGTCAGTCAGTGCCCACCGTTTCAGCAGGTTTCATGGAATACGCATCTGGCTTATTTTAACACTTGATCTGTGGGTTTTCATGGTTGTCATGATGTTTGGATGGGGGCCCACTTAACAGGTCAGGGACAGTGAATTCAGCCATTCCATTCTGTTCACTTTGGTCACTACAACAGCTGAGAGATCTCTTTACATTTTACAGCATCTGTCAGATATTCTTGAGTGGACAAACATCCATGGTAGTCAATTCAAATGGGACAGATGCAGTTTTCTAATGTTATAATTTGTCTCTATAAGACATAGCATCTATCCATGTCAGGCTTTATGTTAGTCATTGGTCAGTTTAAAACATGAGGACTGAGCAATACTGGTTTCTTTTGAGAAATAGTGATCATGTTTCAAAGATCAGTGTTGTCTTAAGAAGTTGTGAAAACGTTGCTTACCTTTGATGTTATTACGAACTAAATATACTGTTTGCATCAAATGCTGTTCCTCAGATTGGTTAATGTTAAGTAAATAAGTCTGTTAATTTGTAATTGGAGCCTTGGTCTGAGGGAGTTTAGACTCAACTCATTATCAAGAGGAAGAATTAATGTGGGCCTAAAGCACACTTACCTTTGCCAGTAATCGGGAATGTAGTTAATTAAAAAAAAGACATTCCTCCACTTCTGGAACAAGCTGCCAGGGAAAGTAGTTAAGGTGGGTACAATAACAACATTTAAAGGATATATGGATAGGAAAGGTTTAGAGGGATATGGGCCAAACAATGGAACTAGCTTAGCTGGCACCTTGGTCGGCATGGACGAGTTGGGCCGAAAGGCCTGTTTCCATGCTGTGCTGCTCGAGTACTCTATGACCTATCCAATTCAGGTTAAATGAAGGGGGCTGCGTTACATACATCTGAGGTGCTAGATGAAAAGTGTGTGTGTCCCTTAAAGTAGTTTGATGGGGCTCTGCCCCTGGACTTAGCACTGAGGCCCACAGTAGAATGGGGGTGTGGGAATGGGAAGAGAAGGTCAGATGTGTTTGAATCTGATCTCCCGTGTTTTCTTGACTCCAGCGCTGCATGGAAGTCAGGAAACATGCTGACCAACGAAGGTTTAGTTTTGCATTCTTCAACAAGCAGATGATGTTCCTGAGCATGAACTCTCAATAGACCATCTGGGTAGTCTGGCTGGAGGCCTTGGGAATCCACCTCCTGACGTCTAGTTGCTGCTCGTGTCCCACTCTGCTCCATGGACTCCATGGAATGGCCATGCCAGTGAGCCCTCCAGCTCAACTGGACCCGTGGATCTTAATAGAAGAGTGGTCTGTGATGAGCATGAACTGGCCCACGATGTGTTTCATCCAGGCAGAATAACAAGGAACCTCGATTTAGTCACTTAGTTTCAGTGCATCAGCTTGGATATTGGGAGGAAAAAGACACATTTGGCTTTACTAAAAAATGTAAAACTAACTTCCAGATAAAATCTTTACCAATGAAGTCAACTCTAAAAGCCTCATGCGGGGCACTGTAATATTGTCCCATTTGAGTCTTGAGAATTACGTTATGTGTTGCACGATGCACCAGCTTATGTCAAAAATTGTTTTCTTGACAGAGAGAAGTCTCCGTGCATAGAAGGGTGATGGCAGCAACAGATTAGAGAGAGCACAGAGCCCAAACTGTTTGTACCTCCAAATGCAATTGTTGCATTTGCAGATTCTCTTGACTTGATTAACTGGTCAGGGTATTACCAATAACTGGGATACAAAGATGCCATCTGCTGTAGCACTTTCTCTGTGTGCATCATGTTTCAAAAGTCACTGAAACAAAAATGGAGTATCTTTTAATTTACCATCCATTTCTTTAATAGCACACAAAATCGGGGGCAGCTCTCTGATATGCTCCATTTACTGACCATTTCTTAGTGAACATGTGTGATCTGTTATTCAGATTCTGAGAAGTTCTGCAACTTTTTTGGTATATAAAAAGATTCCTTCTATTTAAATAGCCAAGTCAACTTGAAAATATTCTGAAACTCCTGGGAGAATGTCAAAATTATTTCCTAATTTCCAAGAAGCAAATTGGATTAATATAGACCTACATGGCCAAGAAAGACAGATATTGAGTGCTTGAAAGTTATTTACAAAGGATTAGGTTAATTCTTAGAGCTTTAAGCTTTTTATTATCATGTCATCTGAATGACTGTTTTCGTTAGAATGAAGAGTAATTTTGATGCAGGTGTGAAAGAATTGGGCAATTTAAATACTTACAGACTGTTTTCAATGATTGATAACTACAGAACAAGAGACAGAAGATTAAATGAAAAAAGTAAGAACAGAACAAAAGAAGCTTTTTTTTGAGCAAAGCTTTGTGCCCTGTACAATGTATTGAAGTTAATGTTAGCAAATGTCATTATTTTAAGAATAGACTTGCAATGATGCAAGAGACCATTTGGTTTGTCAGGTCTGTGCTCCTAGCAGATCAATTCCATCAGTCACATTCTCCCTCTTAATTCCCTTAGTCCTGCAAATTATTCCCTTTCATATGTCCATCAACTCTCCTTTTAGATTCTTTTGCCACATAGCTACACTGCGGGATAATTCACAATAGCCAAATCACCTACAAGCCTGTCTTTGGGACGTCGGGAACACTAGAGCTCCCGGTGGAAACCAAACCAGTCAGGGGAAGAATTGGCACATGTTGCACAGACTGTATCTGAGGTAAGGATTGAACCTGAGTTCCTGGAACCGAGAGGCAGCTTCACTTATATACTGTGCCACCATGCCACCCATCTGTCTAGGTTGAACAGAAAGGAAAAGGATATACCAAGGCAGATGACTGTAAAATATATTTCTATGTTCATGAGATGTGGACGGTGCCTCCAAACTGAATTGCTTGCTGAGCCATTGCAGACGGCAGTGAGAACCAACCCCATGTTATGGGTCTAGGTCAGATATAGTCTAAACCAAGCAAGGCTGGACTTCCTTCAGGGTGGCTTTTACCAATACTGGCTTTTTATTTCAGATTAATTCAGTTACTTAAGGTTAAAATCCACAGTTGTCTCATGAGATTTGATCAATAGTTTAGGTCTCTGGGTAGCGGTCCAGAAATTCAACCACCATGCTGCTGTGGCCCAACTTGGAAAAACAATTGAGGTGCAAATTGTGAAGTGGAAATCAGGCAAAGTCAAAATGGTTTTGTGAAAGGGAAATCATGTTTGACCGATTTATTGGAGTTCTTTGAAGAAATAACAAATGCTGTGGATAAAGAAGAAACAGTGGATGTTGTATATTTAGATTTGCAGAAGGCAAGTGTAATGTGCTGCATCAGAACTTATTGTGAAAAATAAAAACTCATAGTGCAGAAGGAAAGATTTATGTAATGGATGAAGGCATCAAGCAGGGATAGCTGCTAAATTTGCTGCTATCATAAAATCAGGAAAGAAAATAAGTTGTGAAGGGCACATAAGAAGGCTACAAAGAGAGAAACAGTGTCAGTGAATGGGCAATGGAGTATAATGTGGGAAATTGTTTTGGAGGGAAAAATACAAAAGAAACATATTTTCACAATGGTGAGAGATTGTAGAGCTCAAAAATATAGAGGGACATAATTCACAAGAGAACAACAACAACTTAAAGCTTTCAGAATATTATCATGCAATGAAAATAAAAAAAAAACTGCTGATGCTGGAACCCTGAAGTAAAAACAGAAAATGCTGGAAGCATCTGTGGCGAGAGGAAAAGAATTAATGTTTCATGTTGAAGGCCCTTATTGGAACAGGGAAACATAGAGAACAAGTTTGAATGTTATTGTCCATTGTTAGAGGAATTGAATACAAAATTAGAGAGGTTGTGCTTCCGTTATTAAGGACATTGATGAGGCCACATCTGGAGCACTGAGAGGAGTATTAGTTTCCTTATTTCAGGAAGGATATAAATGCATTGGAGACAGTTCAAAGAAAGTTTATAGACCAACCCCTGGATATGTTGGAGAGGCTAGGCTTGTATCTGCTGGAGTTTGGAAGAGAAAATGGGAAGTAGAATGAAACACAAAATTCTGAGTTTTGACTGGGTGGGTGTGGAGAGGATGCCTCCTCTTGTAGGAGGACCTGAGGATCACTCAGTTGAAAGATGGAACATTTTCTCTAAGAGGGTTGTGATTACATAGTACAGCAGAGAACAGGCCCTTCAGTCCACAATGTTGTGCCGACATAGCTATTTTCTCCTACCTACAGAGTACCCATATCCCTCTATTTTCCTCTCATTCATATGCCCATCCAAGCCCCTCTTAAAAGCCCCCAATGAATATGCCTCCACCACCGTATCAGGCAATGCATTCCAAGCATCCACCACTCTCTCAGTAAAAAAAAACGTACCCCTCATGTCTGTTCTGAACCTACCCCCTCTCACCTTAAATGCATGCCCTCTGGTATTGGATCGCTCAATAATGGGAAAAAGATATTTCTTGTCCACCCTATCTATGCCCCTCATAATTTTATACACTTCCAACAGATCACCCCTCAGCCTCCGCTGCTCCAGAGAAAAGACCCCAAGTTTATCCAGTCTCTCCTGATAGCACATGCCCTCTAATCCAGGCAGCATCCTAGTAAACCTCCTCTGCACCCTCTCTAAAGCCTCGACATCCTTTCTATAATGAGGTGACCAGAAATGCATGCAGTACTCTAAATGCGGCCTAACCAGAGTTCTATAGAGATGGATCAGAACTTCTTGACTCCTATACTCAATACCCTGATTAATAAATGCAAGAATTCCATAAGCCTTCTTAACCACCCTGTCTACCTCTGTAGCCACTTTCAATGAGTCATGGACCTGCACCCCAAGGTGTCTCTGCTCTTCAACACTGTTAAGGGTGATGCCCTTAAGATGTACTGCCTCTTGACATTAGTCCTATCAAGGTGCAACACCTTATATTTATATTTGGAACTCTGCCGTAAAGGGTGGTGGAAGTAATCCTTGAAAGTTTTTAAGGTGGGGCAAGTAGATTCTTGATCAGCAGGGAGTGGAGGGGGGAGGGGTAGTGATGGTGAAAAACTGCCATGGAGCCATGGTTACAGTCAGATCAGCTCTGATGTTATTAAATCCAAGAACAGGTGCAAGAGTCGCCTACCCTTGCTCCTTATTTTAAGGTCTGTAGGTATAATAACACAGTGAGATACAGAGAAAAATTGGTAAATTTGTTTATTATTGTTCCATGTACCGAGGTACAGTGAAAAACTTTGTTTTGCTTGTCATCCATACAGGTCACTTCATTGCATCAGTACATTGAGGTAGTACAAGGAAAATGCAATAACAGAATGCAGAATATAGTGTTACAGTTACAGAGATAGTGCAGGCAGACAATAATGTGCAAGGCCATGATGAGGTAGATTATGAGGTCAAGAGTCCATCTTATCATACAAGAGGTCTGTCCAATAGTCTTATAACAGTGGGGCAGAAGCTATACTTGAGCCCAGTGGTACATGCTTTCAGGCTTTTGTATCTTCTGCCCAATGGGAGTGGGGAGAAAAGACAATGTCCAGGGTTTTGGTGATCAACAAAAAAGAGTACACTTATAAACCCACAAAATGTAAAGATTGAGAAATAAACAGATGGTGGTGAAAGAAGCAGGATGAATTGGAGTCAAATCAGGCACAGAAGGACAAAGAATGAGAAAAAGAAGGAAGATTGCTGAATAGAGAGAGAAACATAGAGGCATAAAGGAACAGTTATTAAAAGTAACTCTTAGAAATAACTTACCACCTGTAGGAATGAAAATCCAAGGTTTTGTTTGTTCTCTTTTCTGGCCTAAGAGGTTTAATGGCATTGCAGGGTTATACATTTTGCTATTAGTCTGGGGCTCAGGTTAAATACCAGTCCTAAATTGCTGCTGTGAGTTTCATTAGTTATTAATTTGTAAATGCATCATTTTCTTGAAATTCATGCAAATGTTGATGTGAGCTTCCTATGTGCTGCTGTGAGGGCAACTAATCCAGAAATTTTTGGTAATTCACAACTCTTCATGTTACTTAAGCATTAGTGTTTGTTTCCCATTATTTTGCTAACAAGTTCTGGCCCAGTATCTTAAACGTCAAACAAGATCCATGGAAAAATTGCTACTTCTGAGAGCTAAAGCAAGGTTTTATTGTTGTTATAGAATGAGTTCAAGCAACTAGAATCAACTATGATCATTCAGTGGGTGGATTACTGAAACCAACCGTAAACCACAGAGCAGAATAAGCACTTGTCTAACACATAGGGAGCTGGGTTTCTGAGGTTATCTAAGGCAGATGTACCAAAGTAATTAGCACTCGTGAGGATAGAAAGTACCCTTGTGTGCCAACACATGCAAGCAACTTCATGCATTCACACAAGAACTTTCCAATAACTTTACTATGAAACTAAACAGTTTTAAGTTCCCGATGACTACTTCGATCATGTGTTTCCTTGTTGACACTATTCATTCTTCAATCAGAGGCTGAGTATGAGTTTGGTGAAGTGAATGTACTGCTTTGAGGTGAGGAAGCTCAGAATCAGATTTATTATCACTGACTTGTATGATGTGAAGTTTGTTGTTTTGTAGCAGCAGTACAGTGCACAGACATAAAAAATACTATAAATTACAAAAATAACTAGTGCAAAAATAAAGGAATAACAAGGTAGTGTTCATGGACTGTTCAGAAATCTGATGGCGGAGCAGAAAAAGCTGTTTATGAATCACTGAGTTTGGGTCTTCAGGCTCCTGTACCACCTCCCTGATGGTAGTAATAAGAAGAGGGCATGTCCCAGGTGGTAAGGTTCCTAGTGATGAACACTGCCTTCTTCAGGCACTGCCTCGCGAAGATGTCCTGGATGGTGAGGAGGTTTGTGCCCATGATGGAGCTGGCTGAGTCCACAACCCTCTGCAGCCTTTTGCGATCCTATGCATTGGAGCCTCCATACCAGGCGGTGATGCAACCAGTCAGAATGCCCTCCACCGTAAGTCTATAGATATTTGTAAGCATGGCTTGCTCTGATGTCCTGGTGCATTTAGTAGCAGGATCTGAAGGAGACGTGGAAGTTGAGAATTTGATCAGTGTGGGAATCTGGTGGAAAAGCAGAAGTTGCCCCTTGCCTCTAAATCCTATCATGGTTTGCATAGATGTAGCAGGAACTATTTACAGTTGTGCGTTTCAGTGCTTCATAGTGTGTTTAATTTTAAAACAAAAATCTTATCGTAGACTCTAAATAGTACCTGCAATTTCTGAGAGAGGCTCTATGTCTATACCTACCGTCATTATCACCCCATCACCCATCCCAAGATTTAATTGGCCTCCTCCTTATTAAGATTGAGATGTCAGAGATCCTCAGAAGAATGTAAAGAAGAAGACCATTTATATGTGTGTCACCAAAGAAAGTAGTAAAATGTCATTCTTCCCATACAGCCCATCATAGATGTGATTTATGGGTGTAAAGGGTGGTGATATTCTATGAAAGGTATTTCAATGAGCTGGTGATTAATCTATGAAACCAGCACCAGAAGAAGGTAATTAGTATTGATTTATTCAAATACAATTGAAATAGATTTATTTGCAAAAACATCACTTCAGGCTATGGAATACAAGTGACCCCCACATTAAGGGGGAGTTGCATTCCTAGAAATGGTTGCTTGTATGAGTAACTTGAGACGGGCCATATGGTATGTGATTGGGGGTGTGGGGGGAGTAGGACTTTGGACCTATGGGTTCTAAAACGTCCTGCCACCGGGGTTGCGTTCATGTCATCACTGGGTCTGAACATAGAACACAGAACGTTACAGCACAGTACAGGCCCCTTGGCCTACAAAGTTGTGCCGACATTTTATCCTGCTCTTTCTAACCCTTCCCTCCCACATAGCCCCCCACGTAGGTCTGCTGCAGACTTGTTGTTGGAGAGTGATTGGCAGAAATGCTTAATAACTGTTTCAGTAATACAGGTGTACCCCTCTCATTATGGGGGCTTGCAGTCCTAGAAAAGGGCCATATTGTGAAGAAATGCAAGTTGAAAAATAATACATCTTTTTTCAACTGAATTCTGTGGGAGTGTATTTTATTCCATATCTTAAATTTTTGGGCAGTGATTTGTGAATTTCCATAACCCGAACGACCGTAACATGGGGTTCGCCTGTATAAAGAATGGTAGAAGACAAAGTAAATGTACCTCAGTTTCTTCTTGTTTAGTGATTCCAATGATCCTGCATTGTGGGTGAAGAGTGAGGTGTGCCATGCACCACAATATCTCGTGGGCATGGAAAGGAAGCAGTTGAAGCATATTAATCATGTGCAAGGAGCAATCGGTTGTAAGCAGAGTATTGGTATAGTGCTACACGGAAATATTGATCATCTCTCCTTTCATATCTGAATTAAAGATATCCTGATACTGAGTGGTTACCTGCAGAGTGGTTCAGTTAATGCTCACTTCCCTGGACAGAAATCTGTGATAGCCTGCACTGCTTGCTGCCAAACAGCATTTGCTTGTTACCCAAACACTGCCATAGTTACTTCAGAGGATTCTGAGACACTCTGCTCTTCTGCTGAGCTGATGAACACAGCTGGAAGAGACATTTCTTCTATGAAGCAAGGCTTTGTTCCCTTGAAGCCCAGTTCTTAAAAATTGCATCAAGTTTTTAATTTATATGTTACACACTACTCCCCATCTCCCAACTAGCAGGCTTCTAATCAAAGGTGTTTATGACACTTAGAGCTTGTCCAAGATATTTTAATGAGACTCAGCCTGGAAATCAGAGTTGATTTAGTGCTTGCAACGTTGGGCAGTTGCAATTCGTGCTTTGCTTACTTCACACCTAATCAGAGAGTCTAGGCACCAGAATTAACTGCTTTGCAGATAAGTCATGAGAAAACCATGTACTTTCAAAATAGTTTTTATAATGGACATAATGACTTCAGATTTCTGGTTTTCATTGGGTTGAAGGCATTGGATACTGTACACTTTACCAGAGGCACTTGTATTCTAAGTGAACAATAAACAGGTGTGCAAACAGATTGTATACACATAAAGAGCAGTAACTGTGGGAGTGGTGTTCTGTGTATCTGTCTGCTGTTGAAAGCTGTAGCAATACTGCACGTACAAAGTTTACGCAAGTCCACATCTTTGTGGTGCGTAATGAGCTTAGTTCCAGTAGAACCTTCACATATTGTGAGTCCACTTCATTCTGTTATGCCTCCTAATTTTCCATTCAGTGTTGTTATTTTCTCTGAAAGATGAGAAAAAGGGAGAAGATTGTGCATGGTTCTTGCTGCATCACATTCCTCAGAGTCCATTCACCACTAACTTCATAGAAATTTGCAAACTTCTTCTGGGGTTTGCCAGTGTAAATGCAGGGATGGTGTTTCCCCTGCCTGGCATGTCTGAACCCAGTCTCAAAGTAAGAAAGTAATCACTGACAGATATGAGAAAGAAATTCTTCCCCTTGGAGTGGCAAATCTTTAGAATCCTCTACCAAGGGGGCTGTGGAGGCTAAGTCGCTGAGTATATATTCAGGACAGAGACTGATGGATTTTTGGATGTTAAGGGAATCAAGGAATATGGGGTTAGTGTCAGAAAGTCGTGGTCTTATTGAATGGCTGAGTAGGCATTAAGAGCTGAATGGCCTACTCATTTTATGTCTTCTCCACTGTTGATTATATTTTTCCTTTCCATTATATTGTTGGTCTTTTATTAAGCAAGAGCAACGCAGATGTACATTGAAACAGATGATACAGGGTAACAGAGCTCTACTCTCATTCCACTAAAGGAGCCTTCTCCATCCCAAATGAGTCAGATGGTCTACTTTAAGAGCTTGGTTTTTGTATAACTGGTGTGCATCCGAAACACGTTGATTAACAATCAAATCAGTTGCCTAATTATGTTGCAGTTTCTGTACATTAACATTCCAATGTGTGGACACTAATCAACATGTTGGATCATGCAACCCACAGACCGACCACTGCAGGAGTCAACCAGTAACCCACTGCACCTCTGGGCTGTGGAGTCTCCTGCCCTTGGCATCGGTGGGCAGTCTTTGCCACATGTAGCTATCCAGCTCCACTGAGATTTTTTGACAGCTGAATGGTGAGGGACCTCTGGCTCAGTGAGACCCCAGTTTACCCAGGGTCTCTCCTTTAATATGGGATTTGTAGCTTTGATGATGGGAGGGGTCGGTGGGGGAATAGTGAATTCCGTGAAAATTGCCCGGGCAATGAGGCAGAGGTATTTTGGGCAAACAGTTAAATGAAGGCAGAAGTTGGCTCAATTATCTTTAATAAAATAAATTTTAAAAATCCAATTTATTCTTTCTTCTAGACGATTGATATGGAAACCTTGGTCACTTTCTGCAGCTGTGTTCTATTTTTGAGGGATGAACAGCATATATGAGGCCACTTCCCACCAAAAAATAAGGACACAATGGAGAGATATCACCCAGGGTTTCCTCTTCCATCAACAGTGAAAGTAAGGGGGTATCATGTGGTTGGCTATGTAACCTTGCTCCATGTACCAGTGAATGCAGTGTGGCATAGAGTGTGCCAGACACCGGTTTACTGAATTCAGTTGGACATTTGGCAGGCTTGTTGTCAGGAAGCAGTGGCATGCATTGCGATCTCCAGTGACTGGGGAGTCTCAGGCAGGTGTCCCGTCGGATGATCCGAACCATTGAATGCTTACTGAAGATAGTTTAGTTAATGTTTTCAAGTTTTCATTGCTAAGTAACATATTTCCTTTTACAAATATTATGTCCCTTTGTTGTCTTTTAGAATTTACTTTTTCCATTAAACATGGTAGGCTGGAGAATTTCACAAGACTGAAATGCATCGATGTTTAAATACCTTAATCAATTTAAAGTTCAGAGTCCAAGTAGTTTATCAATGTCTCGTGAATCCAGAGATGTACGTTGCCCTTAAAATGAACTCTAGTCTGTCTGTTTTCTATTCACGTATGTATTGTGTATACACAGTTGGAGTTGAAGGTGGCTGTTTTTATTCCACTTTTGGCAAGTATTGTTTAATTGCCAGTGGAGTTTGTCATGGCTGACAATGATGAATGGCATCCCCTATTGCTAAGTCACACAACGATCTGAAGGGCTATTGTGCAATGTGATCATCAAGGAATCTCACCCATTGGGAAAGTATGCAGGGAATCTGGGGATATTGCAATATTTCTCACCCTCTTTTGCAATATGCTAGTTGAGGTTCCTGTCTGGGGGAGCAGAGTTAGAAAATTGGCCTTTGTGGGATTTTGTTTCACTGTGTGTCTTGCAGAAGAGAGTAGAATGTATGTTTGCAGTCAAGGCAGTAATTCATTCACAAGTTATTATTACAGGGTTACTCGAGTGGTTTTTTGACATCAGCTGATCCGTGAGACGTGTGACTGCCTGGAAATACGCTGTGGGCTAGATTGAATTTGCAGATGTGCTGGGAGCAGAAAGGTGCGATAGTGTGTGGAAAACCCGGAAGTATGTGCAAGACTGCTTTGTCTCAGTGTCTTTTAGTGGATTAGGGTTGGGGGGAGGGGGAGGATTCTGCACGTGATTGTTAGAAGGAGCACTGGTGGAAAATAAATGAATTTCACTTTCATCCTTTGCCTAGTACTCTTCTTGCATTTCCTTCTACTTTGTCATATTTCTTCTCCTCGGAGTTCTCTGAAGGAGCTCTGTACTTTGCATCCTGTTCTTTCTGCAGTGTAAATCTTGGTGCTGTGGAAGTCCATGAAGAGCACAGCCTACTCTGATCAATCTGAAACATACAAAGGTAAGAAATTGGAACAGGAGAAAGGCAAATGGCCCTTTGAGCCTTCTCTGCCACTCACCAAGACCATGGCCAATCTTTTACCTTGCTGACTTGCCACCACTATCTGCTGTTCTCCTAATTTCCTTAATGGCCAGAAATGTATCAATCTTTGTTTTGAATGATCATAACTGAGCTTACACAGCCTCTGGGCGGTCCAAAGATTCGCCACCTTCTGAGTGAAGAAATATCTCCCCATGTCAGTCCTAAACAGCCTTCCCCTTACTCCCATACTGTGCTCCCTGGTCCTAGGCTCCTCAGACAGGGGAAACATCCTCCTCTCATCTATTCTATCAAATTCTTTGAGAATTCTGTAAGTTTTGATGATATTTTCTCTCGTCTATCTAAACTCTAAAGAATACAGACCCAGTTTACTTAATCTCTCCTCATGCAGCCAAACTGCCATTCCTGGAAAGAGTTGAGTGAATCTTTGCTGCACTTCCTCAACAGAGAGTTTGACTGGTGCACATTATAAAGGGGCCATCAAGATCCATCCAGATATCTTCACTGCATTGATGGCTTGTTTATCAAGGCACCTAGTGTCAAAATGATGCTTCTGGGCCTTGTTCCCTACATTTGCAAGGTACTGCCAGCCTCATTTTGTAGGAAAACAAGTAAAACTGAAGATGCTCGAACCCTGAAACAAAAGCAGAAAATGCTGGAAGATCACAGCCTTTAAAGCAGCATCTGTGTGAAGAGAACCCAATTAATGTTTCGGGTATTTTGTGGATATTCCTTATCCTCCAAGTAGCCAGCCAAGAAAGCATCATGTAATCAGGAGGGGTGATCTGCTGCTGCTTGAGACATCATGGCGGCTGCCCAGGAATCTTGCTCAAACCTGCCCTTTGTGGTTGCACACCAGCTGCATATTAACGGACTGGATGTCACTGCAGTTGATGGACACCCTTACATGACTTGGTCTTATGGTGCCCTTAATATTTTTGCTGCTGCAGCTCAGTAAGACAGATAACAGAGGCAGTGCTTGTAATAACTTTTGTTGTAAATGCAATAAAATTTCCATTAATCCAACACATCTTTGGTGATGCAGGGCTGTTGGATGTTATTCCCATTAATAATCCAACACACTTTTAATTCACATTTTTTACATGTTACACAGTAGAATAACAAATTTTCCAGTGAGCTGGTAAGTTTTAAGGGATCGATGAAAACATATTCCCAGTAAGTTTCAAGAGAGTGCAGGAAACAGAACCAGGTGAGTTTCAAGGAAGGCCGAGAACCGGGGCCCCAATGTGTGAAAGGTAGCGGAGGAACTGGGATGCCAGAGTATCAGAGGGAGTGAGGGAATCGGCACTCGATGAGCATGACTCTGAACCAATAGATTTTTGAACTGGATTATCAGAGTTTTACTGTAATATAGAGAGACACCTGCTGCTTCATCTGTGTGCAGCCAACTTTATTTTTCTCTCCACCCGCTGGTTAACTGCTAGAAAGCTAGCACTACAGCAATCCACCATGAACAAACACAACAAACTGCACAACTCAGTGTGCTACAGAGCTATCAACAGAACATCCTTTATTGAAAGCAGTCGTCAGTGATTGGTATGTCGGGTTTACTGTCTGGGATGACAGGTATGTCATGCTGCATGATAAACTTAGTTCTTAAAGATACACCAACCCTCATGTATACCATACCATTTCCCTTAAAATGCCTTTAAACTGTGTACATAAAATTGTCCCGTTAATTAAATATGCACAGATATGACATCAATCAATTAATAGTGATATGCACAGTTATCAATTTATTCTTCCCAACGACAACCTCTTCATTTGTAAGCTGAGCTTCACGTTCTCTGAAGTATCATTCAAGCTGCCAGTAATTCCAGTGGATCATTCTTCCAAGGTGTTCCATATCCATCTGATCTCATGTTATCTCCTACAATCTTAACATTTTTTTTCTATATGAATATAGCATGTTTTCAAGCAAGTGATAATGACCTGTTAAGTTTAATGGTGCAGTGATAGAGGCGAGGAACTCAACTTTAACTTTAGCTGAGCTTCAGGCTCTCCATCTCTGTACCTCTGCTTTCACTCTGTCTCAAATTCTGACTCTCATTCTGACTCTCATTCTGACTCCCTGTAGACATTGGGCCTTTCTCTTCCTGCTGCTCTTTTTGAAGTTAGAAAGTTGTCTCCTCTGAACTGCTGTGTCTGGATTTTCTCCAATGTTCACAATTCTGCCATGACTGTTTCCAGCTTCTCTGGTTGCACTTGCCTTGTGTTTTCCTGAGCTGACATCACTGTGCCCACTGTGCCATCTTTTGCAGGATCTTAGGAACATTTGAATAACCTCCATGTCACAATGCTGTCCACTTTTAAAGTATCTGGTTCTATCTCCATTTGGCTCAGTCCATTCTGTGGTTCCATAGACAAGAAAAACTTTGTAGACACAAAGCTCATTCCCAAAATTTGTCTTGTCTTCTGCAGCAGAATTGTCTGTGTTTGGATTTGGTCAAAATTGTCTTACCGTATCACCTCATGCCGAGCCTTTTGCCTACCACCTTACCAGGTCGCTCTTACAATGTCAGAGCTGTCATCTTGAAACTCCAGTGACCCGGCTCTCTCATGTTGTTCAAAACAAATAGTCGCTTCCACTGAGCCACTGGCTGCCAAAGATTATGAATGCTCCCATTGCTCTCAAGTCATTGCCCCAGTGATACTCTGGACTAGGACTGCTCAAGGTGGACCATCCTTGACACTGGGACACTTCAGTCTGGTTTTAATCACTGATCTGCTTTCTAGGTTTGTTTCACAATCTTGTGATGACCTTCACAGATGCTCTAGTAATGGACACCTACTGTCTGGGTATCCCACTGCCATTATAACGTTTTTTTTTCCTTGCTGACTTCCTGCAAAGTTGCAAGATACACATGCACAACCCTCACTGGTAGGCACCTGAATGATCAGCACTGCAAACCCCAAGTCTTTGAAGAATGCTCTGAATTCTCTTTATGTCACTGAAGATGTATTCCTTGTTGGTTTTATAAACTCACATACCAATCCACTTTAAAGGGATATCACATAGCCATTGTCAACCATAAGGTTTCACCACAGCCCTCCATCACTTGATCTTGTCTCAGTCTCTCGAGTGCACAAACTTTGCATGCACTGAACCAATTTCTGGCTTTTCTCCTCCCAGGAAGACTTTGTATGTAACTGCTTTACTCACCATTCACCGTAGGCTTCACACCCCTGCCCTTACGCTGATCGCCATATGTACCCTTAGAGGGAGCAATTTATCTTTGCCCTACTCTTATCGTGATCTGTGCTTACTGTCACTGTCAGATAGTGATGTGTTAGCCGTTGACTTCTCATCTTCCATGACTCCTTCATCAGACTACTGGAGCTGATGACTCTGGCAGTTTCTGAGAGTCCTTGACCACTCAGCATTTCTCAAGTCCACCTTATCAGTGATCTGTTTTAGGGGGGACAGTGCACCCTGAAGCATAAGTGGTTCCTGGATTCCTTTACTGCCCAAATACTACAGCCCTCTTCAGTGCACAATACTATCTAACCTCATGATTGATGATGCTCACTCATAGCCCTAACTATGATGGAAAACTAGAACCATCTGTCTCCACTTCCCCCAAAGTGCAGATATTACCTCCTGTACAACACCCAACACTATTTTACTCTGCCTCAGGGGAAAGCATTAAAGTTTTTCCAGTACACATTCTGACCCACAACAGACCGATTTGCCACAGTATCGGTACGCAGCTGGTTGTTGCTTTCTCAATAACAGGCTTCGATGTATCATCTTTTCAGTTGTGCGATAAATGCCATTCAACATCTTCATCTTGTTGTGTTATGATTCTACTGTGTGCATTCAGTAACCCCAATAGGAATTCTCAGTTCTGGTGCTTCCTTTTGTTGGTGGCAAGCAGCGACTACTCTATTTGCCAGCAGTTACTTTCTTCTGAGCAGTGCCCTGCCCTGTGACAGTTAGAGAACCAGGACATTCTTAATGGGCGTTCTGAGGCCAGGCAAGGTGGCTCCTATTCTTTGTGCTCATGTGGCCTACTTTTTCTGTCCCAAGCACCCATGTGAATCAAAGAAGTTCACACTGCCATGACCATCTCTGTGAACTTGTTCCCTAATTACATTTCAGAAACATGCTCTGAGTGAAACTCTCTCAGATTTTTAAGTCCCATTTTTGTTCTCTTGACTACTCTTCATTCTTCCTCCAAGTGAAGTCCAACATAACAGAGTTTTGCCTGAATTCTCCCCTTTGCCAGTCTGCACATGAAGCACTCAGTTGAGAAAGGTCTCTATCTTTTTGCCACTTCCTTTAGCCTGACTAATATTCACTGACAGTTTCCTCTGATTCTTGCGTACATGTGCCAAATTTGTAGCTCCTGAGACTTGTTGAAGGCGCTAGATTAAAATGACCCTTCAAGGTCTTTACAATGCCATTGCAAGCAACCTTGCCTGTGGTTCACTGCCCATGCCTCCAGCAGCAGTGCAGCAATGATCTTTTCATTGTTCTCTTCTGTATCCTCCCCCAGGAGCTTGATGATATAATTCACACGTGGAACCATTTCCACTTGTTCCATGTGCTTGAAGAATGGTTGGCATTAAAGCAAAAACCTTGAAGGGACCTCTGTTGTTCATTATTTATGTAAATGATTTGGATATGACTGTACATGGTGCGATTAGCAAGTTTGCTGATTATACTAACTTTTAGGTGGTCTTGTTGATAGTGAAGCAGGTTACAATGAGTTGCAAAGAGATTTTGAACAGTTAGGGAGATGGGCTGAGGAACGGCAAATGGATTTCAGCTTAGCTAAGTGTAAGATGATGCATTTGGACATTCAAACCAGGGTAGGACCAAGACAGTGAACGGCAGGGCACTGATGAGTGTTGTGGAACAGAGGGACCTGGGAGTACAAGTACACAGTTCACTGAAAGTGACCATGCAAGTAGGCAGGGTGGTGAAGAAGGCATTTAGCATGCTGGCCTTCAGTCAGGGCATCGAGTTTAGGAGTAGGAACATTATGTTGCAGTTATATAAGTCGGTGGTGAGGCTGCACTTGGAGTATTGTGTACAGTTTTGGTCACCCTGTTATAGGAAAGACATTGTCAAGCTGGAGAGGGTGCAGAAGGGATTTATGAGGATGATGCCCGAGTTAAAGGGAGAGGTTGGCCACACTGGATCCTTATTCCTTGGAGCATAGGAGGATGAGGGGTGACCTCACAGAAGTTTATAAAATCATGAGGGGTATGGATAAGGTGAACGGTTGTAATCTTTGCCCCAGGGTTGGGGAGTCCATAACTGGAGGGCACAAATACAAGATAACTTCTTTACCCAGAGGGTAGTGGAATGAGCTGACAGAGGAAGTGATTGAGGCAGGTACAGCTGCAACATTTAAGAGGCATTTAGATAGGTACATGGAGGGGAGGGGCTTGAAAGGTTATGGGCTGAACGCGGGCAACTGGGACTAACAGGGTGGATGCTGTGGTTGGCATGGACTAGCTGGGCCGAAGGGCCTGTTTCCATGCTGTTTTACTCTTTGACTCTATAACAAATAATTGTAAACAAAAACATGGAACTCGTGTTAGTGTATGGAAATTTCCCTGATTTATGTATGCTATGGGATTTATCTCTCCCAACCTTCTCCTGAATTTAAATAACTGTTACATCACCAATAGCATGGATAATTTTTAGACTGCTTATCAAGGAAGATTGTAGACTCTAGTTACTCAGATCTCAAGATCAAATCTGAGAAGTATCCTGGAGAGAAATGCATTAGCAGAATGTAAAAGTTTTTCACATTTGTACGTTTCTTCTTTTGCTTCTTCACACTTTTTTTTGCTGCTTCCCAGAGAGAAGGAAGTAATCTGCTTCCTGACGTCTAGAAATGAAGGTTCACTTCTACACGGTCCATAGTTTTTCCTTCCTTTCTGTTGGAGAATTCTTTACTAACATTCTGCTGGGAATTCGATATCCTGACTTCAGAAATTACAGATGCTGAACTGGATCATGGTGCAGTAAACTCTCGTTGATCCAGTATTTATGTATCTGGAATTCTCATGTAATTGACAAAAGTTAGAAATTGTTTTGTGTTAATGAAAGTGAGCTCAGATGATGAATTTCATTTCCAGTATTATGCAAAATAAGTGTGAAAAGACATTTTTAGTTTATTTACATTTATACATAAGGGCAGTGTGTTGTGGGCTCATTTGCAGCAACATCCTCTTTGAAGATTTGGCACTTCATGTGATAGTGAGTGCAGCCACTGATGTGATTTATTTTTGCTGCATTTTCCATTAATAATGTTTAGCCTTAAAATATAGAATTGCAGTATAAACTTTTGTTACTTAAAAGGATAAGGAGATAACATATAATTTGATTAATTTGAATGTCTATGCAGAGAATACTAGTGTGTGGTGCAGAGTAACTTTTTTTTAAGCAATGTTCATGCACCAGGCACCCTCCAGTTCTCCAGGATGCCGGACTGCTGAGAGTATACTGTACTCGTACTCAGAATCAGGTTTATTATCACTGACGTATGTCGTGAAATTTGTTTTTTCAGCAGCAGTACAGTGCAAGACATAAAACTTACTATGTGTAAAAATAAATAAATAGTGCAGAGGAGGAATAACAAAGTAGCATTCATTGTCAGTTCAGAAATCTGATGGCAGAGGGGAAGAAGCTGTTCCTGAAATGCTGAGTGACGGTCTTCTGGCTCCTGTACCTCCTCCCCAATGGTAGTAACGTGAAGAGGGCATGTCTTAGGTGGTGAGGGTCCTTAATAATGGATGCCGCCTTCTTGAGGCACCACCTCTTGAAGATGTCCTCAACAGTGGGAAGGGTTGTGCCCGTGATGGAGCTGGCTGAGTCTACAACCCTCTGCAGACTCTTTCAATCCTGCAGATTGGAGCCTCCATACCAGGTGGTGATGCAACCTGTCAGAATGGTCCCCACAGTTCATCTGTAGAAATTTGCAAAGTCTTTGCCTTCTTCATGGTTGCATCAACATGTTGGGCCCAGGAACTTGAAGCTGCTCACCCTTTCCACTGCTGACCCCTCAATGAGGACTGGTGTGTCTTCTCCCGACTTCCCCTTCCTGAAGTCCACAATCAGATTATTGATCTTGCTGACATTGAGTGCAAGGTTGTTGTTGCAACACCACCCAACCAGCCAATCTATCTCACTTCTGTACACCTCCTTGTTGCCATCTGAGATTCTGCCAACAGTGGTGTCATCGGCGAACTTATGGTTGGTGTTTGAGCTGTGCCTGGGCACACAGTCCTGAGTGTAGAGAGTAGAGCAGTGGGCTAAGCACACATCCTTGAGGTGTGCCTGTGTTGATTGTCAGCGAGGAGGAGATGTTATTGCTGATCCACACTGACTGTGGTCTCTCGATGAGGAAGTCGAGGATCCAGTTGCGGAGCGAGGTACAGAGGTCAAGGATTTGAAGCTTGTCGATTAGTACTGAGGTGTTGAACGCTGAGCTATAATTGGTAAAGAGCAGCCTGTTTATTATGTATGTTTCATCTTTTTACTATTCCCTTAAAGGTTCTTTTCATGTGTCCCTGCAAAATGTTATTGCATTTAATATTTCTGATTATAGATTTAATAACTTCATAAAATGTATATTCATACCTGTCACCTTTCTTCTAAAGAAGAATCTTGTGAAAACATCCTTGAGCCACTTGGTGCTGTTATAATTGATGGTTGGGATTACCACATGAGGTAGCATCTCCCTTTAAAGAAGTAATTATGTCATGTTAATGCCAACCTTTCACACGTTGTGGCTCCATACGAGGTGCAAACACTGACCTTCTCAATTTGAATTATTTTTGACAAAGTCTGATGGAATGGAAAGTCCCATAAGGTTTTGCAAGTAGAAATTATATTCCAAAAGCAGTCACTGTTAACTCATCAAAAATAAATTGAAATGGTTGATCAGTTAATTTTCTTTCAGTTAAAAGAATATCAGTGAGTTCATCCTAATCTTCTTTGCATTTGGTGAATTTATATCCAACTGAGCAATGTGATGGGATTTCAGTTGCCCATTCTTAGACTGCAACATGAGATTAGATGGCTCAGATCAGTAGCTGAGCTTGAACCTGAGACAAAAGTGAGCCCTGGATCTGTTGGTAACTCTGGCCCCTCTCAAGGAAGTGCATTCCAAGTCCACTTTGGAGATTTGAGCAGCTAATCCATGGTGCTGAGGAATTTCTCTTGTGTTGGAGGTGCTGTCTTTCACCTGGGATGTATAACCAATGTACCACCTGCCAATTAGTTGTGTATGAAATATCCCAAGGTCATATTGAAAAAGAACATGGAATTCTCCGCACATAAAACCATTTGTGGGAGCTTGCCTTAATAGCAATTTTTATCCATTTTTGCAACTGGGATTATCCTTTCAAAATAATTAATTTGCAGTAAAGTGCTATCCTGATATGAGGTAGATCCTGAATGAATTCAAGTTCTTTCTCCCATTTACCTATTGAATCAAGTGGTCAATTGCTCCAAGTAGCTGCGAATACTTGCTGCTTACACTGACTTGTTTGAGCGAGATGGCAGATGTGGTCGTGGAATGGTTGCGTGCCTTGAGGTGACAGTAATAAAGGATTCAGTTGATTTAATGTAAGCAAAATGGAATCTGGTCATTATCTTGTGCACAGACTTGGCGTCAGAGGAAACAAAATGTTGGCTTCATTTTGAGAGACTTCAACTTAATCTGCAAGTCTGTGAGGGTGGAAGGAAGATCTTTGGTTTACACATACCTTTCACTGTCATGAGTCATGAGGGTGGGGATAAATCCAGCAATGACTGTCTCCTGCTCTACTTGACATGTTGACATCACCTTGGGTAGAAATCATAAATAGACTCTCACTTACTCTTCTTGCTAAAATCAAAACTATTAGGTGTATGTCTTTTCAGGTGAGAGTGGATCCAAGGATTTGAAAGCAGACATGTGGTCATAATTTGTTGTGAGGTTATAGAGACATCATATTATAGACAGGAAGAGGCATGTTACATTGCTCTAAAGAAAATAATGCAAGCAAATTTCGACAGTCTCTCTGAACAACCATAGGGATCATGATGCAGGGTTAACCTGATCCAGAAGCAGGCAGCACGATAACTTGGTACTGCCTGTTAATTCCCACAATGGCATTGTTAATTAGCTGCAGGCCTCAGAGGAGACTTCAATGTGATGAGTGATGAGTACCAGTTAAAGGTTGCCTGCATTACTTAAACCCAAGCAGTAACTTGTAAAGATGAGTTGCATAGATGAGGTGCAGCAGGTGTCTGATTCCAGTGAGGACAACCTTGCTGAAACACAGACATCTCACACTGAGATTCAGGAGGAAGAGTTGTTCCCCCAGACTGTCTGGGCAGAAATGGACCCCTTGCTTGGAGCTCTTCCCCATCTCCTTCTGTCATGTCCAACTTCGCCTGCTCTCTGCTTATTCTTCCAGTCCTGCTGTCTTCCAATTGGATGCCAATTAGTGCCTGCCCATCCAGAAGTAGCTGGTTTCTGCAGAAGCCTTCGAGTCCTTCACCACCTGTCACACCACTCCTTCTAGACTTCAATAAATTTAAAGAGCTTTTGAAAGCACAATACTTGCAGAATTCTGGTAACAGCTAGTGGAGATCACTCAGCAGCTGTCTGAGTCACAGTTAATGCTAGCAGGTGGTGGGGATGGAAATAAGGCTTCCCAGCTGCTGTGTATATCTAAGAAAGGGCATAAGCTGAGGGTCACTCTCAAATGCCAATGTTAACATTAACCCATCAATGCATCCTGCTGTGCATTCCCTGTACATTTCCACTGGGTAGTGACTGCCTGTTTTTTAACATCCTCATCAATATTGGGCAGCTATTCCCACTGAGGTGCATAAGTGGGTACAATTATGTAATCTAAAAAATGTGGGCTTGGGTGCAGATTTTGTGCCCAATTAATTTAAAAACATCCCATAATTCTTTGTTATCTCTCTGAACGCTTGAACGACCGTGCGATTTAATGAAAGTGTTAGATTAATATTGCAGCTTAAAATACTGCTTGTGATGATTTATTAACTTATCAAATTTTCTGTAAAACATCTCCCTTTAGCTCTCAATACACTACTTCCAATTAATTCTTCTACAAAGAACTTTTATCATTAATCTTTATTATAGTTCTTTCCAAATTTAGCTGTGTTATTGTTGGATGGTGTCCACATTGGAAGTTGTACACTATCTCAAATTTCTTAATTTATGGGTTAGATTTCCTTCTTGCCCACACAGTGCATTAAGTGCTGGTTAGTTCTTTAACCTTTAACAATTTTCTTCGTACCACAATCTCAAGACTGCACAATTTGTGCTGCTTGAATTTGTGATTCTCAAGAGTTCCCTGAACTTGTCAAAACATCAGCCAGACATTGATGTGCTCTACAGCTTCCTTTGGAATAGGTGGAGAGCATCAACATCAGTTTATTAATTGAGAATAATAGTTGGCAGGAAGGAAATGTTATGTACTCCCCATGGGGTGAAGAAGCAAGAGAGGGTCAAGCTGGTTTTGGAGAGTCACCCTGCCTGTGAACATTAGATTACAGAATCATAGAAAGCTTATGGAAGGAGGCCATTTGGTCCATTGTACTAGTCAAAAATTGCTACCCAGACTAATCCCACATTTTAGCAGATCCTCTGGTGAATCTTGTTGCATATAATCATCAGTAGCTTTATCTGTTGAGGACCTCTGAAAGGAATTGAACATTCTGCAATCTTTAGCAAACATCCCCGCTTCTGTCCTCATGATGGAAGGTAAGTGATTCATGAAGCAGCTGAAGATGATTGTACCTAACGAAACTGCCTGAGGAATTACTGCAGCAATGTCGTGGGACTGGGCTGCCTGACCTCCGACTAGCACAACCTTCTTCCTTTGTGTGAGATATGACTCCAACCACTGGAGTGTTTTCCCATAGTGCCTCGATGCTACACTTGGTCAATTGTGGCCTTGATGTCACCTCACCTCCTGGAATTCTGAAAACAAGGCTGGAGGGAGGTCTGTAGCTGAGTGCCCTGGTGAAAGGACATTGAAGAGTAAGTTATTGGTGAATAAATGCTGCTTTATAACGACAACATTTAAAAGGTACTTTGACAGGTACATGGATAGGAAAGGTTCAGAGGGATATGGGCCAAATGCGAGCAAATGGGTCTAGGTTAGATAGGAATCTTGGTTGGCAAGGACCAGTTGGGCCCCAGGGCCCATTTCCATGCTGTGTGACTCTGACTCTCTGACCCTATGACAGTTGCCATCACTTTACTCATGACTAAGGGGACAGAGTGAGCAGTAATTACCTTGATTGTCCTGCTAGTTGTGAATGGGGAGCTTACCTAGGCAATGTTCCACAATGTTTGGTGATGCCAGTATTGAAACTATACTGGAACAGCTTGACTCAAGAAGTAGCTAATTTTTGGAGTGCTGGTCTTCAATATTACAGCTCAGATGTTGTATATCCTGCAGTCTTTGCTGTATCCAATGACTCTCAGCCATTTCTCAATATCATGTGGAGTGAATTGAAATGGCAGAAGACTGAGTTATGTGTTGGAGAGGATCTCAGGAGGAAGCCAAGATGGATTATCCATTCAGCACTTCTGGCTGAAAACGCTTCAGCCTTTGCATTTGCACTCATCTGCTCTGCCCCAACATAGCCACCTCCTGTTATCTCTTTGGGTAACAGGAGGAGGCTGTGTTGTCCACCTGTAGTGTGAAAGGTCATGGCTGTCGTGTGACAGTGACAATACTGCTCTGCTCATCTGGTTGGAAGACACCACCGTCAATCAAGGTCTGGCTCCACCCACCTATTAGCATACACATTTGACCATTGGCCCGTGTAAAACACCATTGCACCTGGCCCTGAGCGATTGGCTTGTTTGAATTACCTGGGCTGGCTCCACCCAGCCCTTCAGTGGTATAAAGGGTGCCACATGCTTGTTTTCTGCCTCTTTTGTTTGTCTCTGAGGGATATTGAGGTAAGCTGTGCACTGCTTAATAGAAATTAGTTAAGTATCCCTGGGACCATAGAGCCGATGCTTGTATAGAGTCAGGGGGTCAGACATTGTATTGTTTTCTCCCTGATCACTTGTAACCAGTTTGTTTTGTGTGAGTGTGTGCGCGCGCATCTCACCCTTGTTGCGATTTCCCCCCCACTTTCGCAATCACCTGTGTGTCTGTGTGCAAATGTGCATCCATTCCCATTCATTCTGTCCCCGCGTTTGTCTTTGTGAGTAAAGCATTTTTAAACTCCAAAGACTGTGTCTGGAGTCCTTGTCCTTTAAGACCTCAAAGAACTGTTTCTTACAACACCACCATCATTTATGATGAGATGTGGTAGGACAGCAGAGATTTGATCTGATTGTTTGGTTGTATGACAGCTTGGTTCTGTTTAGTGTGTATGTTGGCCTGTAAAGCAGCTTCACAATACTGTGGCTCCTCCTCATTTTTCAGTATAGCTGCTGCTGCTCTTGAATGTCCTTCTGCAAACCTCATTGAACCCAGGCCCAATCCCCTGTCTTCATAGTCATGGTAGAATGAGGGATATGTCAGGCCATGAGATTACATGTTGTGATAGTGTACATTTCTGCTGCTGCTGCTGGTCCACATTGTCTCATGTTTGCCTAGCTTTGTTTGCCAGATCTGTGTTCAGTCTATCCCATTCATGATTGTAATACCCATCAACATGATGGAGGTGTCCTCAGTGGTTAACATTACACACTAATGAATTTCAGTTCCCTAAACTGTTATTGAACAGGACATTGTCTGAATTTTATCTGTAAGGGAGACGTTTAGAATACAGAGATTCAACACGAGGAATATCTAGGAGGAAAGTTTATTAAATAGAATTTCCATATTCCAAATATGAATATCTGATGGCCTCCGTGGATTTGGAAATTGACCAAAGAACCAGGAATAAAGAACTCAGAATCCTTGCTGTATAGCATTGCTCTCCAGCAGTGGATAGCAGGTAGATGCACAAGGACAGTTGCAGTCACGTTGCTGAAGACTTGCATGTGCATGAACAGGCCAACAGACGACAACTTGCAACAAAGCTATAAGGTCTGAACAAGGCAAGGTATTTCTGCCAAAGAAAAAGGACTCCAAGTGTCAGGACCATGTAGAGACCAAGGCCAAGGTCAAAGTCAAGTTTATTGTCATATGCACAAGTACGTGTATGCACAGGTCCAATGAAAAACTTACTTGCAGCAGCACCACAGGCACATAGCATCGTATAAGCAGCATTCACAAGAAAAACATAAATTATACACAATTTTTTTCAAGAATGAACACAATTAGAACAAAAAAAAACAAAGTCCACTTCAGTGCAAAGTGATCAAAATGTTGCTAAACTGTAGGGATTAGGGTTGTACCAGTTGGTTCAAGGACCGAATGGTTGAAGGGAAGTAGCTGTTCTTGAACCTGGTGGTGTGAGACTTCAGGCTTCTGTACCTCCTGCCTGACGGTAGCTGTGAGAAGATGGCATGGCCCGGATGGTGGGGATCTTTGATGATAGACGTTTCTGCCTTGAGGCAGTGTCTCACGTGGATACTACCTATGGTGGCAAGGGATGTGCCCGTGATGTATTGGGCTGAGTCCAGTACTCTCTGCAGCTTCTTACATTTATGAGCATTCAAATTGCTGTACCAGATCATGATGCAATCAGTCAGGACACAAATTAATTGCACATAGTTCCTGAGAGCTCCTGGGATCTTTTATCACCAGCATCACCTTAAGAGATCATGCTAGTACGTGTTGTGCAAGGGTAAGTTACAAGAGCACACAAAAAGACATGTATTTTAATTACTGTTTACAATAAATCTTGACATACTATTTTAAATTAGGTAGTCAGTGCTTGCTTTTTACATATTTGCTTGTAAAAACATTCAGGATACAAGTTCATAGAAGTAGGCTTCAGGCAATGAGCTCAACAAAGAGAGACAAATAGCTGCTTCCTTCAATAGTGCTTGGCTTCCACTTATCCCTTAAAGTGCTCTTTCTGCTCGTGCCTTTCTATGAGTATACTTTATCCGGAATTTATACTTTTTGAGGCAGATCTTCAATGCTCTAACTGCTCCCTTTCACTCATTGACCAGGTAACCTTGTTTACAGCATTATCCCCATGATTATCCCAGTTTTACCCCATCAGAGACACCCACCTCCCCAACCCTCCTTGAAGCTTTACCGGTTTCTTTTGTCTCCTTCCCAGTTCTGATGAAGGGTCTTTGACCTGAAATGTTAGCTCTGTTACTTTTTTTTTTGAGTATAATCCTTCTTACACCCAAAAATGGCAACACAGGTCAACAGGGTGATGAAGAAGGCATTTGGCACGTTTGCCTATATCTGTCAGGACGTTGAGTACAGGAGCTGGGATGTAATGTTACAAATGTACAAGTCATCAGTGAGACCACACTTGGAGTATTATCCACAGTTCTGGTCACCCAGCTACAAGAAGGATATCATTAAGGAGGAAATGGTGTAGAAATGATTCACGAGGATATTACTGGGACTAGAGGGCTTGAGTATAGGGATAGACTGGGGCTTTTTTTCCCCTGGAGCACATGAGGATGAGGGGTGACCTTATAGAGATATATAAAATAATGAGAGGCATAGATAAGGTGGATGGTCACAGTGTATTTCCCACGATAGGGGAGTCTACAACCAGAGAACATAGATTTAAGGTGAGAGGGGAAAGATTTAAAAGGACCTGAGAGGTAAATTTTTCACACACACAGACACAAGAGACAGCAGATGCTGGAATTTGAGCAACAAACAATCTTTTTCGCGCAGAGGGTGGTGGGTATATGGAAAAATCTGCCAGAGGAAATGGTAGAGATGGGTGCAATCTCAATGTTTGAAAGACATTTGGACAGAGTACATGGATAGAAAAGGTTCAAAGGGATATGGGCTAAATGAAGGCAAGTGGGACAAGCTCAGATAGACATCTTGGTCAGCATGGGTGAGTTGGGCCAAAAGGTGTGTTTCCATGCTGTATAATTCTGTTACTCAAAAATGAGATCTGTCTGCTATAATTGTAGAGTGGATTTCATGACTTTATTCCCATCGTACCTGACAACTGCAGCACAAGTTTCTTGAGAACCTCTAAAGGTTGTTTTGACATTGTGTAATCAAGCTGATAGTAACTTGCCTTCAATGTCTTTTGAACAATGTGAAATCCAGACAGAGTAGAGTTTCACCTCCATTTGGGAACAGAAGATCAGTGATTTCAGTGCATTAACTTATTGAGTCTTTTATTTTTATTTATTTTCACTATCAATGGTTAAATCATCCATGTACATAGCTAAGTAATCTTATTTTAACCACGCTGTCAGGATATCACAGAGCTGTGCTGTTATATTCTCTCCCTTCACACAGAATAGACTTTGTCTGTTTATGCGACACCTTTCTGCTTTACTGAAACAGGCATGGTGAGGGCATTATATTAACATTACAGGTTTAATACAGTTTACACTCAGCCAAGATGATAGTAATAATTTTATGTGCACGCAGATTCCAGTCAGATTTCTTCTCATGGATGAGTGCACAGCAGTAAAGTACTGACGAGCTTAACAGTACTCCAGCAGTTGACCCTTTTCATTATAGTAAATTGTTGCTGTGGCAAAATTTAGTAGTTTATAATACTGCAGAGCACTGCAAGGTTTGCGACAGACAAACTCATCTATTGTATTGTCTCGCCACATTGCCCATGTCATATCTCAGACGTGTTGAGTGTTTGGGATTTTCACACATTTTGTTTTGAGAGAAGCCATTAGGCAACATCTAAGTGAAACCAGGAGATGGAACACCTTCATATTAAAATAGCACCAAGCTTAACAACCCATAAAGCAGTAACTTTATCATGCTTAAATGCTGTTTTTATCCTTCAGGATTTCCTGTTGTAGAATCACTCCTTGGACATATTACTGTTGATCATCCCTTCCTCCCACACATAATAGATTACGAGGAGATGAGCTTGTTACTTGCCATGTCCTCTGCTGTTATTTGGAAGAATCCTGCAGTAAGTACATTGAATGTTACCGAATGTTAACATAAGTCTTACTGCTTTTAGGAATGTTTTGTTCATACTATTACCCAGATCAGGTTTGGTTCCAGGAAATGGTGCATTGCACTAATGGCTTCCTTCATGAGGCATGACTTCCTCAGCTAGTACACGTTGGTAAGATTAAAATATCTTTGTGATCTTTTCTTGACATTCTTTCTAGTGTACTATCAGATCTCCATTGCCCTGCTGCATCTAAGGCAAGAAAGTTAAAGGTGTCATTGTATCCTTTGTGGGTGCATGCCCATCTGACCCACAGGAATTTTAAAAAAAAAGAAATGCAGCAGTTGCCTTCAACGTAACCTGAGTCTTTTGTGACCAGGATCCAACGTGTCAGTGACAAGTTTCCACCTCATCCCAGCATCACTGGCAACTTCTGCTCCAGTTGTACTTGTTAGGTACCTGCTGGAGAATAAAATCAGATGTTTAGTTACGTTATTACTTAGCATCTTATTTTGCTTACCTCAGAGTGTATGTGTTTAAAATATGTGCCGTATCCCATAAGCTTTTATTCAAAAGGATGTTGAAATGCTTCAATGACTTTTATTCATGCTCTTGACAGAGAGGAATTTCTTAATGCTGGTAATTCATGTTAAATGACTGTGCCAGATACTTAAGTCATAAAGTACAGTCTAAACTCTAATTGTGCAGAAAGTAACAATAACTTGCCTTTATTTCCAGCACCTTTCATGACTTTAAGCTATTCCAAAGTCAATTGCTTACTTGAGTACTCAATTTATAGTCAATTGCGTATTCTTATTCCATCCTATATTCTGGCAATTATGGAAACCAATTCTGCAATTTCAGAGTCCACAACTGCAATGCGATACTGGATTTTTTTTTGTGGGGAATAAGCATTGGGCAAGGACCGGCAAGAGAACTCTTGTGCTTTTCCTAGAACAGTGACATTGATTTTTTTTACATCCGGCTGAGAAGGCAGATGGAGCTTTGTTTTAATGTTACATCCAGAAGACTGCATTGGAATCTCAGATAAGTTTAAGTTTTGTCTGCAGATTGGGATGTATGAGCATCCTTCTGATTTAGAGGTGAATGTATTATCACTGGCATTAACTGGAGTCACAGCAAGCAGGTCATATAGAAACAAAGCTTTTATAAATGAAAAGATCTTAGAGCTTCATCTGAAACACATTCTGTGGCTTTTTGACCCCCCAGTTGAATATCTCCTTTGAGCACTGGAATTGAATGCAACAATCATGACTTGGTTGGACCAGAGTACTGCCTGTTTTCATTATCACCTTTCACTTGCATTTTGTGGTATTAGCAATGCAGTTTAATATTCTTTTGTCTTTATAGTTTATTCTCTACTGTGGTTAGATGCGTGGAGCCCACTGACATTCTCCACTGTCTTTGAACTTTTTCCTTTGCTACTTCAAACCTTCCATAAAATGTAAATGTTTCTTCAATAATGCAATACTCTAAATTCATCTGGCTTAAATTTTATCTGCCATTATACTGATTCTTTTTTCATGCTTCTCATTTTGTACATTTGAGTGCTGCTTCCTCTAATTCCATTATTCCTTCCTGGTTTAATATCATCTGTAAATCTCTAGTGGGATCTGAGTCCGTGCTCTTGCTTTAAACTGGAAACAGGAATTAGCCATAGCCTTATTGAATGGGGGAGTTGGGGCAGAGGGCCTACTCTTGTTCCTAATTCACATGTGTATCTTTTCCTGTGTAGGAATGGTCCTCATGACAATTTCTAGGAAACCCAACCATGTACAGTCGCCACATTCCAACTTTCCCCTTCTAATGACTACCTATTGTTTTCTATTTGGTGAATGTGTTAGTCTTATCCAAGATTTATCCACAATTCTGAAGGCATTCACTTTAAATAATATCCTCTCCCATGGCTTTATCAAAAGTCTTCTGAAAATCCAGCTTGACACATCATAGTGCTCATCCTGTGATAATGGTGCACCAATAGAATTACATTCTCTATATCTAATAAAATGATGTGTGGGGAAAATTGGCACATCCATAACTAAATCAATTAAAAATATATAAAATGTCTATAAAATGAGGTATCAGTCTAATTTAATAAATAATTATTGTTATGGAATCTCAATTAAGTAGTCATCAGTTGACCAGATATCCATTCAGATCTCTCTCTTTCTCTCATTTTTTTTCTGTCTCTTTTGTTCTCTCTCTCCCTCATTCTCTCTCCTTTCATAGTTTGAACTGCCCAATTCGCCACCATTGTCATTTATAAGGTTTTTTTTTATTATTTATTCATTTTTCAGAATCTGGGTGTTGATGACAAGGCCAGCATTTATTTTCCATCCTTAATTGCCCTTCAGAAGGTGTTGGCTCACCACCTTTTTGAATCATTGCTGTCATCCTGGTGAAGATGATGGAAATGGTGGCAAGTTTAGATGTTGCTGTTAGAGCAGCCTTAGCAAATTTCTACAAAGCATTTTGTGGATTGCACTTACTGCAGCCACTTTGGACCAGAACTGGAGGGAATGTACATTTAGGGTGGTGAATTGGATCCAAAGGAAATAGGCTGCTTGATCCTGAATGATGATCCACTTCTTGAATGTTGCTAGAGCTGCATTCAGGTTCAGAATCAGGTTTTATCACTGATTTCTACGTCGTGAAATTTGTTGTTTTGTGGTAGCAGTACAGTGCAAGGATATAAAATTTACCATAAATGACAAAATAAATAAATAGTGCAAAAAAAGGAATAACGAAGTAGTGTTCATGGGTTCATGGACCATTCAGAAATCTAATGGTGGAGGGGAAGAAGCTGTTCCTAAATTGATGAGTGTGGGTCTTCAGGCTCCTGTACCTCCTCCCTGATGGTGGTAATGAGAAGAAGGCATGTCCCAGATGGTGAGGGTCCTTAGAGATGGATGCCACCTTCTTGAGGCACCGCCTCTTGAAGATGTCCTCGATGGTGGGGAGGGTTGTGCCTGTGATGAAGCTGGCTGAATCTACAACCCTCTGCAGCCTCTTGTGATCCTGTGCATTAGAGCCTCCATACCAGGCTGTGATGCAACCAGTCAGAATGCTCTCCACTGTACATCTATAGAAATTTGCAAGAGTCCTTGGTGATATACCAAATCTCCTCAAACTCCTAAGGAAGCAGAGCCGCTGGCATGCCTCCTTCGTGATTGCATCGATGTGTTGGGCCCAGGATAGATCCTCCGCCATCCAGGCAGGTGGAAAGTATTCCATCAAGTTTAAGTCTTTCATTGTAGGATGCCCAACCTCTGATCTATTGTTGAAGCCACAGAATTTATTTAGTTTGTTCAGCTGAGTTTCTGGTTACCGATGATATCTGGGACTAGGTGGTGGATTAGGTGATGGTCACACCATTGGATGTCAAGGGTAGTTAGTTGGACCCTCTCATTGGCGATGACCATTGTTTGGCACTTTAATGGCGTGAATGTTACTTGCCACTTCTCGGTCCATGGATGAAGGTTGTCTGGGCTTACAGGAGTGGACTGTTTCATTTATTGAGCAGCTGTGAGTGAAATTAAACATTTGGATGGAAGAGACTGGTATATTGTGTATAAGGTTTGATTCTGTGAGTAGGACAGTGTCATGCTGTTGCTTGACTAATCTGTGGGACAGCTTTCGCAGGTTCAATACCAGCCCTCAGTTGTTATGCAAAGCTATGTAGGACTGACTGGCTTGGGAGCTACTTAACTGGTTCTGATTTGGTGCCTGGATCAATGTTAAATGGTGCAACTGGTTTTATTCTTTCTCTGTTTCATTAAGTGGTGATGATGTGACTAAGTGGCTTGTGAAGCCTTTTAAGAGTCAATTGTATCGATGGATCTGGAATTGCATATTAGTGAGACTGGGTAGGGGGGCAGGTTTCCTGAATGGCCTTAATGAAGCAGGTGGTTTTTCACAAATATCCAATACCTCTTATTATTACTAATCGCTTTTCTTCAGAATTTAAGATTTTTTTTTACTGAATTTAAGGTGGAGTTTGAGCTTCAGTATATACATTGTTAATCCAAGTTTCTGGATGATTAGTCCAGTTCATTAACTGCTACCTCACCACCATATATTTATTAATTACTATTTGTCACCGTTGATTGTCTCCCCTAATTTGATTAGAATTTGATATTGATTACTTACAGTTGGGAATATAAATTAGTGCATCTGCTAAAATGAAAGAAAAAGGAATTTCAAACAAGTTAAGTTTTAACACATGACTATTCACTAACACCATGTATAGACATATAATTTCCTTTCAAAATTGCATTTTATAGAGATGGTATTTTCTGCCATTTTGGTAATTTTGTACCATGTGGATGTGGCTTCAGACAATGTAGGATTAGAAATATGGTCACACACAGCTCCAAAATAATTGCTGCTCTGCAGTTGAAAATTAGATTAACCTGGAGTAGAGTAATTTTGCACACATTTCTCAATGCCATAATGCCTGTTGGGAAATCTGTCGACTTATTGTTAAGCCAAATTTTGTTCTCTGCTTTTTTGGGGGTACGGTACTCCCCAAATGACAACACACAAAAGTTTGTCTACAGTCAGCTTTTTAACCTCACCAGGGGAAAAAAAAGGCTGTCTTATTTAGGCACAGACCAAGCAGGTTCTTCAAATCCAACTTTTCTGGAAACCGTGTGATTTAAAGGGCCAATACTCAAACTGCACTCTTTCTCCTCGCTGGGATCTGTACCTTCCTGCATCCTCACATATAATCTCGTGTGTGCCCTGACTGCAGTTCCCATCAAGGTCAGAGTCACTGTCAGTGCAGTTTCCCAGCCTCAGGAACAATCCAGGCTGCTATTGCTGTTATCTGCCATATCTCTCAGCATGTGCTCACTGGCGCATTCGGGCGATCATCCAAAAAGGCACACTCAAGAGAGGGGACTTTTTCTACTCAGGCAGAGGGATTTGCCTTCACTGCAGGTTTCCCCAACGTGCAGTTAATTTTGAGGCTGCACTCTTGTTCCAATGGAGACTCCCTTGACAACTTCCTGCGAGGAACATTTGCGCTGGAATGTCTCCATGACCTCTGTACACTGTACCTTGTATCTCCTCGACAGCCTGTCAAGGTCCCTTTGAACCTTCCCCATTCTGATGAGGATTTTCCCATGCCCCTCCCATCATTGCTGCATCCACTCATTCAAGTGACACATGCCCCAGTAGCTGGAAGAGTGTTGCTTTTAAAGCTGCATATTCTTTTAAGAGCTACCTGTAAAGATACTCTGGTTAAATTGGAACAACTATGAGAACTTGCAACACATAATAGGGAATGGCAGGCCAAAACTGACAATATCAGTTTTGTTGCATATTGCACAGAGAGAGCCAGTGATGGTGTTCTGCATTTTGAAGTTCTCATTCTTCATGTGACTTTGACAGAGTATTAGGTCTATCTACCTTGATGTAATAGCACAAAAACAAAATAGTGTGAATACATTTATTAGCCACAGTTTATTTGCATCCACGAAATCACTGATTCATCTCAACCTTAGAGGTAAGTTGTGTTGTGGACCTTGACCATCAGCTGGATTGCACAGGGTGACATTTGTACAATATAATGTGACACTTTCATTTCAAGGTTGGTGTGCTCTATATTTTTACAAGAAGAATCAACACAGTATAAAGTGTACAAAAAAAAACTGATCAACTCTTTTGACATTCACTTTTTTTTCTCTGCTTAAGGATTGCCCTCCTGACGCTGGTGACTTCCGGCACCAGCAATGCTCTGCACACAATGACGTGAAGTACCAAGGGCAGTACTATGAGTGGATTCCCATCTACAATGATCCAGAAGCTCAGTGTGCACTGAAATGTCAGGCCCGGGGAACAACCTTGATCGTGGAGCTATCACCTAAAGTCCTCGATGGTACCCGATGTAACACTGAGTCTCTGAATATGTGCATCAGCGGAATTTGTCAGGTAACTATTCGTACCTTTCCATAATTATTGCTGGAGGTTCTTCATATTTTATTGGAGTAAGTCTATATTTACAGAAGGCTTTACATTCAACGTAGAATGATTGTTACCAGATTCTATAAGATGAATATGTGCTTCCTAAACCTAACTTAGTTTCTTGAATTGTATACTTCTAAGTACTGCAGTCTTGTCCATGCATTCTGAGAACTGTAAGCAGATGCCAGTGAAGAAATTCTGAATAAAGTTTAAAAAAAAACTTCAAATGCTGGAAATTTGAAATAAAAACAGAAAATGCTGGAAATACTCAACTGGTCAGGCAGCATCTGTGGAGAGAGAAACAGAGTCAAAGTTTCAGATCAATGTCCTTTCATTAAAATTGGTGCTGATAAGAGTCACTGACCTGAAAAGAAATAACATGTTGTTTTACCATAAAAATATACATAATAAAGCACTAACAGAATATAACTTGACTCCTGAGTAACTTCTGATTTCAGACCATTTATTATTATATCCCAAGTCATGATAAAGTTTAGTGCACTCTACTTGCATTCTTCCATTTGCCAAAGATTAATTAGATAGGATAGGAAAATCAATTTTTCCTCAAGTGAAATGAGTTGTGACCATTTATTGTGGTCACAACTCATTTCTTATCACCTTGGAAATTTCATAAGATATTGTGACATAAACTAGGCATGGCCCTATTAGGAGTTGAGAGAAGCCAACCAAATCCAGAAGTCCTTGAGAAATAAAAGAGTAAGAAGAGAAAGAAATAAAAGAGAAATAAATGAAGCAGGAAAGGGTTGGATGTGACACTTGTATTGGAAGTACAGGAGAGGATCAGGCTGAATAAGCTTCAGAAAATATGGAAAAGAAAGTGCAGGGCAAAGGTACTGTAGCAGAATAGACTGGTCAAGCAGTATCCAAATAACTTCTCTAGACATGTAAATAGTAAAAGGGCTATCAGAGAAGTGGTGGGGCCAATTTAGCAACCAAAATAAAGAGCAGCTCTAAAAATTAGTAGGCTTGACTTAAGTACGAAATGAGCATGTTACACTGTGTTTACTGAGCATTGAAGACTTTGCTGAAGCTTTAGTAAATGAGGAGTTTGTGGGTGTTCTGGGTGAGATGAAACTAGGTAATAAGGAATTACTAGAAAGGCTGTGGGTACATAGAGCAGGTGTGCTGTATCCTGCTGTTGTAGGGAAAATTGATATTCCAGGGGAGTGGCCACAACTTGCCTCTTGGTTTCAGACACAGGTGTGGTGCCACAAGAGGATGGCAAATGTTACACCCTTCTTCAAAAAGTGGCTGAAGCAATTACAGGAAAGTCAGTTTAACATCAGTGATGGGGAAGTTTTCAGAGCGAATGTCCAGGAGAAAATTGGCACTCCCTTGGACAGGTATGGACTAATGTTAAATGCAAATTGCATTTGACTAACTTGAATTTAATGCTGAGTTAATAAAAACTATTGATGAGAGGTGTGCAGTTGATGTGTAAGTAGACTAGTGAAAGGCTTTTGATCATCAACCAAAATTAGGAGATTTCAAGCAAATGGAATGAAAAAGGCAAGTATATCAAACTGGTCAAGGGGTAACAAGCAGAGAGTTATGATAAATGGTTGATTATTTAGACTGGAATGAGATAGAGGCTGAGAAATTCAATTCCAAAATGCTTTTTTTGCTTTGGAGTTATGCATCTGTTATCTATCATTGAAAATTGAATGAAAATGTGATTGGGATCATTATTGGGTCTTATGCCATTCCTTGGATAATTGACTAGGTGCTGCCTGGCATGGGGCACACTTGTACCCGTGATTGATTCAGGCATCAGAGACACATTGGATGGCATTATTCATTTCGGACCAACGTGGAAGAACTTCGACTGAGTTTTCTCTGGAGCAGTCATTTTTGGGCACTCCTGGGACAGCTGGATTTTCTCAATGCAGTGCTGCACTGGGACCCATGTTGGTTAAGTCCCTGACTTACCCATCATTCTTCTGCTTCCCACATCCAACACCCAACCTTTGATGTCACTCCTGACCCCACAGGGCTGAAGCCCCATCCTTCCAATCCTCTCTAGACCCTTGTTCCTCCCAGTTCCATAACACCACAACTCCAAGGCCTCAGATGAAGGATCTGATCTCCCAGGAGCTGCATTTGAGCCATTTTCCACATGGCCACCACTTGGCCCAGTCCTTGGCTGATTATTTTTCTCTGTCCCCAAACGTCCAATCATGGTCTCCCACATTTTCTCCTGGCCCTCACAGGCTGCAATTCCCCAACCTTCAGCCCAAGGCATCATTATCACTTGGGTCAAAGGCTACTGGCTATTCCTTCCCCATGGCAATGAGAGCCTGGTCATGGCCCCAACTCCTGGGCAGCATTTGACTGAATACAGAAGTGGTACCCCGATGAAAAAGGTGCTGAAGAGCTCATATAGTGCATCCGTTTGTGTGCATTGGGGTGTTTCCCCCAATATTCTGCACTAAGTCTGATGCTTGTTCTGATATATGTGAAATGAGTGCAATTCAATACACAATCGGTAGTATCTACAGGAGGCACTGCCTTGAGAATGGAAGCCTCAGAGGGAAGTGGACTCAGCCCAGTGCATCACAGGCACATCGCTCCCCACCATCAGTAGCGTCTATATGAGGCGCTGCCTCAAGAAGGCAATATCCATCATAGATCCCCACCATCTGGGCCATGCCATTTTCTCGCAGCTACCATTGGGCAGGAGGTACTGAAGCCTGAAGTCCCACACCACTAGGTGCAAGAACAGCTACTTCCCTTCAACCATTCGGTTCTCGAACCAACTGGAAAAACCCTAATCACTACAACACTATGACTACTTTGATCACTTTATACTAAAATGAATTTTGTGTATTTTTTTTGTTCTAATTGTATTCTTTCTCATAAAAAAAGGTTTCAATTTATGTTTTTCTTGTGAATGCTGCATATATGATGCTGTGTGCCTGTGATGCTGCTGCAGATAAGTTTTTCATTGTGCCTGTGTGTACATGTACTTGTGCACATGACAATAAATTTGACTTTGACTATAAGGTAGCAGATTGAAATTTGCAATGACATGACATTGGAAAAGTGTGGGAAACATTGAAAAAGATGACTGCAGACTTCAAAAAGACCATAGAATGATTAGAATTTTGGCAAATTCTATACCTTTAGTATACCTTTCCTCATTGTATCTTTCAATGGGACAGTTTCAATTGGGCTGCAAGAACCTTAAGTCCTACAGGTGCCTATAAATAAATCTTTGAAGGTAGCAGGGCACGTTTTCGAAGGAGTGTAAAAGTATATCAGATCTTAGACTTTAGACATTAAGGCTGGAATATTCTCTCCATTTCTGGTCATTGCACTTCAGAATGAGCCTGAAGGCTTTGGAGATGAGACAGACTAGAATGGTTTGAGGGAAGAGGATTACTCATGTGAAAAGATTGGGGAAGCTATGATTCATCTCTTCAAGAAAGAGAAGGGTAAGACCAGATTTGATAGAAATATTTAAAATCCTGAAGTGTTTAGAAAGCTTAAATGAAACAAAATAGTTTACAACAGCTAAATAGCCATTTACCAGAGCCTTCACATTTAAGGTCATTGGCAAAGGAATGCATGTGATCGAAGGAAAAAGACTTGTATGCAATGACTAATTGGGATTTAAAAGTGCAGAGAATTGGTGGTGGATACAGGGCAACCTTCAAATGGGAACTGGATAAATACATGAAGGTTTAAAAAAAAAGCAGCAAGATGGGGATTGAATGGGAATGGGGCCATCTGGATTGCTCTTTGAAAGATGAACTTGTGGCGACTCACCGTCTAGTCGGGCGAACCGGCTCGGCAGTCGGGTCGCGCGGCGTCGGAGCGACGAGGCCCAAGATGGCGGCGGGCCTCGTCTTTCCGAGCGACGGGGAGAACCCGCGCGCGGGAAAGTCCTGATGACGTAGGACTTACGTCATTGCCGGTTTTTTTGGGCGGGAGTTTTTCTCCCTTAAAGGGCCCGCACAAGGCGGGAAAATAAACCAGTTCTGTTTGGCAATCCTCCGAGTAGAGTCTTGTTTTATTCCGCAGTAGCAACCGCTACAAACTTCTTGATCAGTGATACTACAGGATCATGCACAAGAGCCTGGGATACAGGGCCGCTGATCTTTTTCTTACTCTCTGAAGCAAAGTAATCGGTGTTCGTTTAGTGGCTTCCACCACCAACATAGCTGAGATGAGGAAATCAGCCCTACGGAAAACCATAGATGAAAGCCTTTTTATTAATAAGATAAATAAGTTCTTGGTCATCTTCTATTGTACAAGATATCAGACATGTTGGAAAGTGTAATGATGTGATAGCATGAGTGAGGAAGTAGCAATGTCAAATTTGATTTTTAAAGCCTGATGATTGGAGGTCAAAGGATGCTAGCAGAGTTTGAAATTGATAGTGTTGAGGTCCTGGGAAAGAAAAATAGGGAATTATATTGTATGTGTTGTTTGTAGTGATGTGGTAGTATGTGGTTGAATGAGAGTTTGTAAGGTAGAGTCCTTGACATTTAAAAATAACATGTTGAGATGAATGCTGTTTCCAAATACCTCATGAGTTCAAACATTTAAATCAAACGAGATTTGTTATTAATATTGATAAAACAAGGATATTGATGTTAATAGAGTAATGAGGACCAAAAAAAGAGAGAGAGAGAGAGGTTAAACGGAGGAGATTCTTGATCTTGTTGAGGAGCAGCAAGTTTTGAATGGACATGGCCTCTATGGAGAGTATTGGACACTAAGAGTGAAAGAAATATTAAGCAGGAAAGGATAGGACAGTAGAGAAAGAGACCATGAAATTTTTCAGCCTCATTCAAAAGCCATTGAGGCATCCTTGTCCAACATGTCTCAGTCATGGAACCTGTCGCTTAAAAAGTCAGTCGTGCCCAGGTTGTTGGGTGCTGCTGATTAGCCCTTGCACGCTTTCCTTCTGGCACTAAGGAATTCTCAAATAGAAATGTAACACAGCTCCAAGGATGGAAGAGGAAGAAAGGCCAGAATTTGGGACCCAATCGGAGCCTGTTAAGAGAAGGAGTGTGGTGACTGGAGGTTAGGTTCTTGTGGGGTTCTGAGTGAAGTGGAGATTGAGGCAAAAAGTCATTGTGGGACCTCTGGGGATTGAAGGTTGGTTCAATGGGAGTGCTTAAGGAAGGTGTTTAAACTTAAAATAAAAAAATAAGTGGACATATATCATTTCTGGCTCCCTATTGAATGGACCTCTTGTACGATAAGATGGATTCTTGACCACACAATCTACATCATCATGGCCAACAACAGTCACTCCTCAGAACAATGTGATCTAATTTCCAAAAGAATGTTGCATGAGAAATGATGCCATCCAGTGCACAACTGTCACAGAAATTACACAAAGGTGATTTGTGCCCAGAATCGCTTGGTCAAATATCTGGAGTATTATGAATTGACCACTCCAGAAATAAGTGATTTTGAGAGATCATAGCGATGAGAAAAGCAATGCAAGGTGACTGAATTGCTCAGTCACTGCAGCTAAGCTGCTAAAAATTGAAGGTTTAAGGGTTGGTCCAGAGCTAAGGACCGCCAGATTAGACATGTGAAAGACATGAAGGAATTACGGAGTAAATTTTCTGCTTGCTTGCTCCTGGCATGGAGCCTGTTGGGAATGCAAATCAGGAAATTGTGCAAACACAGCCGAGAATTTTCTTTCCAATAATTTTAAAAGGATGTAAAATCATGGGCTGTCTACACAATATACTGCTATATGTTCCCAGTAGACAAACCTTCATGCCAAGAGCTTGCAGTTGGAAAATTAACCCCTATGACTTTGTACAATTTAAAGAACAAGCTTCTCTTTGCTCCACTGAAAGGCAAGTGTTGTTCCAAAAAAGGACAAAGATTGTGTTTTAGGATGCATGTTCACAAAGAAGTAAATGGATGTGCAGTGTGGATCCTTGCAAGAATGGGCAGGTTAAGATGATAAGTGAGGGAGAATTTCAGCATGAACTCAGCATGGACTAGAACTCAGGGCAAACTCAACCCTGGGGAAACCCTTGAATAACCATAAAAAAATATCCAGAGGATGAGCTATGATCTAACCACAGGTAGATTAATTTAAAAAGAAGCCAAGTAGACATTGAGATAATTTTGTTAGCATACCATACAGTAAAAATTCACAGAGTAATGCAAAGAACCAGAGCCTTTTTGAATATACAACAATGAATCTGTACAAATAAACCAAAGCCAAAAGCCTGGGTTACCTGTTGCCAATACCTTCATAGATAACTTGCCTTGACAAAGGTCTTTCATGACATACCAGGCTATCAATTCTTGTAACTATTCCCCTTTCATCTGAGGCCTGACCAGACAAAAGGACTGAACTTCTTGACCTTACCCATTCTGTCCCACGTCTTAATGAGAAGAAGTTCGTATGCATCTTGTGTCATAATGTGAAACATTATATGTACATCAAGAGCAAGAGGATAACTACGGAGAGGGTAGGATCACTCAAGGATAAAGAAGGGAGCACGTGCTTGGAGGAGGAGGATGTGGGTGAAGTCCTAGCTAATACTTTGCGTCAGTGTTTACCAAAGAGGGGGACGTGAAGGGTAATGAGATCAGTGAGGAGCATGCTAATATGCTGGGACATTTTGAGATAAATAAAGAGATAGTGTTGGGTTTCTTGAAGGACATTAAGGTGGACAAGTCCCCAGGGCCTGATGGGATAGACCCCAGCTGATTGAGAGAGACACAAGATGAGATTTCTGGGACCTTGGCCAAGATATCTGTGTCCTCTGTAGCCACAGGTGAGATCCCAGATGACTGGTAAGTAGCTAATGTTGTTCCATTCTTTAAGAAGGGAAATAGGTATAATCTTAAACTCACTGGTCTATAGTCTCACATCAATGGCAGGGAAGCTATTGGAGAGGATTCTTGGGAATAGGATTTATGAGCATTTATAAAACCATGGCTTAATTATTAACATTCAGCATGGCTTTGTGTGGGGCAAATCACGTCTTACTAACTAGATGAGTTTTTCAAGGAGTGGACAAAGGTGATTGATGAGGGTAGAGCTGTGAATGTTGTCTGTGTAGATTTTAGTAAGGCGTTTGACAAGGTCCCCGGTGGTAGACTCATCCAGAAGATTGCTTGGGATTCATGGTGACTTATCTGTTTGTATTCAGAATTGCCTTGCCCACAGAGGACAGAGGGTAGTGGTTGACGGGACTTATTCTAGCTGGATGTCCGTGACTAGTGGTGTTCCGCAGGAATCCGTGCTGGAACCTCTGCTATTTGTGATGCATATAAGTGACTTGGATGAAAATACAGATAGGTGGGTTAGTAAGTTTTCAGACAATAGGAAGATTAGTGGCATTGTGGATAGTGTAGAGGATTGCCAAAGGATACAGCAGGATATAGATCAGCTGCAGATATGGGCGGAGAAATAGTAGATGGAATATAATCTGGCCAAGTGTGAGGTGTTGACTTTGGGAGATCAAATGTAAAGAGACAGTACACAGTTAATGGCAGGACCCTTAACAGTGTTGATATACAGAGGGGTCCAAGTCCATAGCTCCTTGAAAGTGGCTGCACAGGTTGATAGGGTGGTAAAGAAGGCATATGACATACTTGCCTTTATTAGTCAAGGCATCAAGCTCAAGAGTCAGGAAGTTATGCCACAGCTTTATAAAACTCTGGTTAGGCCGCATCTGGAGTATTGTGTTCAATTCCATTCATGGCGTCATAGGAAGTATGTGGAAGTTTTGGATAGGGCACAGGAAATATTTACCAGGATGCTGCCTGGATTAGAGGGCATATGCTATAAGGAGAAGTTGGACAAATTTAGGTTGTTTCCTCTGGAGCGGCAGAGGCTGAGGGGAGACCTGATAGAAGTTAATGGGAATATGAGAAGCATAAATAGAGTTGGCAGCTGGTATCTTTCTTCTGGAGTCAAAATGTTTAATTCTGGAGAGCATGCGTTTAGGGTGAGAGGGGGGCAAGTTCAAAGGAGATGTGCGGGGAAAGTTTTTTACTCAGTTTTTTTTTACACAGGTGCCTGGAATGCACTACCAGGGTGGTAGTAGAAGTAAATATGATAGAGGCATTCAGGAGGGTCTTAGATAGACACATGAGTGTGCAGAGAATGGAGGGATGTGGACATTGTGGATGCAGAAGGGATTAGTTCAGTTTGGCATTTAATTATTAGTTTAATTAATTCTGCACAACATAGTGGGACAAACAGCCTGTTCCTGTGCTGTACTGTTCTATGTTCCATGTGTTATAAGTTTGTGATGTTGACCGAAGTAAATAAAGACAAAACAAACATTTGTGATGCCTTCATGGAACCATATGGTTTTGCTTGGGGTCTTTCAGCCTGGTATGTTTATACTAGCTCTTTGAAAGTGCTTTCCAATTATACAGCTAGTCCCAATCCTTTAAAACAAGGAGAAAATTCCCCAGATCTTAAAGGAGTAGTAGCCCTTGGACGATGTAATATTCAAATAATGAATGAGAAGGATTTACTTTCTGTGAATTCATTTCCATTTTGGTGTCTGCTTCATTGTAAGGATGAGATTGAAAATAGGTTGTTGGAGTTCAATCCATTTATGGTTTGTAAAGCAAACACTGCACTCAGGAAAGAAGCTTGTTGCTAAATTAAAATGATATATGCAGACTCTATAGTTTGATAAATAGAATGTAGTATGACTTTTTAATCTTTGATGCACTCCTTAAAAATGGATCTATTTTACTGAGTGAAGCAATAGATAAGAAATGAAGGATTGTTAATTCACTGACAGAAACAGAACAGGGTATTTTTCATTTGATAGCTAATGTTTTGCTCTTTATTGCTTTCTGTCAGAAGCTAATTATAGAATCCATTTTCCAAAAATTTTCCATACTGCAATATTTGGATTCTATTAAGTATTCTTTTGTGTAAGTAGCCTTCTAGGCATTTCAATGGTTTTATTCAGCTGTAATTCAAGGGACACAAGGTTAGTCTCCTATTCATCATTACCAATGACCCTAATAATTCAGTAACTCACAATTGGCATTTGTTTTATAAATGGCTTAATTCTGTGATTGTTAATTACTTAAATGCTGAAGGAGGGTTATTCCAGTCGCATGGCAGAGTGCATTTCTGTGTGGGAACTATTAAACAGGAATGTTGCATTCTATCCAGGTTCTAGTTTCCCTTATTCCCAGGAGTTTTGCATTTTTTCATCAGTGACATTAAACAGATATCTTCACTGTCGCAAACAGAACACAAGACAAATGGCATTATTCTGTAAAATAGCAATGCTTAATCTTTCGAAGAATGAAATGTATGTTGAAAAGTGTTGCATGAAGAATGAAGACAAATACAGCAAAAAAAAGAAACGAAGTACATTTTAGGAAGGCAGCCACATTGTTATGTGTGTGGATATTTGAATATTATGCACTTTCAGAATTGATTTTAATAATAAAATACGACTCTCATGATAAAGGACTGTGTTTACGGCTGTTTGCAGGCCTGGATTTCCTGAGTGTAGTCAGCATCAATTGCACCCTTGTCTTACAGTGGGACCTCCCTGAGGCAGTCTTTGCCAGTGGTACAGTTTCCCTGCCAGTGCTCTCATTTATGTTGCCATCTTGGCTGAATAATGCCTGACATGGGTCCTGAAACCAACCATTTCCTCAGCTGTCGATAAAGACCAAAATAGTTTTGTTCGGAAATCCATGCACTAATTCATTCTACTGCTCCCCACCACCATCCGTGACTCTTGCCAACTACACCACCCTCGTCCCACCTCGTCATTAGCTGCTCATTTAGGGTCAGGTTGAATCCTGACCCAAACTCCAACCCTCACTCCCCATCTATCCACCTGCATTTCTTTTTTGATATTTGGAGGTGAATGTTAACTCCTTTAGTATTCTAAAAATGTCAAAGTTGCCTCTAACTCATCCTGCTCCAGGTCTAGCAGAGGCTAGACAGGCCATACAGTGACCTTGCCCCCAGGAGGGTTGTAATGAGCTTGCAATATCATTTATTGCTTTTAACCCTGCCTGAACAAGCATCCTAGTCTTTGTGAAGCATGGGAGATTCAAGAGAAGCAAAGACTGCCTGGGGTAGAGGACATGTGCCTTTGCTGCTTTGCTAGTGAGGCTGGAGGGACAGTAGTGCACACCTCAACTCACCAGGATATATTCTTTCCTACGGTCATCACTCCATGCTGCATCCCATGTATACCAGCAACAGCACCTTCCTGGATTCCACAGGATGGGTGTCAGTTGTGCTGAGCTGCAGGCAGAGATCCAGTTAAAAGAAAATCTGCGACTTACAAAGTTAAAAGGTCGCATCTTGAGCAGAATGAATGATGATAGTCTAACTTTTCTCCTGATAGTCCAAGAGGAACCCATTCAGGCAAAGTTTATACTTCTGTTGGTTTACCATTTAGGACTTCATTTCCGCACTCAACGCTGTCCACGATGGACCAGAACCTTTCTTCACTCCACTTCCCTTCACTGCTGCTGTAACCCTCCCCCATTCCTTTTCACCTGGAGGTTCAGTGTCTCCAGTGCTCTCCCTGCCATTTTCCACTGGCAACCGACTCCAGTATTTACTCTGCCAGACTTGTTTCTGCTGACCCCTTGTTCTGCAGCACATTAAGGACAAGGTGGTTTGTTTAATCAGCAGACATTTAACCAATCCAAACATCTACCCATTCCACCACTAGTGTCCTCTGCAGTGTGTGATACCAATAGGCTACACTTCATCAATATCTCCCAAACTCGCAACCTTTACTGAGACGAATGGCAGGTGCGTTAGAACAAGCATTCCATCAGGTTCTCCTCCAAGTCAGGTTGGATGTATAATCACTGCTCCATTGTTGTGGGTCACCATTTTAGTCACAGATACACCATGGTATCATGGAAACATCTTCACAGAATCCTCTGCAGTCATTCAAGAAGGTCACCGCTACCTTCTCAGGGACATACATGATGGCTCACATCCTCAGCATGAGATAGCTTTAAAATGTGGTAATTAAAAAAGTATTTTACACTCTACCTATAACAGTATATTACAAAATTCACCAGTCCTACATTCTAGCATGCAATCCTTTGGACTTGTAGCTCTGATCATGTAGTTGCCTCATGGTCTGTGATCTTCCATCAATCAACATCCAGAATTCTGGACTTTTGCTGTCATACCTCTTTGCCACCCTAGCAATTACATCCTTTGAAAGCTTGCTCAAAGTAATGTCTTTGACTTTGTTTCCACGAGCAGTCTGCACCATTCTAATGACCGTGGTGCCTTATTTACAGTATTTGATTAATGTTATAGAAATACCCCGTTCAACCACCACTGTGGCAGGTTATGAAATTGGAGTCAGCAATTTGTGGGCTGGCACCACTTGCAAGTGGCCATAAAACTGTCTGATGTTCAGAACCAAACAATTCACTTACATACAAAATGCCAGTGTTTTGTGTGTTGCTCCAGATTCCAGCATCTGCAGTCTCTTGCGTCTTGGTTTATTATTATCACATGTACCAAGATCAAGTGAAAAGCTTTTGTTCTGTATGCCATCCAGACAAATTATGCCATACGTAATTACATCAACATAGTAAAAGGAAAACACAATGCTGAATGCAGTGCAACAGTTACAGAGAAAGTGCAGTGCAGGTAGACAAATAAGGTGCAAGAACCACGATGAGGTAGATTGGGAGATCTAGAGTTCAAGAATTCATCTTTTAGTGTATGAGAGGTCTGTTCAAGAGTTTGATAACTGGGGTAGAAGCTGCCCTTGAGTCTAGTGGTTCATGCTCTCAGGCTTTTGTATCTTCTGCCCACTGGGAGAGGGGAGAAGAGACAATGACTTAGGTCAGAGGGGTCCTTGATTATGTTAGCTGTTTTCCCAAGGCAGCAGGAAGTGTAGACAGAGTCAACAGAGGGGAGGCTAGTTTTCATGATAGACTAGGCTGGTTCACAACTCTCTGCAATTTCTTGTGGTCTTGGGCAGAGCAGTTGCCATACAAAGTTGAGATGCTTCCGGATAGGATGCTTTCTATAATTCATCAGTAAAAATTGGTAAGATTCATTGGATACATGCCAAATTTCCTTAGGCTTCTGAGGAAGTAGAGGTTTCTCTTTCTGTATTGATGGATGCTGCCTGACCTGCTGAGTTTTTTCTGCATTTCATGTTTTCATTTCAGATTTCCAGCATCTGCAGTTTTTTTTTCCATTTAGTTTTCCCAATTACTTACTTTCTGCACCTCTCAAAGATAGGTTAAAGGCTCTACCTTTTCTCCTTTTTTATGTAGTAGGAAGCAAATAAAGTGTCCACCTCAGCACATTTGTACTTCTACAAATCATTAATTAAAGATTTTTTACAGATGGTGCAGTGATCATCTAGGACCGCAGAATTAAAAGAGCAATCTCATCACTTCAAGGGAGTTACAGTGTAGCTTAATCCTGATGAATCAAGGAACACTTTTCAAATGTGATCCCAGAAATAAGGAAAGTATTCACCTCTCCATAAAGAGGGTTTATCCTTCATGGAGAACTGTAGATATTGGAACTGGAGCATAAGGATTTTGACAATGAGGCAAGGGCAACCAAAAGCAGTGTTTGTAATCTTTGCCTCACTTCACACAAAGTTTTGGAAATATTTAAAACTGGGAGGGTAAATGATTATAGTCTCTATAATCAGGTATCCATAATATTGAATCTTCAATATTTAATCCTAAACTGAGGTCCGTTAGAATGGTATATTACAGTATCTTCGCCATCTGCATACAAAATTCCTGTACAAAAAGTTAAAGGAAAAATTTGCATTTATAGACCATGATTCATGTAACTAGAAAATCCTTGAACATTTCGTAGCCAAAGGAATACTTTTGAAGTGTATTGGCTGTTGTGTCCACCAGTCTGTACTCGGTTTCCATTTCCATTAACAATGTTCATTCAGAGAAAAATAATCACAGTCATATCAGGTTTACCTTTGATGCCAGGTTCCATTCTCAATCTTCATTAGCTTGTTTTCTTAGATTTAATTAGTTGAGGTTAAAGCATTCACCCAACTCTGAATGAAGAAGTCTCCCTCCAATCTCCCTCCAATTAGAGGTTGAATGAACTCTGCAGTTAAAATGCAACAAAAAGTCAGAATTATTTTCAAAGAGAGAATTGATATGCAATTTTGTTTATGATTTTAAACTTCAAGAAGTTTTCTTCTAATTATATAAGCTAAATAGAGGGGGTTACACTTTTGTGCTGGTGCTATAAATTTCAGCCAGGGAGTTAACAAGTCGAGAGTAACTTATTTGTCAAGGTTAAAGTCAGGGGTGTGTTTTCACAGCTTAATAACTGTGATATGGCAAAGACATTCTTATCAGTATACTGGAGTATCAAGGGAGCCTGCATTCTTGATTGTAAAATTGGGCAGAGTTTAAACTATCGCTGTGCCTGATCCCATGAGTTTCCCAACAGGTGGGTTATGTTAAATTATCCCCTTGGAGAATTAACCAATTAGGAAAAAAAACACTTTACCACCGAGAAAGGAAAACTTTACCTGCAGGAAAGAAAATATGAATAAGCCACTCAGAAAAGGAGGAGGTCTGGATTTTAACATTTCTTTTTCTGGAGCCCCTGAAATAAAGTGACACAGAAAAAAAGCCATTCAGCCCATCAGGTCTGTGCCAGCTCCCAGAAGAGCAAACTCTGTAGAGGGGCCCATTCCCCTCTATTCTTGCAACTTATCCTCTCTTACAAAGCGGGGAAAATGGAAAGGAATCTGAGATACCAATTTTTATTTACAGTCATTCTAGTTTTGAGAATAATGTGATTGATTTTGATTTTTTTAAAGAAAGTTTAATAATACTCTGAAGCATTCTTTGTATATATTTTTGAGTGGTTCCTTTTAAATGCAAGTACAAGAACATTGCTCTTGTATCTTTTAGACGAAATTAATACTTGATCTGAACTTGGCTTGTGTACATTCAAGCCTTCGTGCTAAGTTCAAAACTTTTAATTGTATGGTTATTTCCCTCTCATCCTGTATTGTTACCACTTGAAATGATTCACTCAATCTTCAGTCAGCAGGCAGGCCACTTACTCTATCAATCAGTCAATGACATAGAATCTTAGCAGGTCACACAGTGTCTGTGGAGACAGAAACGGAGTCAATAACCTTTTACTAGAACTGAGCTTCTCTCTCTGCAGGTACTGCCTGACCTGCAATGCAATTGTTGTACTTTCTGTTTTTTATTCCAGCAACTTGGTTAGGCCCCACTTGGAGTATTGCATGCAGTTCTGGTTGCCCCATTACTGGAAAGATGTGGAGGCTTTGGAGAGGGTGCAGAAGGGGTTTACCAGGATGCTGCCTGGGATTAGAGGGTACTAGCTATAAGGAGAGATTGGACAAACTTGAATTATTTTCTCTGGAGAGTTAGAGACTGAGTGGAAACCTGAGAGAAGTTTATAAAATTATGAGAGGCATAGATCAGGTAGACAGCCAGTATCTTTTTCTCCAGGGTCAAAATGTCAAATATTAGAGGACATAGAATTAAGGTGAGAGGGGGAAAGTTTAAATGGGATGAGTGGGGTAAGTTTTTTTTTTACACAGAGAGCGGTGGGTGCCTGAAACAGGCTGCCAGGGGTAGTGGTGGAAGTGGATACAATAGTGGTATTTCAAAGGCTTTTAGATTAGACACATGAATATGCCGAGAATGGAGGGATTTAGATTAATTTGGCATCGTGTTCGGTAAAAACATCATGGGTCTGTTCCTGTGTTGTACTGTTCAGTGTCCCATGATCAAACTGCAGTTTTTTGCTCCAAATAATGTACAATCTTAGCCTACAGTGACTCAATCTACAGTTACAGTTCTCCAGCTTTGCAGGGGGGCACAGCTTCTCTTTTTGTATTCAGCAATGGTTGAGATCAGGTAAAGCCTAGCTCTGTTGGATTTTGGTTTGGTTCCTTCATTTTGGTAGGTCTTACAGTCTCTACCAAAGAGTACATCTGTTTTGGAGGCAGGGAATAGATATACACAGGCAACACTTTTTGTAATGTTTTGCTAACCAATTTGAAGACTGAAGATTTAAAGAGCTTAAGCCATTTAAATTATAACTAGCCCTGTGAATGGCCACAAAAGAGCAGGTATCTGGAATGATGATGAATCCTTTGCACCTGATGTTGCCACAGCTCAAATTACAGGAAGTAGCGCAGATGGCATGGTGTGGATATTTGTATTGGACTAAAATACACCTCTCATACGATGGGCAGTGATTCATTGGTTTTACATTGCATATCAGCACTTCTACAATGCATCTGCATAGGTTTCACCAATGCCCACAGCGGTTTAGATGCACATGTTAAACATCCCCAGAGATGTGAGCCAGGAAGCAATGCAACATGTGAGAATCGAAGGCCTGAGATTGTGTCTCACCACTCAGTGTGATAGAGCGCTGTGGAAGGAAAGAAGTCACAGGCAAAGGAAGCATCCTCCACCTGGACCTTGCAGTTTCAAGGGGTGTCTGTCTGAAGCTTCTGGGTTGTTTATGCAGCAGGGATTTTGTGTCACTATACTGTCAATCATAGGCTTATGTTAGTTGAGAGAATTAGTTGATGGGGAAGTGTGTTGAAATCTAGCACTCATAAGGCCATCTGTGTGGGGCAAAGTGTTCTAAGTTCTTGTTGGAAGGACTAGGGAGGGGGAAATCTGTCCTTCATGGGAAGAAGAAACTATTGCTATCGAGAATGGTGTTTCTGTTCCAATTTTATATGTGGTGGAGGAAGGCACCAGCAACTGCTCAAACAGCAGGATTCTTGCCATCCATTCCGAAAGCAGTTCAACAGCTTTATTCAAGGAGGAATTTGTGTTCCTGCTACAATTCAGGATACAGTTGCACTGGCTGGATCATTGTAAAGATGATGCTTCAATAAGCATTCCTATTGACAATGAGGGGAGTTATCCAAGCCTTTCATGTGGACACTTGAAAGGGTTGAAAGTGCAAATTTAGCTTTGCTGATCTTGCCAGTTTACATGTTGAGGAGTTCTTGAGTTCATAAATAGAACCCTCGCTACTAGGAGACAAAGTTAACTCCCAATGCTTAGCTCAGAACTTGAAGCTATAGTGACAGACAGAGCAGTCCCAACACTATTGCGTGTGATTATATTATTAACCTCCACTAACAGGTCAGCCAGCAAGATGTGGTTGAAACTTTTTATTAATGTTGTAGAGTGAAATGTTATTGGCCCCAGAGCCTCATGATGAAGTTTGCCAAGCAAATCTGTCTACAATAAACCAATAACCTGAATATTATTTCAAACACCATTCCAAAATAAGTACAGAAAACTGTACTTTAGATTATTAAGAAGGCTGTATTTTACTGATGGAAGTGGAAGATTTCTTAGGCATAAAGACATTCTTTCAACTTGTATTAATAACTTTTCTCATTGATAATTTAAATCATAATGCAACAGGTGCTGATTTGCATGAATGCTTGGTGCCAGGGTTAACTGATAGAACTTGGCCTCAGTGTCAGATGAGAATGAGCTGGTTTATAGTAATGGCCACAAGCACTTATGCCTGTCAGCAGAGCAGGACCTTTGACACCCTGAGTGCCACATTCCAAGGAGAATAAGTGAAATAAATTCAAAGGGAACTCTAATATCCTAGCTCTGAAATTTTGAGATGTCAGACAATTGAGTTTCATCTCTCTTAATTTTTCTAACAATAAGCACTATCGTATATCCTGGTCAGAAACATTGGAGCTTAGAACTGTGGTCACGTAGCACTTTTTATTTCAGTACCATGCAATGAGAATGCACCCTTCCCTGTGTGAAGTGACAATGACCAGTGTTTTCCATAACTCCAGAAGTTCATCTAGGCACACCTTTGTGTGAGCCATCAACATGTCATTCCCTTTTTGGAGCATTATCAGGGAAATTAGTCCATGTTGACATGGAATGGTTTGGTATTCGGAACTCCTGGACAACCGACTTTTAAACATTGCTGCAATGTTTTATACAAATACAATATTTCCTGCCACAATGCTGTACCTTACTTGGAACAAGCTTCATGTTGGAGTGAAGCCAACCTACAGGATAAATGGGGAAACTATGCACTTGGGACACCTCCACTCCAAAAATCAGGGTGACTCCTAATTCAGTCTTCAAACTGCATTGTACCAACAATGCTTGCATATGTGCACAATTGGAGGCTGAGCTCCAAGTTATCATCAGCTTCTTCACTGAAACATTTAGGAGACGGGGCCTTACATTTAACTTCCACAAAGCAACCTACTACTGCTGCACAACATCACCCTTCCCGATAATAAAGGACTATTATTAGACCTTAGTAAATATGCACTCGTCTCATCTCAAGCAGATATCAGTGATGAAATTCAATACTGCCTTTTGTGATCCAGCAGAGCTTTTGGCTGTCTAAGAGAAAGACTAAAGAGCAAGATCTCAACCCAGCCAAAGCTCATGGCCAACTGAATGCTCTTGAGATGTGTGGTACCTATCTGAGCACTGGTGAAGTATGACTAATGCTGTCTCGACAAAATTCTTCAAATCCACTGACAGAAAAAATAACCAATGGGAGAGGATTAAAAATGTGATCAAGTAGCATGTTTTATTTAAGCACTACAGTGCCCTTCCCAGAGTGATATGTGACAATGACCACTTCTGGATTGAATCTTCTCTCAGTCCAACATCTACTAGTTACATTCAGTCAGCTCCATTGGACAGGGAGCATCATATAGACATCCATCAGCAGACTCCTGAAACAGGCATTCTTTTCCAAGGCCTATCACCTTTTCAACTGTATGAGGCAGAAAATAACAGTATTGTGAGATTGAATTTATAGGCTCCAGAGATTCTTGATGTTGCTGTGGCTGCATCTAGCCAATCAAGGAGTGAGTATTCCATTCCACAGGTCTGAAAGTGACCAGTTTTCTCCTTGCTTTGCACCTTTGATGATCATACACCTGGGTCAATGAGGTTTCTGTTACTGGTGCTGCCCAAAGTTCTGGTGGGGGCAGAGCTGAGCTGTGGTGACACCATTAATGTCTATTGTGAGCCTAAGTCTGGATTCCACTGCAGGCCAGCCTGGACTATTTCATTATTGTAGGAATTCTGAAAGGAGCTGAATGCTGGAAGGAATAATGTTGTCATTCCCTGGAGATATTTTCATTGGAGCCTGTTTGGTCGATGCTCTCCCTCAGTGATGTCTGTGCTCTCACGATTGTCCTCTGGCAAACTCAACACAATCTTTTGCATCGCATGGTAGTGTAGCGGTTAGCGTAACGCTCTACGGCGCCAGCAACCTGGGTTCAATTCCGGCCACTGTCTAAGGAGTTTGTATGTTCTCCCCGTGTCTGCATGGATTTCCTCTGCGTGCTCCGGTTTCCTCCCACGTTCCAAAGACGTATGGGTTAGGAAGTTGTGAGCATGCTATGTTGGCGCCGGAAATGTGGCGACACTTGCGGGCTGCCCCCAGAACACTCTACGCAAAGAGATGCATTTCACTGTGTTTCGATGTACATGTGACTAATAAAGATATCTATCTTATAATCACACAGAAGGATTCCATTTGGCCCATCAGATCTATGCCAGCTCCTAAGGGAGTAATTACATCAGTTCTATTCCCCCTCTTATTTCTCTGTAGTCCTGCACCTTATTTCTCTTATATGCCCATCTAGAGCTTTTCCCTTTAAACCCCAATAACCTCAGCTTTAAAGACTCCATAGGCTCAAAGCTGACTCCTGCGGTTTAACATATAATTCAGGCTGCTACTGATACATTACCAAAACATGCTTATGTTGCTGGAGATAGGAAACCAAGGCTCTGAATGCCTCTTGGGTGGAATGAAAGATTCCATTGCAGCATAAAAAGCAGGAGAGTTTTAACCAAACAATTATCACTAAATCCACATTTAAAACTGATGATCTGGTCATTTAATTGTCACTTGTGGGACCTTATGGTGTGTGAAGTGGCTGCAACACAGTGAAAATGGCACCTGGGGCATTTCATTCATTGGAACAGACTTTCAGCTGTGGTGAGACAGTGGAAGGTACTCTGTAAATGGAAACCCTTGCGCAATACTTGGCCATGCTGTCTTTGCACAAAGGTCAACTTTATCCACTGATCTTCTGTCATCCAGCACTTGAGTCAAGTCTGGTTCAAGGCCCTGACGAAGTACTTGATTGAGTAGTTGTGATGGAAGCTAAACTGAGTGTTAGTAGGCAAGTTACTGGTGAATAAATGTGACCTTCAAACTCCTGGTATCATTTTGCTCCTTCAGCCTGTTTCTGTATTAAACTGGATAATGTCTGATCTGTACCTTTAAATGTACTTAATCAACCTTGCTCAATAGTTATCACTTAATGTCCTTATCTGAAGAAAATCTATCAATCTTAATCTTGAATACTTCAGTTTACTCAACATCCACAGGGGTTTTTCAGGTTTCCACGGGCATAACAGATTATTCTCCTAAGTGATCTGGCATTAATTTTAAGATTATTCCCCCTCCTTCTGGATACCCACGACAGGAAATTGGTTCTCTGCATCTCGCTATTTATCATTTGAAATACCTTGATTGGATTTAAACAGGAGAAAACAGGTCTGGTTTATGCAAGTCCTTAAACTCCAGTGAAGTTGTGTTGTACTCCCATCAACGCCAAAATATCCTTCCAAATGCTTATCGAACAACCCTGAAAACAATGCTCAAGATGAAGTGCACTTGCTCAGCTTTGATCTGTGTATAATATTTCCCAATGAATCAATTTGTTTTTGAGGAATGTAACAGAATCCTGTCATTTACAAGTTACTGTAACCTGGCATGGTTTGTAATTAGTGAAAGTGGAACTTGGTAACTGCAATAAAATCAAATCTGTAATCACTATAAAATTCATTGTGTCTCCTGACAGCAAAATTAATTTTAATTTATGGAGCTAAATTATTTTGATGCCCATACATAAACAAAATGGGAAGATTTAAAACAATTCTGTCTTTGTTAAGCAATTTCTCTTTGATCCCAACCATATGTTTTTTTTTAAACAGTAGCCTAAATCTTGATCCAGAAAGAGTTGGATGCCTTTAATCTTAATCCCATTGTGGGAGGGTTCATTCTATAACTTAATGATGCAAAATGCTAATTATATTGGCTTAGTGCATTTCAACTTTATTCAATTCAATAAAACCCCTAATTATTGGATATTCATAAATGCAACCCCCTACCATTTATTCTGTTCGAATAATGGATACAGAAATTTGAAAGCAAACCACTAAGCATTCTTGTAACAAAGCACACAGTTAGTTCCAAAGTCTGCTACCTGATGGCACAAAAGTCAAATGTAATTTAGAAAACCAAAAGCTTAAAAGCTGATTGAGCTGCAAACATAAACATGGGGTGCAGCAGACTGGCTTCAATCCCCACCTCAGGTGCTGTCTGTGTAGATGTTGCATGTTCTCCTTGTCACTGCATGAGTTTCCTCCAGGTGATCATGTTTCCTCCCACATCTGAAAAACATGCTGTCTGGGAGGTTAATTAGCTTCTGTAACTTAACTCATTAACTCAAGTGTAGTTGGGTGGAAGGAAAATTAGGGTGGTGGTAATGGACATGAAAGAGAGTAGGGTACAGGAAAATTGGATTGGTGCCAACTCACTGGGTTAAATAGCCACCTCCTATGTTGTGGGGAAATATGGAAATGTATCTTACAAGGTGCTGGAAGTAAATATTATACAGCAATTCAACAGGCCCCTTGTTTGGAGTAGAAAGCCACTCATCAGGTCTGCTCCCCTCCAAATTGAAGTAACTGCCTTCATCCTCAAGCAGTGTAAAGCTGAAATTTGCCCGGTCCCTTAACGCCACCCAAATGCATCTGTCACAAGTTACCAAAACTTGCATCAAGACTGTAGAAAAGCTTCCCAGACTTTACACACTCACTGAAGATGCAGTGCACTCCTAATGAAGGGGGTTTGAAATTCTGGCCCATTCACTATATTCTTTATGGGCATCACCACTCCACAATTCTGAAACACCCAGGGCCTACAGATCTTAGTCAGCTGTAACAGGTGCTCAACATGGCTAAAAAATAAGTTATCATTATTAGTCACATGTACATCAAAACACACAGTGAAATGCATCTTTTGCATACCACGTTCTGGGGGCAGCCCACAAGTGTCGCCATGATTCCGGCACCAACATAGCATGCCCACAACTTCCTAACCTGTACATCTTTGGAATGTGGGAGGAAACCGGAGCACCTGGAGGAAACCAACCACGATGCTACTGTGCCACCTGTAGTGAGATCAGCTTGCAAGGGCTTAATTTATGGACCTACTGTCACAAACTTCAAAAGGAGGCGAGACCTCTGGCTGTGGACAACTGAATCAGTGTCGTATTTTCCTTTATTGCAGCAGAGCACATGAAGGAAAGTACAGGATCTAGGGTTATATCTGGGTGTTGGGGTGGGTGGGAGGGGGAAGTGGTTGGAGAATGGGTCAGCAGTGGAAGCCTGTTTGGGATCTGTGGGGGGCAGGGGTACAGGTTGTATTTGACGCCCCATTTGGATCTACAACATGGGACAGATCGGAGGGTGTATATGGGGTGGGGATGTGTGTGCACATGGTTGGGCCCGGTGAATGGTGGAGTGAGGTGTTAAGTAGTTCAGCAGACCAGACATTGGTACCTAGTGAGTCCTCCATTGAAAACTACGGTGGATTTGGCTGTCTGTGATCAGGGGTTCAGAAATCAGGTTGGTCAGGGATGCGGGAAGAGAGGGGTAAGTAACTCACTAAACTGTTGTCATACCTAGTCCATCCTCTCTGATTTGTGTCAGTGAGAAGAACAAAAGTAACTGTGTTATGGCACCTCGATCCAACTTCTTGGCTGACATGTCAATCAAAAACATCAATGTTCTAATCTGCAGCTGAGTCTTTAAGTGATTTCATTCCTTTCAAAGATACCGGCTGATTACATCCTCCAGCCTTGAAGGCATACATGTTAAAGTTCTATTTTTACTGGCCTGTCATAGAAAGGCAACAGTTTTGGGAGTATCACCTCGAGTTCCACTAGTGGTTAATTTAAAGGGTAATTGTTATATTCATCTGTGTTATGAAGCACACCTAAGCCCTGAAACTGAAGTAAACACAAATTAGTGTAACAGCACACAGTTATTGAATTAACATCACGCAGCATTTCAGGGATAGTAATCTCCTTTAAGCACAGTAAAACCTTTGTTTATTTTCCATTTTTTTACCTAATAATGAGAATTGAATATGAAACACGCAAAGCCCCACTTGTAATTTTGCATCCAAGATACTTTTTATCCTTTGTTTGATATACTTGTATGTGTAACTGTATTATACATATATTGTATTTGGGGGTGGTGATTTTTTTTTAAATTCAAGAGTCACAAGATCACAAGACAAGGGAGCAGAAGTAGGCTATTTGGCCCATCAAGTCTGCTCCAAAGAAAAGGAAAAAAGAAATGAGAAATTTGGTGGGGGGGGGGGAACCTAACCCCAATTTCCGGCCTTATCCCCATATCCCTTGATACCCCGACTATTTAGATATCTATCTATCTCTTCCTTAAACGCCTCCAATGATCTGGCCTCCACTGCTGTACGTGGCAAGGAATTCCACAAATTCACCACCCTCTGGCTAAAAAAATTTCTCCTCATCTCTGTTTTAAACCTGTATCCTCTAATTCTAAGATTGTGCCCTCTGGTCCTGGACTCACCCACCAAGGGAAACAGCTTGACCACGTCTACTCTGTCCAGTCCTTTCAACATTTTAAATGTCCCTATGAGGTCCCCTCTCATCCTTCTGTACTCCAGTGAGTACAGTCCAAGATCCGACAAATGCTCATCATACATAAGCCCTTTCATTCCGGGAATCATCCTCATAAATCTCTGAACCCTCTCCAACATCGGCACATCTTTCCTAAGATATGGGGCCCAAAACTGCGCACAGTATTCCAAACGAGGCCTCACTAGTGCCCCGTAGAGCCTCATCAACACTTCCTTACTTTTATACACTATACCTCTCGAAATGAATGCCAACATAGCATTCACTTTCTTTACTGCCGATCCGACCTGGTGGTTAACCTTTAAGGTATCCTGCACGAGTATCCCCAGTATTAATATTGATAGTTTCCTTATCTGTATCTCTGGCCCTTTGGTTTCCCTGAGGTCTGCTTTGCACCTCATCATAAGAAATAGGAGGACATTTGGCCGCTCAAGCCTGCTCCACATTTAACAAGATTGTGGCTATTCTTTTACATTAACATAATTTTCTTGCCCTATTCCCATATCCTTTAACCCTTGATTTTTCTGATAGCAAAAATCTGTCAATCTGAATTTTCAATGAAATGAACTACTCCACAGCCCACCGAGATAGAAAGTTAAGATTTACCCTCTGAGTGAAAAAAAAATTCTTTTCATTTCAATCCTAAGTGGCCTACACCTTATTTTGAAACAAAAATTCCTACTTCCAGACTCATCTATGGAAACGCTCTCTTCTAACAATCCCTCCAAGCATTTTATACAGTGAGATTACCCTCATTCTTCTAAACTTCAAAGAGTATATGTTTAGTGTACTCGACTCTCCTCATGTGACACACAGCTTCCCAGGAATCAGTCTGGCAAATCTTTGCTTCACTGCATCTGCCACACATATATTTTGTAGGTGAGGAGTCCAAAATTACACCCAATTCTTTCACGGACTGATCTGAACAGTTCACTTTAAGTTGGGAAAATGAGGGAGGCTGGAGAAAAGTAAATAAAATGTGGGAAAAATATCAAGATTTTTTGAAGAACATTTGAATTTTGATGGCTAAGTTGAAATTCTGCAGCAAGTCTTGAAGCAAACAAGGGAATCTTGATTATGTAACAAAAAATGCTAAATCCTAGTCTTTGGGAGTTTTGTCATGGAAAAAATTTCAGGTTCATGAACCTATAGATGGGAAAATGTTAAATCCTTTTGTATGCGAATGTAGTATTAACACTAGTTCTGTGCAAGATAGCAACATTTTATTCCTTAAATGAGGTCAGGATTTCTACTTCTCTCCCAAGGGGCGACATGTATGCAGACAGATCCTCTTTAATATGATCTATTAATGCTGTGGGCACTTATTATTTTACTTCAGTATTATGCAGGCCATAAGTTTTGCAGGACTGATAATGTCACAGGAGCAATACCGTAGCTGTTGTAATACATCGACATGCTAATTAGCTAGAAGTAACCATTCGCAATTTCTATAACGTGTTTGTATCTTCACTTATCTGCCGTTTTAATGCTTGTATTGACCTATTTATTCTGAATACAAATGTCTCACAAGAAAAATAATCTTGATTATGGTCAAATAGTAAAATTGATAAAAAAATAATACTTTATAGATAATCAAACAACCTTAAACAGAGTTATCTGAGGAACATGAAATAATTAAAGTCAAATTAGAGCAGATGCTTTGTGTAGAAAAATACAAGCACAAACCAACAATAAACCAAATGAAATAAAAACAAAATACGCTGGAAACACTCAGGTCAGGCAATAACTGTGGAAAAAGAAAGAAGAATTGTTTTTGTCGGTTCCTCCTTCCACAGATGCTGTCTGACCCGCTGAGTGTTTCTAGCATTTTTCTGTTTTTGCTTCAGATTTCCAGCATCGTCTGTTTTTTGTTTTTAATGTTTTAAGAAGTAAATGTCCTATCTTTCATCTGTGTTATCTCTGACCTACATTACTCTACCTACATCTTTTGATTTTTCCTGTGCATTCTACATCTCATAAAGCCTGTCGTTTCTCAAGTCAAAGAGCGTAGCAAAAGCCCTTCGGCCCACCATGGCTGAGCTGAACATTAAGCACCCACTTCCACCAATCCCATTTTATTCTCCTCACATTCCCATCGACTCCCTCCCAATACTAACACTCACCTACACACTAGGGGCAATTTACATTTACCAATTAACCTATCAACCCACTTGTCTTTGGGATGTGGAAGGGAGGGAGGGGATACTGAAGCACCTGAGGAAACCCAAACATTTACAGCGAGAGCGTGCACACTCCACACAGACAGCACTAGAGGTCGGGATTGAACCTGCATTGCTGGAGCTGTGGGACAACAACTTTACTAGCTGCACTACTGTGCTACCCCCTGATTACATAGAACACAGAACAGTACTGCACAGGAACAGGCCCTTTGGCCCATAATGTTGTGCCGAACTAATTAAACTAGTAATTAAATGCCTAGCTAAACTAGTCCCTTATGCCTGCACAATGTCCATATCCCTCCATTCTCTGCACATTCATGTGCCTATCTAAGAGCCTCTTAAATGCCTCTATTTTATTTGCCTCCACTGCCACCCCTAGGAGTGTATTCCAGGCACCCACCACTCTCTGTGTAAAAAAAAACTTGCCCCGCACATCTCCTTTGAATTTACCCCTCTAACCTTAAATGCATGCCCTCTAGCATTAGACATTAAATTCTAAACACCACAAATTTACCATGGATGTCCACCCCCTCTACACCATCATGTCCTACTGTTTCTGAGGGCCTTCTGTTCCTTCACTGAATGATGGCCAAACCAAGTCCCATCCACTGTCATACTCCTCCAACTGGCCAACCATTCTCACAATGTTTATGCCTTCGTTCACTTCCTCCAAATTAACCATGGGAACAGCACAGGTTCCAGCTTTGCCTTCCCTTTCATAGGATACGTAAAACATTTTTTGTTCCAGTCCTACTCGCATCACTCCCTCACTTCTTTTTCCAGTATGTTGATGATCGAGTAAGTCTTCCATCCTTTTTGCACCACGGTATAGTCTGTCTCTTTCTCTTCCCTTCCTCAGCTTCTCTCTCTCCCAGCTATCAGATAATAGCCGTTGCAGCTCTGCTGACTCCTTTGGCAGTCATTTGCTCCCAGCATGCTTCATAAAAGGATGCTATTCCATTCTTTCATCCTAATTGCATCAGTTCAGATGTTATTAATATTTAGAGTCATAGAGCACAGCACTACAGCATAGAAACAGGCCCTTTGACCCATCTAGTCCATGTCCACCTGGTCTTCTGCCTAGTCCCATCTACCTGCACCCAGACCATAGCCCTCCATACCTCTCCCATCCATGCACCTATCCAAACTTCTCTTAAGTGTTACAATTGAACCTTCATCCACCACTTCTGCTGGCAGCTCATTCCACACTCACACTGCCTTCTGAGTGAAGTAGTTTCCCCTCAGACCCTCCTGTTTCTTTTAACTCAAACCGTCCACTTATGTTACAGGATTCTTGGCCCCGTCCACTCCATTTCCAACATTCCCACTGCCACTCTCTTACTCCCTCCCCCCCATTGCTTCCTTTACCTTCACTTTCCTTCACACCAGTCTTCACACTCAATGTGTCACCCTCTGCCATTTCTGGCACATCTAACATCTGGCACCATCAACACAGCTTCCGCATCTTTTCCCTTTCAGTAATCCAAAGGGGCATACCACTCCCCACCCATTTACAGTCTGGTCAATTCCTCCATCCCCTCCAACAACCACTCCCCGTGTCTCCTGGTCATACTACACAGAAGATGCCTTCCAGGTGATCACAGCCTTTCCCCTTGTTTTATTCCTCCCCATTTTCCTTTCACTGTCATTTTTTGCACTTCTATTAAAAGGGCATCAACCTGAAAAGTTAATTTTGTTTTTCTCCCTCTGTGAATTTCAATTGACCAACTGAATGTTTCTAGCATTTTCCATTTTTGTTTCAAAATCCACAATATTTTGGTTTTGCCTTGGGGCAAATGTCTCGGTATTAGTTTCTAGTTCTGAGATAGCATCAGTCTGATGAAGTCAATCAAAGTCTGAGATTTCTGGCTCAAATGTTCCAACTCTGAGACTGCGAGCATTACCTTCTGTTTAAAAGAGGAAGCAACTCTTTTTCCAAAATGAACTTCAATTCCCAAAAAAAGTTTTATTGTAAATGGGTAATTGCATGGAGATGGACAATATTTTGTGAAATGCTTTTTCAATCTAAAATTTGTTTAATTGTCAATAAATCTGGTTGGAACTGCCCTCCTTCTCTCCTCTACCTAAAGCACTTGAGGCATATTACTCACCTTCAAAAACAGTCACATTGCTACACAGGCAGTGTGTGCATGCTAAGATCCCACACAGGAAATAAAATAATGATAATTTTAGGTTTTTTCTGTATTTTGTTACTGATGGAGAATTATTTGCCACTACATTGGATAAGAATCCCTGTTCCTCTTCAAATAATATCATGTGATTTATGTCAGATTCACCTTAATGGAGGGGGACAAAAAGTTGGTTTGATGATACTTTCAAACATGCTGCTCCCTTTTGTAATATATAGTCAGTTTTCCTGATTGGACCCAGACTGTACTAACTCATTTTAAAAACTCCAGACTTTAGTGAATAAGAGACACAGTTAATTCAGGGAAACTTTTGTCAGGCTAACTAAATGAAGAAAATGGTCTTCGTCAGAAATCTGAGCTGAGACAGCATGTTCACGTTGAGATCAAATTTTTTGCATTTGTGTTGGTCATAGCAACAACATTAACCATGTTTACATAGCTTGTAAGTTACTATGAGCAGTGTTATTGTACTTATCATTTAACACGTAAGGCTGGAACTTGCAATAAGTGATATTATGGTATATGCACGCAATGTGCATGTATCAAATTCTTTGTCCCACTTTCTTGAGGAAAGAAAATGAATCGGTGCCTCCATCAAAGTAACTTGATACAAACGTGTCAGGTTCTTAAACCATAACATCTCATGGTAATTTGAGGGGTTATATGACATGGTATGTTGTTAAAAATACGCAAGGCTTTAAAGATATCTGTTTGCTTTGTTAATCCCAGATGTGCAGAAACAATATACTTGATATTATTAACAAATCCTCAGGATGTATCAGGAGTTTTCATATCAAATGAATTACCTTATGAAGCATCATTGTCAGGTCAACAAATACTGAAGCCAATTTGTGGAGAATAGAGGCAGAGATAGCTCGCCAATTCATCTGCTTTTGATTGAGTGGAGAAGCTGGAAGGCAAACTTGGGGAAACTCCCTGCTTGCTCAAATTGTGCTGTGGGATCTTACACATCTACCTGTACTGGCAGTTGGGGTCTTGCTATAATATATCAAACTAATGGCTCCAAATAATAATACCAATGACAATGCAGTATTTCCCCCAGCTTAGGATTTGACCATCAGTCCAGGTAATGTCTTTAGGCCCTGGAGATTATTTCAAACTCTCTGCCTTTCAGGTCAGAGGCAGAGGTAAAAGTATTACTGAGCCAAGCTGGCATTTAGGTAATCATCAAAATGTTGCCGAGTTTGGATTGAGCAATCTAGCCATATTTATCAAAATAGGCATAAATTGACAGCAGTTGAGGTTGATTCTGTGACTGAGACCACCCCATAAATATATGTAACCTTAGACTAAGATGAAGGTTTTTGCAGCAGAATAATTTACTTCACGTATCTGATGCAGATTCTTTGCCTTTTTTTTTAAATAAAGCGGTGAAGTTTTCCAGAAATTAAAGTGTACGTTAAGAATTCCAACCTCATTAATAGTCCAATAATGTGGGTTGAGCTGTGACAGAATGAAGCCGGCATTAGAATGTAAAGGGTGACTTAAAAATAAACAGAATTCCTGAAATCTGAGCTGTGTACTGTCGGCTTCAGCCTTCTTTTGACTGTGATGTTGTTGTTGGCAGGTGGTGGGCTGTGATCGGCAACTCGGGAGTAAAGCCAAGGAAGACAACTGTGGAGTTTGTGCGGGCAGTGGCTCAACATGCAGGCTTGTGCGGGGACAGTCCAAATCACATGCCTCTCCTGAAAAATGTGCGTCTCTTGTTTTGTTGTTGACATTGTTATGTTACCTGCCTATTAATTAAACATTTATCCTACAACCTCAATTAGAACAGAGCATGAGATTTATTCTAGAAGGAGAATTATTAATGATATTGTTGGTGTTTTTTCAGCTTGTGTGTTACCTGGTATTAGAATCATGGAGTTATACAGCATGGAAACAGGCCATTCACCTCACTGAGTCCATGCTAACCATCAACCACCCATTTACACTAACCCTACATTCATTCCCTTTTTCTATTCTCCCCACATCCTTACCAGCTCCCCCCCAGATTCTATCACTCATCTACACACCAGGGGCAATTTAAAATGGCCAATTAACCTATACCAACCCTCACATCTTTGGAATGTTGGTGATGGGGTGGGGGGGGGGGGTGCGGGGGGTGGTGGAAACCGGACCACTGAAGGAAACCCACCCAGTCACAAGGAGAATGTGCAGATTCTGCACGGACAACTCCCAAGGATGGGTTTGAACCTGGATCTCTGGTGCTGTGAGACAGTGCCTCTTCTTGCTGCTTGGTGTAATAAGGGGCAGTATAGACTAGGAAATCCCATTCTTTCTATTTTGGAGAGGGCAGCTCAGGATAGGAGAGGCAATGAGGGGGGTGGAGGGGAAGCAATGAGGAGGGTATTTCAATTGGCTTTAGCTGACTGGTCCACAATCCAGTGATTCCTGACATAAAATACAATCACACATTTACAGATTGGGTAATGATAGAATCCAAGTGAATTGTGATGTGCTCCCTCGCATACTTAATAACAAAAAAAAACTTAAAAGGTATTAAAAGACTGTTTTTGCAATGCAATTGTACCGTGGTAATAGTCAGTGTCTGCAAAGAAGAGTAAGGAAAGAAAATAGTCATGGATTTCTCTCTCAACCATTATGGTATAGTGCAGAATCCTTAGAATTATGCAGTTAATTTAATTGGTAAATCATGGAGTCATGCCTCCACCCCAGTTTTACTGGAGTTACATTGCGATTCTGGTGTTCTCAAAAACAAACTTAAAAGCCTTTAGAGATATTGATTTGTGTTTGGAATAACTTCAGCAATGTATTAGGCTTTTAAACACCCATATCTTTTGTACATCCATGTGTAAGCAAGGAAAGAAAAGGAGGATGTTACTTTGCTTATACAGCTACTGTTGTTTTTTTGTGTATTTGGTCTTTTATAAACTTTGCAAGGAGTATTAAACTGAAAGCAACCAATTGGTTTACTTACTATTAGGAAACACCAGTACTAATTGCTCACATCTATAAGAAAGAGAAGATGCAGGGTAGTACTTGGGCAAAGAAAGAGTTGGACAAGTAATTTTTATTATCTCATTCCAAAAATCAAGTTTCAATATTGAAAGCAAGGAAAAATTATTTGAGGAACCCAGGAATGGAATGAATTGTAAGAAAGAGGAGGAATGCAGTTTGCAGCTGACAGCTCCTCTGACTTCTCACTGACCAACCTTGGAACATTCAGGGAGGGATAGTCCATTGAACTGAGGAGGCAGGTTGACCTGTGTGGCAGGAGAATGAAGGATTGTGGAGATGTAGGGGTGGTAGTGGATGTGATGGGACAGTTGGATGGAGAGCAAGCAGTTGAGGAGGTGAAGGGGTAGGAATCGTGAGAAGAAAAGCACTATGGGAGGGGATTGGAGCTGGAGGGAGACACTGAGGGCCACATTTGCTTGTGGTCCCTGCCCCACATGGGGTTACTTTCCTTGCCTCCCCAGACACCCGAGAGGAACAAACATGACATTGAATTTAGAAAGTAAGCAAATCCTTTTTAAAGAAAATAAGTGAAAAATGCCAAGTAAAGGGTTTGGCATAAAGACAGTGAGGGAGAAACAGCAAACAGAACCATTGGATGTTACTAAAATCATGATAGCTTCCAAATACTAGTGTAATGGAACAAGAGGTTGACTCATTCTAAAATAAAATATTACATTCTACAATAAAACATTAACTGTTCATCATTCTGTCTCTTTACAAATTACAATGTTACTCATTTACTTCATTGATTCACGTTTAATTATTGTAAAATGAACAAAACACTGCTCAATAGATAGGCTTGGTGACCATTATCAGGGAAGCACATACACCAGAACATCCTACAGATTAGAAGGAAAACAAATGAATCAAACAGCTAAAAATTCTTTTTATTGCTTCCAGCTGATATTTTCTTCAGCTAGCCAAATAGATGCATATAAAAAATAAAATTTATAACCCCACAAACCTACCTGTAAAGTACCCTAATTTGCCAGATAGAAATACATTTATTAAAAGATGAGCCCTAAAGCCTATTCTTCAGCAGCTGGGACTTTAATGTCACTCAAAGGTGGCTGTCAGTGCTCATAATGGGACTGAAGTCCAGCTCACTAGTGTAGCCCCAAGCAAAACTGTTTGGTCACTTTTTCAAGAAGGGTAAGCACGTACCTCATTACCTGCCCGGAATCCTTTGTTTTGCATTCCCCACCGAGATTTACCCGAATACTCTCAATCACTCACATATTCCTCAGGGCCTGGTCAACCTCATTTCTGGTCCAAAGACAATTCTCTGCTTTACATTTTCATTATGATTGCAGTTTCTCAGTCAAAAATCATCACCTTCTATCTCTTGCCCTGGAGCTTCAAGACCTCAGTGAGTATGTGACTGCAGTAGCTCAGACTTAGAATGGAACCTAACACTTTTTGGTCACCTGCCTGAACATTACGTCACTCTTCCAGGCTATCAAGGAAACCATGTTGTAATTACTATTTAAATCATGTTTCTAAAGTGACTTTGATTCACTATGAAAAGTGACATTGATTTGTTTTTGTTGTAAATTCCAGAATAGTTATAGTGTTCAAAATATATAAAGTTCCACCGGATACCTCAATTTTTGGGTGAAATTCTAAATGATTTTATGAATCAAATTAATCATTTAAGATAATCCTAAAGTTTTGGCAGGCACGCATGCTAAATAACATCACTTCTTCCAGAGAAAACATGCAATGTGGCTTACATATATTATTTATTGACTTAGCTATGGTTTAATCTATGGGTTGTTCCATAGACTAGTGTGCTTAAAATTCATGATTTTCCATTGAAATATCTTTGATCAATCCTTTTCTAATGTTATGGGGCAAAAAAAAACTCAGTGGGTTTACTGAGCTATCCAGAGAGGGAACTGACATTTTTGGTAAATACTGAGTTAGTTAATCTGATTTGGGTTGACAGGAAAGATATGATCATTTATTTCTTTGTCAAGTCTGCAGAGAGTGGAAAAGAAGGAGAAAATAACAGCCAAGGAGCCTATTTCAGATTGCACTCCAGCTATTTCTGATGCAAATGACCATGATAGACAACGCAAAATTTGTTTGGAACCTAAGAATGAATCAGTGCCTTAATGAGGGAAGAGAAATGAACCTGGAACTAGAGAATAAATAAACATCATAGTTCAATAGAAAAGAACGTTTAGGTCTTTGAGTTAGCATTTGGTACAAACATTTACTATATTATTTAGTTTATCTTTGAAAGATTTATTTTAAACTGCTTGGTGCCTCTGCTAAAATAAGAGGGAGGAATGTCACTTTATGAAGAAAGTATGTGTATCCAATAACATGCAGCACAATTTCCAGCCCAAATTTGATGTGACCAGAGTCGTTATTTGCTTAAATCAATTTGAAAGTAAAGACTGTAAATAGTGACCACCAGACTCAGAATGTTCAAAACATTAACTCCTGTGTAGGTGAACAAAAAGATAATGAGTTGGAACTAAGAAGAAACCTATCAGGGACATGAAGGACATGGGACTGTATTCAATCTTGCAGAAAGCATTGACATTTTCCATTCATGAGATCACTAAAAAATAGTCTTTATGCTGCATAAGATTGAAGTTTAGCCTGAAGCAACACTGCAATAGATTTTCTGTCTATTGGTTCTGTCCAAATGATTAACAAGATCCTTATTCTTAACTACTATCTGGTGCTTGTAATAATTCAGGCATTTCATTCTTTTTCCACTGCATGTCTAATATGATTGTGCATAGAGCAGGGAGTCCATTTCTGCCCATCTGTTGTAGCCACGTCAGTGATTTGCATTCCCTCTATGAAGTGGCAAGTTGTGCACTACTCTACATGGAATTCAAACAGGCGTGACAAAGCAATCAACAGCAAAGAAACATTGATTCCAAAAATGCCAAGTGTAGAATGATTTTCAAGCTGTTTTAAATTTACAGTGTAATTTTATGATGTTTTGGCATTAATTGGCTCTGTTGCTAGTGTCATATTTCTTCCAACAAACAGCCAAGATGAATATAGACTGTGTTCTATTTAAGTGACACCAATATAATGATTAAAAACTTAATTACCTGACCACACACCGAACTATTCATTTTTATTAATTTTGTATCATATTACTCATAGTTGACTACTTTGAAATACATTAAGAATATTCTTCTTTGGATCTTTAAACCCCTAAATGCTTTAAAGTTATTTTCAAGATGTAATGTAAGCTGTATTTCCATAAAAATGTGCCATGTACTTCCAAACTCCTGGTATGGAATTTGGCACAATCTCAGTTTTGCTAAGTACTATGATGAGTGAAAACAGAAATGGCAACCTCAGCACTTAATGTCAGAGGTAATAACTAGAAGGAACAGCAGGAATTTGACAACATTTTTTTTTCATTTCCAAAACTGTGGTAGCAAACGTAGAGTCGAACCTTTTTTTCCTCAGAAGCCAAAAAATAAACAGATGTATGTTTTGTAATGCTGTTACCTAACTAGTTCCCAGATTAAACTATTTTAGCACAATCATATTAGTTTATGATCTGTCCATGTAGTCAAAGAATACTTGGGTATTTTTCGTAAACAGACTTTTATCTTGCTCTCCTCAGCAAAACGATCAGCAATACTGCTCAAAACTTAAAAGTTGACTGACAACCTCCGAAGTTGCAACTTGATTCTTAAAATGTGGAGATGATATGCATGATGTCATCTTACTTTTGTTCTTTTTATCTGTTAAAGCAATCATTGTTAAATGAGTTATTGAAAATCATGCTCACTGCTGTCACTATTCGAATTCAATAGTTATTTGAGCTTAGAGGATGAAGTCACAGACAAGTTCTAGCCTAGACTGATCCTGGCCTTCTGGGTGTGAGCCAGAATCAGCCTCAATGTAGTATAGTGTGCAATCATACTTTTTGATACCTTTGATAGCACACACCTAACACGAGGTGCCATGTGAATATTCATGGCAGTAATGTTAATTTGATATGATAGATTAACAAATGCTAACTGTCAATCTAAGCAGATCAGAGGGAAAACTAATGTTCTTTTTTCTAATTGTTCAGTGGAAGACACAGTGATTGCAGTTCCATATGGGAGTCGCCATGTGAAAATCACCGTGAAAGGACCTGCCCACCTCTGTAAGTTTCCCTTGAAAGCTTTAGCAGTTACAACATGAAGGCACAATAGTCTTCTTAATCATGAACATCACTGTAAAAGATCAAAAATAAATGCTCACATGTAACTTTATTTTCTAAACCTGTGACTTACTTGATAGTATTATCAATAACTGTGATAAATGGGAGAAATGCCAGTGCGTGGACACCTGCTCAGAATAACTAAATAATATAATTTAACTTTATTTCACTCATTTAATCTTCTGACTCATAAATTTACAATTTTTAGGTAAACCTTCCAATTCAGCACATGCCTGGTTGGAATGTTGCGTTCAGTTGTTAAAAAGGAATCAGTTTTCCGTAAAGGCATATTGTTTGTTTTACTAAAGCTGTGGGCCACAATGGTGTCTATTTCTACTTAATTTTCCAAAGGGTAAATAGTTCTACAGTTATTTGAGTATGGGTTTTTCCATGATGATTCAGTTATTCTTGAACTTTTAATTTTCTAATCATTCCGCAATTTAATCTTTTCCCCATTGATTTAAGTTTCACATTGGAAATCCTTGCGCGTCTGGGAAAGCAGCTGGGTGATCTGATACCAGTTCCTCAGTAATATCTGTTGTAAGCCGAGCCCTGGAAGGTTATTCATCCTATGGAATCACACCTCTCACTCTTCGTAACTCCCAGCCAGCCAAACTAATTAAAATAACTAGAAAATGTTGGAATACTTTCCACAGGTCAGGTAGAAACTGTATAGAGAGCAGCAGAAAGGCCTGTAAATTGGATCACGATTGATATTTAGCAAGATTGCAGATATACTTGCTGCAAAGTGAAGTGTCATAACAGCCATTTCCAGCCAATTTCAGGTCACTGAAATTTCAGCTGGTCACTTTGTGCCTTACTTTCCAACTTTACACATTGCACCTACAATCCTGATGCAATTTCTGTGTGGATGCACATCAAATAATGTCATTCCCAGTGCAATGCTCCGTGTGTAGCATCCTGGGGAAAATTTGGCCAAGTTATCTTAGGAGCTACCATTGCTGAGTAGCTGAGCAACTAGGTATTGCCAGCACAGTACCTGACTGGGAGTCCACTGAGACCAGATCCAATCCTACATTTCATCTTTCCGCTGCAGCCCCCTGCTGCAGCCAATGATCTCTGAAATTACTGAGCCCCTGAGGCACTAATCCAAGCCTTGACTGTCATCCACTGAGGCCTAGAACAGCACACCAACTTCCCTCTCCTCCAGTCCCAAACTAGTGATGTCCCCTGGTCTCTATGTGTCCTCCACCTCAGTTATTTACCTGATCGCCAGCCCCTGCCAACTATTTAATTTCATCAGCTCTGCCCTGACCCAACCCATAGCCACTTATTTGATTGCAGCCTGTGGCCCCTCTCTTTCTTCCTATCCAAATTCCCGTCCCCATCCTCCCTGATCTGGCTCGGTCTTAAGTTCTAATTCCTGTTTAGAAACTCCTGAGGCCTCTGACCTTGGGCACTTCCGAAGTTTTCAGCAGCAGACCCACATTCATACAGTTTCACCATCTTGCAGATCCATGTTTTGGACCCATTCTTTTTAGAACATAAAACATAGACCAGTCCAGCACAGAAACAGGCCTTTCAGCCCACAATGTCTGTGCTAACTATGATGCCAAATAAAACTAATCCTATCTGCCTGCACATATTCCATGTACCTCCATTCCCTTCATGTCCATGTGTCTGTCTAAATGTCTCTTTAATGCCGCTATTGTGTTTATTTCATATTTCCAGCACCTGCATTATTTTTGTCTTGTTTTGGCTAAATGAACTATCTAAGGATTTGTAATTTGACTAGAACTAATTGAGTAGGAGTGACTTGAAATAGCAGAACAAGGTTGATTGGATTGGGTTAAGTTTCTATTTACTAGTTGGAATGAATCTTAGAAGAAATTTCCAAGCATCATTGTATTATAACCTAGTTAAGAGAATGGAGAAATGTATGTTTCTCTTGCATGACAAGAATCAAGTCAATCAGCCAAGTTTTATAATGGGGGCAGCTTGGGGTGGAGGGGGAGGGAGGACGGGCAGTGTTAAAAAACAACCTTAATGGCAGAGAAATATCAGTTACAACCCAACTGCTTCCATTTGATTAAGTTTCATGGTGCATTTCTAGTTTCAATACCTTTCATTGGATGATGGTGTATTTCTTTCTGAGGGCCAGTGACAATCAGCTAGTATACTGGCAATCAGCTGTAACTACATTCCAAAGCCTGAAACTTTAGGTTATAGATTTCAAATCCTGGACCAGGATTACAATTTTGTGTGGTGTGTTTTTCCAGAGTGACTATTACAACAGATTATAAAGCGAGACCAACTACCCGTCCAAATTTAATTTAGCCAGTACCTAAACTGGGACGCATTTGCAATGCAGTCTTGATATTTATTCTGCATATCATCATGGCGGAGTTTTTTCAGCTCAGTTATTCTAAATATTTCTGTATTATTAAACCTGCCAATTGGTTAATTAAACTGAATCTGATGTTGCAGAAGTGAAAGAGATATCAGATCTGATTGAGTCAAACCTCTCACTTACTTGTCTGAGTTGCAGAGAAGCTGTGATCAATGCAGAGTGAATCAATAAATGAAATACCTGAATGGAGATCCTACCTTTTTCTCCCTTGTCAGCTGTTACATGTCTCAATTAAAAGATTAGCAAAGCCAAAGAAATAGCTGTTGTAAATTGCCCCGAGCGTAGAGGTAGTCAGTAGAATCTGGAGGGAGTTGGTGAGGAAAATAAAATGGGATTTGTGTAAATGGGTGCTCAATGGTCAGTACAGATTTGGTGGGCCAAAGGGCCTGTTTCCCTGCTGAATGATTATGACTAAGGTTTTTCTCGTTTTATCACATTGCTGAAATTGAACAAAAAGTAAATGATAATTGGGGCTAATTAATACTGAATGGTAAACTAAACTACTGCAGGATATCTTGTGAAAGTTGTCACAAACTAATGTCAAGAAGATGCAAATGCACTGAGCCAGATTGCATTTGATCAAGCTGTGCCATTTGCCTGCTCCTGCAATCCATGTGGCCAAATCCAAATGGTCTTGATGGTGAGGCTGCCTTGCAAAGTGCAGTAGTCCACCCACAGTGAACAGTCCTCAGGTAGCACCACTCAAAGAACCGCCTCCACACTGCTCATGTGACCTTTTGACAGCATGTACCTGCAAAGATCTTTTCAACCATTCCTAAATGTTTCTGATATTGGAGACATGTGAAAGCAGTTGAAATACATTTAAAATATTTTTGTTATTAAAGTATGGTTAGCTAAGAATGTTTTTTCTCATGTTTATTAATATTATTTAAAGTATTCTTGGGATAAAAGCAAACCATTTGCCCTCACTTCCATTTTCTGTCAAGTCTGGGGACAGCTAACCATAACATTGAGGAACAAAGTGAATCTGGTCCTTCAGGTGATGAAGATTCAGATCTGACCCAGGAGCAGAAGTCATGAAATTAGAATTATAGAGTTATACAGCAAGGAAACAGGCCTTCCAGCCCACCAAGTTCACCAACCATCAAACACCAAATTACATTAGTCCTACACTAATCTCATTTTATTCTCCCCGCCCTCCATTGCCATCAACTCCTCTCCCCAATTCTATAATTCACCTGTACATGAGGGGTAAGTTACAATGGCCAATTAACACACCGACCTGCATGTCCTTGGGATGTGGGAGGAAAATGGAGCAACCCAAGGAAACCGATGCGGTCGCAGAGAGAATGTGCAAGCTCCACACAGACGGCAAAAGAGGTTACGATTGAACCTGGGTCACTGGAGCTGTAAGGCAGCAGCTCTGCCCGGTGTGTCATTGTGCTGTCTGTATTGCCACCACTGTTACTGATCCATGTACTGCACCTAGATGACCTTTCTCCCTGGAACTGCTGGCTAGCAATCAGTACAATCCAGCTATTATTTTAATCTACTTATAGAGACACCAGTACATCCAAGAGCAGGGTTCTATCCTATCCTTTCCTGATCCTTTCTCCCCTGTATATATTAAAAGGTCAGTATTTTCCATTGCAATTGATATAGATGCAGAAAATATAACAGAATTACAAATGAACAGAATAATCTTTGGGTAATGGTACCAGAATTCCTCAGGGTTACCCAGCCGTTTTTTATTATAACTGACAGGGAAGTATGCGAGTAAATGGTGGAGACAGTTTATGCTCAGTCCCCAGCCATTTCTAAGGTCTCCCAATCTTGTTAAAAAATAAAGCCTACATCTCGCCCTTGCACAGTAAGTGGGCCACTTAGCGTGGGAACTGCTTTTGCCAGGAGTTTCACTCTTCAGGCTAGACTGAGACCTAAAATAGCATTAGATGCCAATATGTTGAGTGAAACAAAATGTGCAAACCTCCTTGCAAGCCTGAGGGGAGCATAGCTAGGGTTGGATGAATCTGGAATAGGCAGGTGGAGGCAAAATTTTCTGGGTGAAAGGGATAGGCGAATGCGCTGTTTTTACATGGAAGCCTTAATGTTAGTTGAATGTTTTCCACTTTCTCTTTTGAATGGGAGCAAGCCAATGTCAGTGGGGACTGGTAGACAGCTAAATTGACATTCCTTTGAGTCTTCTGTGTGCATTTGGCACAAAATTCTTCATGATCAGATATGACAACAAGAGTAGGATTCTGTATACCAGTCCCTACCGACATTGGCTTGCTCCCATTCAAAAGAGAAAGCGGAAAGCATTCAATTAACATTAAGGCTTCCATGTAAAAATTCAATTCCAGTAAACATAGAACTTACAGCCCAAGTGCAGGTGATTTTGACTCAAGTCTGTGTTTGTGATCCCTGATTCTCCTCCCAATGTTTTTCAGCTGACTCTCCCAAACGTGTCTACCTACCATTTCTTTCACACGTTCCAACTAATAATTTTATCATATTTTCTTTGGACATAGGAGGCCATTCGGCCCATCATGTTTATGCCAGCTTTTATAGCAATCCTATCAATCCCACTTCCCAATTTATTTCACTGTCATACAATCTTCAACTCCCTTCTGATTCTCTTGTCACCCAGCTCCACCAGGGGTGATTTATAGTTGCCAATAATCTGCCAGGAATGTGAGAGGACACCAGAGCACCCAGGGAAACCCACACAGTCACAGAGAGAATGTGCAAACTCTACATGGACAGCAGCAAGAAAGCACAACAAAGCTTCTACTTCCTCAGAAGGCTAAGGAAATTCGGCATGTCCCCGATGGTTCTTACCAATTGTTACAGATGTGCTATAGAAATCATCCTATCCAGATGCATCACAGCTTGGCATGGCAACTGTTCTGCTCATGACCGCAAAAAATTGCAGAGAGTTGTGAACGCAGCCCAGTCCATCACACCAACCAACCTCCCCTCCATTGACTGTCTACACTTCCCTGCTGCCTTGGGAAAGCAGCCAACGTAATCAAGGACCCCTCCCACCGCAGTCATTCTCACTTCTTCCGATTCCTGTCAGGCAAAATATATAAAAGCTTGAGAGCACGCACCACCAGGCTCAAGGACAGCTTCTGTCCTACTGTTATCAGACTCTTGAACAGACTTCTCATACGCAAAAAGATGAACGCTTGATATCCCAATCTATCTCATCGTGGCCCTTGCACTTTATTTGTCTACCTGCACTGCACTTTCTTTGTAACTATAACACTATATTCTGCATTCTATTTCCCTTCATACTACCTGAATGTACTTATGTATGGAATGATCTGTCTGGATGGCATGCAAAACAAAGCTCTTTGCTGTATCTCCATACATGTGACAAATAATAAACCAATACCAAAACTTTAGGTTGGGCTCACTGGAGCTGTGAGACAGCAGCATCACCTGCTGAACCACTGTGCCACCAGTTATTTGGGTAAGGAAATTTCTTCTGCATATTTGTTGAATTTATTGGTAGAAATCCTTTAGTCATGGACCTTAATGTTAGACAATCTCACATTTTCTCCATGTCCATGTGATCAAATCCTTCATTGTTTTAGAGACCCATATTGGGTGGCTACCACAGACCCCACCCTCAGCCTCTTTATTTTTTTTAAGAGGAGAGAGCTTTAGCCTTTGCTGACACGTAAAATGTCATTTGTGGTATAATCCTTGTGAATCTAGGTTTCTGTATACACTTTTCCACCCTGTCTTTTCCCTGAGATGCAGGTTGAGTTTGATGCTTCCCTTCTAGTTATTTAAGCTTTCTCTCACAGTCTGAAATTGACTCTTGAGAATTTTCATTCTTTGTGAATGCCATTTCCCTCCCTCCCTGCCCTCCCAACCCCCAATTAACCTCACATAACTCGTGTTTGTCTCAAATAATCTCTCTCAACAGTGTTTCAGTCCTGCTTGATTCATTTTCCTTTATCCCTGCCTTCCTTTTTATCCCCACTTGCCATGTATCTCACTTTCATGATGTCTTTCTGCATTTTGCTTTTCCTGATGTATTGAAAGTCGATTGCCACCAATCAATTCACAGCACAAGGCAATAAACTCAAGTCTTGTGAAAAGCAGATGGCATTAGAAGCTCATTACTTTTTTTGCCATAATATAAACGTTTCAGGATAATTCCATCAATTTTTGACTGTCAGGTAAGTATTGACTGCAGTATTGCATAGCTTATTAAAAAGTAAGATTAAAGATTTTATATGTGCTGTGAATAAAACTTTTTTATGATTGATCTAAGGTAGCAGATTTAGCAGAAATAATGTGAAAATTTTCCATATTGTTTCTTGAATTGCATCATAGGAATTTGTATTTCTATGTTTAAATAAATCTTTGCATGTACACAATGAAACAATTGTACTTATGTAGCACCTTTCACAACTTCCAGATGTGGAAAGGAGATTTACAACTAAATAAATACATTTCAAATGTAGTCACTGTTATAATATAGGAAAGGCAGCAAGCAGCAATGTGATAATGGTCTGATAATCCATTTTAGTAATGGTTTAGAGATAGATTTGCCTCAGACAACAGGAATAAGTGCTTTGCTTTAGAGCAGTGCTGTGGAATCTTTCACATCCACCTACCAGGGCAAGAGTTTAACATGACATTAGTAAGAGTGAAGCCCTCCCTTAGGACTGCACTGGAGTGTCAGCCTAGATTTTTGGGTTTGGATCTCTGGAATGGGATTTTAAAACATCACATTGAGGCTTGAGGTGAAAGTAACCACAACTGAACTGAGGTAGTTGACTGTACGGTGTGTTACATCAGTATCCGTGAAATAATTCACCTCATGAAGTGTCATTATAATTGAATATTTTATGTATTTTAATACTAATCAACCCTCCCCCACTTACAGCTGAAAAAATTATTGAATGTATGAAAGCTTTTTGATGGAAAAATCAGCAGGGTCTCCAGCTTGATGGTGCAGTATGAAGCGAACATGATATCCAGAGCAACACACTGCTGCAGCTTACATTGTCTGTGTCATTCATTGTATTCTCCCAGCTTATATGTTCACTCTTCACAGAAGTTTCTTTATAATTTACATTCTGCTGATTGTATTTAATAATATGTGCTGATATTTTTGTTTTGAAAATTTATGTTATTCACATAAGAGGATAATTTTGTAGGCAAGATGTCATGAGTTTATGCAATGGCAGTAATTTGCAGACCTTCAAATCGATGCAGTGAGGAATGGTGCAAGAGATGAGCAGAATAGAACATTGCCTGGTGGAGCTGCTGATGTTCCAATTAATGGAGTAAAGCAGACAGATTGTCAGTAGATTACATCATTTCTGCAGCAAGAGAAACAGAGTTAATGTTTCAAGTCAACGATCTTTCGTTGAGTGAGTGGCTCTGCTGCACAGGAGGGCAGGAAAAAGAGTGGCAGATCTACAGCAGTAGGGGATTCCGTGGTACAGGGAACAGACAGGAGCTTCTGTGGCTGCAAGAAGGACTCCTGGTTGGTGTGTTGCCTCCCAGGTGCAAGGGTCAGGGATGTTTCAGAGCGGCTGCAGGGCATTCTGGAAGGGGAAGGTGAACAGCCAGTTGTTGTGGTGCATGTAGGTACCAGCGATATAGGAAAAAAGCAGGATGAGGTCCCACAAGGTGAATTTAGGGAACTAGGAGATAAATTAAAATGTAGGACCTCAAAGGTGATAATCTCAAGATTGCTGCCTGTCAACAAGCGTCAAAACCTGGGCCTCTGTACCTCCCTCTGCAACTGGATCCTTATCGGGAGACCACAGTCAGTACGGACCAGTAATAACATCTCCTCCTTATTGACAATCAACACAGGTGCACCTCAAAGATGCGTGCTTAGTCCACTGCGCTACTCTCACTACACTCAGGACCGTGTGCCCAGGCACAGCTCAAACACCATCTGTAAATTCACCAAAGACACCACAGTTGTTGGCAGAATCTCAGATGGTAACGAGGAGACATACAGGAGTGTGATAGATTGGCTGGTTGAGTGGTGTCGCAACAACAACCTCGCGGTCAACGTCAGCAAGACCGGGGAATTGATTGTGGACTTCAGGAAGGGGAAGTCAGGAGAACACACACCAGTCCTCACTGAGGGGTCAGCGGTGGAAAGGGTGAGCAGCTTCAAGTTCCTGGGCGTCAACATCACAGAGGATCTATCCTGGGCCCAACACGTTGATGCAATCATGAAGAAGGCATGTCAGTGGCTCTACTTCATTAGGAGTTTGAAGAGATTTGGTATGTTACCAAAGACTCTCGCAAGTTTCTTTTGATGTACGGTGGAAAGCATTCTGACTGGTTGCATCACCTCCTGGTATGGATGCTCCGATGTGCAGGATTGAAAGAGTCTGCAGAGGGTTGCAGACTCAGCCAGCTCCATCATGGGCACAACTCTCCCCACCATCAAGAACATCTTCAAGAGGCGGTGCCTCAAGGTGGCGGCATCCATCATTAAGGACCCTCACCATCCAGGACATGCCCTCTTCTCATGACTACCATCGAGGAGGTGGTACAGAAGCCTGAAGACCCACACTCAACATTTCAGGAACAGCTTCTTCCCCTCCGCCATCAGATTTCCAGATGGTCCATGAACACTACCTCGTTATTCCTCTTTTAACACAATTTATCTATTTATATATTTATCTGTTTGTAACTTATAGTAATTTTTATGCCTTGCACTGTACTGCTGCTGCAAAACAACAAATTTCACGACATATGTCAGTGATAATAAATCTGATTCTGTGCCACGTGCTGGTCAGAGTAGGAATAACAGAATAGTTAGGATGAATATGTGGCTTGAGTGGTGGTGCAGGAGGGAGGGTTTCAGATTCTTGGGGCATTGGAACCAGTTCTGGGGCAGGTGAGACCAGTACAAACTGTGCGGTCTACACCTGGGCAGGACCGGGATCCATGTCCTTGGGGGATTGTTTGCTAGTGCTTTTGGGGAAAGTTTAAACTAGTATGGCAGGGGGGTGGGAATCCATGCAGAAAGATAGAGGGAAGCAATGCAGAGACCAAAGCAAAAGTTAGAAAAGAAAAAAAAGTAAGAGTGGAGTACAGGGAAGTCAAATGCAAAGGACACAAAGATTACTAGATTCTAAAAGGACAATTAGCATAAGAGCACTTTATCTGAATGCATGTAGTATTCGAAACAAGGTCAGTGAACTTGTGGCACAAATCAGTACAAAGGGGTATGATTTAGTGGCCATTACAGAAACATGGTTGCAGAGTGGAGTTGATCGGGAATTAAATATCCAAGGGTATCAGGTAATACGGAAGGGTAGGCAGGAAGGTAAGGGAGGTGGGGTAGTGCTTTAATTAAGAATGAATCAGGGCAATAATGAGAGATGGTATAAGATCTAAGGAGCAGAATGTTGAATCCATCTGGGTAGAAATTAGGAATAGTAAAGGGAAAAAGAAAAAATCACTTGTGGGAGTTGTCGATAGGTCACCAAATAATAACATTACCTTGGCACAGGCAATAAACCAAGAAATATCTGACGCATGTAAGAATGGAAAGGCAGTTGTCATGGGGGACTTTAACTTGCACATAGACTGGGTGAATCAGATTGGTCGAGGCAGTCTTGAGGAGGACTTCATAGAATGCATCCGTGATAGCTTTCTTGAACCTACAAGGGAAAATGCTATCTTGGGTTTGGTCCCGTGCAATGAGACAGGTAAAATTAATGATCTTATAGTTAGGGCTCCTCTTGGAAAGGGTGATCACAGTATGATTGAATTTCTCATACAACTGGAGGGTGCAATCGTTCAATCTGAAACCAGTGTATATGCCTAAACAAGGGATGAGGGAGGAATTGGCTAGCGTAGACTGGGGACACAGGTTATATGGTGGAACAGTGGAAGATTTTCGAAGAGATTTTTCACAGTGCTCAACTAAAGTGTATTCCAGTTAAAGGCAAGGACAGTAAGGGTGGGGAGAGCCAGCCTTGGATAACTAAGGAAATAAAGGAAAGCATCAAACTAAAAGCTCATGCATACAAAGTCACTAAGAGTTGTGGGAAACTGGAAGATTAGGAAAACTTTAAAAAGTAACAAAGTACGACTGAGCAAGCAATAAGGAAAGGGAAGATAGATTATGAAAGTAAACTAGCACAAAATATAAAAACAAAGGGTAGAAGTCTCTATAATTATATAAAGCAGAAGACGGTGACTAAAGTGAATGTAGGTCCCTTGGAAGATGAGAAGGGGGAATTAATATTGGGTAATGCGGAAATGGCCGAGGCTTTGAATGACCATTTTGTGTCGGTCTTCATGGTGGAGGACATGTCTAACATGCCAAAGAGAGATGTCATGGATGTAATAGGAGGTCAGGACCTCAATACAATCGCTGTCACTAAAGAGGTAGTAATGGACAAACTAGTGGGCCTAAAGGTAGACAAGTCCCCTGGTCCTGATGGGATGCATCCCAGGGTACTGAAAGAAATGGCGGAAGTTATATAGAGGCGTTTGTGATAGTTTACCAAAATTCTCTGGACTCTGGGCAGGTCCCAGTAGATTGCAAGACAGCAAATGTCACGCCACCGTCTTAAAAAAAGGATGTAGCCAAAAGGCAGGTAACTATAGGCCAGTTAGCTTAATGTCTGTAGTCGGGAAAATGCTTATGAAGCTTATTATTAGGGAAGAAATAGACATCTGGATAGAAGTGGTTCCATCAGGCAGACACAGCATAGATTCAGGAAGGGCAGATCCTGTTTGACAAACTTACTGGAGTTCTTTGAGGATACAATGAGTGCAGTGGATAGAGGGGAACAAGTGGATGTTTGGATTTCCAGAAGGTGTTCGATAAGGTGCCGCATAAAAGACTTATCCATAAGATAAGGATGCATGGAGTTGGGGATAATATATTAGCATGATTAGAGAATTGGTAACCAAGACAAGGCAGAGAGTTGGGATAATTAGGTGTTTCTCTGGTTGGCAATCAGTGGTGAGCGGGGTGCTGCAAGGGTTAGTGCTGGGCCCACAACTGTTCACGATATACATTAATGATTTGGAAGAGGGGACCGAGTGTAGTATATCTAGTGCTGATGACACTAAATTAAGTGGAAAAGCAAATTGTGCAGAGGATGCAGGGAGTCTGCAGAAAGATATAGATTGGTTTAGTGAATGGGCAAGGGTCTGACATATGGAGTACAATGTTGGTAAATGCAAGATCATCCACTTCAGAAGGAAAAATAAAAGATCAAATTATTATTTAAATGGTGAAAGATTGCAGCATGCTATTGTGCAGAGGGACTCGGGAGTGCTTGTGCATGAATCACAAAAGGTTGGTTTGCAGATGCAACAGGTTAGCAAGAAGGCAAATGGAATGTTGGCCTTCGTGCTGGAGGGATTGAATTTAAGAGCAGTGAGGTTATACTGTAACCGTGCAGGGTACTGGTGAGGCCACACCTGGAGTTCTGCGTGTAGTTCTGGTCTCCTTACTTGAGGAAGGAAATACTGGCTTTGGAGGCGGTGCAGAGGAGGTTCACTAGATTGATTCTCGATTTAAGGGGGTTAGCCTCTGAGGAGAGATTGAGTCACCTGGGACTGTACTCACTGGAATTCAGAAGAATGAGAGGGGATCTTATAGAAACATATAAAATTATGAAAGGATAAATAAGATAGAGGCAGGAAGGTTGTTTCCACTGGCAGGTGAGATTAGAACTAGGGGATGTTGCCTCAAGATTCGGGGGAATAGATTGAGGATGGAGATGAGGAGAAACTGCTTTTCCCAGAGAGCAGTGAATCTGTGGAATTCTCTGCCCAGGGAAGCGGTCGAGGCTACCTCATTAAATATATTTAGGACACATAGATTTTTGCATAGCAGGGGAATTAAGGGTTATGGGGAAAAGGCAAGTAGGTGGACAGATCAGATCAGCCATGATCTTATTGAATGGTGGAGCAGGCTCGACAGGCCAGGTGGCCTACTCCTGCTCCTTTTTCTTATGTTCTGATGGAACTGGGAAAAGTTAGAGGGAAAATAAATTTTAAGATGCAGATAAAGTGGGGAGAAGTGGAGGGAAATACAAAAAATGTGAGAGATATGGCAGAAGGTAGGGATAGTTGTGTGGTAAAAGGGGTGCTGGTGCAGGGTGAAACAGGGTAGTAAGGAAATAATTTGCAAGGCCGTGGGAAAGGGCTGGGGAGTGGGTCTGGCTGGATTCCTCTCACATAGTGTGAGAAGGGTCTCAACAGGCTGAGTGGCCCTCCATACTATAACTATTATGTGGTTCTGTGAAAGGGATTAATGAGTAACAAAGATAGGTTTGGAGAAGGTGCAAGTAGGAAAAGGCAAATAATTAACTAATTACAGGAAAAGGGGAAAAAACTGAATTCTAGAAATGTGAAATGCAAAGACTGGATTTACTGATTGTCTGAAATTGTTGTTCCAGCTGTTGAGTTCAGAATGCTGTAAAGTGCCTCACTGGAAGATGGCAGATACAATAACAACATTTGAAAGACTCTTGGACAGGTTAATGGCTAGGAAAGGTTTATAGGAATATGGGTCAAATGCAAGAAAATGGATCTAGCTTAGATGGGCATCTTGGTTAGCAAGGATGAGTTGGGCCGAAGGGCCTGTTTCCATGCTGTCAGACTCTATGACCCCATGATTTGTTGTTCCTGAGGTTAAATTTAGCATCATTGGTATAGCATGGGAGGCTGAAGACAAAGGGGTCAGAGTGGGATGAAGGATTCAAATGGAAAACTGGGGGCTTGAAGAGCTGTAGTTTAAAGTGGTCACCCAATCTGTGTTTGGTTTCCCCAGTGTGGAGACCACATCCTGTGCAACAAATGCAGTATATTATATCGGGAAATAAAGCAAGTAAGTCGCTGTTTCCCCCTGCAAAGGGTGTTTGCAGGCTTGGACATCAGGAAAGGAGAAGGTGAAAGATCAAGTGAAACATTCTCTGTGATTTCATGGGATGGTGCCATCGGAAGGAAAGCCGATGCTGGTGGAAATGGATAAGTGAACCAGAACATTCAGGAGGGAGCAGGACCTACAGAATTCTGAAAAGGGAAAAGAGAAGAAAATTTCTGGTCTGTTCTCAAGTTGAAGGTGACAAAAATCACAGAGGATGATCCATTGAGTGAGAGTGTTGGAAAGTGAGGAAAAGGAAGATCTACCTTTGTTCTGATGGGAAAAGAGGGGATGAGAAGTGTGGAGGATGGAAGAGAGATGGCTGGGTGGCCTTTTCCTGATCCTAATCCTTACATTTGTATGTTCATACATATTACTTCCAAGTACAATGCTGAAGAATCGCAGCAAGGCTATGTCCCACGCCTGACCAGGCACGGTAGTGTAGCTGTTAGCGTAATGCTATTACAGTGCCAGTGAACCGAGTTCAATTCCAGCTGCTGTCTGTGATGCTGTCTGTAAGGAGTTTACACATTCTCCCCATGTCTACGTGGGTTTCCTCTGGGTGCTCCGGTTTCCTCCCACATTCCAAAGATATATGGGTTAGGAAGTTATGGGCATGCTATGTTGGCACCGGAAGCATGGCGACACTTGTAGGCTGCCCCCAGAAGACTCTACGCAAAAGATGCATTTCACTGCGTGTTTCGATGTACATGTGACTAATAAAAATATCTTATTATTATCTTATTATTATATGCACATGAATCAAATGCAGAGTTAAACAGGTCTTGCTTATGTGTGTGTTCATCAATTGGAATGCCAGAGTACTTTGTTCAGTATTCCTGTTACAGGATCCAATTAGATGCTACAATTTAATACTTGTAACAGTGCCATCTGTGTGGGGAGAAAAGCAAGCCAGACCAACAGAGCAAAGTAATATTAGTTTAGCATTTATAGAGAATCCTTAATTGCCAACAGAAATGCGAATTTAAATCTATGTTTTGAACTTCAAATTTGTTGTTTTTATTATTTTCAATCCATGTGGTACATGAATTCATATTTCTTAGTATGATCCACATCCGTAATGTTTATTCTGAACTTTCTCAGATGATCAAACCACTATAAAGTACAGCAACAGTTCCAAGTTTGGTATCATTCCAGTAATATATTAACCAGACCACGTAAAACTTGTGTACTATGACAGTCAAAATTGACAAGTGGGTAATAAACCACTGGTTGTCAGTGGAAGCTAATATCCAGAGCTGTGAATCTAACACCTGTGGACCACCGTAATAAATATAAGGTTTCAAACTCTATGCACCAAACAGTTTAAAAATCCATTAGTCAGCTTGCTTGGACAGTGCATCATAAAAATGCAATGAATACACTTAAAATGAGACTGAATTTGGAAAAAATTAAATTTATTCAGACAATGACATATATTATGTTGGAATGGATATGTATCCTCATAATTTTTATGGGTTTGCCACATAGGATCTGACATGGATGCAGACTGGGAGAATTAATTTTCAGCTGGCTGTCTCTCTATTTTCAAGCACTCCCCAGCTGTAGGATGCAAACTGCTAAGGTTGCATCAAAATACACGTGCCTGCAAGGGGCAGAGAGCAGAGTCATACAGCCCACTGAGTCTGCATTGACCAGCAAGCACCTATTTTCACCAGTCTCATTTTGTTTTCTCCACATTGTCATCAATTTCCCCCAGGTTCTGCCACTCACCTACATACTAGAGGCAATTTACTGGGACCAATTAACCTACCAACCTGTATATGTTTGGGATGTGGGAAGATGCCAGAGAACCCGAGGGGAAGGATGCAGTCATTGGGAGAACATGTATTTTACACACAGACAGTACCAGAGGTCAGAATTGAACCCAAATCACTGGGGCTGTGGTGTTCCTTAAGTCTCTTTCTCAAGCTGTAGATTTTTTTGAACTGCTTACAGGTATAGAATATCCTCAGACTAGTTTGCTGCTCATTCAAATCGTGCTTTTCTTGAATAGGCCCTCTGGATATTCATTGATACTCACAAGCATTCAAAAACTTTTCAATATTAAATGTAAAAAATTAAAATTAAGACAGTTTTTTTAAATTAAAAGAAAACACTAAAAGCAATGAAACAGTTTAAAAAAATACTTCTAAATCAACTCAATAATTTCAAAAAGATGTAAATAACCTGAAGCTTACATCTCTGCCTCGCAGCTGTTCCTCTCCATTGAAACGAACAAGGTTGCTCAGCCTGCACCAGGTTTAATGTGCTATGGGCTTGGGAGGCAGATTTCCCAGTGTAGCAGCTAGGAAACTGCAGGAACTTTCCTCTCCACCCCTGGGCTCTGGCAGAGGAGCATGGATGTCTCAACAGGGGCAGATGCCTGTATGGAAGCTCGAGACTTCCACATTCATTCATGCTTGCACAGATGTTCCTGATTATCTCACGGTTACATGGTAAATGCTAACAGTTCCACATGGACCCGTCAGCTTGCCTGTAAAAGTTTCAAGCCATTATGCGAGAAATGTTAGTTGTAAGGAATAAGCTTGGTGGGCGCACTTAGTTGATTTACAGTATTGGCGCTTGCCGGTTTTTGAACACATCAGTCTCAATCTTTAGTTAAATAATTTTTTTAAATCATATTTTTTAATATTTCCTTATGGCATAGAATGAGGCCATTCAGCCCATCGACTCTGTCTCCAATCGAATCCATCAACCTCAATCCCTCACATTTCCCTGTAACCTATTCTCTCAGTGATTCTCCTGCAACCTACTTACACCAGGGAGTAATTTGTGGAGGTCAATTAACAGTAACAACCAGCACTACTTTAGAATGTGGGAGGAAACCAGAGCAGATGATTATAAGGAGAACATGCAAACTCCACACAGACAGTACAGGAGGTCAGGATTGAATCGGGTTGCTCTACCTGTGAGCTGTAGAATGCCATTGTGCTGCCGTCTTGTCATTTTGCCCATTTTCACAATACTAGTTCTATCAGCAAAGTAGACCGGTCAATAAAAAGCTCAAGGGTAAGTAGCAAATTGGAAACAGAATTAACATAGTAGCAGGAAGCAAAGGGTGATGGTTGATGGGTGTTTTTGTAACGAGAAAGCTTATTGCCTGGGGGTTCCACAGGACATGGTACTTAGTCCATTGCTTTTTTATAATAGAAATGAATGACTTAGGTCTGAAGGTAAGTGGCATAATAAAGAAGTTTCCAGATGACAAACAAAAGCTGTGGGGTTGACAATGCAGAGAAAGTTTTAGATTGCAGGAAGATATAGATGGGCAGTTGGGCAGAAAATATAAAATGGAGTTTAATCCAGAGAAGTGTGAAGGAAGTGTATTTGGGGAGATGCACAAGGCAAAAGAATATAGTAATAGTGGGAGCATGTTGAGAGGAGTGGCAAAAAAGGACTTTGGTGTATATCCACAGATCCTTAAAGGAGCAGAACGGATCAAAATAATGGTTAGAAAGGCATGCAGGATGCTTTCATTTATTTGCTGAGGTATAGAATATAAGAGCAGGGTGTTTATGTTAGAACTATATCCAACACTAGATAAACCACAGCTCGAGTAAGGCAAACAATTCTAATCGGCTGATTGCAGGAAATATGTGATTGCAAAGGAGAGGATATGGAGGAGATTTATGAGGAAAGATTGGATAAACTGGGATTATTTCCTTTGGATAGAGGAGGGTGAGGGGAAACCTAATTGAGGTGTATAAAATTATGAAAGGTCATGTTAGCGTAAATAGGAAGGACCCATTTCCTCTCAGCATCGGGGTCAAAAACCAGCGGCATAGATTTAAAGTAACTTGTGAGGTGGCTTCAGCAAATCCATTCATTACATTTTTTATAATCATTCTACCCTTTTAAATCTCAATTCTAAGACTGTAAGCAGCGCAATATTCTGCATTCTGTTTTATTTTTACTATCTTGATATAATTATGTGTGGCATGATCTGTCTGGATGGCTCATAAAGCAAAAGCTTTTCACTGTATCTCGGTACATATGACAATAATAAACCATTACCAATAATTGGGAGAAGGAGTAGAGGGGATGTACTGAAAAGGCCTTTGCCCCAGCGTGAAGGATTAATAAGGGTAGGACATACACAATGAATATTTGAAAGTACTGAAGAACAAATAATTTTGAACATAGAACAGTACAGCACAGGTACAGGCCCTGTGGCCCATGTCTCTGGCTACCATGATGCCAAATTAAACTAATTTCATCTGCCAGCACATTGTCTATATCCCTCCATTCCCAGTCTGTTCATGTATTTGTCTAAATGCCTCTTAAACATTGCTGTTATATCTTTTTCCACCACCTTCCCTGACAGTGCATTCCAGGCACTTAACACTCACTGTGTTTTTAAAATAAACTTGCCTTGTACATCCCCTTTCAACTTTCCCCCTCTCACCTTAAAGCTGCACCCTCTGGTATTCAACATCACCATGCTGGGAAAAAGCCTGACTATCTACCCATTCTATTGCCTCCCATACTTCTATCAGGTCACCACTCAGCTTCTGACACTCCAGAGAAAACAACCCAAGTTTGTCCAACCTCTCCTTATAGCTAATACTCTCTAATCCAGGCAACATCCTGGTGAACGTCTTCTGCACACTCTCCAAACCTCTGCATCCTTCCTGTAATGTAGTAACCAGAACTACACACAATACTTCAAAGGTGGCCTCACTAAAGTTTTATACACCTGCAACATGACTTCCCAACTTTCATACTTGACGCCCCAACTGATCAAGGCAAGTAGGCTGTACACCGCCTTTATCTTCCTATTCACTTGTGTTGCTACTTTCAGGGAGCCATGGACTTGACCCCAAAATCCCTCTGTACATCAATGCTCCTGAGGGTCCTGCCATTTACTGTATACTTTCCTCTTCCATTTGACCTCCCAAAGTGAAAAACCTCACACTTGTCTGGATTAAACTCCATCTGCCATTTCTCCACCCATATTTACAACTGATATATATCCTGCTGTGTCCTTTGACAACATACCTCACTATCCACACCTCCACCAATTTTTGTGTCATCTGCAAACTTACTAATCAGTCCACCTGCATTTTCATCCAAATCATCTGTATATGTCACAAACAACAGAGGTCCCAGCATTGATTCCTGCGTATCATCACTAGTCACAGATCTCCAGTAGAATAACACTGTCCCACCACGGCCCTTTGTCATCTCTGGCCAAACTAATTTAAAATCCAATGTGTCAAGTCACTGTGGATCCCATGTGCATTAATCATCTGGATCAGCCTATCATGAGGGGCCTTGTCAAATGCTTTACTAAAGTCCATGTAGACAACATCCACTACCCTACCCACATTAATCAACTTCATCACCTCAAAAAACTTAATCAGTTTCGTAACACATGACCTAGCTTACACAAAAGCATGTTGACTATGCCTCATAAGTCCATGCTTTTCCAAATGTGAGTAAATTCCATCCCTAAGAATCTTCTCCAAGAATTTTCCTACCACTGAAGTAAAGCTGACCAACCTATAATTTCTGGATTATCCACATTATCCTTCTTAAATACAGGAACAACTTTGGCTATTCTGCAATCCTCTGGGACCTCACCTTGGCAAAAGAGGATACAAAGATCTCTGTCAAAATCCCAGCAATCTCCTCTCTTGCTTTCCTCAATAATCAAGGATGGATTCCAACAGGCCCAGGGGGCATCCACCTTTGTGAGATCCAACAGCTTCTCCTTCTTGATGTCAATTTGCCCAAGAATATTAAGATACCCTTCCTGATTTCACTATCCTCCACATCCTTCTCCTTGGTGAATACCAGTGTGAAGTACTCATTTGTACCGCAGTCACTGCCTCTGGCGCCAGGCAAAAATTTTCTCCTTTGTCCTCGAGTGTCCTATCCTTTTCCAAGCTACACTCTTGTTAATGTATATATAAAATGCCTTGGGATTTTCCTTAATCCTACTCGCCAAGAACATTCCGAGGCCCCTTTTAGCCCTCCTGATTCCCTATTTAAGTTCTTCCCTACTTCCTTTATATTCCTCAAGGGCCCTGTCTGATTTCAGCTGGCTAAACCTTGTATATGCTTCCTTTTCCATTTTTAACAAAATTTACAACATCTCTCGTCATCCAAGGTTCCCAAACCTTGCCCTTCTTGTCTTTCTTCCTCACTGGAACATGTTGGTCCTGTCTTTTGACCAGCTGGCCTTTAAACGACTCCCACATCTCAGATATGGACTTACCCAATAACAGCCACTCCCTATCTTCTCTCCCCAGCTCCTGCCTAATACTGTTGTAATTATCCTTCCCCCAACTTAGTACTTTTCCCTGAGGTCTAGGTCTTATCCTTAACCATCTTAAAATGCTCTCCCACTGAAACTCCAATCACCTAGCCAGGCTCATTTCCCAATCTAAGGTCCAGTATGGCCCCTTCCCTGGTGGGATTATCCACATACTGTTTCAAGAAACCCTCCCGGTTGCACCTAACAAATCCTGCCCCATCTTAGCCTCTGCCACTAACGAAGTCCCAGTTAATATTGGAGAAATTAAAGTAATCCACCACAACCACCTGGTTGTTTTAATATCTCTATGATCTGTCTACATATCTGTTCCTCTGTCTCCTGCTGGCTATTGGGAGGCCTATGGTATAAACCCCTCATAGTGATTGCACTTTCCTTATTTCTGAGCTCCACCCATATTGCCTCACTGAATGAGACTTCCAGAATGCCCCCTCTCAGTGCAACTGTGACTTTCTCCCTCAAAAGGGTGGGTTTGTTATTCTTGGAAGGGAGGAGGCTGAGAGAGAGCCTGACAGAGGTTAACAACATGATGAGGGGGTAAAAGGTTCAGAGGGGATCTGAGCAAGAACTTGGGTGTGGTTGGAATCTGATATGAGTGGGTGAAGGCAGGTATCCTCATAACATTTAAGTAGTATCTATTATAAATACCTGAATTGCCATAGAAAGCTACAGACCTAGTGCAGTAAACAGAATTAGCATAGATAGGTACTTGGTGGTTGGCACGGACAGTGGGCTTGAAGGCCTGTTTCAATACTGTATGACGCTATGAACTGCACGGTCACAGACCTGGTGCTGGAAGCTGGGATCAGGCTGGGTAACCTTCCTCTGACTGGCACAGATATGATGGCCTCCTTCTGTGTCATAAGTTTTTTGATTCTAAAATTATTTTAGCCCATTATGGAAGTGTAACATACACATTTAAGGAATAGCACCTTGCACCATAATACATAATCAAATATACCAAAAACAAAAGCCTTGTATGTTCTTAGGAAATCCCAAAACAGTTCACAGTCAATGGAATGGTTCCAAAGTATAGTGGCTGCTCTTCTGGAGCAACTATTTACATTTTTAGGTTTTGTGTGGTGCACCCTGTGAGTGGTGTGCAGTCTGGTGGAAGATTATGTTTACTGTGGTCCTGCAGTAGCTGAGGTGACTTACTTGCCTGTCAGTGCAACTTTGCTTATTTACCAAAACTGTATTTTTCTGCACGATTTACTGATAGTGAAAGATGCAGGGCTGGATTTAAAATAACAACAGAAGATGCTGGAAACAGTCAGCAGGTGAGGCAGCATCTGTGGAAACAGAATCAGAGTTAACATTCCAGGTCAAAGATGCTTCCACAGAACTGCGAAAGAGGAAAACAAATAGTTTTAAGTTGCAGGAAAGGGTGGATCGAACAAAGAGAAAACCCATGAATACAGGAAGGGAAACTGAAGCCACCGAGAGTGAACAAGGGCAAGGAAATAAATGGAAGGTCCATTGGGAAGTGGAGCTGAACCTCTAGTTTGGATTCCTGGAGATTTAATGTTTGTACTGCAGGACTATTACCAACCAATTTTACAAAATTTACTTAAAGTGTAAATAAACCATTTTGTGTTCTCTTGGTTATGATAATGCGTGTCTGGCTTAAAAAAATATAAATTAATTGCTTGATTTTTTTAAAGGTTAATTCAGAGAATCATTGGATCATAGAATGATTAAAGCACAGAATGAGGCCATTCACCATATGCTGTCTGCACTGGCTCTGTGCCAGAGCATCTCACTGGTCCCATCCCCTGGCCTCCTCCGTATCCTTGCAATTTTTTCCATACTATATACTTATCCAATTCCCTCTTGAAGGCAAAAATGGAACTTCTTCACATCTGCAGGCAGAGCATTCCAGATTTCAACCATATGCTGCCTAAAAAATGTTTTACTTCACGTCACTCTTAATTCTCTTCCTCTTTATTTTATATCTGTGACCTCTAGTTCTCACTCCCTCCAGCAATAGGAATGATCTCCCACTTTCCACTCTATCCAAACCCCTCATCATTATATATACTTCTATCAAATCTCCACTCAGCCTTCTCTTCTCCAAAGAAATCAACCCCAGCCTCTCTAATGTAAACTTGTAACTGTAGTCCCAGATCCCAGGAACCAATCTTGTGAATCTTTTCTGAACCGTCACTAATGCCCTTACATCCTTTTAAGGCATTTATGAGGCTCTTCGATAGGCACATGAATATGCAGAGAATGGAGGGATGTGGACCATGTGTAGGCTGAGGGGATTAGGTGACATTAGCTTAATTAGTTTGGCACAACATTGTGGGCCAAAGGGCCTGTTCCTGTGCTGTATTGTTCTATGACCTCCATGAAACAACAGGACAGCAACAGTTGCCTCACAGCTCCAGTGACCCAGGTTCAATCCTAACGTTTAGTGCTGTCTGTGTGGAGTTTGCCTGTTCTCACTGCGACCACATGGGTTTCCTCTGGGTGCTCCAGTTTCCTCCCACATCCCAAAGAAATGGGGGTTGCTGGGTTAATTGTTTGCCTGTTCCTGTGCTGTACTGTTCTATGTTCAATGTTCTATCCTCCTTGCAATAATATCATGAGAATTGAACACAATATTTCAGCTGAGGCTGGACCAGTGTTTTAGAAAAAGGCAGCACGACTTCCCTGTGTTTATACTCTGTGCCTCTGTTGATATGGCCCAACATTGTGCTTGCCCAATTAACCACTCTTTCAACATTTTACAACCCTGCCTGCAACAAGACCCATACCCCCAATCTTCCCACCAAGCTGCATCACCTCGCATTTCTTTGCATTAAACTTCATCTACCGAGTGTCTGCCCTTTCTACCAGTCTGTTGATATCCTGCTGCAGTTTATCATGCCATTCACAATGCTGCCAAGTTTTGTTTGTTGTTACTTTACAGTATTTTCCATCATTCCTTTTTGTTGAACCAGGTTTTACACACTTCATGCTTAACAAACGATACTTAAGCCTGTCAGCAATGTTAATTCTATGTGCTTAATGCTTTTGAGAAAACTGACATCTTAGTTCCATGTGAGACAGTTAACTATTTGGCTATTAAACTAATCATTATCTCTTATACATTAAAGCTGATACACTATTGATTGTGATTCGTGGTGCACTTTTGGTAACCCCAAAGTCTGAGCTTCAGTGCCAGTTACTAGCAATGCAGAAGTCCATGGGGATGCAGTGAATGTTGGAGACAGCATTTCCAGCTGACAAGTAATGACAAGCATTGCCCTCCCCATAAATTGTAGGCAAGGCTGTGTTCGTGTTGACCAGCCACTACTCATACGTAACATGGGAGTAATCCCTACATTTACCAGAGCAACTTCACTTCAAAAGTATTTCCTTGGTTATAAAATGTTTTGGGATGTCCTACACTCATGAAAGGTGTTACATAAATGCAAGTTATTTTTTTCTTTGAGATGAGGAAATGGAAATTGCAGGAGTTGACCTTAAAAAAAGCCTGGAATGCCTGAAGCTTGCGGAAACAGGCTAGGGTCGCAGCAGGTAAGTTGTGAATATGTTGCCAGACTGTGGTCACTGCCAGGTATGTGCAACAGATGGCTTATGGAAGATTTTTGCAAAGCTTTCAGTACATGTTTAAGTTTTCAATCACTTGGCTATTAAATGTTAACATTTTTAACTTTTCTTGATTACAAAAAAATCTCTGAGCAACATTCACCTGTGAAAAGATTGAAGCAAATTGCATTTATGTAGCTTCATTCATACCCTCTGGGCAATCCAAAGTACCTTAGAGCAAACAATAATGAAGCACATGAACAGGTAATTTTCTTAGTGCAGGAAAGGGCCTTGGTTTAGTATCTCATCTGAAATACAGAACCTTCACTCATAGATTTTAATACAGCTGCAGCTAAATTATTTCTTTCTTTTACCTATATGCATGATTGAAATGTGTATTGTATAACAGTGGAATATTCTTATAATTAGAAGTTATATTCTGAACTTACAAATTATACCAGCTGTCTGTGTGTATTTTATCAATATGGCCAGTCTATTCTTATTCATGAAAATTACTTCATACCTTTCTAAAAATGCCACTATCTTGGAGAATAACAACCAACTGCCAAATATTAAAGGCCAGGAAACAGGACTGCGTGTAGCAACAATCAAAGCAGCTGACAAAAACCAGTTTGTCATTTTGATTGCAGTCATCAGTGGTTAAGAGATATTTTGAAAAGCAGTGTGAGAAATGAGCATTACAACAAGATAAGGAATTTCAAAAAATATATAATGACAGATTTTAATCAAACAATAGAAGCAAGAATTGATCTGTCTTCACAGCTTTTACATGCTGTTAGCCTATTTTGTAGCCAGAGTCACATGACTCCAATAGCATCTAACGCTGACCTTATTCTTTCGTTACACAAAATGTAATGACTAGAGATTCATCCTTGATCATAAGTACTGAAGAACTATATAGTAGTGTGTTGATATTTTCCTCTGATTCTGAAATTCGATTCCATTAACTTCAGTTGAATCAAATTTGAAGAGGGCAAGTACAGTCACATGGAAATTGTACGGCATAATTACTCATACATCTGAGGAGGACTTTCTCCTCCAGTGAATTAGTGTATTATTGTCATGGAACTTTGGGTCATTTGGGCCAAATAACCATATTTTAAAAGTCTTGGGAATAAATATTTTCACAACCATTTTGATGCTGAACTCGGAGAGTCAATCGCACACTTGTTGCTGAAGCAGTTGAATTTCTTTTCCACAGAAACTGATGGAAATGAAAATCAGGCGCTTTGTATGTGGGCGGTCTGCTCTGTTAGCAACTGACCAGCAGGAACACTCTGACACTGCATCAATGAAACAGTAAAACCAGTTGGACTGATTATACCTTTATGGTTCTATAATGAACCCTCCAGTACAAAAACTGGGTACATTATAACATCAATATAAACTCCTAGCAATGTCATTATTCTTCCCATTATCATCCTTCAGTATTTTTATTGGTTTGATCCTGCTTTTACTTCATGAACATTTCATAATGTTTTTATGGCCTTGGTACCATTTTTGATTTCAATTTTTCCAAGTTGGTTCAACTACCCTTTCCAAAGTTGAGAACATGAGGTTTGTCTTAAATGTATGGCATAGCATTTCTTTTTTCCAGCCCATTAGGGCTTGGGGATACAAAGGCTCACGTGGTTATATTTATAATCCAGCATTTTCACACTTGGTAATGTTGCCATGCAAGTTATCTCAATGGTACCTCAGACCGTACTATATTGCAAACACAAGACACAAAGACATGTGGAAAACTAAGCAAATAATATTTTCTAACTATGTGTTATGGATGTAATCAGACCACCTTGTGCCAAATTATACAAATTATCTGTTCCATCATTAATCTCTACATTTTTACCTGAGTTCAACTAGTCGAATTGTGTTACTTTGATTTTCTTTAGATTTTGTTTTATTAAGTTTTGGGATTATAGTTTTTCACCCTTGGGGATTTGATTTGCAAGGTTATGGTCCAAGCTGCAATTGTTAAGTCTCTAAAAGCTGCACTGGGATTAATGATTTTATAGTAACAGCTTTAGCAAATAGCATGTTGTGAATAGGCTTCTTAAAATACTGTGGTATTAAATTAAGAATCTTACCAAGGGATGTAGAATGAGGCAAAGAAAGGTGAAAAAGAATGGCACTTAATACCAAGTTTATATTTAAATAATTTACAATTTAGTGGATTTTCCTTCTTTCTCAATGCCTTGAGATGGCAAAGATGCAATGCCTCAAAACAACCTCCTCATGTGCAGCAAACTTTCTTGGTTAATGGGCCCTGGAAGTGACCAGGAAGTGGTTCCAATTGTTCAAGCTTGAGCTTTAGGTTTCGGAGCAAGATGAGTGTTCGAATCTCATGAGGGAGTCTGTGAATGTATGTTGAGGAGGTGCTCACCCTACTTGCCACAGAAGATGCAAGAGATGAGGGAGTGGGTGAGCAGCAGATGGGTCAGGATAAATGCATTGGTTATGTGGGAATGCCCAAATCAGTGGCACTGATAAGGAACAGTGAAAACATCTGGAAGCAGAAAAAAAACCCTGTAAATTCTGCCATTTATTCTGCAGGAGTCCATTAACCATTCCAATACTCAACTGCAAGCAGTATTTGACAGGTCCAGACTCCTGCGAACCTAAGTCAAATTATATTGGTTGCAAGAGAAAGCAGGCAGGGACAGACAGTAAGAGGCAGCATGTGTTGTGGAGGCAGATTAATTGTCTTTTCTTGAATAAAACTCAGTAGACAGCTACCTTACTTAAGCCTTGCCACTAGGGGTGTACCTGGAAAGGCTTATGAGTTGAAGAGCTGGAAAGGGCAAACATTATATAGAACATATGTTTCGTTAGCTGTAACCAAGGGGAACCATAGATTAAACACACTTGTCTCATATTTTTGCACATTTATTGAAGCCCATATATGTCTTGTTATGTTATAAATCATGTGTTTCTTGACTGTGATGATGGCAGATATAATTTTAAAAGCTGTCCTGAAGAATTTTGCTACTTCCTTGCCTGTTTCCGTCATTGGTAGCAGGTTGACGATCCTGAATTAGTAGCTAAAGGATAAATTTGTCTTCCCATGTTACATTCCTGAGTTACATTTTTGGTGTTTTGTGCATATGTGACATTTGAAACACAAGTGTTGGTGTTTGGTATAGCATGATTGGGAACGTGGACCTGTATTCATAGAGGAGTGTTTGTGAACATGATTTAGAGTCAGGAGTCAATTATAGAGCCAGGTCTCTGAAACAGGTTAATGAACAAAAAATGCTGCAAGGATTTGATTTCAATACAAAAATGGAATGACGTATTCATGTAAAGTATCTAACTTTCAACACTTCTATCTATGAGGAACTTTATTTTGAATCTGATATATTTAGTTTACAATGTACTGACAAACATAATTGGACTATACAGTGACCGTAGGTACAGAAGTGTGATTTTAATATCTTTTCAGCCAGTGAAAGAGTGTAGCAGAGAAAGTGTGATGACACATTGGGAATAGACACAATTAGACATTTTGCAAAAAAATACATGGGGATGACCCATAATATTGCTCCACATAAATCAGATGAATTGCTCTCCCAAGCTGACAAGTGCAGCTTTGTGGAAGGAGAAGAAAGGCCTGGAAATCCAACAAAAAGAGCAATAACATGCATTTCCATGACATCCTTAAAATGTTAAAACTGTCCAAGATACATCAGAGGAGTGTTACCCATCAGAGATTATAAGTGAGCTGCAAGGAGATATCAGAGCTGGTGACCTAAAACTTGGTCAGAGAGATGGACTTTGTTTGAATTAAGTACTTTCTCGTAGAAATTGTGTACAATTTATGTTTAATTTACGTTTTTCTTGTGATTGCTGCTTATATGATTCTCTGTACTTGTGATGCTGCTGCAAGTAAGTTTTTCATTGCACCTATGCGTATATGTATTTGTGCAGATGACAATAAACTCGACTTTGAGTTTTAACCAGTGACAAAGGAGGAAAGAGACAGTGAGATTTAGGCAGGGCGTGCCAGTGCTTTGCTCATGGCAGCTGAACGTATGGCCATCATAGTGAAACAAAGGAGGAAATTGGGATTGCGCAAGAGGTCAGACTTTGAGGAGGGCAGAGAGCACAAATTTTGGGAAAGCAGGAGCTGAAACCTCTGTCCAGAGACAATCAAGCAATTTTGATATATATTTATATATAGGCACTTGGAAAATCAGATTTTAGTGTTCCCCACATCCTCTGAAACTGTATAAACAAGCTACAGAGAGTGTGGGGAACTGTACATATTTACAATGTACATAACATAAATATTATAATACTGGAAATAATAGTAAGTCAGAAATCATCAGCAAAGAAGAAAGGCAAATCAACACTCTAGTAGAGGGAGGAGGGAACAGAGAGTGGTTTGGAAATGTAAAGGAAAGGCCAGGATTTTATGGACGAGATAAAACAATAGCATAAAGTGAGTGATAATAGTATATGCATTTCTCAGAGAAATTTGTCCAAAGAGCTTCTGGGAATGTTGGTTTACATATCAGATTACATCGCACTTTTGCTTTTGGTGAATAGTAAAAGGGATTGGTAAGTGACGATCTGGCAGTTGCAATGATTTTTTGTTAACTTTAATGCTGTGCCAGAAATTCTATCATTTTCCAGTCATATTTCACCCTTACACCAATAACATGATTGGCATGCATTATTTGGTGCTCCTGTATTCCAAAATAATGCATGGGAAACTGAAAGTCAAAAGTCAAAGTCGAGTTTATTGTCATCTGCACAAGTGCAATGAAAAACTTACTTGCAGCAGCATCACAGGAACATAGCAGTAAAGACACAACATTCACAAGAAAAACATAAATTATACAAAATTATACAAGAAGGAACACAACTAGAAAATAAAAAACAAAGTCCATTGTAGTGCAAGGTGGTCATAGTATGCTGTACTAAGGTAGTGATTATGGTTGTGCAGGTTGGTTCAAGAACTGAATGATTGAAGGGAAGTAGCTGTTCTTGAACCTGGTGGTGTGGGACTTCAGGCTTCTGTACCTCCTGCCTGGTGGTAGCTGAGAGAAGATGGCATGGCCCAGATGGTGGGGATCTTTGATAGATGTTGCCTTCTTGAGGCAGCTCCATACGTAGGTACCCTTGATGGTGGGACGGATGCCTGAGATGTAATGGGTTGAGTCCACTACTCTCTGCAGTAATTAATCATGTTGTGCCAGGAGAGATTATTAATTGACAATCACCGGTCATTCAGCGAATGGTGACAGCATGAAAGGAGGCATTTCACCCCATTTGTGTCCATTCTCTCTCCAACATCCTGTCAGTCCTTATGAATGCTGTGCTTGAAAAGGCTCCTATCTGCAATTAGACCCTCTACTTCTCTGAGCATCCAGGCGTGACCTTACACCAACTGACCACCCACTGCACTTCTGATCAGTCCCTTTGATTCCTGATTACTATTCTCCCTCTGCAGCTCTTGACCACGTTCTCCCTCCACCCATGATTACAACCCTTGTCCACTGGGGTAGTGATGCCTGGTCCCCAGCCACAGAGGTTTCAATCAGTGAATCCAAACCAATCCCTCCATTGGCCCACTGTCACTGCAGAACCCTCATTTTATTCATCTTCAGGGCTCTCCTGGAACTCTGACTCTCCTCCCACCATCCCTTCTTCTTCCTCTCAACCCCCTCGTCTTCATTCCCACCACTCACTTCTCCGTCCCACCAATGGCAACCATAACCAATGCTCCAAGGCCTCTGCTTCACCTTGGCACACTGACACTTGTGGCAGAAGGCAGAAACCTTGTCTCTTAAAGTGAACAACACTTTTTTGGTGTTGCCAATGTTCCAAAACCCTGATAAAATGACAATGGATCCCCAACCTAATCCCATCATGTTGCCCTGTTTGTACACTGTTATAGCAGTGTTCTCCAGTGCTTTATATATAGAATTATAATGGGGTTAATCTTCCATCGAGATTGGCACAGACCCAGCAGCAGATGTACCTCTGAATGGACAATACTCCAGTGGAGACTGTGTGCAGCCTCTCACTCAGCAGACACTGGCCTTTTACATAGTTCTCAGATATCAGATCATTCTGATGCCCAGAAAGGAGGCTTTTCAAATGAATGGGAGAAATCAGTTATCGCCTCATACAGCATCGAAACAGGTCCTTTGGCCCAACTGGTCCATGCTGACCAAGATTCCCATCTAAACTCGTCCCATTTGCCCATATCCCTCTAATCTTTTCCCATCCATGTACCTTTTAAATGTTGTTAATGTACCTGCATCAACCACTACCTCTGGCAGCTCATTCCATACACTGACCACTCTCTGAGTGAAAAAAGTTGCCCCTCAAGTTCCTATTAAATCTCTCCCCTCTCACTTTAAACCTGTACCCTCCACTTCTTGATTCTCCAACCCTGGGAAAAGACTGTGCACATTCACACTATCTATGCCCCTCATGATGTTATACACCTGTATAAGATCACCCTTCATTCTCCTATGCTCCAATAAATAAAGTCCCAAACTGCTCAGCCTCTCTCCATTATTCACCCTCGTGTCCCAGTTTGAAGGGTGGCACAACATGGTGGGCCGAAGGGCCTGTATTGTGTTGTATTGTTCTATGGTTCTATGGTTCATCCTCCTAAATCTCCTCTTCACTCTTTCTAGTTTAATGGCATTGTTCCTGTAGCATTGCTAGGAGAAAAATAAACAAAGGCATCTTTTATTTGAACTAATTAGGTTAATTTAGATGGTTTTAATTGTGTCTGTCTGTGTTTGTGTTTTTTGTGTCTTTTTACTTTTAATTGTTTTTAATCATTTTAATTGTTTGAGTGATGTTCACAATTGCTCAGGAATAAAGTTTTTAAAAAAAATAAAAATGATATTAAAAAGAAATCAAAGTAATTTCAAAGATGTGTAAGCAAAAAGACTTAAGATACACAAATACAGTCGTACAGCATGGAAACAGGCCCTTCGGCCCACCATGTCCACACCGACCAGTGGACACCTTTCCGTATTAATCCCATCGTCCAGCACTTGGCCTGTAGCCTTCCGTGCCTTGGCTATTTAAGTGCTCGTCTAGATACTTCATAATTTTTTTAAATACACTTAAACACAATTAAAAACACTTATCCCTCCCTTTCACCTCTTTATCATGGCTATTTTCTCTCTCCACTCTGTCCTGAAGCAGCGTCCCAACCTGAAACATTGACCATTTCTTTGCCTCCCTAGATGCTCTTTGACACGTTGGCTTCCTCCAGCGCTTTGTTTATCGTTCCAGATTCCATCATCTGCAGTCTCTTGTGTCCCCTAAAACCATCTAATTTTAACTTAATTTTTAAAAAAATTAATAATCTCTACTTACCTTTCTCTGATGAAGCCGAGGACAGGGCCTTACCAGCAGTCAAAGCCATTCTATAAGTGCAGCTGATCACTTCCACTGAGAAGATCCCTGGGTGAAGTGCAGGGAGGTGGCCTCTGGAGCTTACATTGAAGGAAAGTGTGTGGTCCAGGCGCAGGCAGCTGGCAATCTCAGAGCAGTGGAAGATGTGTCTGAAGAGAACCAGGATTTAATTAGTTAGAATGGCTTTCATTGTAGTAATAGAATAATACAGCATTATATTCAGAGTGATCATATTCTACAACTATTTTTCCAAGTAAACTGTAAATTATTGTTTGCATATATATTTATCTCTTGACAGGACAATGATACAGTTAATGGAGCTGCTGTCTTACAGCTCCAATAACCTGGGTTCGATCCTGACCTTCAGTGATGTCTGTGTGGATTCTGTTCATTCTCCCTTCGAGCGCTTGGGTTTCCTCTGGGTGCTCAGTTTTCTCCCGCACCCCAAAGATATGCAGGTTCGTAGGTTTATTGGTCATATAAACTGCCCCTGGTATGTAGGTGAGTGGTGGAATCTGAGGGAAGTTGATGGGAATGGGAGGAGAATAAAATGGGATTAGTTTAGGTTGATAAGATAAGATCTCTTTCTCAGTCACATGTACATCGAAACACACAGTGAAATGCGTTTTTTGCGTAAAGTGTTCTGGGGGCAGCCCACGAGTGTTGCCATGATTCCAGCGCCAACATGGCATGCCCACAACTTCCTAACCCATACGTCTTTGGAATGTGGGAGGAAACCGGAGCACCTGGAGGAAACCCACGCAGACACGGGGAGAACGTACAAACTCCTTACAGACAGCGGCTAGAATTGAACCCGGGTCACTGGCGTTGTAATAGCGTTACGCTAACCACTACACTTCTTTTGGTAGTGGGTTGAGGGACCTGTTTTGGTGCTGTATGACTCTGAGATTGAAGACACATATGTGTTGGAAAGAGATACTGACCAGAGTGAGTATGACTGAGCATATTGCATTATTAGCATGTGTGTGTATTGGTAAATACCATATCGTGAACATCTGGTTTATGTCACAGGCTAAGTTTGGCCACAGTCATACAACTTTATCTGGCAAGTGTGGGCAAGAAGTATGCAAGTAATCTTTTCAAGAACATGTTTGTATCTGTTAATACACTGCTTTTGTTTTAAAGTGCAGCCAAGCTGAGGTAGCAATGCCAATTATTATAAGAGTTACACTGTTTTGGGGTTTGTATCACTGCGAAAAAATGAACATCACTATGTTCATAATTAATTTTGGGAATGCTATGTAATTGGATCTGGTATATTACTGCTCATACCTCAGGAAGGCATTTGACAATGTCCTTAGCAAAAGTTGAAGCTCGTGGAATTGAAGGCAAGTTATTAATCTGGTTTGGAATTTTGGTTTGACCAGAGAGTTGGGATAATGGGCAGGATTTAGAATTGTCCAATTGACAGCTGTGGTGTCCTGACTGGCACTCAACTATCAACAACTTAGCTGACAGGATAGAAATTCACAAATCCTAGATTACTGGCAATGGACAAATGTACAGCTTCATTATCTCTGCTGATGAAAGTAAAAAAAATACAAAGAAATATTCATAGTTTAATGGATCAGGCAAAGTTGTGTCAAAAGAAATTCAGAATTATCATATTTGAAGACATTCCACTTTGGAGCTAAATGTTTTGGGGAATTGCTGAAAGTAATGGATTTTAAAGAGATTTGGATGGATCCAAACACATGAATAACTAAAATGTCACAGACAGTTAACAAAGTAGGCTAATGGATGTTTTTATTATTTGTAGGGCCACGACGTACTGAATTAAATAAGATATTTGGCATAGAAACAGGCCCAACCAGTCCAGACTAGCACTTAAGTTCCACTCAAGATATCTCCTGTCATTACCCATCTAAATCTATCAGGAAAATCCTCTGCTCCCTTTTCTCATATTTTTGTCCAGCCTTGTCTTAATGGCTCTCTACTGTACGGCTGAACAACTCCCTGAGGCATCGTGTTCCAGATTCTGAGCATTGTCTGGGAAGAGTTTCCACTCAATTCTCTGTTGGATTTCTAGATGCTGATCTTATAGTGACGGCCTCTGGTTACAGTCTTCCCCACAAGTGGAGATGTATCAATTCTGTCAAAACTCTTTGCAATTTTAAAGACTTCTACCACACTCCTCTTCAACGTTCCTTTCTCAAGAGAAAAGATTCCTAACCTATTCATCTATTCCTCATGCCTGCACTCTCTCACTTCTGGTGTTACCCTTACTCATCAAGTATCTATCCACCTCTTCCATTAAGATATTCAAAGACATGGCTTCCTTTTGAGGAAGAGAGTTCCCAACACTCATGACCTGAGAGATAAAAATAAAATTCACCTTATTTTTGTCTTAAATAGGCTGCCTCTTGTTATTATACAGTGACCCCTAATTCAACATTCTCCCACAAAAGGGAAACATCATCTCCACATTCATCCTATTAACACCCCTCAGGTCCTTATGAGCTTGAACCAAGTCCCTTCTCTCCAATGGATAAAGCCAAGCCTCGAAAGACTATCTGCCTATTGCATAAGTCGAGTTGCTTCCAATGCATTAACATCCTTCCTTAAATAAGAAGACCAAAACTGTACACAGTACTAAAAGCAGAAAATGCTGGAAAAACTCAGCAAGTTAGACATCATCAGTGGAAAGGCCCTGTGGCTCGTTGCTAGGGGAATAGCAATTAGTACTAATTAGACATTAAAATTTTGTTACAAGTGGTTATCAGTTCTGGTGATGTACTGCAGTCAAATTACTGAGTGTATAATTCAGACGCATGGACTAACAATCCAGAAGCCTGCTTTCAAATCCTACCACGGCAGCTATAGAATTTAAATTAAGTTAAAAATCTAGAATTTGAAACAACAATTAGTCCCTAATATTGACACCATAGTAGTTACTATTTTGATGAAAAAAAGGTCACCTAGTTTAGTAATGTCCTCCAGGGAAGAGAATCTGCTGCTGTTACTCTTTTGGTCAATATGTCACTCCACCCTTGATTGTTGATCTGAAATGGCATGGCCAGCCATTCAGTTGTAGATGGCTCACCACCACCAAGAGCAAATCGGGATGGGCGATATATGCTGGCCTTGCCAGTGACTCCAGTATCATGAAGACATTTTTTTAAAAGCAGCATATATTTTTGGTTGTCTCTGCACTGGGTAACATGGTCTCTGGCTAATTCTGCATTGAAATCCCTAAACCCATTTTCCAGCACTATGTAATTTAGCCCACCATGCCTGACAGTTGGTAGACAGATGACTGGGGATGAAGTTTAGATACATGTGGCATAATTGGTTAGATATGGCCTGCAGGTTCAGCAGAAAGAGGCCACTAACTGCCTGCATTCTTTGTATGAAGAATTGCTGTGGTAGCCTTTCATTATGGACCAATCTGTTCAACAAGAGTGATGAGAAAAATAATCAGATAGATTTTCAGAGGCAAATTCTTGCTTGACCATCCTCATTGAACTCTATTAAGAGATAATACAGAATGCAAACACGGATAATGCAGTAAAATTGATGGATTTCTAGTTAATTCCTCTTCCCATCTGCTGGTCTCTAGCCCTCCAATCTTCTTGTACTTTCCAGGTACATTTAAAATATGGGGAGGGTTTCTGCCTCCACCACACTTTAAGGCAGTGAGCTCCAGAGAAAAAAATCTCTGCTGTCCTCTAATTTAAGAAGGGCCGCAGGGATAAGGTAGGGAACTACAGGCCAGTGAGCTTTATTTTGGTGATGGAAAAATCATTGGAAGAGATTCTGAGAGACAGGATTTAGTTGCATTTGCATAGGCAAAGACTGATTAGGGATTGTTAGCATAGTTTTGTGCATGGGAAAATCATGTCTCATGAGTTTGACTGAGATTTATTTTTGAAGAGCTAACCAAGAGGATTGATGAGGGCAGGGCAGTAGACATTTTCTACATGGACTTTATCAAAGCCTTTGACAAGGTCCCGCATGATAGGCTGATCAGGAAGGTTAGAACACATGGGATCCAGGGTGAACTAACCAATTGGATACGAAGTTGGCTAGGTGGTAGAGGCAGAGGGTGGTGGTGGAGGTTTGGTTTACAAACTGGAGGCCTGTGACCAGCGGTGTGCCACAGGGATTGGTACTGAGTCCTCTGTTGTTCATCATATATATTAGTAATCTGGATGAGAATGTTGGTGGCATTGTTAGTAAATTTGCAGATGACAGCAAAATTGGTGGTATAGTGGACAGTGAAGAAAGTTTTCTAAGATTACAAGAGGATATTGATCAACTGGGAAAGTGGGCAAGGAAATTGCTGAGGGAATTTATTTCAGACAAGTGTGAAGTGATGCTTTTTGGGCAGTCAAACCAGGGCAAGAAAAACACAGTGAATAGCAGGGCCCTGGGAAGTGTTGTTGAAGAGAGAGACCTAGGGGTACAAGTACATGGTTCCCTGAAAGTGACAACACAGGTAGATAGGGTGGTGCAGAAGGCATATGGCATGCTTGCCTTCATCATCTGAGGCATTGAGCACAAGAGTTGGAACATCACATTCCAGTTGTACAAAACGTTGGTTAGACCACACTTGCAGTATTGTGTACAGTTCTAGTTGCCACACTACAGGAGGGTACAGAAAAATTCACACGGATGTTACCTTGAGTTATAAGGAGAGGCTGGATAGGCTAGGTCTATTTTCCCTGGAGCAAAGGAGGCTGAGGAGAGACATAATAGAGCTATGTAAAATTAGAGTGACATAGATAGGGTAGATAGCCAGAGTCTGTTTCCCCTCGGAGGACCGTCTAAAAATCGAGGGCATAAGATAAGGGTGAGGAGGTTTAAAAGGATCCTGAGGGGTAAATTTTTCACACAAAGAGTAATTAGTATTTGGGATGAGCTGCCAAAGGAGGTGGTGGAGGGAAGAACAGTAACAACATTTAAAAGGCATCTGGACAGGTACTTGAATGAGCACAGAGGGTTATGGAATTAATGGAGACAATTGGGGATAGTATAGATAGGCATGTTGGTCAACAAAGACGTGGTGCACCAAAGGGCCTATTTCTATGCTGTACACTCATCCTTCTGCCATTTAACAAATCTATGTTAATAAAGTTATAAAAAGCAAACCAAGCATTAGGGTTTAGTTCTAGAGGAATCTAATTGAAAAGAAAGAAAGTAATATTGAATATTGTAAGAGCCATTTAGACCACACTGTTTGCAATTCTGTTTGTTGGATTACAAAACTGACACAGAAGAACTGGCTGGGATGCAAAAGAGATTTACAAGGATGGCCCAGAAATAAAAACTTTTACTTATCAGGAAAGAATAAGCAGACTGGGATCCTGTATCCCTGAAAAGAAATGATCTAATAGAGATATTTAAAACAATGAAAGATTTCAATGGAACACATAAGGACAGTATTTCTATTTGAGGGAAAAAACAAAACGAGAGACTAGCAATGTAAATTAAACCAAGAAATCAAACAGGAAATTCAGGAGGAAGGTCTTTCAGAGAGAGTGATGAAGATGTGGAACTCATTACGACAGGAGAGTGGATTAAGCAAGCAGTGGTGAGAGCTTTGAGTGATCCTTTGAGGATAAGCATACGTGGGTGAAGGAATTAGAGACTAATGGAGTTAGATGAGGAGAGAAAGCAGGATGGAACATAAATGTTGCGTTCCATATGTTACTTCCTTTGTGGAACAACTTCATTCAGTTCGTCAGCCAGTCCTCAGCATTGGTATTTAAACACAAAGGTTTTCAAACCGTTCATATCTCTAAGATAATTTGCTATCATGCATCACCAGTCAAGGTATAGTGAATCTCTCAATACCCACACCTCACCACTCTTCTCAAACAAAAGCTTTCCTTGGTTCACAGCAGCAATTACCTTCCTAGATTTGTTATTTAGAGTCTTCCGTTACTTGGCAAGGCAAGAGTGAGTTTCACATTCTGCTGAATGGAGTCCTACAGTGTGAAATAGGCCCTTCAGCCCACCAACTTTACACCAACTCTCAAGCATCTATTTACAGTAATCCTACTCTAATCTCATTTTATTTATCCCCTATTCCTATCAATTCCCCTCACCTACATATTATTACAACAATTTATAACCATTGCCTACAACAATTTATACTGGCCAATTAACCTACCAACCAGCAAGTCATTGAATTGTGGGAGGATACCTAGACAGTCACAGGGGGAATGTGCAATGAACGCACAGACACCACTAGAGGACAGGTTTGAATCTGGGTCACTGGGGCTGTGAGGCAGCAGCTCTACCCGCTGCGCCACTGTGGCTTCCCTTTATGTGCTGTGTCATCACAGCACCTAAAATCTTCGCACATTGAAAAGTTTGTCTAAAAGACAGAAGAACAATCACTTAACCAAGGGGTTCAGAAAAGTGAGAGTGGGTAAAGAAAGCAGGAGAAAAATCTTAAATAGTAACTTCAAGAAAGACAATTTAAGTGAAGTTAATAATTCTAAATGATTTCACTGGGGTTGGCTAGATGATTTGCAATGGCCTTTTCATTCCTATGATTAATGAACGGTTTGGAGAAAAAATAAACGAGCTCTGGATTTCAGATTATTGCTTTGGACACAAAGGTCATGAATTCCAGTTTCTCTTGGTGGTTAGTCAACCATTACCAGTTGCATTGCAAAAGAATTAGTGTCTGTATCTTCAGTGGGGACAGTAGAGTATATTCATTGTGTGCAAATGAGGGTGACTTATTTCTATAACGTGAATTATTTGTTCCTTCAGCCTTTGTGTAAAACCCTATTAAGGAGAGATTTTACTTTTCTTCTGAGTTAGTGAAATAAACAGTCTCCTCTGTTTAAAGTATTCCTGGGATTCAAGCCCAAGATTGGTTCTTTATGACTCAGGTGCTCAAAGGCCCTCTTTCAAATGCCAGTCTAAATTTACAAAAGTGTTTACAGTTGCCTTGAAGGACTGGAGATATGTAGCCTTGAACAGAGGGTGACTGCCTTCCTGTGCTAAATATGTGACAGTTCTTCAGAACAGATTAACACTTCACAAAGCAAGCAGGGAGGACTGTGATTACTCATCAGGAACCAAGAATGCCAAACTACTTCAAATATTAACTCATTCTGGAGATGGGAAAGGTAAAATGTCTTCCAGTCTGAGAGCTAAGTTGCAGGAATGTTGACTTTTCAAATCGCTCCCATGAGGTGGAGACCTTGCTACTGGAGTTGTGCACTCAGGAAATTGGTTGGGGGAAGGGGAACTTTGAAGTTTGAAGTCCACCTATCAAAATGAAGCATTTTGATTCAGCTGTAAATCTAAGTCTGTTGAATTTTAAATCTGCAAAGACAAAGTAGTTGATGAAGAGCAATGGGCTTGTGAATGAATCCAGTCCGTTGTTGCCGTCCTTCTAAGCTCTGGTAAAGTGAAATAGTGCTGGGTGAAAATTACACTTCGCTTTGCTCTGAAACCATTCAAGGCAATATTTTCCAGCCCTCATCACCACCTAAAGCAGCCTTTACTTGTGCACTGATATTTTCAGAACAACATGGCACTGGAACATGGCGACTCTTTGTAAGCTGCTCTCTGCAGATCTACTCATTACTTCTATTATAATCATTCTACCCTTTTACACCTAAATTCTATATCTCTAACAATGCACTTTACCCTCTATTTTTCAGCTTGTACTACCTCAACTCACTGTGTCATGAATTGATCTGTATGAACGGTATGCAAGACAAGTTTTTCACCATACCTCGGTACAAGTGACATTAATAAACCAATTCCAGAATCCTTTCATTCCTACTGTGCCTTTGTCTGACTAGTACTGTGGGCTGTCAGGTGAAAGTGTGAGACCTCACCAAGGTGCAGAATCACAGAATGGTTACAGTATGGAAGGAACATTTTTGGCCTATTAAGCCTGTACCAGTTCTATGGTAGAGCTATTCAGCTGGTCCCACTCACTTTCCTGCTCCCCATAAGCCAACAGATTCTTTTCTTATTACCCTCTTTTGCCCTACACTATTGCTCCTTTTGTCACTTGACCAGCCCCGCTCTCCGCCATATCACAGACCAGAAAGTAATGGAGCCGCAGTCAACAAGACTAAAGCCAGATCTCATCAAGACTTGTCAGGCTGAGTCAGATGCTTCATTTTTGCAATGTTGCAGGTAACTGAGCGAATTCTGAGAACGAAGTTTCCAGACTGCACTGGAGCCAAATAACCCCTTGATCACCTTCCGATATCTTGATATGTTGCGATATGTTTTCGTGTTTGTTAATTCTCAGACCAAAAATTCTTTACAAGATGCAATAGAGAACATTTGCATTTTTCAATCTATCTCCTTCCAGACAAAGAATTTATTATAGGATTCTGATCTTCAATGTCAATTGATTATGCAACTTTGAACCTGTTAATTCAGGAAAGAGGACAGATACTGAACAACAGCTGGAATATTTCCTGCAGCACCACATATATTAAGGGGGTCGACAGTTAAGGAAGGTTTCCTAGCAACATTTTTACATCTGTGCAAACCTCTGCTGTGAAAACTTGATGTTTAGTGGAAGTAATTTCAGCATACATATGAGGGTAATAACCGTGAGGTGGTGGGGTGTGATATCCTGGTGATTTTTGTTTAATTTTAAAGTTAGACCAGGAGCTTTCACTGGGCTCATTGAGAGTTCATGATGTTATAATTCCTGCTTGTCAATTGTTACTTAGCAGGATTTCCAGCTGGGAAAATCCTCCTGATTCGAAATTTCCAAAAGACATCTGGAAACTTTGACAGAAACCTTGAATTGAGGCTGGAGAGTATTTCTAAAGCAATATTAAATCTAGTGATTTGGTATGATCCCAAGCTATTCACTCTGATCTGGCACATAAAATTAGTGCAGTTTTTGGCACTTAATTGTTCGTGGTCAGTTGATGATCACATTCTTGTTCTGTATTGACCTTGGCACTGAACAGTTCTGAGGGAGAATAGCAGCAGCAAAATTTAGTTTTTTTTAATTGCCTAGATAAATTTGAGGTACAGAATCAGGTATATAAAAAATAACTTCAATCCCAATTTGCATATTAGTGACGTCCACATGTCTGAGGATGGTCATCCTTTTCTTCTCAGTATCCAACTCAACTACTGGTCACATGTCTCATTGATCCAGGATAGACAACCCCTCTGGTACACTCCTGCATCAGACTCCCTGTGCCTTCTGTCTGACTACAACCTTATGGTGTCATATGACACACATCCCTCTAAACTAATCTTTTTATCCCTATTGTGCCTTTGTTTGACTAGTACCATGGGCTGTCAGGTGTAAAGGCACAGTGTAAACTACTTCACTATTCTTTTCATCTTCCCCCTCAATCTTCTACCTCCAGTGTCATCTCCCCTCCCTCCGATGTTTCCTTGTCTTCTGTCCTCCCTCCAGCATCCCCTTCAGATGCTCCTGCTTCATTGTTCTTCCTTTTCTGCAGGGTGGATCACAGAGCTCTCTTCCTTTTCCCCCACAGAGCCTCTCTCTCAGCTCATACCACCATTATAGTGTTGTTGCTGACTGAGGAGTGTGCAGATTCAGGCTGTTACTACCTTTCACAACACATTAAGTCATATCCCTCTCACTCTCTCTCTGTAGTAGCCACCATAAACAAGAAAGCTCTCAAATGAATCTGCAATGCAGCTGTCTGAAGCACCTACTGATCTTCATGACCATCGTTATATTAATAAAGCATGTCAGACAGCATTATAGGTCAGTGTTTGAAGTGCTTTGGCCACACATCTCTAAAGATTTTACTTGATGATTTATATATTTTTGTTTGTCTGAAGGGAGTAACAAAGGACTACAATTGCCTGATTGTCTGCTGCAGAAAATGTTCTCAGAAAAAAAATCAACGTCACTGTATTAGAACTCTCAACTAGCCCATCCACAAATTATTTGCTTTCTGAGCATTTTCCTTAATTTGTGTGTTGTATCTTATATTCAAAATCATAATGTTGTTTTGTGTATCAAAACTACAAGTACAAATCAGACCAATCTCTTCAATCCAATGTGTTAAGGGACAGTTTATCAAATAGACCAATGATGCTGAGGATTTCCCTAATAACAAGGCTCCTTGATGGATTTCAACATTGGGTAAGATGACTGTGTTATTTGAATAGAAAGGTTCAAAAATAAAACAAAATCTCTGTGCCAACTCTGTGTGAATTTCCATTCATTCATGATATAGCAATATATCTGGAAAACTGTAGTTAATTAATAAATCTGTAATCAACTTATTTCCAGACAATATTTCAAATTAGGAGATCACAAATGGTAAATGCCCTGAATCAAATTCATTTCAGATATAGAATCGAAAACTCTGCAAGGACATAAAGGAGAACACAACCTAAGTGCTTCGGGAGTATCTGTCATTGAGAACACGACTGTTGAGTTCCAAAAAGGTTCTGATAAGGAGGTTCTCAAGATGCAAGGTCCACTCGGTGCTGATTTTATTATTAAGGTAATTATTTTGGTATTTCTTAATATTCGTGAAAAGTAATTTATCATGAAAGTACTAAGTTTATATTTATGCTATCATTTATAAGTAATGCACCAAAGCCATCAACCAATATTTAGCCTCACAAGATCTTTGCAGCTACCCATTGAAAGGACATATCACAACATAAGCAATTCTCTTCCAGCGATTGATGTGCGTTGCTACTTAATGAATGGATGCTACAATAATGGGGAGGAGATGAGATAGTGGTCCAGGGAGATAGGGATATGGACAGGCACATGAATATCAGCGCCTGCAGGAGACATTTTCTTTGCATTTTGGAGACCACCATGAGCTCCAGCCAGTACAAGGTTGTCAGGGAGGTCTCTATAAGGACATGATACAGTATATGATTCCCTGTACTTAGAGATCACAGGAGATCAGAGACCTTAGTGAAGTCAAAGAACACAGTTGGTATGTCGGTCATTGAATAGCATGGTTTCAAGGGAAATGTGATTAATGTTCCGCAAGTAAATATGATCTGTCTTTCTCCAGAAAATTAAGTTGACAGTATCAATATCAGTGAACACACGTTTTACATGTTTTGCTATTGTGTCACTTGGTTGGGTGGGGGGGGGGGGGGGTGGGATTTATGCTGGAATAAAGATGACAGGGCAAAGGAAAAGCCCACTAGAAATTAGAGAGTCAGGTTTTCCTGATGGGCAGTTGTGATTAGCTGGAGCCCAAACATCAATATCTGGGCTATCCCACTAGTCAAAGCCTGCCAACTGGAGAAGAACTCATTTTTTCCAACTCCTTGTTTTATGTCTGTTAACCAACTCTCAAACCATCCTGGTACGTTGCTCCAAATTTCAAGTCATCTAACCTTGTTTTCTAACCTCCTGTGTGAGAACTTATCAAAAACCTTCAGTAAATCCAAATACACCTGTCACAAACCAGCAACAAAAGAAACACACTGAGCATGTTTCAGTGTTAAAAACTATTTTATTAATCACTACTATTGATAATACGTAAAATAAAAGTAAAAATGTTAGTATGTTAGAATTCAAGAATGTTAAACCTCGAACGTTAACCCCAAAACTAAACTCTTCGTGTGTGTGTGTGTGACAAAGTCCAAAACTCCCAGTTCCTGAATGGTTCTTAAAGTTCAGTTCCGCAAGCCATAAGGTGAAACATGAGCAAGGGCTTCTTCAACAACCACCGTTGTCTGAAGATAAGATGTAGATGTAGAAAAACATAGAGAGAGTACATACGAAATCCAAATGTTCCATGATGGAACCCAAACGACACTTCAGTGTTTACTCGGTAGTGACTTCCTCACCCCGAAAAGCATCCGAACCGTGGTCGTCCACACACAAATACCTGTTTCCTTCTACAGGTCAGCAACAAAGTGAACTCCACCGGATTACTTCCAACTTCCATACATGGATTTCAGTGGCAAACACAGTTATTGTTTCTCATCCATCGATAGAGAAAACAAGCAGGCTGGTGTCTCTCTCCCTTCTTCTTCTTCAACAACCACCGTTCTCTAACAGCAAACAAAAGTAAATGGATACCTTCGTCCCAATCCTTGGTGTTTTCAAAGCAATAAGTCTTCAGCATATTTTTGAGAGTAGAATGAAATCTCTCCAGAGCTCCTTGAGATTCTGGGTGATATGCAGATGATACAATCTGCTTTGCTCCCAGCTCATAGACTATTTGTTGAAAAATTTTTGACATAAAATTACTACCTTGATCAGATTGGATTTCTTTTGGCAAACCAAACAAGGTAAAAAATTTTACAAGAGCCTTTGACACCGTCTTGGCCTTAATATTTCTAAGGGGTATTGCCTCTGGAAATCTAGAAGTGGCACACATGATGGTTAACAAATACTGATTTCCAGTCTTAGACTTTGGTAATGGACCAACACAGTCCACAATCACCTTCGAAAAGGGTTCACCAAAAGCAGGAATTGGCTTCAAAGGAGCCACAGGGGGTTTTTGATTTGGTTTACCTACCATCTGACATGTGTGGCAGGTTCGACAAAACATCACCACATCTTTTCTCAAACCAGGCCAATAGAATTGTTTCAAGATCTTCCCTACAGTTTTATTCACACCAAAATGACCACCCAAAGGCATACTATGGGCCAGGTTTAAAATCTCATCCCTATAAACTTTTGGAACAACAACCTGATGAATAACTTCCCATTCCTCATTAACAGGAACATGAGGAGGTCTCCATTTCCTCATTAACACTCCATTTTTGACATAGTATCCAATTGGCACTTTTTCAATCTCCTCACATGAGAGTGCTTTTTCTTTCAATTCTGTCAACTCAGGGTCCTTTGTCTGTTCCACCATAAAATCCTTCCTCGACAAAGACAAATCTTTAAATTCAGGCTCACTATAAGGATGTTGATCCTCCAGTGAAGACAGAAAAGTCTCAGATAAGGCATCAAAATTTTCTTCCTGTTTAGGACTGTCACAAGGAACTACATCAGACTGCACCGGACTGTCTGTCTTGGCTAATTCTTTAGCTCTAGCTCGAGTCACCGCACATGATGGGTAAACATCTGAATCATCCTCAGACTCATCAATCCTTGGTTTGGTTGTTAACCGTACCACAGGATCACTTTCTCCATTTGCAAGGTCATTTCCCAATAACAAAGAAACTCCTTCCACTGGCAAACTAGGTCTTATCCCTATCTCGACTGGTCCTTCTACGAACTTTGACTTTAAAATCACCCTGTGAAAAGGGACAGACATGGTCTCACCTGTAACGCCTCGTATTAGATTTACCTCACCAGTGTCACTTTCTTCACCAAAATTTAAAACACTGTCCAGCAAGAGAGATTGACTAGCCCCAGTATCTCTAAGAATTTTCACTGGCACCTGGGGTGACTCATCATTCAGTGAAACAAAACCCTCTGATACATACGAACGGAATTCTTTTCTCACCTCCTCCAACTTTTCCGCTTTTCCCTCTTGCAAGGACTGATCTTTAACAGCATCTCCTGAACCTTTTTGATTTTTAATTGCCTGAAAGCAAGCATTGGGCCCAGCTTCCTTCTTTTTCTTCAAAAGGGCACAATTAGATATCACGTGGCCAGGTTTCCTACAGTAATAACAAGTACGCTCAACAGGTTTCTCCAGCCCTGGCTTCTTTTCATCTTTTCCTTTTTGATTACCTCCCAATTTACTCTCCGGTTTCCCTGGATTGTCTTTGTAACTCTTTTGAAAGGTTTTAGGTTGTCCCCATTTGGATTTATGGGTTAAAGCATAATCATCTGCCAACCTAGCAGTTTCTTGTAAAGTTTCCACTGCCTTTTCATTTAAATATGTTGTTAATTCAGCTGGAACACATCTTTTAAAGTCTTCCACCAGTATCAATTCTGTCAATTTATCGTAATCCCCATCTACATTTTTAGCCAGGCACCATCGTTCAAAACATATTCTCTTTCCATTGGCAAATTCCATATAAGTCTGATCTGCAGATTTCCTCAAGTCTCTGAATTTTTGTCTATAAGCCTCAGGGACCAATTCATAGGCCTTCAAAATAGCTTGTTTTACCTTGGTATAATCAGCTGCATCCTCAACAGACAAAGCAGAATAAGCTTTTTTGAGCTTTACCTTTAATCACACTCTGTACCATAAGAGCCCATCCTTTCCTTGGCCAGTTTGAACTCACAGCAACCTTTTCAAAATGTTGGAAATACTGATCAACCTGATCTTCTTCAAACGGAGGGACTAATCGAACCTCCCTGCTGGCTGAAAAACCATCATCAGAATCAGATTCCGAACTCCTACGCTTCATTTGTAACTCATGCTGCCTCTGTTTCTCCTTCTCCTCACTATCCAGCTCCATCCTCTTCAATTCCATCTGCTTCATTGCTAGATCAGCCTCTATCTTCATCTGAGTTAGCTTTTGTTCAGCCTCTAATCTCTTTTCCTCTCGTTCAGCTTCTATCTTTAACTGGGTTTGTTCTCGTTCAGCCTCTATCTTTAACTGGGTTTGCTCTCGTTCGGCCTCTAATCTCTTTTGTTCTCGTTCAGCCTCTATCTTTGCCAGCTGCACCTGTGCCTCAGAAATTGCTATTTCACTGCCAGGAAACTGTTTTAACACTTCCTTCTCAAACACCTTCTTTTCCACATAATGGCCAGCTATCAGTCTCTGAATATCTGCCTTTCTCATAGACTGCTTTACTTCTGTAAGGTTTAACCTTGTAGCAATCTTTATCAGATCATCCTTTTTCGCCACCTCCAATCCCTTTTGGGTTGGTGACTCCAAAAATGCCTTAATATCCATTGCTGCTGGTTTCCACACACACAAGCCAATTAAAAAGAATTTATCAGACCTCCCTCAAAAATCTTTGGATTGAATCTCGAACAAATCTCGTCAATCTGGGGTACAATCCCAGACGACACTCGTTAACCTTGGGAACTATCCCGGACGAGCCCCCAATTTTGTCATGAACCAGCAACAAAAGAAACACACTGAGCATGTTTCAGTGTTAAAAACTATTTTATTAATCACTACTATTGATAATACGTAAAATAAAAGTAAAAATGTTAGTATGTTAGAATTCAAGAATGTTAAACCTCGAACGTTAACCCCAAAACTAAACTCTTCGTGTGTGTGTGTGTGACAAAGTCCAAAACTCCCAGTTCCTGAATGGTTCTTAAAGTTCAGTTCCGCAAGCCATAAGGTGAAACATGAGCAAGGGCTTCTTCAACAACCACCGTTGTCTGAAGATAAGATGTAGATGTAGAAAAACTTAGAGAGAGTACATACGAAATCCAAATGTTCCACGATGGAACCCAAACGACACTTCAGTGTTTACTCGGTAGTGACTTCCTCACCCCGAAAAGCATCCGAACCGTGGTCGTCCACACACAAATACCTGTTTCCTTCTACAGGTCAGCAACAAAGTGAACTCCACCGGATTACTTCCAACTTCCATACATGGATTTCAGTGGCAAACACAGTTATTGTTTCTCATCCATCGATAGAGAAAACAAGCAGGCTGGTGTCTCTCTCCCTTCTCTCTCTCTCTCCTTCTTCTTCTTCTGACTTCTTCAACAACGTCATTACGTCCTTTATCTTCTATTGACGTAAGCACGCCCCACACACACATACACACACACTCTCTATCTTAAAGGGACTTTCACTGAGTCCATAACACACCACATCCACTGACCTGCTCTCATCTACTCTACTTAATCCAGTAGATTAGTCAAACATAATTTCCCTTTTATAAATCCATGTTGACTTTGCTCAATCATATATTTTTAAGTGTTTTGATATTCCATCCTTTGTCATAGATTACAACATTTTCCCATCTACCAATGTCAGGCTAACAGGTTGGTAATTCCTTGTTTTGTCCCTCCCTCCTTTCATAAATAGTGGGAGCACATCTGCAGAAGCTATGCCAGTATTTGTAGAATTTTGGAGAGCATTCTGTATCTCTGTTGCCACACCTTTCAAAATTCTAGGCTGTAGACTATCAGGTCCTTGGGATTTATAGGTTTCATTTTCATCCATTCCCTAATAGTAGTTCTTTGCTGATACTAATTTTCTTTTGCTTGTACATTTGCATTGGACTCTAGGTTCTCCAGTTTTTCTGGGAGGTTTTGTGTCTTCCACGAAGGCAAATAGAAAGTATGTGGTTAATTTCTGTGCACTTTCTTATGCCCTATTATAAATTTTCCAATCTCACATTTGCCCTTCTTGTCTTTTCCTTTTACATACGTAGCTATAGAAATTCTTACCTTTTTTATATATGTTTTCCACTATTTTACTCTTATAAATATTTTTTTCTTTACCATTTCTTGGTCATTCTTTGCTGAATTCTAAAACTTCCAATCCTCAGGCTTACCACTTTTTTTCCTGGGAAATTTACAAACCTATTCATTGCATTTAACACTGACTTTTATTTCTCTTCTGGTTGAACAATTTTTCCAGTTGTGTCTTTGTGCCTTGAGGGAATGTATATTTGTTGCAAATCATGTTTTTTTGTTTAAATGCAAGCCATTGCCTGTCCACTGTCACACCCTTTAATATGGTTTCTCAATCTACCACAGCCAACCTGCCCCTCATATCTTCACAGTTTCCTTTATGTTTGAAAACCCTGGTTTCAGATGGAACCACATCACTTCTGAACTTGATATAAAACTCTACCAGGTTATGGTCACTCATTCCTAAGGACCCCTTGTCAGCAAGATTATTAATCCCTCCTTGCAAAAATGGTACTCGTATAGGTAGCCTGTTCCCTAGTTAGTTCCTCAGTATACTGGTCTAGAAACCCATCTTGTACACATTCCAGGAATTCATCCTCTCTATTGTTGTTATAAGTTTGATTTGACCAGTTCCCCATAATTCCTATATTAACCCTGTGACATGCCCCTCTGGTGTCCTTATTTATACCATGCTCTACATCACAACTACTGCTCAGAAGCCTGTAAGCCAATATTTTGTCCCCCCTGCTGTTTCATCACTTAACCCGAGTTGATCCTTGTTCAATACTGCAGTCCTCATTTTCCATCTTGGAACCTTGCAGCCTAACAGCATGAACATTGAATTCTCCCACTTTAAGTAATCCCCAACCCCTCTTCCCCAGAGCTGCTCCCCCCCCCCCCACCATGCTTCTCCTCTTTCCTTTCCTAGCCTCTTTTCTACCCTTTGTTCCCCTCTCTCTCCTTACCTTTGACCCATCGCCCAGTAGATATGCTCTCCCCTCCTCCCCCCACACCTGCCTATCATTATCTCTGATCTGCATCCACCCATCACCGCCTTGTGCCACCCCACCTCCCTTTTGTCCACCCATCACTGCTCTGCTTTTCCCTCCTATATATTGGGCTTCCCCTTTTCCTATCTTCAGTCCTGAAGAAGGGTCCTGACCTGAAATGTTGACCATATGCTTTTCTCCACGGATGCTGCCTGGCCTGCTGAGTTCCTCCAGCATCATTGTGTTTTTCATCTAGATTCCAGCATCTGCAGTCCTTTGTTTCTCCTGTGTCTGTCTATAGGTTATAGCTACTAAACTGATTGTCATGCCTTATCCCTAAATATCACATTCCTCCTCTTTGATACTGTTGTGGGAAAAGGTTCTTTTGGGTCTCAAAGGTAGAGAATGCCAGACACAGTCTTTGGATTTTAAAAAAGGGAATTTATTTACAAAGACAAATCTGGGAACAGGATGAATGGAAACAGATGCACACTCACACATATGCACTCGGGTGATCATGAAACATGAGGGAAGTCACAACAAGGGTGAAGTGCACGTGTGTGCGCGCACACACACAGTGAGCTAGTTACAAACGATCAGGGAAAACACAATATGGTGCCTGAACCCCCTGACTCTGGACAAGCATTGGCTCTATGCTACTGGGAATCTACTTAAGACGCTCCTAAACCCCTGTGGAAGCGCACACTCTTACCAGTGGTCTCTCAGCGTGGTTTCGACCCCAGCAGAAATCACAAACAGAAAGAGCTATGCACATGTGGCATCCTTTATAGTGCTGGAGAGCTGGGTGGAGCTAGCTCAGGTAATTCAACAAGTCCAATGAGTCATGGCCAGGTATGAGAGGTGTGCACGGGGACCAATGGTCAAGAGTGTGTGCTAATTGGTGGGTGGAGCTAGACCTTGATTGACAGTGGTGTCACTTTCGACCAGTACTCGATGGTGTCACATGACAGCCATGACCTTTCACATTACAGATACCAGAAGAGAAAAGCAGTGTTGAGAGTCAGTTTAGTTCGCTCCTAGACCCCTCAATATTTGTAGAGCCCTTGGAATGATGAATGGTTTGGTTTTGAGTGGAGAAACTACGAGGGGAGTGGGAGCAAAATGAAAACCTTTCAACAACAAATAATCTTGGGTTTGGCCAAAGCCATACTTTGCATGCCTACTCCCACTTGTAAACCAGCCAACAACGTAGAAAATTGTTCATTCTCTTGAATCTATTACATAAAGAAAAGTTGGCTGGGTTTGAATGATGGTTAAAATGCAGGCACAAGGTTCATATGTCTGAACAAACCACACAAGCTTGGCTTCTACTGTTTTACAGAAAATGAACAATCTCACTGCTTGACAGAAATTCTATGTGCCTTTGCCAACTTTGCTATCAATTAATATGGTCAGAGGATGAAACTTACTCCACTGAACATTGTAATGTTTTTGGTTTATTACACTAGTTTGGGTCCAACTCCATAGAGTGGACACAGCAAGTATTACTGAATGTCTAGGTAAATGTAATGGGGCTGTTCTATTTATATACCCTGTAGCAGGCTTGGTTTTGGCAGAAAAAAGAATATCAGACTGGCTCATTCAGCAAATAGATTTATTATAAAAGAAAGGTAAAGGAGAATTATTGAAGTGCAAAAGATATATTTAAATACATTGTCAAAAGATCGAAAATACATGTCCTGTTATAGTCATCAATGGAAGGCTCCCATTCAAAAAACTGATGTGAAATAGATCCAGAGTTTGCCATTTAATACCTCAAGCCTGTTCCATTATTTAATGAATTCAGAGCTGATCTCTCCAATAACTCCATTTACTCTCTCTGCCTCATATCCCTTAATATCTTTGGTTTATAAAAATCTCTCAATCTCAGATCTAAAATTAACAAGTGACCTAACATTAATTACCATTTAGGGAAGGAAGTTTCAATCTTTTATCATTTCAGAAAGACTTGTAGTTAGTTTTTAGGATATTGCCCACAAGTCCCAAACTCTGTAAATAGTGGAGATTGTTTGATTAAATCACCCTTTAATTTTCCAAATATCAGTGAATACCTGTGTTTGTGTAAGCTCTCCATGTGGTTGAACCTTTGAACTCCAAGGATTGTTCTGGTAAAGTAGCAGTGTTGCCTCTCCAGTAAAGCAGACCTCAGGGTGGTACATGTAAATCGTCCAATTGTGGCCTATCAAAGCATTTTCTAAGTGCAGCATAACTGCAAGTTTGTTTTTATTTGGGTTCTTTAGAGAAAAAGCCTGTCCATTATCCTTTTTGATTATTTTTGTATCTATCCATGACTTCCACTTGGACCCTCAGGTCCGATTGGACATCTAGGGGTAGAATTTTGTCCATGGCTGCTTACTGTACATGCACACTATTATAGTGATTGCATCTTATACATACAAGAACAGAAGAAAATGGGAGTAGGAATCGGCCATCAGGCCCTACAAATTTACCCCACCATTTATTATGATCCTGGCTGATCTAAGCTGGCCTCAGTTCCTCTTCTGTGCCATTTCTCTGTACCCCTCTATTCCTCGATCTATCAAATGTTTATCCACCTCCACTTTAAATACTTCTCATGATCCGGCTTCAACCACCCGCCAGAGCAAAGATTCCCTACCCTCTGTGAGAAGAAATTTCTACATAGCTCAGTTTTAAATGACCAGCCCCTTATCTTGTAGTTATGTCCCCTTATTTGAGACTCTCCCACTAGTGAAAAAAACCCAACGTCTATCCTGTCAATCACCCTTAGAAACTTACATGTTTGAATAAAGTCATCCCTCATTCCTCTAACCTCTAAGGAATTAACACACACTATTTAGTCTCTCTTGGTAGGACAACACGCTCACCCCAGGAATTAGCCTGGTCGATCTCCTCTGTACTGCCTCCAATGTTACTATATCTTTTTTTAGTTAAGGGGATCAAAACTGTACTCAGTATTCCAGGTGTGGCCTCGCTGACACCCTGTACAATTGCAACAAAACCTCCCAGATTTTAAACTACAACCCCTTTTGCAATGAAAACCAAAATGCCACTTTGGAATACTCTGGAAGTTCAGTGGAATCAAAATTCAGAATAAAGTTACAATATGCAGCCATCGCTGTGTTCAGCAACTAGTGTGTCTGATCATAGATAACTTTCAGCTTGGTGTTACAGGTTGGTTCTTCACACACTCACCACTGCCCCAGCTGCACATAACAGTGGTCAGAGATGCAGATTAAATGTTTATTCTGCCACAACTCAAAGTCATAAAAGCTGTTAAGTATAAATGTTTTTTGTTTCTCATGCTGGCCGTCCTATTGCAACAATGTTGTCCCCAAATCCGGATCCTGATTTGTAAGGACTTGTGGAGCTTTGATTGCTGGTCAAGCCACACCCCTGGTTTACAAGCTTTCAAAACTGTCAAAAGACTTTGACCATCTCTGATTTCCACAAACATCTTAACTAAAAAGAACTATTAAAATTATTTTACCAAAAACAAGTTAAAATTAGAATTTCAAATAATTAAAATACTTAATATGAGAAAACACTTCAAATCAGTTAAATACTTTTAAATGTAATCAGTTCATTATAAAATGTAAATTACTTAAAACTTACTTATCTCCTTCCAAGCCAATTCCCTTGTGTTGCAATGGATGGAGCTGTTGAGTCCAGTTTAGTGGGCAAATTTCCCAATGTAACTACTGAGAAACTGCAGGAAGTTGGAGTCCAGCTGCTGGATTCCGTGAAAAGTTCAATATCAGAATGCAGATGGAAAGATGGTGCTGCGGACACCTTAAGAAGCTCAGGACTTCCAAATTTTTAGGGCTAGCCCTCAGTATTTTGGAATGCCAATCCGGCCCTCCTTGCAAATATGTATATTGTACTGTTCTACCCCAGTTTTTTATTCAGCTGTTCACCATTTGGAAAGCAATCCACAATGTCCATTTTAGATCTAAAATAGATGGCCTCACATTTGGTTACAATGAAATTCATTTGCCACAATTTTACCTGTTCATTTAATCTGCTAATATCAATTCGTAATTTAATGCTTCCATTTACATTGCTTACATTGACACCTTTATGTCATTTGCAAGCCTGTTTCAATGGCTTTCCATCCCATCATCTTAACTGTTAATGAATAAGGTCCCTCTTGCAAGGTGGTTTGCAACCACAGAGCCCTTTAATTAGGTTTGTCCACCTGCTTGGTTTAAATCTGACAGTACTTGCAGAAGCAATTAAATATAAGAGAGTTTCCAGCTCATGAAAAACTTTCAAAACTGTAAGGTCTTACTCCTCCTCCAGATGTGAGAACATAAGAAATAGAAGCAGGATTGAACCATTTGGCCCCTTGTACCTGCTCTGTGTTCAACAGGATCATAGCTGATCTTTCTCTTCAGCTGTGCTAACTCCATGTCCCTTGATTCCATTAATAACTAAAAATCTATCAATTGCTGTCTTGAATATATTCCGGATTAATGTTTTTTACACAGTTAGACCTGTCAAACAGTGTTATTCATTTGAAGAGATCCCTACATGTGAACCATAAACATTGCTTCAATGGAATGGATCCATTCCCAACAATTTTATCAAACAGAAACTTCAGGAAATTGTCATGTCTGTCATGGATCCTAAGGGACAGATGTGCATATATTGATTTCACTTTTGTTCCATCGGAATAAATTAGCAGTGATAGTTATTACCTTTGGTGCAGCAAACAGAAATGCATACACTTTGCAATTTAAAAGAAACCTATCTAACTTTGATCCTAAGGAAAAAAAAATCCAAAACAAAATCTATTTTTGTGTCAGAAATATTATAATCACAGATTTAAGTTAAATAAATGCTGAAGCATTTATATTGCACCTTATATCTTTCGAAGACTTCCTGTAAAATTACTTTTAGTAGTTAACTAGCATGAAAGCTCCAAAGGCATTCAGTGCTCACAATGGTTGATTTGCATCATTTCGCAGTGCTTTGCAATCAATATGTGTAATTTATCAAATATATCCTTATCACATTGGTCAGTGTGGTATTGCAATAATTATATGTAAAGCAAGATATTTTTATTCCAACAGAAACATTTTCTAGATATGAATTATTTATTGCACATTCTTTGTGAGTCATGAGAACATAAAGTTTATCACCTTCTTGCAACCACCTGCTGGTAAGGTGGGGGACCCCAAGGCTTTTGACTGAGCAATGATGAAAGAATGTGAGGCAGGTCTGAGTGAGCAAGTTTTGAGATTTGAAGGAGAATGTGAATAGTATTCCAAGACACCTACTGCCGTAGACTTGCTGGATGGCTTTAACAGTGCCATATTGACATGTGTATCATTCAGGGGCTGCAAAATCAGAATGCACTTGATCCAAAAGACCTTGTGCTCATTCTCCCCTTGATTATGCCCATGGAGTTCATGCATCTCACCTGTATTACAGTTCAAAACATAATCTTTTTCTTACTTCAGTGAAATCAACACTAAGAAACTGAATGACAAAGGATTTCTTGAACTAAACCTTCTAAATATCACCTCTAATGTTTTCACAAATTTTAGTTGACCAATTGTTTCTGATCTAGTTAAGTGAACACTTTTAATTTCTGTGTAGTTTAGAACACAGTCTTAAACTCAAAAGTGGATCTGCAGCTGGATGTGCATTGGCTAAAGAACTTTGCCCATTATAGTTGTTGGAAAAAAAAAGATACGATAGATTTGTAAAAAAAATGTTATTAGTATCATAATTACCTGCTTAAGAAGTTAGAATGCAACAGGTAAACACCATTTGTTACGTAGTTCAGCAGAACCAAAAGAGAAAAACCTGCAATGAGAAAAGAAAATGCAATTGCCTTGTGCCAAATGAAATTTATATGAAATAGTCCACTTGCGATCATATTACATTCTGAGGGTCTTTTCAGATTCCTGTGTAAACATTAATATGCTCTAATTCATCTTGATATACACTGTTGTAAATGAATAGGATGTTTAGCATTTGAAGCACATTAAATGAATAGCATTATTGTCATAATATTTTTGTAATAACATGAACTTTCAACATTTAGTTTTCACTATTGATTTCTTCAAATGGATTTACTACAGTATTGGCAATTCCTCGTACCTTATAATGCATGAAGGAAAAAAACGTCAAATAATCTCTTTTCCCTTGTTATCAAAACCTCCAGACTCAATATTTTATATTTGCATTACTTAATCTCCAGACATTTTCCTGTAGCTCTCCCTTTGCCAACTTATACTTTTTTCCTTTCTCTCTATCCCAGAGTTTCTCCCATCTGCAATTTGTCTCCCCCTAATCTAACTTCCACTCTATCTGTAGAATATTATTCCCTTTCCACTCATAATCACAATTTATCTGCATCTTTTCCCCTTGTCTGTCTCTTCCTCTTTCCATTATGTTTTTCATGACCTCTTCTTTCCATTTTTTATCTATAGACCTCAGAGACATTCTCTCCCCAGGTCTCTTTTTTTTTACTTCTCTCACTCATTTCCTCTGGTCTCACCATTGGATGTGGAGAAAGCCTTGAGGTCCTCACCCTCAGTTAAGGAAATAGTTTTGCCTCTCTTTGCGCATGAAGGAGGGAGTGGAGCTGACTGTTGGGAAGCCAGTAGCTGGGGTAGGATTTCCATGGCTCCGGCTTGGATGGAATTTCTGTGGCTTTGTTCTTGTGCTATCCTTAACAAATAATTTGGGGGCAATAGTTTACAATGGACAAGAATAATAACCTGGCACTTCCCAAAATTTGTGTTATGGATCCATATTGAAGGGAGTGGGAAACTGGCCAAACAACAGAGAACATGATTCATTGTTTAATATTGATTCATTACATATAACAGGATAACATTTTTTTTAGGATAATACAGGTTAATTAAAATTGTAAATGTACAATATCTGAAATAATTGCCGGTGAGCAACATTAAGCAAATTGGATCATGAACTGGCTTTCTACTACAAGAGTGAAGAGGGTAATAACTGGTAGGATTTTATAGTCATCTAGTGTCCAGGCAGCAGATAATATTTGCCAGGCAATGAACTGTGGTTAGATAATATGCTGTTGTAGAAAAGTTCCACGTTTCAAATAGATGAACTAAAGTATGATTTATCTCAGGGCTTTCTGTAATTCTGGTCTCAGTGTTCCTGAATAGTTGACCTTGCACGTACAAGGGCACTGCTATGTCCTTTGTTGGAAGATAGTTGTACCCAAAGTAATGCCTCGACTAAATTTTTTCAAGTTAGTCAATATACTCACAGTGGTAATGCAAATTGTCCTCACTATTCTTCTCCCTTTTTGCCCAAGGTTTAGCAAGTATGTTGTACCCACCTGTTGCCACTCCATGGGAATTAATAACTAGAGAAAGAAAAAAATTGAGCCAGAATATAAACTATATTGAAGTAGTCAATTATAGCAGCTTGGTTAATTAATTTGAGGGAATGCTAATATCAGATCCTCTCTTGTTACATTAGCTCATTCTTCCCGTCAATCCTGTTTCACCAATTTGATAGGATTGGCCGATGACTGAAATCTTTCTTGGGAATTTCAATAAAGTTTAGAACATAGAACATAGAACGTTACAGCACAGTACAGGCCCTTCAGCCCACAATGTTGTGCTGACATTTTATCCTGCTCTAAGATCTATCTAACCCTTCCCTCCCATGTAGCCACCCATTTCTCTATCATTCATGAGTCTAAGAGTCTCTTAAATGTCCCTAATGTATCTGCCCCCACTACCTCTGCCGGCAGTGCACTCCATGGACCCACCATTCTCTGTGTAAAAAAAACTTACCCTGATATCCCCCAATACCTTCCTCCAGTCACCTTAAAATTATGCCCCCTCGTGTCAGCCATTGTTGATCTGGGAAAAAGTCTCTGACTGTCCACTTGATCTATGCCTCTTATCATCTTGTACAATAAAGCTTAAGCATACCTGATGAGCCAAATGAAAAGTTGCATCAACTACACCATGACTGTGCATTCAAACAACCAAAATGTTTGAGTTTTAATTTTACTTATAAAGTGATTTCAGTGTAGCACCCTAAGGTTCTTTACAATAATAGAAAAAGGATTTATTTTGTTAGTTACACATTAGCAGCACTGGACTGCAGATAATATTTATTAAAGAGTCAATAACAAATTGTGCAGCCCAGGTAAAGTTCCATCTGGTCCAATATCTTTGCCAGTTCTCAAAGACTTGTTCAGCTCTGTGCTACAGCCTTAAGCTGTCATAAGTTTTCATTCTTCAAGTATTCATCCACTTCCCTTTGATAAAGAGTTTAGCATATTCCAGCAGCAACAGATTTAGATAGTAGATGTAAGGGTGGAATAGAACCTGTGTCCTTGATTCTTCCAGTCCAGTTGCCAATGGTGCACACTTGGTAATAGACATAGAGGCTCTCCATTCTATATGCATGCAATCCTCTGTGCTTACTCTAAGCAGTGTTCCCATGGAGGAGTTATGGAAAGTAGTCAACAGAGAGCTTCTTACAGTTGTTTGTAAATGGAGATTGATACATAAATATGGCTTAAATAGTTTCATTTACTCTGGAAGTTAAATCCTCAGTCCCTCCTATGACTTTCATATTCGCAAAGTCAAGTGTCAAATGGTTAACCCACAACCATCTTAAAGAGTACTATATGCTACTTAATGGAGACTAACCTTTATTTGTAGTGCAAGAACATGTAAGATAAGATATCTTTATTAGTCACATGTACATCGAAACACACAGTGAAATTAATCTTTTGCGTAGAGTGTTCTGGGGGCAGCCCGCAAGTGTCGCCATGCTTCCAGTGCCAACATAGCATGCCCACAACTTCCTAACCTGTACGTCTTTGGAACGTGGGAGGAAACCGGAGCACCCGGAGGAAACCCATGTATTGTAGTGTGCTTGAAATGTGATGATGTAATTAATTCTGCAAAGATTCAAGCCCATTTTAGGGAAAAGTTTGCACAGTTCCAGACCATGAACTGTACTTTAAATCACTGACGCAGTTCTGACAGTATGCCCCAACATTGCCAGGATAGTGCTACTTCAGCTTCTATTAATGCTGAAGCTGCCAAACTAGTATTCACTTCAGAACTGCAGCTTGTCCTCTGGACAAGTGAATAGTCAGCTGAACTAAGAGATCACCTGTTTATTTTTTCTGGAACTCCAGTCCAGGTCAGCTAAGATTTATAGAGTTATTATTTGAGCCATACTTTGATAATCAAGTTTTAATATTAGGTTCTGGCATCGCAATTTTTTTTCTGTAATGTCACAATGGAAACAATTTTTTACAGCTATAGTTCAGCATTGTATTATGCCTTCATTGATTGACAATAGCTTAGCATTGTAGTGAGCCTTCATTGACTTGTAGCATCCCTGCCTCTGATTCCAAAAGTTTTCCTGAAGCATTGCTCCACAGCAGCTCATTCAGTAGGCCAAGGATTTGGGTATATGGGAACCAAGTGATACATGTAGCATGCACATCATGTGTATTATTGGTTGTGAACCATTATTGCTGTTCTAAGGCTGTAGCATTTTTAGGATGTCACCACATGATGAACTGTTCTCTGTTGTTGCAAGGACGTTAGGTGCGGAGATTTCCAGAGTCTGTCTGCCTCTGCAGAAATCCACAGTAAGAAATGCTGTTCTGATGCTGTAACTTTTATTTAATAAAGTTAATATAGTTAGTTTGAATTACTATTGTTCATTAGCTTTGAAAATATCCCGAGAAAATATCCACTAGGATCCTTACCTGGAATATAAATTGAATGGTGACAGTGTCCATCCTATTTATCTAGTCAGCCCTCCTGGTGGGAATTGAGAGTGAGACCGATGACCTGTCCATGAAAAAGAGAGATATCATTATGGACACAATCCAGGGATGATCTGCTTGATGCAAAAGATCTCTGTAATAAATGGTTGCCTCAGGCACAACTTAGCATAGGAGATAAAACAGCATTGCTTAGCAGTCGCTACTATAGCTTTATTCAAGGGCAAATTGTAATTTACCAACAGAATTCCAGCAGAAATTTGTCCCTTCCGATTTAGATAATTTCCATTAAAATGTTATCTTTCTCTCCTGAACACTGAGCCAGCCAATTATCAGGCATTATTCACTCATTACTTTACTACAGATCTTAGTGAGCTGTTGCATAAGGTCAGCTAATTAAGCAGGTGGAACGACTCAGAGAGGAGGCAATTTAAGTGGCTGGTGATCACTCTGGCATCTTCCCCGGAAGCACCCAATATGTGGAGAACGTGGGAAGAGTTGGCTGAAAACAGGGCACCCCGATATTTGGTGTGGCCAATTCATGTGCAGAACCCTCACAGAATATACACAAGAGGTGCCAAGGACACCACAATCCCAGGAGGCCAACAGAAAGCCTTTTAGCTCAAAGTCAAACTCATTCCATCCACATGGAAATCAATTCAAATGGGTGGTACAAACAGTGTCAGATCTGAAACAAAGCCCAAGCTTCGCGGTTCACTTCTGTGCTGATTCAAGGCACCAAAATTCACACTTACACCACAACACTGAAAATACACGTGCTGTGCGTAGCATTGTGCTGTGTCTTTCTTTCACATGCAGAGAATAAGTCAATGACAGACTTAAAGAATTGAGTATCAAAGTGCAGGACAAGGTCATTTGTCCTGCTTTTGATGGGCAAGATGGACTCGGGAAATATTCTCAGATGGGTCCAGTACTGTAGTTAGACAAGAAAGGTTTGGCTACAGTTGCATTTATTTTTGGACTGCATCTGCAGCACTACAGCCAAAATGATGCTAGGTCTCATTGCCTTTTCTGTAGTGATCAAACTATATGCACAGGCCTAGAACTGGCCTAACTGGTGCTTAGCACAGTTCTGTTATGCCCTCTTTGCTCTTGTATTGTATACATTGATCAATAAAAGCAAATATCCCTGTTACCTTCTTAACCACTTTATCTACTGTCCTGCAACCTACAGTGATCTGTGGTCATCAAAGGATTTGATCTGCTGGATCTGTTTGTACTCTTTATCTTTTAGCATGAAGCTAATTGCACACAAGATGATTGAGTATGTCCTCAGTGTAAAGATGAGATTTTGTCTCCACGGGGATTATGGGGTGGTCATGAACAGATGAGTCTGCTACAGAGGGTTTGGTGAGGATGAAGTCAATGATGCTTATTCCTTATGTAGTTTCTATCACATCAGCAGCAACCCATTCTGGCAGATGTATACTTCAGGACTCAGCAGGTTCACACAGTGGTAATGCAACCAAGGCAGTCTTTGTAATGAACATTGAACTCCCTCAGCTAGAGTACATTTTTGCCCTTGCTAATCTCGACACTTCTTATAAGTGTTGTCCAACATGAAGGGGTTCTGATTCATTAGCTGAGGGAGGACAATAGGTGGTAATCACAAGTTCCCTTTTCTGCATTTGACCTGATGCCACGTCACTTCATGGGACTAGAGTCAATGCTGAGAATACCCAAGAATGTGTCCTCCTGACGGTACACCACACTTAGTGGGTCTGTCCTGTGGAACAGGACATGCTCGGATTGTAATGGAGGAGCCTGGAATATTGGCTAGAAGATATGATTCTGTGAGTGCAAATACAGCAGGCTGTTGCTTGGTTGAGTGCGCAGGGCAACTCTCCCAAAGTTCCCAGATATTTTCGAGGACATTTCAGGGTTGACGGACATGCATTTGCTCAATTTAATCTAGTACCTTGGCTGGTGCTGAGTGGACTGTATGGTTTTATTGTTGCATTTTGACACAACAGGGTGGTTTCCTTAGCCAGTTCAGGGGGCAGTTAAGAGTTGACCACATTGCTATGACCCTGGAGTTACATACACACCAGGATGGGTGAGGGCAGTAGATTTCTTTCTTTGTTGACGTCAGTGAGCCAGATAGGTTTATACAACAACTTGACTTTTATGAGCACCATTACCTAACTTTTTATTCCCAATTCATATAATTAACTGAATTTAAATTCCTGTGGTGGAATTTTATCTTACCTCCCTGGATCATAAATTCTGGTCTCTGGATTACTTGTCTAGAAATTCAACCAGAAAACTACCATCTCCCAATAACAGAAACATTGCTGTTGTACTTCTTGGATGACAGTTACAATTTGGTCCTTGTGTGTCAGGCTAAGGGTCACAGCACGATGTTAGGGCAGTGTAAGTAGGCAGAAGCAGTTGTCTTGATGGGACCCTTTGGAGAATGCCAAGGGAGACATAACAGATTCAACTAATTTAAAACATTGTTTTATATGCAGCTGCACTGACAGAACAAGGGTGGAGCTGATAATCTAATGATCTCTGGGGAAAATAGGCACAGCAGCAGAACTGTGTTGCCTTCTCATGTTTCACCAATGCTCAGTTCTGAAGATTAGGGAGTTATTGCCCCTACTGAAGTTTCCAACTGTGAGCTGCAAAGTAATTTCTCATCTCGTGATTCTCTGTACCTAAGAACATTTGATAAGTGACAGTGACATTTAAAAGTACTTCACTACAAAGGTACAATAAGAGAGGTTGATTGGTCATCTTTTGCAATAGATAATCAATGTCTGGAATATGTGTTAATTGTGATGTTGTTAATATTTTGCAGTAATGCTACAGAAATATGTCTGGAAGTTGGAGAGTAAAACTTTAGATGAATGGTTAACCTGTGCCTGGATGTGAGACTTAATAGCAAACTTAAATGCTTGCTGTGAGAATGATGCTGCCTTTCAGGTCAAACTGTGTAGGCCGAGTAACTAATACTGCACACCCCTTAGCCCATCCCAGTGCTAATTGATGTCAGGTTTCAGCCCTCAGAAAGCTCCCTCCACCAGATGTTGAAGTGTTGTGTGTTACTGATTCCATTGATATGGCTGCAAAGGAGCTTGTTTAGGGGAGGGAACATGATCCTGCTTCTGGGACTTGGGCATCAACATTCTTTTTGATGACCGAGTAGAAGCAGCAGGTGTACCTGATAGGTTTCTAGAGCAGAAATGAAGAGAGGTCAAGAGAAAGTGACATCAGACCTATCATCCAGTAGTAGCTGCCTACCTCTGAGAACAATGTCAAAAAAATCCATATGACATCTGTCAGTGTAGTTCTCTAACACTTAGAACCATAGTTCACTTATGTTACCTTGCAATACAGCCTGCTACAACACCCAGACCTCAACTCACACACACAGACAATTCAGTTTTTGAACGAACCTGCAAAACCCTAATCACTACCTCTGTACAGCAACACTATGACCACTTTGCATTTTAATGGACTTTGTTTTTTCTGTTCTAATTGTGTTCTTTCTTGCATAATGTTGCATAATTTATGTTTTTCTTGTGAATGTTGTGTCTCTAATGCTATGTGCCTGTGACGCTACTGCAATTAAGTTCTTCATTGCACCTGTGCACACGTGTATTTGTGCAGATGACAATAAACTTGACTTTGACTTTAAAACTCCTATCACACTGTGGCAGCCATTTCCTTTCAAAGCCCAACTCTGCATCTGAAAACAGTTAATGTTTCAGGTCGATGTCCTGTTTCTCTCACTGCAGAAGCTGAATATTTCTAGCCGCGTCTGTTTTTATTTCAGTTTTACAATGTCCATAGTATTTTGCTTTTATCTCAAAGTTATAGTCAATTTTCGTAGTAACCTATTTCTCACAGTCTTCCTTGAGGTAGGAAAATTGTCAAAGATAATTTGTAAGGAATTTTTCTGCTCACACTGTCTTTTGTTCTGTTGTTTACATGATTGAATCTTGCTGATTTTGGTAGCCCATTTGCAAAGATGAGAACAAACCAGAATGGCATAGGTCTACTTTAATATGTTTATCAAAAGCACTCCTTCATTGGACTTGGAAGATGAATTACATTAATTATTACAATCTTTAAGTTACTGTGTTCATTTTCAAGATTGATTTGCTCCATTTCCTGTATGTTCACAGAATATGTGCAATCAACTTGGTTTAACTTCTGTTACTTATCACAGCACAAAAGTCAAAGTTGAGGTTATTGTTGTGTGCACAAGTACATGTATGCACAGGTGAAATTAAAAATTTACTTGCAGCAGCATCACAGGCACATAGCATCAGATAAGCAGCATTCACAACAGAAACATAAATTATACACAGTTTTTACAAGGAGACCATTCAGCCCATTGGGTCTATTCCTGGTCCCAGCAGAACAATTCCATTAGTCCCATTCCCTTCTCCTTATTTCACTGTAACTTATTCTCTCTCACATGCCCATCAGCTCTGCTGGTTTTGATTCTTTGGCCACTTAGGTACACTCGCGGAAACCGTAGTAATTGGCAGAAACCCACCTGGCTTGGGGAGAAGTGCAAGCTCCACACAGATAGAGGTCAGGATCAAACCTAGGTCCCTGGAGGTGCCAATGCTAACTGCTGTGCCACTGTGTCACATGCAGTGATCTTTAATGGGGAAAGGAATTGTTATGTTTGCCATCTGCCATTTCCTGTGTTCCAAGCAATAAATAATCCAGTTACAACTTTATAGTAGATTTTGAGGAGACTTTTCACCATAAGTGGGATCTCTAAAGTCCATCTCGCAGGCCCCAACTTTTCATCTTTCCCTCATAACAGCTTTAATTTTGCTTTTCACAAACACTCAACTGACCTCTGCTGATCAAATTATATTTCAAGGTTCATTACAGTCTAAAGGCCAAGCAAATACAGTACAAGACGATCATCTGGTAGCCAGTTCTTGTTCCATTTCTGAGGAGAAAAATTCCAGGGTCACGAAATCCTTAATGAGCATCACTGTCTTTTCAATAACTGTGAATTATGGATAATTACCACGTTTATAAATTAAGTGACTTGCTTTTGGAACTGAAAGTTAATTGTATCTTTTTATGCGAAAACGTGTAGTGAAACAGGTGCTTATTTTCATAATGGGGATGTATGGATGATTGTTTCATAGTTCAGCTGGTTATGTGGTAGGCCAAATTGACTCCTGTTAAATTTCATATGATGCTCGTAGCTCCAAAGTTTTCAATCTACCTGTAACATAAATTGATTAAACCTTTTCTCCAGACTATCCATCTTGAAAACTGGTCATAATGATTGAGTTGATACATCAAAAGTAGGCAATAAAGAAGATTGGCTTAATGATAATTTGATTGAAATTTGATCAATTTTATTGTGTTAAACAAACAATGTATCATCATGCAGCAGACAACACATCAGTCCAACCAGATGATTGTTTCATAGTTCAGCTGGTTATGTGGTAGGCCAAATTGACTCCTGTTAAATTTCATATGATGCTGTGGTAACTCGTAGCTCCAAAGTTTTCAATCTACCTGTAACATAAATTGATTAAACCTTTTCTCCAGACTATCCATCTTGAAAACTGGTCATAATGATTGAGTTGATACATCAAAAGTAGGCAATAAAGAAGATTGGCTTAATTGATAATTTGATTGAAATTTGATCAATTTTATTGTGTTAAACAAACAATGTATCATCATGCAGCAGACAACACATCAGCCCATTAAATCCACATCATTTCACAGAATCTTACCTATTTTTTGAGGCCTTTCCAATACTCGTTTGCTGAGATGGATTTTGTTCCCTTTTTCGCCATTGCTGTCCCCCAACCAGGTTTTCCCTTCCCTTAATATCCTTCATCCACTTCAGATTTTACTCGCTGCAGCAATCACTATCATTGCTTCAGTTGTAAAAGCAAGGAACCTGAACCAGAATCCAGGCATTAAACAATCATTGCAAATATCCTGTGCTTATACTTGGAACATAATACCATTAGGAAATTGCATTAGCAGCAATACTGGGATAGTTCTGCATGAATAAACTCCAGTGAACTTTCATTCCTGTTTTTAAATTGGCATCTAAATGTATGACTTTGAATTTCCTCTCCTGGCAATAGCAAACTACATTTTACTAAGTATAAATCAAATGATTTTACAAAATAGTATTAAATAGGATTTAGACTATACCATATGCTGCAATGTAAATGCACATTGAGAAACACTTGAGGTTAAACTCCAGATTGAAGTATGCATACAGAAGTGAGAAATAGCATGTTTAAGGTGAAGGGAGGCCCCTACTATTAACTTTGTGTAAATGGAGTGGGACAGAAGGAATGTTATTGTAAAGCAGATATCCCACATCTATTCAGGATAGGTGGGAATCTGTTGAGACAGGAGGGACATGGACCATGTTCAGACAGAAGGGATTAGGTATCATTAGTTGAATTAGGTCGGCACAACATCATGGGGCGAAGGACCTATTCCTGTGCTGTGTTGTTGTTCTGTGACTTCCATGAAACAACGGGACAGCAGAGTGGTACAGTTAGTAGAGATGCTGCCTCACAGCTCCAGTGACCTAGGTTCAATCCTGACATCCAGTCCTGTCTGTGTGGACTTTGCCTGTTCTCTCTGTGACCACATGGGTTTCCTCTGGGTGCTCCAGTTTCCTCCCACATCCCAAAGAAATGCGGGTTGCTGGGTTAATCGGTGACTGTAAATTGGCCCAAGCGCATAGGGAAGTGGTAGAACATGGGAGGGGATTGCTGGGAATGTGGGGAGAATACAATGGGATGAGTTTCAACAGGAGCTTAATAGTCAGTGTGGAGTCAGTGGGCAAAAGGTCCTGTTTCCGTACTGTCTGACTCCATAATTCTAACTGGTTATGTTAGATTTGAATTTAAAATTACAAAGAAAATTAATAAAATCAATTGTATAATTTCTGTGCTGCAAAATTCTCTCCCTTTCCCACTTGTGTAAAGACAGATAGCGTACCCTAGGGATAAATCACCAAATCCTGGAAACTTCTGCCTCTCCCTAAGCATCCTCAGCTTACCATTAACCTGCAGTCCTCTGCAAGTGTCATGACCTCTGGTGTTCCAAGGGCTGGCTAGTGGACTGTGTGCACAGCTGAACAGCTGAGAAGCTTTTAAGTGAATCCAATGACCACTACACCTGCAGCATCATATTGGAGGGTAAAGGCAGGAGTCTGCAGTCTGGTAATAGGAGCCTACTTGAGCAAGTGCTCCCACTTCTGATGTAGCAAGTGTTGGCCCCATAGATCAGAGTAGAGCTGGGGAAAGAAATAGCGGTACTCTATTGATAAAGTGGGCTTGTTTGTTTGGACAGAATGACACCTTCCTCAAAAACAGTTCATGCTTCACGATACCAGAGGCATGTTGAATAATTTCGTTTGTTGCTCAACTTCTGGTTGCTACAAAAGCACAGTTGGCAGGACCAAAAAAGGGAGCTTCTTCACCAAAAAAACTTTCTTTTGCCATCATGTTAGTTTGGCCCAATGCCCTTCAAGTATTAAGTCATTGTACTGAATGGAAGATGGGTACTTAAATAAAGAACATTGATTTATAAAGTGAAAATAAAACAAAAACTGCAGATGCTAGAAACCTAAAAAACAGAAAGTGCTGGAAATACTCAGGAGGTCAGGCCACATCTGTGGGAAGAGAAACAGAGTTAATATGTCAGATCAAAGACCCTTCATCAGAACTGGGAAGGAGACAAAAGAATTCAGTGGGTCAAGCAGTATCTGTAGGAGGAAAGGAATTTTCGACATTTTGGGTTGAAATCCTGCATCAGGTCCTGATGCAGGGTTTTCACCTGAAACATAGTTCCTTTCCTCCCACAGATGCTGCTTGACCTGCTGAGTTCTTCCGCCACATTGTGTGTTGCTTCAGATTCCAGCATCTGCAGTCTCTTGTGTCTCTAGGAGACAAAAGAAGCTTGTTAAGCTGTGGGGAGGATGGAGGAGGTGGGCTGTTTCTGATAGGGTCAAACAGGGGTGACCATTGGGATAAGCTGTAAACCACGTCTGGTCAGTGAGTGAATTGGAGCGGTTGGAGGGTGAGAACATTGACAAAAGTACTGAGACAAAATAATGTAGGAGTCACAAAATGTGGAGTAGGAGGACATGCCCGGCAGGTCATGCTAGGCATGTCCTCCACTCCCAGAGGAAAGAAAAGGGGGGAGAAAAAGAATCTGAGCTAATATCTCTGATGGGTGACTGATGCAAACAGAAATCAAGTTACCTGAAGTTGTCGAATTCAATATTAAGTCCAGAAGGCTGCAACATGCCCAGATGGAAGATGAGGTGCTTTTCCTTGAACTTACTCTGAGCCTCATTGTATCAGTACAGGAGGCCACTAACCAATAGGTAAGAGTGAGGGTGGGATGGAGAATTAAAGTGACAGACAACGGGAAACTGGGGTCACCCCGAGGATTGATTTATAAAGCATCCGTCCAGACCTAAGGTCCTCTCAAAGGAGTTTACAATCATTTTAAGAATAATCCCTACTATAATATTAGGAAATATAGTGGTCAATTTATGCACAGCAGAGGCCCACAAACAAAACAGCAGGTCGTATCATCGGTTTTTTAAGGGTTATTGTTTGAGGGATGAATATTGAGCAGGGTAGGGTAGGTGAGGGGCTGTTCTCCAGCTCTACTTTCTGTTGTGCCATGAGTTTTATGTTGAGCCAAGAGGCCAGGCAGGGAATTAGTTTCACTTCTGAAGCACTTCCTCAATGCGATCTCCTCTAAGAAGCCTGAAATGAGCACATTTGGCTGAAATGTCCAAATTGATGAGTTCAAACAAAAATCGGACAACACGCTCAGTCTGGTAGCATTGTAAATAAACTAATTCATCTCTGAATTTCCAATACTGACCTGGATGAACGATTAAGGAATTCTCACTTTCCATAAGGTATTGGTCTTGATCAATGTCTGAAATTTTGAATGAGTGCATTTAAGGAATGTTCTTCTTTCCTTTAATTGTTCAGACTAGATATGTTTCTTCGAGGGACAGTGTCGTCCAATTCATGTTCTATCAACCCATCAGCCATCAATGGAGAGAGACCGATTTTTATCCATGCACTGTGACTTGTGGAGGAGGTAACAAATTATTTAAAAAGACTTGTGTGTATTTTTATCTTTTTGCATGAAGTTGTGTCCAGAACATTTTTGTTGTCCTGCTTTTTTTCTGCAAGTTTTAGCCTCAACCATCCTGAAGTGTTGACACCTTCATACAAATCGTGGAGGCCATTCTTCACGTCTTCCTATGCTGACAAATGTTTACATGTTATTTGGCCATGGTAGCAATTTTAGCCTCACCAGCCCATTGGGGAACCTGAAGGTTCTGATGAAGGCTCTCAGACCTGCAATGCTAACTATTTCTCTTTTCTTTGATGCTGCCTGACCTGCTGAGTTTTCCAGCATTTTCTTATTTTATTTCGGAATCCCCAGGATTCAGTGAAATGTTTGTAAAACATTCTGCCAGATTCCAACTACCAGTGAAGTCAGCTTTGGGGATGTGAGAGAGAATAGGTTACAGGGAAATAAGTGAGATTGATAGAATTGCTTTGAGAGCTGGCATAGACTCAAAGGCCAAATGGCCTCCTTTGTCATGAGGAATATGAAAAATGAGAGCCAGTGAGTTAGGTCAAAGTTGTTGCTGATTGCGATCCTGTTTTCATCTGATGTAGGCTCACATGGGCTTCCAGCAAAAGTGATTGGATAACTTCCAGCAAAACAAACATGATTAATCTTCTCCTCCCTAACTAAATGATTATTGGCCACAGATGTTTAGATCTACCAAGCTGGGAAAGAGGGTGGGAAAGTGACACAGCTAGCACAGCAGCTCACAACTCCAGTGACCAGGGTTCAACCCTCACAGCTCCATCAGCCCAGGTTCAATCCTGACCTTTAAAGCTGTCCGTGTGGAGTCTGCACGTTCTCCCTGGTGGGCTTCTTCCAGGTGCTCTGAGTTCCTCCCACATTCCAAAATGTTTGGGTTAGTAGGTTAATTGAGCACTATAAATTGCATTTCGTGTGTAATTGGGTGGTAGAATCTGAGAGCAACTGATGGGAATATGGGGAGAATAAAATGGGTTAAGGTAGGATTAGTGCAAAAGTAGATGCGTTACTGTTAGTGTGACTCAGTGGACTAAAGGACTGTTTGTTTGCTGTCTCCCTCTATGATGCTACAACCATTGATGGAATCTATTACCTTCCTGGTGAACCTGGAATGCTCCTTGTTGTGATAATTTAGCCGTTTCCATCATGGGCTGTGGGGGAAACATAAGAAATGAATTTAGCCCATTGGTTTGATGAGACAAACTTGGATGAATTATCAGTATTCATATCTGGTGCAACATGAGGAAAGATGTGATAGCACTGGAGAGGGTGCAGAGGAGATTCACCAGGATATTACCTGGGATGGAGGGCTTCAGTTAAAAGCAGAGACCGGAGAAGTTAGATCTGTTTCCCCTGGAGCAGAGGAGGTTAAAAGGGGACATGTTTGAGATATATAAAATTATGAGGGGTACAGCTAGGGGAGACTGCAGGAAACTTTCCCCTCTATCCCTGAGGTAAATAAAACAAGGGGAGATAGATTTAGTGTAAGGGGTAAGATATTTAGAGGGTATCTGAAGGGGACCTTCTTCACCCAGAGAGTGATGAGTACCTGGAATGCACTGCATGAGAGAGTGGTGGAAGCAGAGTCACTGACGTTTATGAAGTGCCTAGATGAGCACTTGAATCACCCAGGCCTAACAGGCTACTGGTCAAGTGCTGGAAGATGGGGTTAATGCAGATACACATAGAATAGTACAGCACAATACAAGCCCTTCAGCCCACAATGTTGTGCCGACCTTTAAACCTCACCTAAGACTATCTAACCCCTTCCTCCCACATATCCCTCTATTTTAAATTCCTCCATATGCTTATCTAGTAATCTCTTGAATTTGACCAATGTACCTGCCTTCACCACTGCCCCAGGCAGCATATTCCATGCCCCAACCACTCTCTGGGTAAAAAACCTCCCTCTGATATCTCCCTTGAACTTTCCACCCATTACTTTAAAGCCATGCCCTCTTGTATTGAGTATTGGTGCCCTCGGAAAGAGGCACTAGCTGTCCACTCTATCTACTCCTCTTAATATTTTGTACACCTCTATCATGTCTCCTCTCATCCTCCTTCTCTCCAAAGAGTAAAGCCCTCGCTCCCTTAGTCTCTCCTCATAATGCCCATGATGGGTGTTGAGGGCCAAAAAAACCTGTTTCTGTGTTGTTACGTTTTCTTTCCATTTTGTTTTCAGGTTACCAGCTTAGCTCTGCCGAGTGTGTGGATATACGCTCAGGTCGAGTTGTTCCTGAGCACTCCTGCAATTACTATCCAGAAAATAAAAAGCCCAAGCCCAAACTACAAGAGTGCAACATGGATCATTGTCCTTCCAGGTGCGTCTGTGCTCAAGGGTAGAAATGTCAAGGGACTGCTGACTCAACACAGCTTTGCTGCTTGTAAGCACAGCCTGGAGTCAGGGCTGTGACTTTGTAATGTTGATTCTACATGCCTGCTTGAAGCTAGTAAAGCTTGGTGTCAGTACTGAACCCTCGTAACTTCTGCTCTGTAATGACTTTTATTGCCTGCCAGCAAAGAAATTAACGAATTGTTAGAGACAGTTTTAAATGCAAGAGGTTAGAACGAAGGCTACAGAACAAATAGGTGAGATGCAGAGTAAGTACTTTTATAACGCTGAGAGAAAGTACAGGATTGCGGATGTAAAAGTAAATCAAAATTTTGCAAATCCAGGTTAGCATTTATAATGACACCATTTTGTTCAGAGTCCAGGAGACTGGCGCCCACTGTATAAACCACTAAATCAGACTCTTTTAAAAATGTCTAACCAGAAAATAAAACCTTTGCATGAATACACCATCAGTATAACAGGCTTTGTCATGTTATTGCTGGGTGATGCTCTGATGATACTGTTTTCCTTGAATCCCATCTAAACCAGAGCCAATTTAAAAATAGCACAATGCGAGCTTCTTGCATTGGGAACATTCCAGTGCCAAGCTCCTCCTCTCACCCTCAAGCAGTGTGGCATAGAGTACGAAGGCAAGAAGGTCATGATAAATCTCTAAAAAACATGGGCTCAGCTGCAACAGAAGTATTAACTCCAGTTCTGGCTACCACACTTTAGGTAAGATGAAAAAGACTTTCAGAGGTGCAAAGATGTGCTAAAATTATTCCAGGGATGAGACACTTTAATTGAATGGAAAGATTGGAGAAGCTGGGGTTGTTCTTGGAATAGAGGAGATTGCAAGGGGGAATCTGATAGAGATATTTAAAATCAGGAGGACAACACAGAGAAGGCAGAGAGAAGCTGTTCACTTTGGCAGCAGGCTGAAGAGCAAAGGCAAATAAAATGAATGTAATTGCCAGAGGAACCAAGAGTAACATGGAGATACAAAAGATGCTGGAAATCTGGAGCAACACACACAAAATGCTGGAGGAACTCAGCAGGTCAGGCAGTGTCTATAATAGATGCTGCCTGACCTGCTGAGTTCCTCCAGCATTTTGTGTGTGTTGCACCAGAAGTAACGTGACGACTTTTGGTTAGTGTCTGAAATTGAACCACACTAGTTACTTTCCAGGCAGCTGAGTGAAAATTTAATGAACAATGTAAATATCGTTACCTTTTTTGCAGTTACGCACAAAAAAAAACATGCTAGCGATTGTGGGGCTGTTCCAGACACTAACCACCCACTGGTTAAGAAGAATCCTCACATCACTTCCATTTTGTTTGCCAATGAGGAAAGTGGCGTTGTTGTACATAGTTCTGGGAAATGAACCAGTCTATGCGGAGCATGTGTCAGCTTTTGGAAAACCACAGTGATAGGTTTGGAAAAGCTATTGAAGAGGAGTCAGCTCAGTCCAAGGTAAAAATAGTAAACTGGTCAGCTTCAGTGGAATGAAAACAGATCTGGTCCAGATATATTGGAATCAAAGTTTGGCAGGCAAAACTGTAAATGGACAGTGACAGACTCTATGAGGGAAATGTGACTGATGTGGTGTATATGGAATTCTGAAAGGTATTTGATTAAGTGCCACATTAAAGGCAATGGAACAAAAGCTGCTGTAATAGCATGGACACAAAATTGGCTAAGAGTAGTAATGAAAGATTGTTTTTCCTAATTGAGGGAGGGTTACAGTAGAATTCCCCAAGGATTGATGGTAGGGCCATTGCAAAGGGAAATCGAGTGAATATAATCGACAAAGGAACCAGAAGTCACATGGTGATTTTTGGGATGTATTAATGACTTGATGAAAGCTGAGGGTCCACCACACCCTTTGCCCTGCCACCCTCAGTTCTCCCCTCCCAAATGAGCTCTGTCTTTGCATCATTTAGTATTGTGCCCTCTTGTTTACATTTTCTCTTCTGATTCTTCATCTAAACATGCAACACGTTACATTTCCTAACATTTTATCTGCCACTTGTCTACCCTCTTCACCAACCTGTCCAGATCTCCATGCAGTCTATTGCAATCCACCTCTCTGTACATTATGTCTCCAAGTGTAATGTCATAGAACATAGAACAGTACAGCACAGGTACAGGCCCTTCAGCCTATGATGTTGTGCCAAACTAATCAAGCAAATTACACCTAATCCTTTCTGCCTGCACATGGTCCATATCCCTCCATTCTCTGCATATTCATGTCATCTACACAATTGGAAATTCTGCCCTATCCATCCAAATTTAAGGCATTAATGTATATTAAGTTTAGTGGGTGTCCTAGTACCAACACCTGGGGAACCTCCTCCGTTAGGAAAAGCAGCCTTTCATTCCTACTCTGTTTCCTGTTACTTCACCAATATTTTCTCCATGCTGCTCCAACCCCTTTTATTCCATGGGCTTCGATCTTAATGGCAAGCCTATGATGTAGCATTTTATCAAATGTGTAGTGTGTGTGTTCTGGCACACAAGAGTTTCATTCTGCACATCAAAGAACATATGTGAAAGGCAGACAGGCACTACTGAAATGCAAAGCAACAAAGCAAAGAGCAAACAATCAGAAAAGGTCTGTAACAGAAGGAAGTAAACATGACTGTGGATGCAATGAGTGAAAGAGAGAAGAGGCAAGTCAGCACAAACAAAAATAAGCAGTGGTAGTTGCAATATTTAGTGAAGTTTTTCTATCATCCATAGGTTAAGTGGAAGATAAAACGTGTTGTAATATTGCACAATACATTGCTGTCACTTCAAAATGGTATTTCCACATACTTGCCATATGTGCTGGTGTAGGAAACCCACTGATAATCTTGACAGGATGCATGTGATTTCCAGTCACCTTTATGTTGGCTGATTCATTTTAAGCATTCACAAGATGTGGACATCAGTGGTTAATTTCATTTGTTGCTGTTGGACTACGTGGCTTATGAGGCCATTTCAGAGGGCAGCTTAGAGTGAGCCACATTGCTGGGCTCTGGGTTCGTGAATAGGACAGATCAGGTATGACCAGCAAATGCCATTTAGGGCAAAATTCTGCAAAGGGTACAGGAACAGTGACTAGTGTCAGTGGAGTGCAGTTTATTGAAAATGGGAAGGCAGGTTGAGAAAGTGGTTATAAAAACATACGTGATCTGGGGCTTTTAGTACATGGACAAGGAAGTCATGATGACCCTTTTTAAAACAACAGTTTTTCCACATTTGAAGTATTGTCATAGTCATAGAGTCATACAGCACAGAAACAGGCCCTACAGCCCTACTTGTCCATGCTGACTAAGATGCCTATCTACACATTTCCCGTTTTCCAGCATTTGGCCCCTATCCCTCCATTCCTTTCCTATCCATGTACCTGCCCAAATGCTTTTTAAACACTGCGAATGTACCTGCCTCTACCACTTCCTCTGGCAACTAGTTCCATATACGCACCATCCTTTGTGTTTCAAAAAAAATTGCCCCTCAGATCTCCTTTAAATATTTCCCTCTTACCTTAAACCTAGGTCCTCTAGTTTTAGACTCTCCTACCCCTTGGGGTACTCTCCCCTTGGGTAGGAGAGTCGAAAACTCAAGGACCTAGGTTTAAGGTGACTTTCTACCCTATCTCTGCCCCTCATAATTTTATAAACCTCTATAAGGTCACCCCTCAGCCTCCTGCACTCCAGTGAGAACAATCCCAGCCTATCCAATCTCTCCTTGTAACTAAAGCCCTCCATTCCAGGCAACATTCTGGTGAATCTCTTCTGCACTCTCTCTAGCACTACCACATCCTTTCTATAGTGTGGTGACCAGCTCTGCACATAATATTCCAAGTGTGGCCTAACCAATCTCTTGTACAGCTGCAATATGATATCCCAGCTCTTAAACTCAATATCCCTACCTATGCAAGCAAGCAAGCTAAACGCTTTCTTCACTACTCTATCCACCTGTGTTGCCATTTACAGGGAGCCAGGAACATGCACTCCAAGCTCTGTACATCAGTGCTTCAAAGGTCCCTGGCATTTACTATATATGTCCTGCCAGTATTAGACTATCCGAAATGCATTACCTCACACTTGTCCTGATTAAGTTCTATCTGCCACTACTCCGCCCAACTGTCTGGCTGAGCTATGTCTCTCTGCATCCTTGGGCAACCATCCTCGCCATCTATAACTTCAGCAATCATTGCATAATGATGGAGACCACAGACATTCTCATCCAAGTATTTAATATATATATATCTCAAACAACAAAGGTCCCAGCACCGATCCCTGTAGTACACCACTGGTAACAGACTTCCCGTCAGAAAATGGAATTGTGTCCACTTTCAGTCACCATTCTTTGGAACAAATATAAAGGCTTTAGAGAGGGTGCTGAAGAGATTGACTAAAATGATTCCATGGATGAAGAATTTCAGTGATGTGGATAGATGAGAGAAGCTGGGGTTGTTCATCTTGGAAACAGAGGACGTTAGGAAAGAATCTGTGATTTGAAATCATGAAGAGCATGGACAGAAATGGATATGGAGAAGCTATTTCCACTGGCAAAGAACTAAGGGGCAGAGAATGAAATTTATTGGTAAAAGAACCAGAACTAACAGGAGGAATTGTATGTATGTTACAAAATGTTAGGTCCAGAATGCACTGTCATGGTGGTAGTAGTGATAGAAACAGTTGTGTTCAAAAGGGAACTGGATAAGTACATGAAAGGAAAAAAAATTCTGCAGAGCTATGGGGAAAGAGCAGGGCAGTTGGTGTAGCTGGAGTGCTTTTGCTTAGAGCTGGTGCAGTCTTGAAAGGCCAAACGGCATCCTTCTGTCTGATAGCCGTTCTGTGATTCTGTATAAATTTCCTAGCTGCCTGAGTGGGATTTGAACCCAAATCTTGCTCTAAATGGCCTAAACCCCTGGATTACTGATCCAATAAAGTAAACAATGCATTACCAAATCCACAATTACTAATAAAATGAAACTCATTTAGCTAGTTGGTCATCAAGTAACATTGAAACAAGGCTCACTATCTACAATGCACAGATAGTTAAGGCTGGTGTTGGTGATTCTTTTGTTATGGTGATACAGATTTCTCAATGATGAAAGGACAGCTTTTCTGCATTGACAGATGCCCACAGGGGCTTGTAGTTTTATTGATAGGCAATCTGTTGCCCTATTTTAAGATAATTCTTATTGAGACATATACACTGGTTAATAGAGATAAAGTAATTCAATTGAATCACCAGATTATAAATTTTATATAAAAAAACTAAGATTGATATCAAGAATTCCTCCTTCCTAACAATTGGTTAATATTTGGAATGGATTCTCAGACAGCATAGTGGAAATTGGAATGCAGTTACCCAGATAACATAGAACAGTACAGCACTGGACAGGCCCTTTGGCCCACAATGCTGTGCTGATCTTGATGCCAATTTTGATGTCAATTTGCCCTTAATGCCCTTTTCCTGTATATCATCCATATCCCTCCATTCCCTTCATGAATTAGTTATATACCATGTGATATGGGAACTGTTTGAATTTCTGGTGTGAATGAAATAGCCATAACATTTAATTTTATGTATGGATTGATAAGTCTAAAAAACATAACACATCGTGCATTACCTCATGGTAAAACTTTTGATCTTGGCAACACAACAGGAAATATCCCTCTGTGATTCTGGTGCTTGTTATACTATCTGATATCACCACCTCTACTATAGTGAATGTTTATCTCACCATGTGCACCATGCATCATGTTTTAATAGCATGCAGAACATTTCGTACATTATGAACAACAGAATTGCAAATCCTTGTTTTTATTTGTCATTTTGTTTTAATTTGTTTTTAATTTTTATTTTAATTGTAAAATGTATTTTTAAAGTTTTGTAAATATACAGTATGTGTGTGTAAATGTGTTAAATAAGTATTAACATCACTATTTATTTAATCTAAATTGATAATTTTTATCTCCTGCAGTGATGGCTTCAAGCAACTCGCAATTTATGATCATTTTCAGCCACTTCCACGGTATGTATAACTTCATGCTGTGAAATGAGATAGCACGACAAATATTGCATTAACCTCTATAAAACATTATGGTTACTTATAATCATATAAGTAACTATAATGGTTACTTATATTATAAGTTATAACTAAACAATTTACAAAGCTAGTTAATTTTTAGGTCTAAAGCAAACAAGAACATGATAGTACATTGTTGTTATCAGAAAATGTTTTGAAGGTAAGGTTCTCTTTCTCTATTAAGATGTTTATTCATTATGAAATTCTTTTGCAGAATTATTCATTTGCAGTAAATCACTTCAGTAATTTAGTATTTTTTCCAATTATCTTCCCTTCCTGCTGTCATGACTTCACAGGATTAAAACCAACAGTGGTCAAGGTAGGTAAATTACTAAGAACTCTCCATTTAAATCTCCTCTGAAAATGGCAACGAGGAGCCATGCTGTGTGATTTTCTACTCTTTCTTCTATCTTAGTCCTGTCATCATAGTTCAGGTTTCTTATTTGACAATTTCTTAATCTTACTCATGACTTAGACAGGCCTTCATCTTGTTCATTGGCAGCTTCAAAGCTATGCATCAATGAACCAACCACTGATAAACGATTATACCAGGGACATTTCAGCACTATTTGTGAGGTCCATGTTGCAGGTGACAAGGCACTGGGACATATCTCTTAAGTGAAGACTTCAACAATTTTATTAGACTGTTCTAAAGATGACTTATTAACTTGTTTATTTGGAAAATTGAGCTACCTATGGCCTGGCTGTAAATGGACTACAAAGAATAGCAATGCTGGATTGACCTTATCAAGATTTATGGTATTTATTGGCATGAAGTACGCTTCTAATATTACCACAGTGAACATACTTCACTGAACTGTCCTGAAGTCATGGAGGCTAATAAATGAATAAATGCAAGTCCTTTCTTTTTCTTTTATTTCTTTCATTTCTTTTCTTTCCTTTTTTTTATTCTTTCTATCAACGATACAATGGCAAGATTACTATATACATGCAAGTTGTTTATGCCTTTGTGATATTGGTTGCAAAAAGCATTAATAAGTGCACCAGGGATGTGAAGATTCACATTGTGAACTAGAAGACTTGGGTTCAGACACTGTTTTCACTGATATTACCTCATATAGCAAAAAAAATCCCTGTTTCATCCAGATATCGGGCAACTGTGGCACATACTGCAGGAAGGGGAACTTGATAGGGATTGGAATTTGGGATTAATTGCAATTCAATTTATCTGCCAACTGGTTGCAGAATGATACTGATGAATATAAAGAGGTGTATGCAGCATATGTCTGCTCTTTAGCACATGAAGGACAGTGGCACCGGAGTTCGGTTTAATATATTTATCCATTTACCATCAGTAGATTTAAATGTATGTTTCTTTGCCCTATAAAATATGAAAAAGGGAAAACATGGATACATATGCATGCTCTTTTAATATGCAGTGTATTAACTGTTTAATTATATCCGGGTTATAATGTTGCTCTGACCAAGATATACTGTATCTCTCTTACAGAATGTACAGAAACATAATGTCCTTTTTTGTTTCTCACAACTAAGAAATGATAACCATTGTTATTTCCATTAACATCTTCTCTCTGTTTAGATTTTCATTTGTGGTCCAATCCAACGTGGCTGCTTTGCTTAATAAACTTATGTGCCTGTTTGCAAGGTGCTGACAGCAGGAAATCAAAATGATTTCAATCAATACCTTTCAGCCACTGCAAACAGTTCTCTTTCACTTGTTTGTGATTTTTCTTTCAGCAACCATTCTTAATTTCTTCTGACTTTACCGATTCAGTAATTGTCTAATTTGCCGTGATTTTGTCTCTGAAAGAATTGCACTTGTTTCCATTTTGAGGTCTCATTGTGCCCTATCTTTTTTGAATATTTGCAAAAGTTAAACCTGTTGCTAACACTTTGCCCAAGGCAAAGCAGCTTCCAATTTTACTTGTGTTTTGTATTTTGCAGCTGTTTTTAATGTTTATGATTTCACCAATCCATCTCAAGTAATGCAAGGTCCATACTATTTATTTTGCAAATATTTTTGAGATCATTTAATGTGCAAACAAGTTATGTGTTTTCAGCACACAGCTCCATGCTGTGTTAAGGAGGTGGTGATCACAAAGAATCTGTCATTGATTGATGAGGTTTAGTTATTGGGTGCAGCAAAAGTGGATCAGGATTACCATTCATCAAAGTAGTTGCATGTATTCAGGACTGGATTATTATCTTCACTAGTTCTTTGTTCCAGCATTCCTTTACTTATTAAATTAATAATTATGGATGTCTAATCTTATCATGCAAAAAAACAATTCTTTATAAATGACTCAGCCTCAACCAAGAGCAAATCTTTGTTAATCTATGAAAGCTTCTTTTGTGAGCTTTCAAAGAATAGTGCCCTACTGATTTTAACAGAAGAACTGATGTGTTTATTTTTGCTTGTATTATCTGCAGTATTTCCTATTTCCTCAGTGGCATAGTGCCAAGGTAGATTCATTCTATAAAAGTCTCCAATCCTGTTTGAATTGGATTGATCTACCGCACATTACAGTTTCTTGGGACAAATATTTATGTTTCTATAATCTGTTATTTTTCAAATAAAATATTTGCACAAGTTACTAAAACATTCAGATCTGTTTCATGCTCGACTTTATCAACTGCAACGTTGAGATATTTCCCTTAAAAATCATGTGAATAGTTACTGGGGTTTTTAATTTGTGCTGTTTAAGTAGGGAATCCAAATAGTAATTAAATATGCAATTTATCTGGTGGAATTCATTCTGCTAGTTTGTGCAGACAAATGTATTTAATAGCTGGATTTATGAGTATACAGGAAATAATTGTGAAATATTATTTATTAAATTGCAAGCTAACAGTCCATAATGCATAGAACTCAGAATAGGAAGGAATTAGTAACATGAAACAAGATTTTCTAATAAAAAGCAAGCTGCATTGAGTTAGGAAATTACCCTGAGCAACTTTATCATACAGGAATGCATACTCCTATTCAATTTCATTCTGTGCAATTAAAATGAAGGTGTTAACCCATTTATTTTGCAGGGAGGAATGTATTTAAAAATTTCCAGTTTATCATTGTAGGTATGGTCTCTGTTCAATTGTAAATGGGTAGGGTATAATTATTCTCAAAAAGGAAAATTAAGGAATTGCCTTGATTAAGGCACCTTTCCTGACTTCAGGCTACATTGCCAATAAAGTACCTGTTTGAAGTTTAGTCACTATTGCAATGTAGGAAACATGGCAGCAAAGTTTTACTCAGCTCGGTCTCACTAACAGCAGTCAAATCACTGACCAGTTAATTTGCTTTTAGGTGTAGCATGGGTGAAATAGTATGGCAGTTAAGCTACTGGGCTAGCAGCCAAAGTTGTGGAGCAATGATCCAGAGATACAAGTTCAAATCCCATCACAGCATCTTGGGAATTAAATTAAAATAATTAAATAAATCTAGAATTTAAGCCAGTCTTGGTAATTAAACTACTGGGTTGTTGTAAAAACTAATGTGATTCACTAATCTGCTTTGGAGGAGGATATCTGCCATCCATGCCTTGCCTGGTGACTCTAGACCCACCAATGTAGTTAATAAGAACAGAAAATATTGGCAATACTCAGCAGGTCAAGCAGCATCTGTGAGAGAGAAACAGAAGTAATACTTCACATCTAAGACTGGTTCTTTCACCATGGACGCTAACTGACTGCTAAGTGTTTCCTGCATTTTCTGTTTTTATTTCATATTTCCACCATCTGCAGGTTGTTGATTTTTCAATCCACCAATGTGGTTTATTCTTAGCTCCCAATTAGGGATAGGCAATAAATGCCAGCATTTCCAGTGATGTCCTCATCCCTTGAATGACAACAAAATCAGGAGAAAAATACAGCACTGAGGAGGTTCCTGTACAACCAGGCAACAGTGGAAAATTTTCGAGCCACTGGATCAAAAACACTAAAAAAAAAAGTACCATTTGCAACCAAGCTGGATTCTGCAGCAAGCCAGGTAGGATAGGTATTTTAGGACAATATCAGTACTGCCTTGAATGGCTTACACAAGGATATCATTACGTTAATTTTCTTCGACTGTGAAGTAAAGATTCCAGATGTTCTTTGGCATCCCAAATAATGGCTAAACAGGAAATGAACCAGAAACATTCTGAACAGTGGCAGACATGATCAAATGGGAGCTGAAACTCGGACCATATGTGTTGCAAAGCTGCTGTTATTCTACCTGTTGTTCAGCAGCCCACTTGAAACGATATTACCCTCAGAATCATCAATTGCAGATTTTCATGTTTTTTCAATAATTCTTTGCTGACTTTTCACTTTGCTGAAATCATAGTTAGCAATGCACTTGGCATGGGATCTGTGAGGTCACTCATTTGCATGGTGCTTGTAATGTTGCAGGGAAGAACGAGATAAGTTTTGTATTTTTGGTCACTTGTATTTCGTTCTATATTTATCAAACATAAGAACCAGGAACAGAAGTAGACTGGATAAAGGATTGGTCATACATGACTAAGGTTAGAATAAATTTCTTCATCCAGAGTGTGGTGCATCCATGCAAGGAGATGGCGGAGGCTCATTCATTGAGTGTAGTCTAACATGAATAGTTATATCTTTGGCTATTGAGGGGATCAGAGGACATGGGGCTAATGCAGGAAAGTGGCTCTAACATAAAAGAGCAGCGGTGACCTAATTGAATGGTGAAGCAACCCTATTTCTGCTTCTATCTTCTCATTACGTTCTACAATGTACAGCTTTGCACTTTGTCTTCAGGACCTATTTGATGTTTGCAGAACTTTACTATGTGCATATTGGCTCTTGCATTTGCATTTGTAGTTACTGTGAGTGGTATTCAAAGTTATTCCATTGGTTGTAAAGTGGAGTGGATGACAGTGTGATTATTGAAATTTGCCAGCTTTTGGAGGAGTAACTGTCTGTGACAATGTCAGAGGGCGTAAGTGTGCAAGTGCAGCCATGGTCTCTAGTTAATTGTAGTTTTATTTGGGTGCTTGCAACGCAATCCCCCAAACCATCACCCTCCACATGCCGCCAGCTTTGGAATATATATAAGGCATTACGTAAGTACATAGAAAGAGCAAACAATTGAAATTTGGGATCTTCTGAGAGAAGGTTAGGATCCTGATTTGCGAATCTGTTTGGAAGGATGTACTGCAGCTGTTTGTGTTGGTTCATGAAAGGGTAGTTTAGGCTTTATTTCATGCAAGCTGATGCATGCAGCAGCATCTCAGAAATTTAGGAAGGATGCAAAAAGCAGGTAAATTCTCTGAGGCTCTCAAGTCTCATGGGACCGAGAAATATGACCAGTCCCCAGGAAGTCTTGATCAAAACACAGAACCACTGAACAAACCTAAAGTTGAAAAACAATTTTTCTGAGATGGTTGATAATTGAGGTGGCACAGTGGTGTAGCTAGTAGAGCTGCTGCTCTCAGCTCCATGGACTTCCGATGCTGTTTGTGTGGAGTTTGCAAGCTCTCCCACCTCCCAAAGACGCGTGGGTTGGTAGGATAATTGGATGCTGTAAAATGCACCTGGTCTATAGGTAAATGATAAAATTTGGGACCAGTTGATGAGAATGTGGGGAGAATTTTTAAAAAATGGGATTAATGTAGGATTATTGTCAATGGGTGCTTGATGGTCGGTATGGACTAGGTGGGCCAAAGGACCTTTTTCTGTGCAGTATGTCGCTATGATCTAATTAGTTTTACTGATATTCTTTCTCTGAAATCTTTGCAAGTGTTTAATACTTTTTACTTTATGTCAGTTGTGCAACTATGCAGTCATGTGTGATTGAATTCAGATTGCTGCAGGTTTGTAGTCAACATCAGGAGTGTTTTGTTTGGTTTTATCACTCCCAACAACAAAGGAGAGGTTCTGTCTGTTCTCATTATGTTTATCAGACCATGTTTTGTTTTACCAGTTGGGAGAGCAGCCCTTGGACTGCATGTTCAGTTTTCTGCGGAGGTGGAATACAAACACGAAGTGTCCCTTGCATTGAAGAGAACATGTATGGTGAAATTATCCCAGTGGAAGAATGGAAATGCATGTACACTTTTAAACCTCCAGTCATTCAAAACTGCAATCTTTTTGACTGCCCGAAATGGATTGCCATGGAATGGTCACCTGTAAGATGATATTTATTTTGGCTTTATAACTGAAGAGGTTCTGGTGGTTAACTGGATATCCTTATAAAAACTAAATCAGTTTAACAGCCTGGAATTTCCAGTCATGTTATTTATATTCCAGCCATAGCCTATTTGGACCTAGAATTACCTTTATATAACTCCAAAAAAATACTATTGTGTGCATTTGACAATCGGTGTAATCTGGAGTATTGTGATTTTATCCATGTTTCTGGGTCTCAGGCACCCACTGAGAGATTTGACGTTTCAGTGAAACTTTGCATTCTACCAGATACCTATGTTTAGGCTTAGAACTCCATATGATGTCAACAGTTCAGTGAATGCACAACTCATCTGCAGTAGGACTTTCAAGCAACCAGTCTTACTTGTGGAACAACCCAGTTTTACTTATTAAATTTCCCCTGAAACCATGCTCTCCAAAGGGCCAATGCACAACCTTAATTCTTTGTCCTCAGTAAGATTTGGGACCGCCTACAATCTTAACGACATGCTCACACGCATGTTCCTTGGCTGTTTTGATGATCAGGGTTTTCTGGATTCAGAATCACTCCAGGCTGTTGCTGCTGATCTCTGCCATATCCCACACTTTGCTGCTCGCTGTTGCATTGGGGAGACACCCGAACTCCATGCTCAAGGAGATCGGACTCCATCCACTTCTCCTTCAGCCCAGCAGGCAAAGGGAACATGTGGGATTTGTCTGCATTACTGGCTTCATCAAAGTTCAGGTATTCATAGACTGCTTGCCTGACTTTACAGAGACGTCCCAGGCAATCTCCTGGTAGGAGCACCTGGTTATAGCTTCGGTTGGTCTTCATGAACATTGAACGTGTTTCCTGTGAGCATTGATCTTCACTGGGATGTCCAGTTCCTTCTATCCCCTTTAGAATAGTGATTCAACCTCCTTTCATCATGACAACATTGATTCATTCAATTGCAACATTTGTCTGCAACTGTAGGTGTTCCTTGTATGGTGACGTACCACTTCAAGAGATGCTAAGGTCTGATTTTCTGGACTAAATAGCAGCAGTGGCAAAACTTGCAATGCATCATGAGGGAACTCCATAATGAAATAGATGGTGTCAGATTACGCATGACATTACACAGGGAAACCCAACACTGTTCTGTAAACCTCACCACGGAGGTTCTTGCTCTTCATGCAGCTTTCACCAACCGCATTAGGACGACCTTCAAAGTTACTTTCAGGCCATTAAAAAGTAGTATTCAATTTCTTTTCTGTGATTTGTCACAAATACTGAAATCGCTGTTGGTAGTATTGAGGCTCAGACCCTAAACAGTTGAACTAATGCTTCAATAATTTTATCATCAGACATTTGTAACTGTAGGGAGTTAATAAGTTGAACTTCATTTAATGTTTACATAAATGTTACGGAGAGAGAGAATGGAATTTGTAATCTTTAATGCTAAGTATTTTCCCAGACTATTTTTTCTGAAATATTCATTTTTTATGATGAAATGAGGGTAAACATGGAATAAGATTACTGTTACTTAGTTTGTTTCAATGACCAATATATACTGTTTGTAACAAGATGATAAGAGGCATGGACTGAGTGGACAGTCAGAGACTTTTTCCCAGGGTGACAATGGCCAACACAAGGGGACATAATTTTAAGGTTATTGGAGAAAGGTATAAGGGAGATGTCAGGGGTACGTTTTTACACAGAGATTGATGGGTGCATGGAATGCACTGCTGACAGAGGTTGTGGGGGCAGATACATTAGGGACATTTAAGAGACTCGTAGCTAGACACATGAATGATAGAGAAATGGGGGGCTATGTGGGAGGGAAGGGTTAGATAGATATTAAAGCAGGATAAAATGTCAGCACAACATTGTGGGCCGAAGGGCCTGTACTGTGCTGTAATGTTCTATGTTCTATGTAAACAAGAAGCTAATAAGATCCTCTTGTGTTACAGTGCACAGTAACCTGTGGTCGAGGCTTGCGTTACAGAGTTGTACTGTGTATAGACTACCGAGGGCAGCATACAGGAGGCTGTAATGCTCAGCTCAAACCGCATATAAAGGAGGAGTGCACAGTGCCAATTCCATGTTATAAAACAAAAGGTAACTATGAAACAGAACAGCCACCTTGCTGTTCCTATGATCCATATTGTGTTAATTGTGAAGAGAAATTACTTGCCATTGCTAAGAATCATTAATTGAAATAATCATGTCTACAATTCAATTCTAAGATTCAAAAACACTGTATTAAGCATAGCTCAGAGAGCTGTAGAGTCATGGAGAGATATAGCATGGAAACCGGCTCTTTTGGTGGAACGGAAGCTATCTAGCTAAGATCAAGACAGCAGCTGGACATCTCTGTCACTGATTTTATTCCTCCTCTGTTTGTTATTGCAGGTTGAACCATTGATTTGCAGGATTGGGCTGAGCATTTAACTTTGTATCCACTCCATCACCAAGAATGCTTACTTCTATAACTCTCCAATGCCATTCTGTACCATTCACATCCCTGTGACTTTGTGACCTCAAGGTCTCATTTCTTCCCAAATTCTACCAATAAATGTTGATACATTCAGACCCAATTCTGTTTCACACTGTTGTACTCCATTTGCTCCCAACTCAGCACATGAGTTTTGGTAAATTGGTTTATTGGTTTATTCACCGTACTGAGGTACGGTGAACAACTTGTCTTGCATACCATTCATACAGATCAATTCATTGCATCAGTGTATTGAGGTAGTACAAGGTAAAACAGTTACAGGGTGCAGAATCAAGTGTTAACAGTTATAGAGAAAATGCAATGCAGATAGACATAAGATGCAAGGTCATAACGAGGTAGACTGTAAGGTCAGGAGTCCACCTTATTGTACTAGGGTAACGTTCAATAGTCTTGTAACAGCAGGATAGAAGCTATCCTTGAGCCTGATGGTATGTGCTTTAAGGCTTTTGTATCTTCTGCTCGATGGGAGAGGGGAGAAGAGAGAATGACCGGGGTGCTTGGGGCCTTGGATTATGCTGGTTGCTTTACCGAGGCAGTGAGAAGTGTAAACAGAGTCCATGGAGGGTAGGCTGGTTTCCATGATGTGCTGTGTCCTCAACACTCTACAGTTCCTTGCGGTCCCGGGCAGAGCAGTTGCCATACCAAGCCGTGTGCATCCGGATAGGATGCTTGCTATGGTGCATCGATAAAAATCGGTGAGGGTCAAAGGGGACATGCCAAACTGAGGCACCAGTGTTGAGAATAATTGTGGCAAAGGTGTTGCTGCCTGTCCTTAGTGATTGTGGTCTGTTGGCCAGGAAGTCAAGAATCCAGTTGCAAAGGGAGATGTTGAGTCCCAGGTTTCGGTGTTTGGAGATGAGTTTGCTTGGAATTATAGTAGTCAATAAACAATAGTCTAACGTAAGTGTCTTTACTGTCCAGTTGCTCCTGAGATGAGTGCAGGACCAGGGAGATGATGTCTGCCATATAGCTGTTTCGGCGGTAGGAGAATTGCAGTGAGTCGAGGTTGTCTGGAAGGCTGGAGTTGATGTGTGCCATGACCAGCCTCTCGAAGCACTTCATGATGGTGGATGTCAGAGACACTGAGCAGTAGTCATTAAGGCACATTACCTTGTTTTTCTTAGGTATTGGGATGAGAGTGGTCTTCTTAAAGCGGGTTCTTATCTTGAAACCTTTTAATGATTTAATCAGTCTCAGAATGGGTATTTTCTGCTTTAGCTTTTCATCTTCCCTTCAGTGTTTAATTTTTTTAAATTAATTTTTGGGTACATCCAAAGTGTAGTTGATGTTTTTACCCATTTCTTGATGGCCTGGGGGAGCTGAGTCAGCTTTTTTGGGAGACTAGAGGGATGTGGGGTCAGACCTGGTAGCAGGTATTTTTCCTAAAAGAAGATCCTGAACCAATTTAGCAGGATTCGTGCTCTTTTTGTGTCCAGGTAATCACATCTGGTGAAGACATCAAAATCCAGTTGCTCTTCCATGGTCCTGAGTTTTCTCCCATGAAGAAAGTAATCAGATTAATCTTCCTCCATTTTAAATAGGATGATCTTGCATTTGGCTCCATTACCAAAACCTTCTGCCTATTTTAGCATGTAAATGTCCCTTTTAAACCTCTGCTCCCATCCACATAACTTACTATGCCTCTAACATGATGTAATTTGCAAACATGGAAGTTTAATCCTCTGTTCCTTCCTTCAACCAATTAATACAAATGATGAAAAGCTGAGACCACCGTAGAGATCCTGTTGATCTCCATGTTATAACCTGACAATGAGTGACAGAACATTTTACCTCTACACCCTTCTCCTACATCCCACCTGATCGCCAACTTGCATATTTCCATGCCCTTATAAATGCTTTTCACAAAGGCTACATAAATGCTGTCCATGGTTGGTCTTCTGTCCAAGAGATCTTCTCAAAAATTAGTCACTTTCTATCCAGCCTTCATAAATCTCTGCGGACTTGATTAACTTATTCCTATAACTGATGTTAACCTGTATATCTACAGTTGCCTTATCTCTTTTTCCTGCCTTTGTTTAATGAAGTGATGCTTTCAATTTTCCAGTTCTAAGGCAGAATTCTTGCTCTGTACCAAAAGTAGGTATTTATTATTGCATAAAAATGCCACAATATAATTGAAAAGACTCTGTCTTTATCTGTGAGATCCAGTAAACATTATTGATGATGTCCTACTTAACTGCTTTTAGCATAAGTTAGGATGAGCTATGCAAGTTTTTTAATGGAAATCTTTGGGGACTAGTCTGAAGGTTTACTATAAGAGTACAGACTTCAGAGGAAAGAATGAGTCTCGGTCTCTAACCCTGCAGACAGTGTCTATCCCAGAAGATTAAGGAATCATGTTATCTTAGAAAGTGGCTCCATGGGTTGTATTTCTCTTTGATTTAAAATGTACTATAACATCATGAGGACTTCAGTTGGAGAACTAACATGATTAAACTGACAGAAAGGAATTCTTAATTAAATAGTGAAATCTAATTATTGTTTTGAATGAGTCTGGAGACCCATTGGTTTAATATGTGTGTGGTATTTCTAGAAAAACTTCCTATGGAAGCTAAAGTCCCTTGGATTAAACAAGCACAGGAAATGCTGGAACCTATTGCTGTATCTGAGGAGCCAAAGTGAGTTCAAGGGTTTTCATTTTCACATTACACTTATTGTTTTATTTGTTTAATCGTGACATGTCCTTGAATCTCACAATCAACGTATTGAGTAGCCTGACCCAATGAACTGCTGTTTGTATTATTACGTTCTTTGTGATTTCAACGTTATTTACATTTCATATAATGTTGTAATTTTAGAGCAGGCCTACTGCCGTGCTTTATTTCAAGATTATGTTCCTTCCTTAGGTCTGCTTTGAGTCTGCATTAAAGATTCTTATTTCAGAAAAATCCAAATATGTTGCAAGGTATTACTTCTGAAAGGACATTGACCCGCTTCTCTCTCCACTGTTGCTGCCTGACTTGCTGAATGTTTTTACTTCTGAAAAGTGGTTCCCTTTTAGACTTCCAAACTGCATGTTCTAAATTTAACTAAAAATATGAAGAAGACTGGATATGTTGGTAATTATAAATCTGCATCCTTGAGAACACAAGTTTACAGCTTAATTGGGAGTCTCATTTAAAGAATGTGCAGTAATCCACCTTGTGCAGAAATTCCTAGATTTCAGAGTTGAAGATATCATAGAGACAATGCTATCAATTCACGCACATGTAATGATATCAGCAACACTGAGAATTTATGCAGACTTGAATTTTGCTTTTCAGACTTTGTTTGATACTGAATTCTATATTCAAATTTGAACTTTGGGGTTCAGAATCTGAGATGTTAACAGGCAATCTTTCAATCTGATTGGATGTGGAGGTGCAGAGTTGGTTTCCCTGTTCGCACAAGTCCCTGACATAACATAAAGAGTGCTGCCCTCTGTTGATGGTTGGCTGAGAAGAATTCACAGTTCAATAACTCATAGAAAGTTAATGGGAAAGTGCAGGTGTAATAAATGGATGCTGCTCTTGTAACTGACTGCAAAAATAACTGGGCAACTGGAGAAATGAACTGACACATGAATTTATATTCTTTTGGTGAGTCTTTATACTTATCTGTGTAAGCAATACCAGTACATTTTATGGAGATACAAGAGACTGCAGGAGGAATTCAGTGAGTTAAGAAGGGTCTCGACCTGAAATGATGACTGTCTATTTCCCACCAAAGATGCTGCCTGACCCACAGAGTTCCTCCAGCAGTTTTTTGCTCCAGCACATTTTATGTTCCTCAGTGTAAAGATACCATAAATACTTTCTTTGGCTCCATTGTAGAAATAATTGCTCATACACAGCACAGCGAATTTCAGGACATCTGCCATACTATGGCCCTTGGCCTTTTGTGCTCCCTGATCTCAGAACAAGTCTGTGGCATGCCTCATTCCTGCCGTGCAACAAGCAGAGACCTGGAGAGGGAAATTGGCTCCAATTGGTTTTTAATCTTTTAAGAATAAAATGTTTTCTAAAAGTTGGCTAACCATTATATTACAGACTGTTAGCTTTGAGCTGTAAGACTCCCATGGGAAATAATATCAGTGCTGCAAAAGTGACATGCAGTTCAGTGGCATAAACATTCCATCATCTGGAGGCCTCTTGCTGAATGAGCTATAATATGCCAGCAAAACATCACTGCACATTACAGCAAGTTAAATATTAAGAAAAGCCATTGACTGATTTAAGGAAAGCCACACTGAATATGCGTGAGCGATGTTAATAAGAGCTGAGTACCGAAGTAACAAGAATGCATTCCTGAGAGTTTTGATGGCTGTTTTTAAATAGAGTGAAGTTAATCCAGATCCATTAGTCAAACATTTGAAGATTTATATTACAGAACATTGATAATGTTTAACATTCATAAGATGAATGTTATAATTCTTTGTATTAACATAAAATATCAGATTGACTTCATGAAAGGAATGTACTTTTAATGAGTGATTTTGTTAAATTATTTTATTGTGTTAGAAATGTCTTCTTAGGGGGTGCAGGATAATAAAGCATTAATATATATTTGCCTACTTGGCCTAATTTTGTTCCCTAAATCACATTTGCTGAGACTTAATTCAGTAATTTCAATGATCTGTTGAACTGCCAAATATCAAGGAAATTAGGTCAGAACACAGGAGCAGACTGCACTGTTAAAACAACCCCAGTCTAGTGTAAAGTTAATATGGCACTAATCTCTGTGAGCAGGGTAACAAAGTGTACATCTCCTTAATGAATCAGATGGAAGAATCATTGCCAATCAATATAGAGGCAATCAGGATGTGTTGGTTAAAATACTTCAGTTTAAAATCTGCTACACTAAAAATAACATGGGAATAAAGGAATGGATAGGAGAGAAAGGTGGGAAGACACATTAAATTTTGAAGAATAATGCTGAAGGAGTGAGATTTTGCAATTGTGTAAATTAATTTCCAGTGTCAAAGAGATAATTTGGCACTAATTAAGATATATTGCATCATTAAAATTCACTTAGTTTGAAATGGCCAATAGGTATCTTTCTGTACCAATTGTAGTCTGTAACGTTGACGTCAGACAGGGACATTTGACTCGTGAGTCAGGCAGTGAGTCGCCCTTTTAATGCCACTTTTGTAGGGCAAGTTATCTTGGCTACACACCTGCAGATTTATTTGTTTAACTGCACATGACACCAGATGTTTTCAGCTTAATTGCACAGAAATAGAGTGACCACTGCTAGCCTCACCACTATTTTTTTGCAGCATAGCTGAGCACATTATCATACTGATCATCTGTTGGAGAATTGATCGTAATAGTTGCACAAAAGGTCATGAAAAGATTTTGATGAAGTCCTCGCTAACAAGCCTGTAACAAACTGTAATCTTAATCCCTATCTCAGAGGCTTATTTTTCAACCACGATTTGACTAAGCACCGACTACTGTAGAAACTCAAAGTGTATGGAGAACATCAGAAATTGTAACAATGCAGGGATAAAACAGCCACAAAATCCACAATCTGCAAAGGGTACAGGTGAGGGTGGGGTTCGGGGGGGTAGCACAATAATCAATGAGCAGATCACTTGACGTCTAAGTCTCAATATGCGATGGAGCCACAAGAGATTCTGCAGATGCTGGAATCTGGAGCAACACACACAGAATGCTGGAGGAATTCAGCAGGTTAGGCAGCATCTATGGAGGCAAATATATCTATGGAGGGAAAATACTGAGTCCTGATAAAGGGTCTCGACTCGAAACATTGACTATTCTTTTTCCCTCCATAGATGCTGTCTGACCTGCTGAGTTCCTCCAGCATTTTGTATATGTGATGGAGCATTTGCTTATTGGCTTTTCTTATAGTATGAGACAGCAGGGAGTCTACCTATTATAAAATGTGACATAAAGACCTCACTGTGGGTGGTAATGGTCGTTACTTTTTCATATCTTCACAGGTTCATTCCTGAACCCTGGTCACAATGTAGCACATCATGTGGAACTGGCAAGCAAGTACGAAGAGTGACATGCCGTGTTCTCCTTTCATTTTCTCAAACAGAGGAGGAGCTGCCGGATGAGGAATGTGAGGAGGATAAGCCACCCACCGAGCAAACGTGCTACCTAGCACCATGTGACGGTGTTACTGCTGCACGTGACTCTGAGGTGGCCGGCAATAATCATGACGAGAATGAGATGGAAGAACAGTTTGACTGGGAATATGAAGGTTTCACTCCATGCACAGCTTCATGTTTAAGAGGTATTTCTTTAATCAACTTAAGTGCTTGTAACAAAAGCAGAAATTGCTGGAAACACAAAATGATGAAGGGTCTTCAATCTGAAACGTTAGCTCCCTTTCTCTCTCTGCAGACCTCCTGAGCGTTTCCCACATTTTCTGCTTTTGTTTCAGTTTTCCAGAATCTGCAGGGTTTTTTTTATTTTCATTTCCTTGAAACTTGTTAGGACATAGAACAGTACAGCACAGAAACAGTCCTTCAGTCCACAATGTTGTGCTGAACTAATGAAATGTAGTTAAATGTCTAACTAAACTAATTCCCTTCTGCCTATACATACATCTGCCTGTCTAAGAGCCTTTTAAACTCTCTATCATATCTGCCTCCACTACCACCCCTGGCAGCGCATTCCAGGCACCCACCACTCTCTGTGTAAAAGAAAAAAAAATCCCCACACATCTCCTTTGAACTTGCCCCTTCTCACCTAGAATGCATGTCCTCTCATATTAGAAATTTCAACCCTGGGAAAAAGATACTGGCTGTCTACTCTATCTACGTCTCTCATAATCTTATAAACTTTTGTCGGGTCTTCACTCGGCCTCCACTGCTCCAAAAAGAACACACAAGTTTGTCCAACCTCCTCCTTATAGCACATGCCCTCCAATCCAGGTAGTATCCTGGTAAACCTCTTCTGCATCCTTGCACCCTCTCCAAAGCTTCCACATCCTTCCTATAATGGGGCGACCAGAATTGAATGCGATACTCTTAACCAGAGTTTTATAGATCTGCAGCATAACTTCCTGACTCTTGAATTCAATGCCTCGACAAATAAAGACAAGCACGCCATATGCCTTCTTTACCACCCTATCAACCTGTGCAGCCACTTTCAGGGAGTTGTTGCTGAATCTCCTAACATTCATTGGCCTGACGCTATGCCATGTTATGCCGGTACACAATCATTTCTTCTTTGCATTTTACTTTAGCGGAAGCATTGACACAAATTAACGTCTTAGGCTATTTTTATCATGGGAACCATGACAGCACAGCCATATACTTTTGCCTGATCTCAACACCAAGGTCATCAGATGGTGATTAGGGACATAAGTCTTTTGCTTAGAGTTGCTGAGGCTAATTGTAAAAGTTGTACCAGATTCTTCAGCACAGGATGTGTGGCATAAACTCAATTCCAACCTCAGCTGCTGTCTGTGTGGAGGTTTCACATTCTCTCCATAAACGCGTGGGTTTGCTCTGGGTCCTCTGGTTTCCTCATGCATCCCAAAGATATCATGAAATGTTAAATTGCTTTGTAAGGAGGTATACTGAAAGAAGGGGAATACTCAGTTTGTAGCCTCTGCAATGAGTGGCGCAGTGGTGAAGCCTCCCTGATCCAGGTTCAATCAGTGCTGTCAGTGTGGAGTTTGCATATTCTTCCTGTGACTACGAGGGGTTCTCCTGGGTGCATCAGTTTCCTCCCACATCCTACTGTGTAGGTTAATTGGCAACTGTAAATTATCCTAATGTCGGTGGGTGGTTGGAGAACCAGAGTGGTGTTGCTGGACATGAGAGAGAGTATGGGTCACATTAATTCACTTGTTACAAATACTGCATGCAATCGGATAAAGAGCCTTTCGATTTGTTGTTTCAAACGTTTTTTCCACTTTGACACTAATTCAAGGTAACCATCTCTGTTTATATGCACTGTGTCTGCCTGCTGTACTCTGATTATGTCAGCTTTGCTGCCCTTCCTTTCTCTTTCACTTCCTAAATTTCCCTTCACCAGAACTTTCCCCTAACCCAAACCCTATTATTTAGTTTAAAGCATTGCCCACAGCCCTATTTAACAGGCTATAAGCAATAAACGCTGTCTTTGCTAGAAATGTTTTTATGTAAGATTATTTTTTATATTCTTCCTACGGGTGAGAAAAATTGCTCCCAAAGGTGACAGCTTTGAGCTAGTATCTGCTGAATAAAATATTTGTGAGCCTCATTATTATAACCATAGTTATCATAATGTGCTGAGCAATACTGGAGAGTATTAATTTATTTTCTCCAACATTTGAGGTATAGAAAGCATTGTTTATTGTACATGTCAATAAGAATGCATGCATAGATGTGCCTTTAACATTGAATTATGTAACAAACAGTGTCACCAATGTATTTTGTATATCATTTGGAAGTTCGCTCAAAGTTCTTTGCTGCACTATTTGATATATCACTGAGTGTCAGTTAACATTCTACTTCTCTGATGCTCATGATTCTGTTGTTAATTCTATGCTTATTTTCAACATCAGGGGAACAGGAAACTATAGTTGTATGTCGTAATAAACATACACAAGAAAGTGTGGATGAGAGTTTGTGTGACAATTTCAAGCGTCCTCCTCATATGGTTCGTGTCTGTGGTACAGAACCTTGTCCAGCCAGGTATGTTTCTTTTGGGCTCTAAACATCAACGTTTAAGGCAGTCTCACTCTTTGTATTTTGACTTTTGCATTTCTAATCTAGTGAGAAACGTACTCAATTAAATTGGGTAAGAGTTATTAGTACTGTGAAAGGAGATATGTAATTGGAATTGGTTTATCATTGTCACGTGTATGAGATACAGTGAAAAGCTTTTTGTTTGCATAATCATGCCATACATAAGTCCATTGAGGTAGTAAAAAATTACAATGCAGTATATAATGTTACAGTTACAGCAAAAGTGCAGTGCAGATAGACTATAAGGTGCAAGGGCCGTGACAAGGTAGATTGAGAGAGCAAAAGTTCATCTTTATCATATAACAGGTCCATTCAAGATTCTAGCAGGATAGAAGCTGTCCTTGAAGCTGGTGGTACATGTTCTCAGGCTTTTGTAACTTCTGCCCGATGGGAGGGGAGGGGAGAAAAGAGAATGACCAGGATGGGAAGGGTCCTTGATTATGGTAGTTGCTTTCCAGAAGCAGCGGGAAGTGCAGACGGAGTCAGTGGAAGGTTTGTGTGATGGACTGGGCTGTGTTCACAATTCTCTGTGAACATTTCAATAGTTTTCAGTCCCTCACTGCAATATGAAGACTATTGTTTTGAGACAGAGTGGGAACAGATAGTTGGTGTTCAACTCCTCAAAGTTTACAATTCTTATTCTGTCAGTAAAATGGAGAATGATAAACTGAGATTTCTCCCTATAACCTATTCCATTGCATTGAAATGCCCTTTAGACAGATAGAAAGCCAAACCACAGTGAAGACTCCCATATCAAAATTTCGTTGGTCTGAAATTTTGCCACCAGCAACGAACGGAGGATGGGAGGAGAGGGGAACGGTGGATGGACAAGATCATTGAGGGCAGGGGTGGGGATTACGTCAGTCAATCTCCAGCTATCAATTCGATGTCTAACAGTGATTTTAAAGGATGAGAGATTTAAACCTGTGTCAGGCGATAAATATAACATTTAGAATTATTGAATGAAACAATGAAATATAAAATAAATTCAGCAAGGCTGCCTCACAAATGCAGATTGCTCTGGTTCACCAATCCAGATATGTAATCACTTGGCTCCACGCTTATTAAAAAAAAAGTAAAGTCATAAAAGTCTTTCCTTAGGACAAGTTCAATTGACTTTAGTTAAATAATCAGTTAATAATCTTTGGTATTACAAAGACAGAGCTATAAAAGGCCTATGAAAGCTTTGGATAGAGAGTTTGAATTGCATATTGCTCAAAAGGTTCACTGATGCATTGCTTTGTGATATGATGTGATAAGGTACTTGCTCATGGGTTCCCATCCAGGGGAGACCCCAAATGGTGAAAATCTTTAGTCCAATACTTGGAAAAGTGTAGTTACTTGCTGTCTGCCAAGAAAAGGGAATATTATCTTCCACCAAACTGTTACAGCTCCAAGTGACTGCTTTGTTAATGACAGCTGCAGAAAGGTCCTGAGAGCAGACTTCTTGCTTCCTCTGTCATGTGAACAAGCTGCAACTGAACTAAGTAAGTGGAGGGAATTTAAAGGGTTTTCTTTTGAATGTGCCTCAATAATTAAAAGATGCTCTTGGAATCTATAATCCCTTTTAAATAACCATAAATCTAGTTAATAGTATAAAGTGTTAATCATGTTTATTTTTCTGCTGATTTTCCTTCAATTTCAATTTACTTCAGTATTCAGGGGCTTAAGTAAGAATCGCACTGGTTGAAGGAGGGCATAGAGATATGAAGTCACCTGCTCCCTCACTCAGCCACTCCCTCACTCAAACTTTGCAGGTATCATCAATTTAATGTGGCAAATGACAACAATGTAGTGATTCATGTACCAAATTGTAGGCAATTTCTGCTGAACACAAAACTTGCACTTGTGTTAAATGGTCAGTGATTTCATTGGCTACTTACTTGGCATTCACAGAAACCTTTGGCTTTGTATCTCATTGTTTGAAGGGAACACCCAAGACTGAGATTCCTTTCTTTAAATCACAACTGAGGTTTGTATGCATCAGTCTCAGCTGTAAGTTTGTTGCCCTCAGCTTGCTTCTTGTCCTGCTGGTGTAGTGATCCCACTGCAGGATCTCCAGAATGCCCTTTGGTAGATTTACTACAGGAAGGCTGTGGTCCATCTATGATCCAAGTAGTACAATCTGCCAGTGTTCTTCCTCAAAGAGAACGATCCCAATTATATGCATGTCATTCCAAATACTGAAAAGCAATAGGTGTGGCATTGAGTTTAAGATGTGGAAACTTCCTTCTTTAGGGAACATACTTGGTCTTCTTTGTCTAGATAGCCCAACAGTGTCATTCAGAAGCAGGTATGATATATCACACTCCCATGAATTATTTCACTAAAATCTTCTGAACTACCTTGGATCGTTTAGATTCTTTGTTCACTTTGACGTAGTTAGAAACAAAACCAGTTAATTCTCTGAAAAACTTGTGCTTCTTTAATTCTGTCCATTAGACCTCTGGATAATTGTGTTGAGGACACCTTGGCAAATCCTGGGAAGTCTCTTCTCTGTGCCAGAAGCACAGTAATGTGTGCTACAAAATGCTCTTACATTTATAGAATGTCAGCAACAATATTTTGAAGTGTTATTGAGTTTGACCTCTTGTTCCCATTCACCAAGAACTATTACATAGAAACATTCCTTCAACATCATAAATGGAGGTTTGGCAGCTCTTCGATTAGCTGTGGGGCAGATCAGTACAATTTTCTGTGATTTTTTTTTCTCTCAATGCATTTTTCTGTTTTTCACCATGTAGTCCAACTAGATTCCCCTAATGATTTGTAATGAAATAAAATGAAGGAAGCATTGTTTTCAGATTGCTAATGCAGATGGAATGAAGAGTTGTTTTGGCAGCCACATAGTACAGGAAAGAAAGCTTGCATTAAATGTCATGTGGATCATCTCTTCTGATCCTTGTCAGAGATGCAAGCATTGCTTTAACACACTTGAGAGCCTCAGACATGGCTGACCCTTAAATGAAGCAATCACACCAAAGACTTGCTTATTGTTGTACTGGTGATGACAAAACTCCAAGTATATTCAATTAGAGAGGCTGATTATACTCTTACATGAGAAAATAAGTTAATCCATTGGTATTGAATGTTTTTTCAGCAAGTCAATCAGATCTCACTCATTCCCCCATTCTTCTGGAAAAATGTCATCGGACATAGCACTACAGTGTCATAGGACAAACACGGGGAAAGTATGAGATAAGCCATCATCTTCCAAACCTCTCCAGGTATAGAGGAGGTGGAAGAAGACTGTAAAGTGGAAAACATTTGTTCAAAAGAAGAGGTTAGAACAGGTCAAGCAGTCACAAGCCAGTCAATTTAACGTTGGTTGTGGAGAAGCTTTTAAAAATAATCAGGGTAACGATTAATTGGCACTTGGAGAAGTTTGATTTGATAAAGGAGAGCCAGCTTGAATTTATCAAAAGCAATTCATGTCTGACCAACCAGATGTGCATTTTCTGCTGAGGTAGTGAAGAAGCTTGATGAATGGAATGTGACAAAAATCGTCTTTGTGCGTGGATTTTCAGAAGATGTTTGATGAAGTCCCACACAAGAGGCTGGCTAACAAAACTGAGATCTGTAATCAAAGTGTCAGTAGCAACATGGATAAGAAATTGCCTTAAAGGTAGAAAGCACACAATAGTGGTAAATATTTGTTCCCACTCTGGAGACTAGTAGACATTGGTGCTCCTTAGGGGACCGTGTTGTCCCTGGCTTTTTTTGATATGTGCCTTAAACGTGGGGCAGCCAAGTTTGTGGATGCCACAGAGTTTGAAAATGAGGATGATAACAATAGACTGCATGAGTACATAGGCTGGCAGACTGTGCAGAGAAATAGATGATAAAATTTAATAGAGAGAAGTGTGAAGTGATATGCTTTGGCAGAAAGGATATGTAGAAACAATATAGTCTAAATGGCACATTTAGAGGGTGTACATGTACATAAATCTTTGAAAGTGGCAGGAGATGTTGAGAGAGTGTTTGGTCAAGCACATGGGGTCCTGGGATTCATAAATAAAGGCACAAAGCAAGGAAATCATGTTGAATTTGTACAAAACACATTAAATTACCACTGGAGTATTGCATCCAATTCTTCTTGCCTAGCTTTCAGAAGAATGTAAAGGTCCTAGAGAGAATGTACAAAAGATTTAGTAGAATACCTCCAGGGGTGGGGGATTTTAACTGTAATGTTAGATTTGAGAAGCTGGGGTAGTGCTCTCTGGTGGAAGAGTTGAGAGGAGATTTGATAGAGGAACAGGAGATCATGCCTGGTTTACATCGGGTGAATAGAGGGAAGCTGTCCTGGTTACCGATGTGTCAAGAATCAAAGGGAACATATTTAAAATGTGGAGCAAAAGTACAGAAGGATGAGATTTTTTTACGTAGCGTGTGATTCTGATCTGGATTGCCCTTAGGGTGGATGGAAGCAAAACCAATCAAAGCATTCTAAAGGGAATTGTATAGATACTTAAGAGAGAAAAATTTGCAGGGGCAGTGGGAAAGAGTGAAGGAATGCATAAAATAGGCTTGCTGTCCAAGAAGCCAGCACAGATTTGATGAGCCAGATGGCTCCTTCTATGATGTGTTAATTCTATGATTCTGTGAATTACTTTGGAGGAAATAAAGCCATTTATTCACATAGATGACATCAGGGGGCAGGGGCATTACCTGTCATGGGACCAACCACCTTTAATTCACAAATTAAGAACTCTCTAGTCACCTATTTCCATTTTTGCCAGGAATTTCAGCCCCATTAGGATAAGTAATCAAAACTCCACTCACAAAGAATGTCGAGATGAATTTACTTTCTTTAAGAAAAAAAGTCACTTGTTTGAACAATTTCCCACGTGAACAGCACATATAACATTTCAACAGTAAAATCCCCAGAAGTCTGAAATAGGTTGACCAAATTATTAAGGAATTACGAGGAATCCCAACAATTTGTCCAAAACTGTCTACATTTTGCTATTGATGGCCAGCACATCCAAGTTGTTAATTCAGTTTATAATTGAATATGTTGCTTTAAATTTCTGTTGTTAAAGCAAGAACTGTGTTTGCTATTTTGTCTACAGAATGTGAATTTCAAAACAAGTCATTTTTGAAAAGCAATCAGTCCTCTGAATTCATAGCAGAAAATCCAAATCATAAGAATTTATTCAATTGCATTGCAGCATATCTGTGTCTCTGGAGGTCAAAAAGTCATCATTCTTTGCTGGGTTGAGTTGGAGTTGCACTGCTTGATAAAGAAAGAAGACACATTGATAAAGAGCTGTTCTTAACCACTGTACATCATGAGGTCCCATCCCCAGATCATCCTAATGACATTTTGTCAACTCATGTTGTCACGGAGCAATACAGCACGGATACAGGCCCTTTGGCCCAACCAGTCCATGCCGACCATGGTGCCCACCCAGCTAGTCCCAATTTCCTGCGTTCGGCCCATATCCCTCCAAGCCCTGCCCCTCCATGTACCTATCCAAGTGCTTCTTAAATGATACTATTGTACATTCCTCAACCACTTCCTCTGGCAGCTCGTTCCATATACTCACCACCCTTTGTGTGAAAAATTGCCCCTTAGGTCCCTTTTAAATCTTTCCCCTCTCACCCTAAACCTATGCCCCCTAGTTTTGGACTCCTCTACCCAAGGGAAAAGACTGTTATCTGCCTCTCATAATTTTAGACATTTTTATAAGGCCACCCCTCATCTGCCTACTTTCCAAGGAATAAGGACCTAGCTTCCCCTGAAAACATAACCCCCTGATGGCCCCTGGACAGAAATCTGTCCCAGGGAGGCCAAACTTTAAGGAGTTTGGTTATGAAGGGCAGCAAAAATGCCCTTCACTAAGGATCCCATACCCAGTTACTCAGATGTCACATCTCTATGTGGACCTACATCTAAACTATCCATCGTCCCTAACCAGCTATCTACAAGAATTTAGCAGTGATGACAATAAAATGTTCCAGACGTTTAACCACATCCACTTCTTGGATACACTTATCTTCTGGATGATTTCAACCAGTGATTAAAAGCTGCGGCTTTGATGTTCATGACATTTCGCTTGTTGCCTCCTTCCCTGCTGGTCCACTGGGGTACGCATCGCATTCTTATCTCTGCCCGTTCAATCTCTGGTAACTGAAGCTATCAGACATGGCCATCAGTAGTTACTGTGTGGGCAAGGGGCACCATCTGAGGAACTTATTTTGTCTCAGGATCCAGGCAACAGTTCACCTTCCGTGCCATGATAGGGGATTGTCAGAATAATCACGTCTCTCAGTCTCTTTGATCCATCTACAGGAGGGTTTGGGGTGATCTATATCTGAATGGCTGTAAGGACCTCACCCCAGTAACACCCCCTCCTGGAGAGTCCTTTCACTCATTGGCCCCACCACTGAAAGGGCGCAGCTCATTTGTGTTCTCTTCCATCCAGGCTGAAGTGACTGCCTTCTGATGCTGTCCACACATCCTTTCCCTCTCCCTCTCCCTTTCCCTCGTGGAACTTGTTGCCTTTGGCATTAACTTGGATCCCTTCCCGTCTATTTTCCCAAAATATTTCTGTTCTGATCAATATAACTAAACATCTACATCCCAGAACCAGCCCTCATTACAAAGTACAATTACCATCATACTTTAACACTTTGAATCACAGTTTGCTGACACACTCTCTGTGTCTTCTGTATTTGTGTTCCCGTTCGTAGGTCTGTGAAGCAGCAGGCTGGTGTTCATCATTTAAATTCTCCCCTTAGACTGCTGTCTAAAGCCTTTTTAAATATCTCAGATAATCAGAAACATTTCAAAACAAGATACAGTTTATAAGAATTGAAATGAAAATCATTAATTACTATATAGTTCAACAACAATACATTTATCTAAGTGAATTAAATCCATTAATATTATGTAAAATGTGTGAATTCTAAAGCACAGAAAGAGATCATTCAGCCGATTATTCACATGCCAACTCTTTGGAAGTGCAATAGAATTATCTGTAGTCCTGAAGTTTTTACCCCTTCAAATTTTAATCCAATTCCCTTTCAAAGATTGCCATCGAATCTGCTTTCACCATCCTCTCAGGCAATCCAATCGATGATGAATTAAGGCACTGCATAGAAAATCTACATCAATTGCACTTCTGGCTATTCTGAGAATTACTTTGAAATTACCTCCCCTTGCCAGAGGAGCAAGTTTCTCCTTAGTTATTCTGTAAAAACCTATAATGACTTTGAATGCCTCTGTTCTGTCTCATATTCACCTTCCCTTTTCCATAGAAAACAGTCTTTACTTCTCTTGACTCTCTACAAGACTGCTAGTGTCCCTCATCTTTACCAAATCTCCTCTGCATTCTCTCCATGTCTTTTACATCCTTCCTCTGAGCAGAAGCCAGAATTAGACAGTTCATTCCTAACCAGTGACTTTTAAAAGTTTCGCACAAATGTCTTGCCTTTTTACTGTATGTATGAAGTCTTAATCCTTTTTGACAGCTTTTTCAACCTCGATTTGGAAGGATGGGGGAAAAAGGCTTAGTTTTCTGCTCCTTGTAACTATCCAGAGAACCCTGTTAGAATTTCAAGTGTGTGGAAGTTAAGAACAGGGTACAAATCAAATGTGTGAATATTGATTAGGAACAGGGTTTAAATCAAATGTGTTGATGTTTATTAATGAAAACCCTGGTTGGTTATAACCTATCAACAATTATTATCCATGTTTGCACATAAGAATTGGCCAAAAGAAGTCTGGACTGTGTGAAAACTGTGTTTGATAAACACTCTCAGAAAGGAAGAGAATTCTCAGAGAAAGGACAATAATCTTAGAACTGGCTGATGCCTTCCCTTGGGCCTGCCTTTTGCTGATTGTTCCCGGGGTTGGGGGGGGGGGGGGGCCATTGGTGACGTCCATCTCATGTGTCAGCTCGTGTGACTTCTGCACTTGCGCATTGCAGTGAAGAAGATGCAGCTGACCTGGAGTAAGTTCCCTCCCTCCCTTTGGGCCCTTTAACTTCATTGGAAAAACTGCAAAAAAAATGACAGCCCCAATCATTTGAATGGTGTCACCAACCTCGATTCAAATGGCGAGTGCAGATGAATGGTTTGTTGTGTTTATTTTGTTATATCATTCTATTTTTAATTAAATTATATTACTTCATTTGTTTTTAAATCATGTTTTTGGTAATAATTTCTACCTTATTTACATCTATTTGAACTGTTTTTAAATGTCTCTGATCATTAACGTCATTTGCAAAACCATTCAAAAGGCTTTGGTAATGAAGACTAATCTGGGTTGGGGGATATGTGGGGGGAGGGTGGTGGGTGGTTGCAGAGGGGCAGAGCCTCAGGATCTGGCATCTGAAGCCTAGTCAGTGCTCCTGGCTCACTTTGCTTCATGGGATGATAATTGAAGTGAGGCATCCAATTCATTTCATCCCACAGTGTGTCTAAATGTGTAGCCACAGGAGAAGTACAGGACCTGAGTGTGGATGAAGAGCTGGATCCAGGCTGAATTGGTCCCTTATGATTTAGAAGAAATTTTATAAATTATTGTTCACTTTTAAAAGCAGCAATTAAAAGTTCTACTTCCTGTCTACTCATGGTGAAATTGTTTAGTTAAAATTTTGTTGGCCCGTGTGCTTGAAATCAAGCCAATCCTTGTGTTTGTTTCAAATCTTTCATAAGACTTCAGTTACATTTTCCATCAAGTAATGATGAAGGACGTTAATCTGTATCTGGGGAGTGGAATGATGCAGAAAATAGAAAGGACCAACAAATGTCTACAGTCAGTTGTGATTACTGGGCTTTTAAATGCTCCTTTATAAATCTTGGAGACATTAGGCTTTCTTGTCTGTTATCAAACTCTGATTTTAAAACCAAACAAAAAATAAATTAATGGTCCTACTGTCTACTCCTGGTCCCTAATGGGAAAAAGTACCAATTTTACCATATCGCTCACAGTTGACCACGATTCTCTGTAGGTTGTATTGCAACAATGTGAGGAGATTGGAATTACCATTAGCCTATCACCCATAAAGAGATCCACATGAAAAATTAAAAGGCACAATCACTTGCAAAGCAGTGATTGTAAATAGGAGCAGAACTTCCATGCAGCATTTCTAAATGCTACTAAGATAAAATTAAAAGTGGCTACAAACCTAGTAGGAAATCAAGTGGGAGCAGGAAGTAGAGCCAATGGACAAGTGACTGAATAAAACTGCAGTCTCTTTCATGACAGCCACTGTCTCTGTGATTGTTAAATGGCTCTCTCTCACTGCTAAGCTCTTTGGCACTGCATCCGCCCCTTGGGCTTTCCTTCTATATTATTGCTACCTCCAAAATTGCTCCTGACATCACCCACCCCTTCCCCTTCCATGCTTCCAGTAGATTTCTCTGCCCGGTCATGGACTAGTTATTAGACTAGAAAGGTTCTAGATTTTTTTTATAACAGAGGGTGCATGGGAGCTACCAGGAAGGAAGCACAATGCTGCCCTTCCCGCCCCCCCTCCTTACCACACCCCTTTTGCTAAGTTCCACCATTTTGTCTTCATTTTCTAACCGTTGGTCCTCCCTTGCCCTACCCTCTCCCTTCTCCTCTTCTGCCTCCTTTACCGCATTCTTCAATCCTCCTCTAATAGCCTGAACTAGCATCCCATCCATACTTAAAACAGACAGAAAGTGAGTGTCAGTCTGTATAATAGGATATCCTCCACCTCTTGCTCATTTTTTTCATTTCCATTTATTTCATTTATTTCTTTATTTGTCATTGTACTGTTGCAACAACAACACAATGAGATTACAATGGCAATCCCTTGCCTAATAAAAACCAAAACAGTAAATTGATAAGAGCAATTATAACTATAAAATAAAACAAACATACTTACATAAATATAAAGTATAAAAAAAATATAAAAGGGCAGTGTGCAAATGAACCATGATAATAATAATGATGATAATCAGCAGCATATCAATATCAATATATTAAATAACACCATGATGGGTCCAGCCGGTAAAGGGGGGAAGACATAATATGTGTACGTATGTATGTATAGGAGGTGTCAGTCCATGTTCAACAATTTAACAGCTTGGGGAAAAAAGCTGTGTTTCAGTCTTGTAGTGTGTGCATGTATTGTCCTGTATCGCCTACCAGAGGGGAGTAGTTTAAAAAGGTAGCGAGTAGGGTGAGCTGGTTCTCGAATGATGTTTAAAGCCCTGCTCCGACATCGAGCCTGATAGATGTCCTCCATCGCTGGTAACTGAGTCCCAATGATGTTTTGGGCCGTCTTGATGACCCTCTGAAGAGCCTTCTGCTCCTTCCTAGTGCAGCTGGCATACCAAGCAGTAATGCTGTATGTCAGGATGCTCTCCACCACACACCAGTAGAAGTTCACTAGAATGTTCTGAGACAGTCTGGCTCTCCTCAATTCTGTTCTGAGACAGTTTGGGTCTCCTCAATTTCCTCAAAAAATAGAGGTGCTGCTGTGCCTTCCTAATGACAGCTGAGGTGTGTATTGCCCAGGAAAAGTCCTTGGTGATGTATGCCCCCAGGAATTTAAAACTGGAGACTCTCTCCACAGCCTTGCCACCAATGAACTCATTGGTCTTGCCAGGTTAATTCTTTTCCTCCAATGAATGCAATAAGAAAATGCATCTTATGGTACGTGTAGCAATAATTTTGACCTGATTGTGTTGTTGTGATAGCAGTTAGCGCAATGCCATTACAGCGCCAGTGACCCGAGTTCAATTCCCACCGCTGTCTGTAAGGAGTTTGTACGTTCTCCCCATGTCTGCATGGGTTTCCTCTGGGTGCTCCAGTTTCCTCCCACGTTCCAAAGATGTTTGGGTTAGGAAGTTGTGAGCCTGCTATGTTGGTACCAGAAGCGTGCTGCCCCAGAACATTCTACGCAAAAGATGCATTTCACTGCGTGTTTCGATGTACATGTGACTAATAAAGAAATCTTGTCTCTTATCTTATGACTTTTTAGGTGGAAAGTGGATTTGCAAATTTCTAGAAAATGCAGTGCTTACACTTATACGGTGTTCCTGTATCAGCATTTCTAAATATCACACACAAAGATTTACACTTTGACTGTCAATACTGTCAGGTATTTAAACAGAACAGCGGTACCCCACACAAACATTGATGAAAATAAATTAGTCTGCTTCTAGGTACTGGTTGAAGGAGGAATGTTGGCCAGGGCACTGGGGAATAATTCCACAGGAACCGTAATGTTCCTATAAATCACCAGAACAAACAGATGAGATGCAATTTTCGCATTTTGTCCTGCTGGTGGAAAACTGCACCCGGCAGAAATTTATATATGTTTCTGAAATTTGGACGGCTGTATAATAGTCTGGATCAGCCTGCCAGATTTAAAGTTTTTCCTCAAAAAAATGTGTATGTGTTAACTGGAGAATTGAAAGCAAGTAGAATTGGGGAAAGTGAGACTTGAAAATTGCATTTATGTAGCACCTTTCACAGCCTCAGGATATTCCAAAGCATTTTGCAACCAACTGAGGGGAACAATATAATGACATGGGAGACAGTCTGTGCATAACAAGATCCCAGAACCTGCAATGTAATAATGACCAAATCATCTGTTCCTAATTTTGGCTGAGAGGTAAATATTGAGCACAGTAGAGGTAACTTTGTCTTACACATGTAAAATTCTATGCCACGCTTGAGAAACCAAGTGCTAAAATAGAAATAAATGCAGAACGTTTATGCTTCTTCTAACCTTAGTCTCACCAGCTGTATACGTACCTGTATTATTTGATCTTTTTTGATAAAGTACGGATTTTGCTTTGTTGAATTACAGCTATCTCTGCGAATAATACTTTCCAGAGCCATTTCCCCTCCACAAACTCTAACAGTAGCCTGATGATAAATTGACATTGCAATGCTGACACATGAGTAAAAAATCCTTTTGAAGCACAAAATTGAAACAGATGATAGCTATAAGTCTGGAAAGAGATGACGTGAGATTTGAAACAATGACAACAGGATCCAGTAGCAATTCTTCAGCCATTCCTATTGCCACTGAATTTCATCAAGAATATTTGTAATCACTGTCGGTTACAATTTCCTCTTGGCAACCTTGCTTCAGTACAACAGCCTGGTGTTAGTGCACTCACCAAATCAGATGCAGTAATTTGCATCAATGCATTATGATATTTGTCCTTGCGGGATTTGAAAGAACGCTCATCAGACTGATTGTAAATTTAACATAAAGCTCATAAGTGGTAGGACACGTTTGTACATTTCTCTCTGAATTTGGCCAACTTTCTTGTTATTATGAGACTTCCTCAGTTGCGCTACAACAGCTAATATCTAAAGTTGGAATCACTATAAGGTCTGTCCATTAATTATTCGATGGCATTTTCTGTTCAGCTTATTGCTTCTTGAAAATTTTAATGGAAAAAACAAATGGTGTACTCTGTAGGAGTCATTTTAATAGCCCCACCCCATCGCCAAGTACTCCACCTCCCCAAATGTAGAACATCCTGTGGCATGGTTCTGTCATCAGTGACATCATTGGTGAACCTCGGTTGTGGTTGTCAAGGCACTTTTCCAGCAGGTGCCTGTTGCCATTGTTTGCTGTACAATAGATATCACATGGGATGCCTTGGCTGATCTGTTGTTTTTTTCTTAGTCCAGAAGAAGGTCGGATTTAGTAACCCCATGTCAGCTAAGATCAGCTGCCCTACGTGTAAAACCTGGGACCCTCCTCCATCCTGGTACTGACCAGTAGCAGAATTATTCAGCAGTTATTTGACTAACCTTTGAATTTTTTTTGTTTTGGAAGCTTACTCGGGTCAATTTCACTTACTAATCTACTGGACCCCATAGCTTGATCCTTAAAAAGCAACAGGTCTGCCACCACTGAAGATCAGGTCATGGCTAATACGTAAAATAGATTTGACACATCATTCTTCACAAATGAAGAGTCTGGGAAATTTCCACGTGCACTCAAATTGGCTTTAAAAACTAATCCTCCAGCTTTTTGTGCGTTTCTCCAGATGGCATGAACATCGATTTCTCTAACATCTGGTAACCACTCCCCTCTGTCCTTTTTTTCCCCCCTTGTCCCACCAGCTCCCATCACCTCATTTCTCTCCCTTCCCCCACCCTCTCGATCTGCCCATCAGCCACACATTCCTCCCTCCAGTTCCCCTCCCCACCTCCTTCCCTTAATTCCATGGTCCACTGTCCTCTCTTCTCAGATTCCATCTTCTTCAGCCCTTTGTCACTTCCACCTATCACCTCCCAGCTTCTTGTATCATTCTCACTCTCCCCCCTCTCTCACCTGCCTATCACTCCATTTACCTAGATCCACCTATCACCTACCAGCTCTTACTCCACCCCTTCCCTCCACCTTTTATACCAGCTACCTCCCCTCTTGCTTTCCAGTCCTGATGAAGGGTCTTGACCAGAAATGTGGACTGTCCATTTCTCTCCATAGATGCTGCCTGACCCGCTGAGTTCCTCCAGCTTTTTGTGTGTTGCTTTAAAAATTGTAGCTCTCAATGAAGTCCACTGAGCATGTGTTATCAAGTAAGTCAGGGGACAGATGTTGTGGTTCCAGAAGCAGTGGCTCCTTTTGGAGTTCATGAAATGACAGCTGAGTTGATTGCACATAAAGAGGCCATTCAACACAACCAGTCTACATTAATGTTTAGGCTCCACAAAAGACTTCTTTCATTATTTCATCTTGCCCGATGAACATATCTCTCTCGTGATTTCTCATCATGTCCTTGTGCACGTTCCCCTGAACAGTATCCATACTATTCAGATACATCATTGATGTGGTGCAAGTTCCATACACTAAATATTTCCTGAGCAAGGAATGAAGAATATTGTGCTCTTCCTGTTTATATCCTATGATAATCATATTCTGAAATTCCCTATTGCCTTCCTAAACTTTGCTGATTCACTTTTTCTAACATCCTTATAATCATTTATTTAATATTCTCCTTTATTGTCCATATATCTTTTCCTCTCGTTTCAGGTTTATCCATAACAATGGCATTTCATTATTGACTAATTTCTTTGTATATTTGGCTGAAGGTACTGCTCATGGCCTCTGGTCACCTTTCAAAACATTTCCCATTGACCTTTTATCCCTGTCAATATTTTATTTACCAGTTTGTCTTCTCTGGTTCCACCTGATCCCCTCAAAATTAGTTCTTTCTTCCCAATTTATTAATTTGGAACTTGACTTAAATTTCCATATACCCGTCTTTTTTCCAGTCTGAGGCTTAATATTAAGAAGCGTCCCAGCATCCGTTGCTCTTTGTGGAAGAGTTCTGAATTTCTATATCCATGTTCCTCGGTATCTTCAAATGAGTAAAAAGTTGTGTGGTCTCTGAAACCAGCATTGCACCCAATCACATCTTTTTCCAATCGATGTACTCCGGTTAAAGTTTCTCTTAACATTGCAAGCTATTTGTATTAGCTTCACATTATAGGATGACATTGCACAGAAAAATAAATAGAGGAACAAAACCTTTTGTTAACATTTTTAGGTCCAGCATACGAGGAGCATAAAACAATAATGTTTTTTTTCAGGATATATGACATTAGATTTGTTGTGTTAACACTATTTTGAAGAAACTATTACATACTAATTAAATTTCCTGTCTTTATTATTCAGTTGCTCTGGAATTCTACCCAGTCATTATTCTGAGCAAAATAAAGACCAACATCTCGGTCATGTTTGCATTAAAAAGCATTAAAAGTGAGATTTTACCTACAAATTCTTCCAGGCCAGAGAATGCTCATAAAAGAGGCACTGTGTGAGGGCCTGACACACTGATTCAATTGGATGAAGCTGAAGGTGCCACCTTCAATAGAAAGGTCTTAAACACAGAAACACATGCAAAAGGATGTGAGGTAGACTGTGAACCAGTGAGGGAGGACCCAAATGAGTGGATGGTGGCAAGAAAAGGATCAGGCTTGGAGTCAGGAAATAGAATGTCAAAGGATGGAATGTTGGAAGTGTATTTGGGTGGTGCTTGGAGAGCGGTGATTGGATGGGACCAGTGTGGATCCAAGATATAGGAGTGACAGTCCAACAGGTGATAGGGGATCCTGAAGTGTTGGTAGGGATGACACCAATGAACATAATGGAGGTCTCGACCGCAAGATGACAGACACCTCTGGAAGCAGGTAACCTTAATTTAATCAACGCTACTGCATCAACGTTTTCATTCTGCTTCAGTGTGAGTGGTCTTGGTTGCACAAGGCCAAATCTGGCTTTGCTGTAGCCACATGGAGCTTACCAACTGGCAGGCTCTGGAGGAACGTGTGGCTGTGCACCAAGGATCAAAGTCAGATTTATGGATCCTTTTCTTACCACCATCCACTACCTGGTCCTCCCTCACTGGTTCACAGTCTACCTTGCATCCTTTTGCATGTGTTTCTGTGTTCAAGACCTTTCTATTGAAGATGGCACCTTCAGCTTCATCCAATTGAATTTGAGTGTCAGATTTATGCTGCTTCCACAAAAGCAGACACAGCCAGGTTTTAGATAAAATTCATAGTGAAGCGGGTAAAAGTGTGATGCAAAAGTGGGGTGTGCTCTGTAACTTTCCCTCTCCCAAATTATATTTTGCTGTCATGTTGGGAGTGTGGCATAAATGCAGTGCGGATGTTATCACTGTCACAGCTCCCTCTTCTGTCAATCCTATCAATAGTGCAGTTACTAATTAGGTACATGGATATTATTTGAAGTTAGAACTGAATGTATGCCAACAGTTACCCAATATTCAATAACTGCCACAAGAACAGATTAGCACAACCTTCTAGGCATACCCTCAGGATCAAGAATGACTCCCTTCAACTCTGATTTTGTGGCTAATGAAGTTAATGTGGGAACTGCAGATGGGGCAGCACACCACTTCTTTCTGTCACATGCCACCATCGCTGCCCCCTCGCCCTCCTCCATCTCCCTCCCTCACCCGCCATTTGTCTTAGTGAAGCAGACACTAAGAGAAGTGGAAGTGGCCTTGGTACAATATACCGGGCCACTGCTGTCTGTAGATCTCACGGCTGAGGATCAAAGCCTTCATTGTTGTAGTTACCAGACTGAAAACAGCAAGGTTTAAAATACTGGTGCACATCAATGTATTGGTCTAAATGGAAACATTGCAAAGAAATTTTTTGTATAATTACTATAAATGTGCATCTGTGTACTGAAGTTATGCCAGAGCTATCGTAGTTTAATATGAGGCTGTTTGGGGAACAATAAATTCACTTGACTCCTTGGCATAAACACAAAGATCTGGATTTCAGGCCCCTGTCTGGTATTCATTTAATAATTTAACACATAGTTACAACCATGTAATGCATATCATATTCCCTGTTAGCAAAGTAAAACCTAGTTTCTCGACTGAAATTGAGGGACTTAGTTTTACATTTTGCTCATCTCTTTAATACATTAGTGACAGTTTTTTTAATATATTTCAAGGCTGTGTCAAGAATTAATATAATTGGATAATGTGGGAAAAATGTTGTGGCACTGATGACTTGTACAAATGCAAAACATCTTTCAAAGTTATTTCTACATTTTTCCAAACCTGTATCAATAATAACACACTATTCATTCCTGTCCATTACTGTTAAGTACACTTGCCTGTAGAACCACTAAAAAGGAAACCTATTTTTGCCCTTCTCCTTCTCAATAACATTTACAAATTCTGGCACCGTTCCCATGACAAAAGAACATTCAGAGATTGTGGCCAAACTATCTGCTTTTTCTGGTCTTTTTTGCTTGAGCAACATCATGCCAGGTGGCATTTCTACCCAGAGTGCAACCAAACTTGCATATGCGATCCAACTTCTCTGTTAATCATTTATTATGATGTTAGTAGCATCTACTTTAGAGAGGACAGATACTTCTATAAACTTTCCTTACTTGTTCACAATTGATCTACCCTATCTATGAACTTTGCTCTATTTTTTGGCCACTGAATATCCAAAATTGGATTGAAGAGCATTCAAGAAGGAAAGAAAGATAAACCATGTAACCAACAACCAGATGGTTAATTTTAGGTAAACTCTTTGAATTTATTATTTGGGATGCAGTAACGAGACATTTAGAAATTTTTGGTTTAGACAAAGTCAGATAGGATGAACTTCATGTTTGGCAAGTCATTTGGAGTGCTTGGAAAAAGCAGCCAATTGGAATAGATAAAAGTTATATGGTAGATGTAGCATAAATGGATCTTAAGGCCTTTAATAAGATATCTTACAAAAGGCATGTTCATTGAGGACAAACAGATAGTGCAATCTAAGCAGATAAATGTGAGGCAAAGCAAGTAAATGGAATGTAAAAATAATGGGAAAAAATAATTAAATGGATGAATACAATTTATAAACATAATTCCCAGGAATAGAATCCAAATAAAAAGAGCCAAAACATTTAGAGTCATAGAGTCAAACAGCATGGAAGCAGGCCCTTCGGCCCAACTCATCCATGCTGACCAAGATTCTCATCTAAGCTAGCCCCATTTGCCTACATTGATCCAAATTCCTCGAAACCTTTCCTTTTCATGTACCTGTTTAAATGCCTACTAAATGTTGTCATTGTATCTGCCTCAACCATTTCCACTGGTAGCTCATTCCAAATACTGACCACCTTCTGGGTGAAAAAGTTGCACCTCAGTTCCAATTAAATCTCTCCTCTCTCACCTTAAATCTCTGCCCTCTAGTTCTTGATTCCCCAACCCTGGGAAAAAGGCAAAGTGCATTCACCCATCTGTGCCCTTCATGATTTTATACAGCTCTATATGATCTCCCCTCAGTCTTCTACACAGCAAGGAATAAAGTCCTAGCCTGCCCAGCCTCTCCCTATAACCCTCAAGTCTTGGCAACAACCTCGTAATTTTTTTCTGCACTCTTTCCAGCTTAATGCATTTTCCCCAAAATATTTTGGTGTTCATAAATAGCATAAGAGAGTACAAGATACATAGGTTAGGCCACAGTCAGTGTGCAGTTTACAATTTTCAAAGCTATTTATTTGCAGCATCACTTAAGCTATCGTATAGCAAGTAGCTATCGTATAGAGGTCAGTTAAGCAAAGGGGAGTATGTAGCTGAGATTCACCAAATTAATGCCAGACTTATAACACTTTGGTTATGCTGAAAGACATGAGATGCTGTTTTCCACTGAAGTGCAAGAAATTAGAAAAGATTTTTTTTTAAATAATAAAATGCTGTAAAAGTGAAACCAGGAAGGTGACTAGGGTGTGAGGTAGGGGGAACGAGGAAAAGAGAAGTTTTAACTGTGAACAACCAGTTTCTCAGTCACAAAATAGACAACTGGGTGAGGGAAATCTTTTGGACATTTTAGAGAGCCGGTGGCCTATCAGATTCAATTTTCAGGCAGACTTTTAAAACTGGCATTCATCAGCCTATCCAAAGCAGCTAGGAGAGTATTTAACTGTGCAAATTGGGATTTTTGTTCCATCTGTACCCTAGTAGAGCAAGCCAATTGCCATATTTGAATAGATTTTATCTATATAGTTAGATAATTAAGTGAATAAACAAATGTGTTTTCATGAACAATTGTTTCAGTTCTCAGCACAATGGTGGAGGATGAGGGAGGATGGAGATTGGGAGATTGGAGCTGAGGTAGAAAGAGTGCCAGGACATCAGAGCTGGGTAATTACCCAGAGATCACAACTCTGGAGGAGGAGGTTCCCAGACATCACAGCCTTGAAGGAGGGGGTTCCTAGAGATCGAAGCATTGGAGGAAAGGTTGCAGAGGAGTTAAAGGAGTATGAAAGGAAGTGGCCCTGAAAATAGTGGATGCAGTGGAGGTCACCTTCCAAAATTCCCTAGTCTCTGGAGCAGTTCCTACAGATTTGGGGATGGCAGTTGTAACTCCACTATTTAGAAAAGGAGACGAAAAAACAGGAAGTTATAGAACAGTAAACATTGTCAATAGTAGGGAAAATGCTGGAATCTATAATAAAAGATGCAGTGACAGAGTAATTGGAAAGCACTAATGTGATTGGACAAAATCAGTATGGATTTATGAAAGGGAAATCATGCTTAACAAACCTACTCAAGTGTTTTGAGGATGTAACTAGGGAAATAAATAAGAGAGAATGAGTGGACATGGTGAATTTGGACTTTCATAAGGCTTTTAATAAGGTCTCACATAGGGGAGTAATGTATAAATCAAAGCACACGGTCTTGAGAGTAATATATTGGCATGGATTGAGAAGTGTTTGATATATTAATGATTTGGATGAGGGAACTATATTGAACATTTCCAAGTCTGTATATGACACAAAACTTGTGGGAGAATGTAAGTTGTGAGGAGGATGCAAAGAGGCTCCAATGTGTTTAGACAAATTGCATGAGTGGGCAAATGCGTGGCTGATATCGTTTAGTGTGGATATCTGTGAGGTTGTGCACTTTTGTTCTAAAAACATAGAGACAGATTATTATCTGAACTGTTATAATTGCCGCTCACCTTTTCCCATCGAGCCTTGGGTGTCCTTCTGCACCGATTGCCGAAAGTGGGTGTTCAGTTGCAGCAGGCAGTTAGGAATGGAAGTGGTTTGTTGGCATACATTGCAGGGAGATTTGGCTATAGGACAAAGGATGTCTTGCTGCAGCTGTACAAGCCTTTGGTGAGACTCCATTTGGGGTATGTGTGCCGGTTTGATTGCTTTTGCCATAGAGGGAGCGCAACAAAGGTTAATCAGACTGATTCCTGGGGTAGCAGAACTGACATATGAGGAGAGATTAAATCAGTTAGACCTATAATCACTGGAGTATAGGAGAATGAGATGAATCATAGAAACCTATAAAATTCTAACAGGACTAGACAGACTTAGATATCAGGAGGATATTCCTGATGGTTGGAAAATGCCGAACCAGGAGTCACAGATGCAGAATGCGGGGCATGCCATTTAGAACGAAGATTAGGAGAATTTCTTTTACTCAAAGAGTGGTGAACCTGTGAAATTCTTCACCACAGAAGGCAGTGGCCAAGTCATTAAAAATACTGAAGAAAAAGGTAGATATGTTTCCAAATGCTGGGTGATCAAGGGATAGTGGGCAGAAGAAAGGAACCAGGTACTAGGGTGGATGATCAGCCATGAGTGTGATGAAAGGTGAAACAGGATAAAGGGGCAAATGGTTTGCACCTATTTTCTATGTTTCTATGTGATGGCCTCAAATCAATATTGAGCACATGAAATTGAGGGTGGGAGCCTGGAAATAAGTGATTGTCAGGAGATTATGGGATGAGCAATACATGAGGAGAGCAGATGTTATAAAAATGAGAGAGGACTTGGATCAGATTCCCAGTTCTGAAACCAGCTCCAGGAAAGCCCCTTTAAATAACACTGCTCCAGAGGCAGAAATGATCTTACATCATGGTTGTTCCAGGAATAACCAACAACAGGTGCTTCTCAGAACAAGGTGACATAATTTCTCAGGCAGTGCTCTAGAAAATATTGTGTGAGGAATGATGTCACCCTGTGCGCAACAGATGCAGAAATCACGGCAGGCACTCATTGGTAGATGATGGTTGGAAGTGCACGGTCAAATTTCCAGAGTGCTTTGAATGGTCCCAGAAAAGATCACATTCACATTCCACTGCAGAAATGGGCAATTTTCAAGTGTGTGGCTCTGAGGGAAACAGATTTGAATTTCTGAATTTGGGAGCTGAGGAAAGGAAAGATCCTGATTATTCTGGTGATCAGAGGAGTTCAAATTCTACTATGGCCAATTGTGAAGTTAAGCACAACAAACCAGAAAATGACTGTGGAAGCTATTTTTTTTTACATTTGTCTCCGACTCCATCTTGGTGTAAATCTAACCCCAATTCCAAAAACCTTCCTGTTTGATTCCCATACCAATGCAAAGAAAGAAATCGAAACTTAGAATTCTAGCTTGATGCAGCACAGAAGACCTTTCAGCAGATGCGTGGGCTGGCTTTTTGTTAATTTCTAATTCAGCCCACTCGCCCTTGTAACTTTTCCCACAGTTTTTTTTCTATATATGTCCTCCTTTCTTTCATGCTGGATATTGGCTATTTCTTCAACACTTTCCCTTTCCCTTGTGTCTTTTGCTCACACAATTGCTACCGCTGTTCTCTCTTTTGTGTGTGTGTGTGTGTGTGTGTGTGTGTGTGTGTGTGTGTGTGTAGCTTCCTGTCTGCCTTGTCTGCCATGTTGATATGTCTGCCTTCTTCTGTTTCTGTCTGTAAAGAAGACGACTGTTTAAAGATAATTAACCTTTCAGAAATTACTTCAACACATTGCAGGCTTTATTAGTTACTTTGTCTTGAAATCATTAAGAAAACAAGCTCATAATTACTGTTATAAGCTGCCTTTTCTTTACCGATATTTACTGGATGCTTTCTGCAGTCAAGCTTTGAAACGTTAAGCTCTGAACTTTCCCTGTAGATGCAGTTGTTTTTCTGTCAGCTGACCCAGTGACTTCTCTGGATGGGAGGGCTTAAGTTCTCAGGAGAGATTGGATAGGCTAGGTCTGTTTTCCCTGGAGCAGAGGAGACTGAGAGGTAACATGATAGAGGTATATAAAATTATGAGAAGCATGGATCGAGTAGATAGCCAGAGTCTGTTTCCTATGGTGAGGGTATCAAAAATTAGAAGGCATGGGTTTAAGGTGAGAAGGAGGAGGTTTAAAGGGAATCTGAGTAGGTAGTTGATATCTGAAATGAGCTGCAGGAGGAGGTGATGGAGATAGGAACTGTAACAACATTTAAGAGCCATCTTGACAGTTACTTGAATAGACAGAGATAGAAGGATATGGATTACTGCAGGCAAGTGGAATTAGCATAGATAGGCATGATGGTTGGCATAGATGAAGTGGGCCAAAGGGCCTGTTTCAGTGTTGTACAACTCTGTGACCCTGAATAGGAGGTCAGCTTAAAACACAAACTTCATAGACGGGCACCGAATTCCAATAGGAACCATTGTGAAATGAGTTATATATGTAGCAAAATTATTTTCTTTAATATCAGTAATTCCTCAATAAACTCATTTACATAATAAACTCATCCTTAAGGAAATCAAAATTGTAACCAATATGATTTTAAGAATGGCAGTAAATTAATGGGTTTAGGCGGCACAGTGTCTCACAGCTCAGAGACCCGGGTTCAATCCTGACCTCTGGCAATGTTTGCACATTCACCCTGTGACTGCATGGACTTCCTCAGAGTGCTTTGGTTTCCTCCCATATCCCCAAAACATGCAGTTTGGTAGGTTCATTGGCCATAGTAAATTGATCGCAGAGTGTTGGTGAGTGGTAGAGTCTGCTGGGTGGGAATGGGGAGACGATAAAAATGGGTTGGAACGTAGAACACTACAGCACAGTACAGGCCCTTCAGCCCACAATGTCGTGCCAAAATTTTATCCTGCTCTAAGATCTATCTAACCCTTTCCTCCCACATAGCCCACTATTTCTCTATCATTCATGTGTCTATCTAAGAGTCTCCTAAATGTCCCTAATGTAGCTGCCTCCACAACCTTTGTCGGCAGTGCGTTCCACGCACCCACCACTCTCTGTGTAAAAAAACTTACCCCTGACATCCCCCTTATACCTTCCTCCAATTACCTTAAAATTATGTCCCCTTGCGTTAGCCATTGTTGCACTGGGAAAAAGTCTCTGACTGTCCACTCTATCTATGCCTCTTATCACCTTGTACACCTCTATCATGTCACCTCTCATCCTCCTTCTCTCCAAAGAGAAAAGCTCGAGCTCGCTCAACCTATCCTCATAAGACATGCTCTCCAATCCAGGCAACATCCTGGTAAATCTTCTCTGCACCCTCTCTAAAGCTTCCACATCCTTTCTATAATAAGGTGACCAGAACTGAACACAATACTCCAAGTGTGGTCTGACCAGAGTTCTATAGAGCTGCAACATCACCTCGCGGCTCTTGAACTCATTACCCCAACTAATGAAGGCCAACATTCCATATGCCTTCTTAAGAACCCTATCGACCTGCGTGGCAACCTTGAGGGATCTATGGACGTGGACCCCAAGATCCCTCTATTCCTCCACACTGCTAAGAGTACTGCCATTAACCTTGTATTCTGCCTTCAAATTCGATCTCCCAAAGTGTATCACTTCACACTTATCCGGGTTGAACACCATCTGCCACTTCTCAGCCCAGCTCTGCATTCTATCAATATCCTGTTGTAATCTACAGCAACCTTCTATACTATCCACAATACCATCAACCTTTGTATCATCTGCAAACTTACTAACCCACCCTTCCACATCCTTATCCAAGTCATTTATAAAAATCACAAAGAGCAGGGGTCCCAGAACAGATCCGAGAACTGGTTACTGACCTCCAGGCAGAGTACGCTCCATCTAGCACTACCCTCTGTTTTCTATGGGCGAGCTAATTCTGAATCTAGGGTATTCTAGGGTAGGATTAATGTAAAAATGGGTGTTTGATGGTCAGCATGGACTCAGTGGCCAAAGGGCCTGATCCATGCTGTATCCCTCTATGACTCTATGGATTATTTCCTTTATATTCTTGCACACAACTCTTGCTGAATTGTTTTCATTTACTTTACCTGCTCCTAATGAGGAACGTATCTGGGATAAGCTATGAGGAGGCATAACTATGGTATTGCAGAAAGATCAACAAATAAGGTAATATGAGTTAAATTGACAATCAAGAAATGGGCAGTCACATTGATGGGAATGTACTATCTGTTCCCTAGCAATCAGAAGGGGATAGAAGTGTGGATAAGTAAGCAAATATTTGAGAACAGTAATGAGCAAAAGGCAGTTTTAACCTGGACTTTCAGCCACCCAAACGCTAAATGGAACAGTAAAGGGTTTCAAAGAAGAACTCTTGAAATTCATTCAAGAGAACTTATTTAATCAGTGCACAAGCAAACCTCGCAAGAGAAGGGACTGAACTGAAGCAAATGAAAAGTGGTAGGGGGAGAGGCTGCTGGGGAGCAGATTTTGTGTTCATTTACGTGTAGCATAGTTATGGAAAAGGGTGAAGAGAGACTGGGAGTAAAGGTTCTCAACTGAGGCAAGGCCAATTTAGCAAAAGTGGACAGGAAGCAGCTACTTTATGGCAAATCAGTGTCAGAGCATTGGAAGGCATTCAAGGAGGAGATGTAAAGGTTCAGATCAAACTTCTACCAATGAAGAGAAAACGGAAGTTCCCAATTCCAGATCCTCATGGATGTCAAGGAACATAAGAAGCTCAGAAAGGGAAGCTTATGACAGATACCCTTATGACAGAGTTCCTCTAGCTTTTTGTGTGTTGCTCCAGATTCCAGCATCTGCAGACTCTTATGTCAGCATTTGAACAGGGATTGGCAAAGAAAGTTGGCGTGGATTTGTCAAGGGTACGTCATGTCTGACTAACTTGACTGAATATTTTGAGGAAGAAGCAAGGAGTATTTATGAGGGTAGAACATTTGATGTAGTCCATGTGGATTTTAGCGAGGAGTTTCATATGACAGATTAATCAAGAAAGTAAAAGTCCAAGTAATCCTCGGTAAAATGGCAGCCATGTTAAAAACTGGCTGGAAGCAAAGGGTGACGGTTAATGGAATTTTAGCGATTAAAAGGCCGTGTGTCTGTAGGTCCCTGGCTTTTTGTTGAACCATTAGTATAAATGAATTGAACTTAAATACAGGGGCCACAATTAAGTCTATTAATGATGTGAGAGTTAGCTGGGTGAGACTGAATGTAGCAGACTGCAGGAACAAAATAATGGGCTAGATTGACAGGTACAAAAGTAGCAAATGGAATTCAATCCAGAGAAATGGGATGTAATGCATTTGGGGAGGACAGGGAACACATAATGGGAAGAAAGGAATTCTTGATGTTTCGGGTCAAAAAACTGCGTCAAGACAATCCAAAACGATGTCTACCCAAAATGTCGACAATTCCTTTCCTCCTACAGATGCTGCTTGACCCTCTGAGTTCCTCCAGCAGCTTGTTTGTTGCTCCAGATTCCAACATCTGCAGTCTCTTGTGTCTCTAGGGAATGCACAGTAAATGGTAGACGACCAGAACAGCAGGATCTTGGATGCCATGTCCACAGATTCCTGAAGGTAGCAGCGCACACAGACAAAAGAGTTAATTATGCATACAAGACACTTTTCTTTATTGTCTGAGGCATAAAATATAAGAGCAGGAAAGTCCTGCTGAATCTGTATAAAGCATTATTTGTGCACAGTCTGCTGTGTACTGTGTACCATAATCACCACACCACAGGAAGGATGTCATGACACCAAAGAGTAGATTAGTCAGGATTTTTCCAGGGCTGGACAACAATTGTTAAGAGGAGAGACTGACCAGACTGGGGTTGTTTGGAATAGAGGAGACTGAGGGGAGATTTAATTGAGACACTGGACTCTGGACAGAGTGAACAGAAAGGAATTATTTCCTTTGGTGGTTGTCAGTGGATCTAAGTTGTTTGGGGGAGGAGGGTTGGAGGGGAAATGGGGGCGAAAGATATTTCACTGAACTGATAGTGAGGGTTTGGAATTCTCGCCTGTAAGGGTGGAGTCAGAGACGCTCACCACATTTAAAGTGCATGTGGGTGAGTGAAGGGCCATGGACCAAAATCTGGGAGGTGGGACCAACCTGTTTAATTTTGGTCAATATGGCTCCTGCTCTGCTGTAAACTTCCATGATTTCCAAGATTAACTGGTCCTTTCTTTGCCATATTAGCTGCAAAGAATTACTGTCTGGTAAATACCAGTTACAGCTCGTCAGATTTGTGTATGATGCAGAAGTTTGGCTTTGAGTTCTGTTCATTACATAATGTCAGTGTGTAACATTGGATGTGAGACAGTGTGAAAAACACATGTGGCAGGATTACGAGTGTTGTTTGTGGAGTTTTACTGATCAGTTGTTGTTAGTTTGTTGCATGCTAATGCAAATCCAAAAGAAACCCAACAACCTGGCTCTTTTTTGAGGGGTGGAGGGGTGAGTTGGAGATGCAGGGGTTGACCCAGACACCTCTGTGGCAACATATCTTGGGTCACCAAAATGGACAGATGAAGCTGGCCTAAGGTGTTGAACCTTGCATGAATGACATAAAGTACAGCTTGATAGCTGATATTCTAAATCTGAAATTCAGTTCAGGAGAAGTTTTACTTATTGAGTTGGAGATGACAGCTAAATCTTCTGCCATGCAACATTGAAACCCAGTTGCTTATTTTCTGAAGCATTGCCATTGCACTTGGCTTCAATAGGATCTTATCAAAGAATTTGATCTAAATATAGAAAGGAAAGAATTATATTTACATGACACTTTACAGAACTTGAGTCTGCTCCAAGTGTTTTAAAATCAATTGTGAACTTAAGATAAAAGCAGAAAATGCTGGAATTACCCAGCACGTCAGGTGGTATCAGTGGAGAAAGGCAAAGAGTTGACTTGAAAAATTTAACTTATTTTCTTTTTCCACAGATGTTGCCTAATCTGTTTAATATTTACAGTATTTCCCACTTTTATTTCAGAATTCCAACATCTGCAGTCTTTTAACTTTCATAAGGTTTTTTATAGTGTTGTCCTGTTATAATGTAGGATTGCAATAAAAGATGTAACTATTTTTTAAAACTAAAATTAGATTTACTGTTTTGCAGTGGAAATAAGTTTCTTGATTGATTGTGGGCTTCTAAATAAATTAGTAGGTGTGACAAAATACTTCTTGTCTGGAGATCAGTTTCTCATGAACATTTGTGCTTTCCCTTCAGTGTAATCTCAGCTATTCAATGGCAGTAAAATTATTTTTTTAACTGAAGTCATGTTTTCAGTGGTAATGAGCAGTCTCAGACCACAGGGCACCTTTTGGCTACTCTGTAATCACAAATCCCATTGGAATGTGATCACCTCCCCCCAGTCATCCTTCAGGATGCATTCCATTTCTGATCCTTAATCCCTGCGGGGCCAAAATATCCAACCACCCATTTAAGAGCAGACCATGTGGACCATCGAGGATACTTGGAGCTAAGTAATAAATACTGGCATTGGCAGCTTTGCCCACATCCCAGAATAAATAAATAAAAATGTAAAGGTTGTTTGCCTAAAGCTACAGATTGATCTGACGTACAAGGAAAATGACATGCTGTCGTATAAGGAGAGTTAACCCACAAGAAAAAGAACACAAGAAAATAGGAGCAGGAGTAGGCCCCTGAAGCCTGCCCCACCATTCATTGTGATCATGGCTGATCCACTCCAGGGCCTCAACTCCTCTTTGACCTGTGACAATGACTCACCAAACTTGGAAGTTTTGCAGCTATTTGTGTTTACTTTTGGTGCAAGCTCCATTCAGTTTAGAGATTCATCTTTACCTCAGAACTACACTTGGAAAGCATTTTTACCAAATCTTAATTTAAATCAGTGCATTGTTCTGGGACCAAACCAAAGCCATTGTTTTTGATTTTCTTGTGAGTCTGAGAAATGGTATTTTGATGTGAGTAACTTGGAAAGTTTGACCTTGCCAGAGATATTAGATAGGTCATCTTCCAAACATGCCTCAATGTGTAGCCATTTGGGAATAACACTTTGCCCTGTGTCAGTCAACTGGCTTTAATGATCACAGAATCACAGGCTGGTGTCAAAGATGTGTCCTTGGCACACACAGTAAACCTTTAGTCTGAAGTTTGTGAACAAATGCATGGAGATTGGAACATTCACAGTCGCAAGTAATCTGCCTGTGCAGCTGTGTATTGCCATTACTGTCAAGACAATGGGCTGGAATATGATCCAGTGATTCCATAGAAGTCGGGAACAAGTTGGGGGTTGGATGTTGGTCCATCTGGTCTCCTACTGTGCTGTGGAACACAGACAAGCCGAGCTCATTGGCTGAATACACTTTGCGTTCCAAACTCTCAACTCTATGCCAACGTGTCTCATTTATTCCAACTGAGCCACCCATCTGGTTTGAAAAGTTGGTTAGTTTGTTGTTATTTCTTTATTTTAATTACACTTAATGTTTCTAATTAACTCCTATCACTTAAGTGTACCTTTAAGTAAATTTACTTCTCTTTCATAAAGAACTTTTAACTTTTCATCAGTACGTGGGGCCAGATATATTCGGTTTTTAACGTGTAAATACATTATTTTGAGTCAACACTATAACGGGGCTTGGCAGCTGAAAGTTCAGAAATACTTTCCAACCTATTCAATAGATAGAAAGTGTAAGAAGTGTTTTACTTTGTCCTTGTCCTGCAACGTTATGGCCACAGTTAAGCTGTGTTAAGAATATAAAGATCAAAACCTTGGAAGTAAACAGCAGGTATCCCAGCATCTGATATGAGGAGGCAGGTTAATGCTCTGAAATGAATTGTATGTCTCCACTTATGATGCCCAAGGATGGGCACTGCCCCATGCCAGAGGTGGCGCATTTAGACAGGTGTTGGGGCAGGTGGGTGATAACTGTAATTGAACTGCTGCCAGCAATCTATGGAAATTCTCCCCAGCAAGGTAAGTGAAGTTTTAAGGAATCAGAGAGGGTGGGTGGATGAATGAGTTTGGATGATGGGGGTATTGGGGTGAGCTTGGGGAAAGGGAATGATTATGGTCAGCTTGTAAGGGAGCAGGAGAATCAAGACATTTATATCAGAGACACAAGAGACTGCAGATACTGGAATCTGGAGCAAAACATCATCTGGTGGAAGAATTCAGCGGATCGAGCAGCATCTGTGGGAGGAAAGGAATTGTCGACATTTTGGGTCGAGACCGTGCATCAGGACCTGCCCCTCCATGAACCAATACTTTTATTACTGATGTCTATCAGCTCAGAGGAGTGAGAAAACTTGCACATTTTATCGTGCCTTGAATTAAAACTCACAAGCATACTTTTTAAAATACGCCACTGACAAAGTTGTTGCTGTACAGTTACTATAATGCTATTTACCCCAAAACTAGAGAATTGCCCAGAGTGTCCTGTTCACTATAAAGCAGGAGAAATCTAATCCAGCTAATTACTGCTTAATCAATTTATTCTCAGTCATCAGCAGGTTGATGGATGGGTGTCGTAGACAATGGTATTAAACAACATTTACTCACCAGCCCTAGTAAGACTAAAGTCGATGGGTAGCAAGAGGAAAATACTCCAGTGGTTGGAGTCACATATCAGATAAAGGAAGATGGCTGTGGTTGTTGGAGGTCAATCATCCCTGCCCCGGGATACCACTGCAGGAGTTTTTCAGGACAATGCCCCTGGCCCAATCATCTTCAGCAGCTTCATCAATGACCTTTCTTACATCATGAGATCAGATGTGAAGATGACCACTGATAATTGCACAATGTTCAACTCCATATGCAATTCCTCGGCAAATGAAGTAACCCATATGGAGTCCCTCAATATCCTAGTGGTCACCATTGACCAGAAACTCAATAGTTACCCTCTCCCATGCACTGCTGCTCCAGGAACCAACACTGCAGACTCTTATTGTTACTGATGTGCCAGCCACATAAATATCACACCAAGAGGCTGATTATCCTGTGGTGTGGCACTCACCTCCTGTCTCCACAAAGCCTTTCTGTCACCTACCAGGCAGGAGTGCTTTGGAATCCTCTCTGCTTTTCTGAATGAATACAGCTTCAATAGCACTCAAGACACTTGATATCATTCAGGCCAAAGCAGGGCAGTTGACCGGCACTCCATCCACCGCCCCAAACTTTCATTCTCTCCACCATCACCACGCAGTGGTTGTGGGGTGCACCATCGACAAAATCCATGCAGTTACTCCATTAGGCTACTCCGTCTATGCCTACTGATCCTGTGACCGCTACCACTGAGATGGAGAAGACAACCTGCACATGGGAAGACCACTACCTGCAGGTTCTCCTCCAAGTCGCACACCATCTCCCTTTGGAATTACAGTGCCGTTCCTTCAACATTACCAGGTCAAAATCCTGGAACTCCCTTTCCAATTGAGGCAGCACCTGCACCAGAAGGACAACAGAGGCTCAAGATGACCACTCCCCACCACCACCTCAAGGGCAACTAGGACGGGCGGTAATGCTGTGCCCTGAACATTTAGTAAATTATTTTTAAGAAGTGCTTCTATCCTACTTTAATAAGACTTCACAGGAGTGTTCAATTCAAAAGTCCCTGGAGCCACGGGCATAGCCAATGTCCTTCACTGCCTCAGTAGTGATTTCATTACTTCATTATCAACAAATTTAACTGAATTAATTGCGCGTGCATTGCTGTAGCTGGCAGGCCCAGAGTTATGTTACAGCTGCCTTTAGCCTTACACGCACCAACTTCTGAGCAGCGATTTTGTATAATAGAGAGACACCAGGTGGTAGAATCTGTGTTGTCTCAGCATTAGCAAAGCTCTAGCATTGAAAGCAAACTAGTATCTCTGCTGTAAATCTGAGTATCTGTGCAGAGAATGCTGGACATACTGAGCAGGTCAGGCAGAATCTGTGGAGATTGAAACAGTACTGGCAGTCCAGACCTGAAAGTTTTTCTTGTGTCACAGATACTCTCAGACCTGATGTGCATTTCCATTATTTTCTGTTCATATTCAAGTTATGACATGCACATAAGGAAAAACAGAATGTATGGACTATTTATCAATTAGACCGTACTATTCTAGAGTTATAATCAACTCACTGCAAGATAGGCCATAGTATATTTAAGAAACAAATCTTCAACTGGTTTATCATTTATGGTAGTGTTCTTGTGGTATCATGTTTGTGAATGCAAATGGAAGTTATGTAATTTGAAGCTTCTTCCCCTCCGCCATCAGATTTCTGAACGACCCATGAACACTACCTCATTATTCCTTTATTTTTGCATTATTTATTTTTGTAATTTATACATTTTTATGTCTTTGCACTGTACTGCTGCTGTAAGGCAAAAAATTTCACATCATATGTCAGTGATAATAAATCTGATTCTGGCCACTGATAATCACTAAAGGCCATACAGTATATTACACATACAGTACTTCCATATAAGCACTTCCACTATCAAGGCAACACCAGGGTCTGCATAGTGTACAGTGGAACCATTTATATGATTAAGTTACTAAATTAGCTTGATGGAATCTTAGATTTGGAGATTTTTCCACAAAATATAATTAAATCCCTCATAATAAAGGCCCTGACAATTTTTTTTAGAAAATTAGTATTTTAAATTACTATGTTAAATTTTTTAAGAGCTCCACATTTAGGAATTATTCTAAGAAAGGTGAAAACATGGAAAAAAAAACAGGAGTGGGAGCAGGCCATTTGGCCCTCTAAGGCTGTCCTGTCACTCATGGCTGACCCTCTATCTCAATTCCTCATCTCTCCCCATACCGTTTGATGCCTTCTGTAACTGGGAGTCTGTCTCCTCCAATATATCTGCCATCCCTGGGTTACAAACAGCTGACCTACAGACACCCATACATACGAACAAGCTCCCCTAACATTATTAAATTCAAAAATCCAATGTACATACATCGATGTACGACGTTCTATGAACGGCAGACTTTTTTTCTCTCTCTCCACTCACAATAATTGTACTTTGCCATCAGTCTTGTGCACTCCTGCTGCCATTCATTACAATACTGTGGAGGTATGGTTACCACATCGTGTGATTTTTGTGTCTTTTCTGACTTACAGACAAAATCAACTTAAGGGCATCTGTAACAATGGAGCCTGTTCATTGCCCTGGGAGAGCTTGTATTCAGCAACTTGGCCACCACAGCATTCTGTGGTTGAAAATTCCACAGATTTACTGCACTCTGAGTAAAGAAATTTCTCCACATTTCAGTCCTTGAAGTCTTACCCTGTATCCTGACACTGTGACCCCCCAGACCATCCACCCAGGGGAAACAACCTCCCGTATTCAGTCTATAGCACATTACCATAGGTTTATACATCACAATGCAATTTGTTCTAACTCTTCCAAATTCTAGTGAATACAGACCCAGCTGATTCAATCTCTCCTCTTTCCAACAGTCCTGAGTCCCAGGAATCAGAAATTAATTTTTATAACACTGTCATTTCTGCATGATCTTAATTTGACTTTATTTAATCTCATTTTCTTATACACATTTCAGGACGTTGAGTTGCTTCTTGGATCAGTTTTCACAAAGGAACTTGTAAGGACCGATTGAGAATAATTTAGTCAGCCATTCAGAAGTCAAATATCACCCTTGTTCTGAAACAATGCAACATTTAATCGCTGAGCTTATTTTTCTGAGCAGCTGCACACAGTTTAGAAAAGTAGGTAGGGGATTTTGTTCATGAGTAAATTACAGAGATTTATCAAGCTTTTTCCGAAAATCAACTGAGATTCTCTTGGACGGCCAAATGTGACGTCAGTTTTGACCTTTATCTTTTTATTACCGACAGTGAATTTGAACTCAGTCCTCCAGAGGTAAAAACTAGCAGATTCTTGGCCAACAGCATCGCCCAGGTTTTTATTTCATTCCAGGACTGCGGCTAATTAGATCTTCCATCACAAATTATCAACAATCTATTCAAATAAATCCGAGTTAATGGAACCTTCATCAACTAAATTCATGCATTGGTATTATATTGTATGGTATATTGCTCTCAAATATGCTCCAACTCCTTAATTTCTTTCACTTTATCAGGTGGGGCACAAGATTGTGGAAACAATGCAGTGCTACTTGTGGAGTTGGAATACAAGCGAGGGAGGTTTACTGCAGACGCACGGTGTCACACCCTGTTGAGGATTCCATCAGAGTTCCTGATGAGGAATGTACAGATCCAAAGCCCCCTGAAGTTCAGGCCTGCAACCAGTTTGATTGTCCTCCATCGTGGCATAAAGGAGAATGGCAGCTGGTACGTGAAGCTCTGTCGAAACTTCAAGCCAATAAAAAAGAAATCCTTGTCATCTTAAACATGTTCACTTTCAGGATCTGACAATTATTTCAAATTATGCCAAAGTTCTTTATCGCATTTTTGCGGGGAGAACTCATTCTGTTCCGACCATACCACATCTGCAAGGCCCCACAATTTTAGGATAGGGATGGCATATAATTCCGTATAATTTTTCTGTAGAGTGTGGTAGATATGCAAGTAATACTTCAGGCAGGACAAGAGCAAAGTAAAGGAGGTATTAAATTAAGATTATTTTAACCCCCTGTGATATCTGGACGGTATTGAAAATCATCAACTGCTGATGTTGGAAATCTGAAATAAAAATAGAAAATGCTGGAAATACTCAGCAGATCAGACAGCATCAGTGGAAAGTGAAGTAGAGATGAAAGCTCTTCGATCTGAAATGTTATTTCTGTTTTTCTTTCCGCAAGCGCTGCCTGACCTGCTGAGTATTTCCAGCATGTTCTGCACTGATTTGTAATTTAACCCACCATTTGCATCCCACAGGATTTTACTCCCTCTGGAAGTAAGTTAAGTAGTATTGGGTGGAATGTAGAACAAGTAATCCACCCACTCCCATAAAGTCCTGCCCCACTCGTCAGGTTAAAATTAACCCTGAAAACACAGGTTGGTCACTTTTTGTTTACATCGAATGATCATTCGCAGTTGGATCAAATCCATTCAGGCTGAATGCTTCAAAAGTGAGCAATCAGTCCTGCCACAACCAAGTGTCTTTGCCAGAGGCTATCAGGTTGCCTGTGCTGAGGCTTTTTCTGAGAAGAAATGGCTGGGGATTTAATGCAGACTGTTTACACCAGTCTGATTCAAATTATACTGGTTCATAGCCAGCGTCAGGAGGTGATAGTTACTCTAAACTTAACTTGGAGTAAATAATTCCATTGTCATTTGCATTAGAGGTACTGACATGAAACAGCTGCATATTTAGAATGAACATAAATTTGGAAATTCATGATTCAGAAAAAGGGGAAGCTGATTCTCAGATATCATTGCAAAAAGCACGACTCTAAAAGATATTGAATGTGGAACTAAACGAGAGACAAGATTACAATGTGTAGTGAAATCAGGAACAAACTGTTTGATGTCATCAGCTGCATAATCTTCAACCCCTTTCCCCCACTCTCCTCCACGTGAACTACATTACACTAAGTATGAATCATGTATTATTATTGACAAGATATTCCAAAGCCTTTTAAAGAGGTGCACTTGGGTACTGCAGACATATTGTAAAGTATTTAATCTAAATGATGAGCAGATGCTGATCCTACTTTGCAAGCCTGGAAATATCATTTGCTGAAGTTTCATGATTGGGGTTTTGGTAGAAATGATCCAGTTTGTGAATAATACTGGAGGCATTTAAAGAGTAATTAGCTATGCATGTTGACCCAGAATTTCCTGGCAGTGACAAGACACCTACACTAGCTGCTCACCGACCATCAGTACTATTCTCAGCAGATTACCCCAAGACGAACTTCCATGTAGAAGCCATCCCTATCCTAAAATTGCGGGGCCTTGCAGATGTGGTTTGGTTGGAGCAGAATGAGTTCTCCCCACAAAAATGCGATAAAGAACTTTGGCAGTAGCTAAAACATGCTCCTACCTCAGCTGACCGTTATAACTTTTTCTATTATTCAGGAGCTTTCAAAAATTTTAATTCAAGACTTTATTTATGCCACACGGTAATAAGCCCTTCTGACCCAATGAGTCTGCACCGCCCATTTAAACCCATATTAACCTGCTCATACATCTTTGGAATGTGGGAGGAAACCAGAGCACCCGGAGGAAACCCACACAGACACGGGGAGGACATACAAACTGCTTACAGACAGCGACGGGAATTGAACCCCGATCGCTGGCATTGTAATAGTGTTATGTTAACCGCTATGGTAACGTGCCGCCCACGGTTAAAGTTGAAAACTTCAAAAAAAAACTTGAGAAAAAGTTTTAAAAATATAATTGTATTAACAATTTTAAATGATTTTAAAATATCATTTTTAAATGTTTTATTTTTTAAGTAAATTAAATAATTTTTTAAAAATGTAAGTGATCTAAAACTTATTTCACTATGCCTTGCTCTCCCTGGAAGTGAGTGGTACTGCCTCTCCTGTGGCTGGTTGCATCTGATGCTGGGTTAGGGTGGATGCCCCAAGGTTAGTCTTTGAGGAGTCCAATAAGGTTGGCACCCTCTGTGAACACCCATCAGAAAACTGGGACTTGGGGAGACTTGTGCTGGCAATTCCAGGTGGAACTGCTGGCATTTCTCAGGGAAATCTGGACCATTATTGAAAGGTTATTGAATCTCTTTTTGAATTCATTGATTTTGATATATGCTCTTTAATATCCCTAAAAGGATAACAAGCAAATTCAAAGTTTATTGTACCATTTCTGATGAGTCCATCTCTTAATAAATGTTTTAATAGTGTTCGTATACATGTGGAGGAGGTTCACAGTCTCGCAAAGTCCAGTGCAAGCAGCTTTTGACTGATGGAAGTTCTGTAAGTCTTCCTGATGAGCTTTGCCTTGATCAGAAGCCACAGCTGCAACAATCATGTGGCAACGTTGACTGTCCACCACATCTGGCACTGGGGAAATGGTCCAAGGTAGAGCAGTAAACCAACTCAATAAAATGCATGTTTAATTGTTGTCTTTCTCTGCTTGCCTGTTTCTAGTTAGCATGTGGTTTGTACATGACCTTGTACATAGAACATAGAACATTACAGCATAGTACAGGCCCTTCGGTCCACAATGTTGTGCTGACATTTTATCCTGCTCTAAGATCTATCTAACCCTTCCCTCCCACAGAGCCCCCCATTTCTCTATCATTCATGTGTCTATCTAAGAGTCTCTTAAATGTCCCTGATGTATCTGCCCCCACAACCTCTGTCGGCAGAGGTTCCACACACCCACCACTCTCTGTGTAAAGAACTTACCCCTGACATCCCCCTTATATCTTCTTCCAATCACCTTAAAATTATGTCCCCTCATGTTAGCCATTGTCATCCTAGGAAAAAGTCTCTGACTGTCCACTCAATCTATGCCTCTTATCACCTTGTACACCTCTATCAAGTCCCCTCTCATCCTCCTTCTCTCCAAAGTGAAAAGCCCTAGTTCACTCAAGCCATCCTCATAAGACATGCTCTCCAGTCCAGGCATCATCCTGGTAAATCTCCTCTGCACCTTCTCTAAAGCTTCCACATCCTTCCTATAATGAGGCGACCAGAACTGAACACAATACTCCAAGTGTGGTCTAACCAGAGTTCTAAAGAGCTGCAACATCACCTTGCGGCTCTTGAACTCGATACCCCGACTAATGAAGGCCAACACACCATATGCCTTCTTAAGAACCCTATCGACCTGCGCGCCAACCTTGAGGGATCTATGGACGTGGACCCCAAGATCCCTCTATTCCTCCACACTGCTAAGAGTCCTACCATTAACCTTGTATTCTGCCTTCAAATTTGATTCAAACACCTTACTAAAATCCATGTACACCACATCCACTGCTCTACCTTCATCAATGTGCTTTGTCACATCCTCAAAGAATTCAGTCAGGCTCGTGACGCATGACCTGTCCCTCACAAAGCCATGCTGACTGTCCCTAATCAGCCTATGCTTCTCCAAATGCCCATAAATCCTGTCTCTAAGAATCTTTTCCAGTAATTTGCCCACCACTGAAGTAAGACTCACTGGTCTGTAATTCCCAGGGTTATCCCTACTCCCTTTCTTAAACAAAGGAACAACATTTGCCAGCCCTCCAATCATCTGGCACTACTCCTGTGGCCAGTAAGGACGTAAAGATCATCGCCAAAGGCACAGCAATCTCTTCCCTCGCTTCCTGAAATAACCTTGGATATATCCCATCCGGCCCTGGTTACTTATCTGTCCTAATGTTTTTCAAAAGCATCCTCTTTCCTCACATCGACATGCCCTAGCATATGAGCCTGTCATATGCCATCCTCACAAATGTCAAGGTCTCTCTCTCTGGTGAATACTGAAGCAAAGTATTCATTAAGGACCTCCCCTACCTCTGCTGACTCCAGGCACATGTTTCCTCTTTTATCCCTGATCGGTCCTAACCTCATTCTAGTCATCCTCCTATTCTTCACATACGTATAGAACACCTGGGGTTTTCCTGATCCTACTCACCAAGGACTTCTCATGCCCCCTTCTAGCTCTCCTAAGTCCATTCTTAAGCTCCCTCCTGGCTACCTTGTAACTCTCCAGAGCCCTGTCTGATCCTTGCTTTCTAAACCTCAGGTAAGCTTCTTTCTTCCTCTTGACAAGATATTCTACATCTCTTGTCAACCACGGTTCCTTCACTCTACCATCCTTACCCTGCCTCAATGGGACAAACCTATCCAGGGCCCCATGCAAGTTTTCCTTAAACAATCTCCACATTTCCACTGTGCACTTCCCCAAGAGCATCTGTTCCCAATTTACTATCCCAAGTTCCTGCCTAATTGCATCATAATTCCTCCTCCCTCAGTTAAATACCTTCCCATATCATCTGCTCCTATTCCTCTCCAAGGCTATGGTAAAGGTCAAGGAGTTATGGTCACTATCTCCAAAATGCTCTCCCACCGAGAGATGTGAAACTTGATCAGGCTCATTGCGCAGTACCAGGTCCAGTACAGCCTCTCCTCCAGTCAGCCTGTCCACATACTGTGTCAGGAATCCTTCCTGTACATACCTAACAAACTCCGTCCCATCTATCCCCTTTACACTAAGGAGGTGCCAATCAATATTAGGGAAGTTGAAATCACGCATGACAACAACCCTGTTATTTTTGCACCTCTCCAAAATCGGCCACCCAATCTGCTCCTCAGCATCTCTGCTGCTATTGGGGGGTCTGTACCTTGCAGAATTCTTCCACCTAATGAATTGCCACAGAATATAGAGTAAAATAGAGTGAAAATAGGCCACTACGTGTATGTGCAGATGCAATCTAAAACTTGAAGCAGCATCACAGGCACATAGCATCAGATAAACAGCATTCACAAGAAAAATATAAATTAAATCTAAATTACACACAATTTTTACAAGAAAAAGCACAACTGGAACAAAAAAAAGTCCATTTTTGTGCAAAGTGATCTAAGTGGTCATGGTGTTGCTAGTCCTGAGGTCGTGATTAGGGTTGTGCCAGTTGGTTCAATAACTGAATGGTTGAAGGGAAGTAGCTTGAACCTGGTGGTGTGGGACTCCAGGCTTCAGTACCTCTTGCCTGATGGTAGCTGCGAGAAGATGGCATGGCCCGGATGGTGGGGATCTTTGATGATAGATATTGTCTTCTTGAGGCAGTGCATACCCATTTAGACAAATCCTACACTAATTCACTTTCTATTCTTCACACAATCCCATCAGTTCATTCTATGATTCTACCACCCACCTGCATACTGGGGACAATTTTCAATGGCCAATTAACCTACCAGCCTTACTTATTTTCTACTTAAGAAATGCATCAATGCTTTATGTTTGTTATTTAGAGCCCACTGCATAGATTTAGATCTTATGAAAAGTGTTCTAACTTTTCCTCTGGTCTTCCAATGAGCACACAATGGGATGGTTGGATATGATGAAGATTAATGGGAGGCCTGAGGGAGAGAGCCCAGGTTTGTTTGGCAAATGGTGATAACAAGACCAGCAGTCAGAAAGATTGCCGGGGCCATGTCTTGGATGCTCAAGTGTGAACTCAGCATTTTGCTATAATGCAATAAAATCAACTGCAGTGGCAATTTGTACTACATAACGCAGAATGGCAAACATAACATTAAGAAGCAAGAACAGTTCCATAGCATAAAATGCTGCAGGGAAAGTGTTGGGAAGAGGGATTATTGCTGATAGATACTTGATGGCTACTGAAATGCTCTGTGAGTCTAACCGTTATCATTGAGTAATAGTTCATGGATAATTGAAGAAGCCTCTGAAGATGGGAGATGATGAGAGGCATGTGGGGGAGGTCCACAGTGATCATTGTCGTTCTTGAAAGAGTGGGAAATAGTTTACAAAGGAAGGAATTTAATGGATAACTCAAAGGAATATGGTCCCAATTCAGATTAAAAGAGGACTAAAGGCACGTGGTGTGGGACAGTAGGATGAGACAGACCAGTTGCGAAGCCGGGAGAAGAGAACTGGTGAGATTTGATCATGCCTGGGCCAATGTGCGCTCAGATCGAGCAGACTAAGGCAGCAAAATAAATAATCTCAATCACTGAGATGCAAAAATCCATGAGCTTTCTCACAAGTTCAGCAATTTAAAATACTGATAAAATACGTATTTGCTTCTATTGATCTAACCTTAATTTAACTCAGTTCTAATTGTGTGTAACATAAGTGTTCTACTATGGAGTCAGTAGAAACTGTCTTTTTGTTGTGTGTTCCCAGTGTTCTGTAAGCTGTGGTGAAGGAATCCAGCGCAGAGATTGGGTTTGTCGGAAACTCACTGCAGTTAGACATCAGGTCACTGTCCCCCATGCCTTGTGCAGTGAACCCTCCAGGCCTCCAGTAGTTCAGACCTGCACGATGCCTGCCTGTGATAGTAAGTGACTGACTTTAATATTTGACACCTGCATAATTTTACCCCCCAAAAAATCTGGGGTTAATTGTAGAAGAAACATACAACAAATAAAAATAGCAGAAATAACTGAGACATTTGTGTTCTAGGCCACAGTAAGGTGCTGTTATTTTTAGGCAATGATAATATAGTGCTAACGGATTGATATTTTTCCAAGGACGAAAAGTTTGAAAGCATGATATGGTTCCATAGAAAAATGGGCTTGTTTCACAGTTTACCCCACTTGTTCATTGTAAGAATCATATACAGATGTTAAAACATTCAGATCTATGAAAATGTTCTTTTCATTAAGTAAAACAGATTTGTGTTGCTTGACAATTATTTTCCTGGAAGATTACCAGCCTCCATGTGCCAAATGTCTGCAAGCTTCAACTCTTGAAACAGATCCAATAGATTTTAAGAGCTATTGCTTACATTAAAAAAACACATGAATAACTTCATATGTATAGATTCCAGACATAAATATTTGATACTCTCCAATTTTTTATGATCTTATGCTTATCAAGATGGTAATTTTCAGCCCTGGGACTTTTTTTCTACTCATTGCATAGTTTTACCGAATCAGGTGTAATGCAGGTTTTGTCTAAACTAAGAGTCAGGCCAGGTCAGGTTTAACACAGCTTCATCCCAAACTGGAATCTTCACTGCACTATTTCAATGGTCCTCACCACCTCTCTATCAACATGCTATCCATAGAACAACATTCAAGTTCAAATTTATTGTCATGGGCATACAAACCCAGGGTATAAATGCCATGGAAATTAACTTTTTGCAGCAGCAGCAGCACAGTGCATTACAAACATAAGTTAACATGAACTTAAATTGACATAAATTTATACACAACTTACACAACAAAATAATCATAACAACATTAGCGCAAGTTGAGGGAGAGATAAAGGGAATATAGTCCGAGGTAGTATTAGGTTATTCAGGTCGATTCAAGAATCTGATGGCAGTGGGGAAGAAGCTGTTGTTGAACATGGGACCTCTGTTTAAGAAACAGAAAAAGTAAATACTTACCAACATGTTTTAGCACCCAAGTCCAGAGGAATAATCCAGCATGCTTTTCCCACTGTAAGTTGCAATGACAGAGACAAATATTCATAGAAACTAATAATAGTAGATGCAAAAACATCTTGGAGGATCTTAGTTTGGACCCAAATCCAGCAAATTCCCTTTGAGAGAAGGTTGGATAATTTGTTTTCTTCTCCAGTTTTCATAATTATTTCCTATTTTTGTTTCCATGGTTGAAAGAATGCTCGTGTAATCTGTGCCTACTTTTCACAGTCATCTTTTAAGTGACATTGTACAGTGGCCTTGGTTATCAGATTTAGTCAATTGAAGTAATCAACCTTAACTGACGTGGTGTTAGTTGCTTCCAAGTAAATTGCACCCAAGGGTTTAAGTGCGAGTTTTCTTGATAAGAAATAATAAATCATGAATAATGCATTGTATTTTCCACTTTGCTATTGAACTTGATGCTTATATGTAAGTAGATTAAATCTTATTCTAGACCATTTTTAACATGTATTTGTGTATTTCCTAGAGGTTAGAAAGGACAAAAAAACAAATGTTTCTCAAAAGCAAGCTATTCGTGACCCACAAATTCTGGGCATCCACAGAGTCTACATTCAAACCAGGCAAGACAAGCGTATTCACTTTAACATTGGTGGTCGGGCTTACCTACTACCAAAAACCTCAATTGTGATTCGATGTCCAGTGAGAAGATTCCAGAAATCACTGATCAAATGGGAAAAAGATGGCCACCATCTTCAATATACAAAACAAATTAGAATTACTAAATCAGGATCACTGAAAATTCACAGCCTTGAAGCAAAAGATATCGGTGTTTATAGTTGCATTGCAGGTACTACTCGAGATACCTTTGTCCTCAAGCTGATTGGCAATGATAACAGATTAATTGAACCACCCACTTTCACTAAAGCTAAGACGAGACAAAGTATTGGACCGGAGAAGATGAGTCACAATGAATCCAACAGGCTGGAAGATAAGTGGACTCAAATAAGCAAGATGTGGCAAAGTTGGAGCAAAAAGAATGAATTGTATGTGGATGACAGCCAAACAAGTGACCAAGTTTTCCTGCACCTACTTGGAAATCATTTGTTTTCGAAAAGAAAAGCTAACTTTGCAGAGTTGTTTGACTCTCAAGAGCTTTACAATAAACATCCTGAAAGCTCTATATCCCAGGGAGCCTATAGTATGGATACCAGACAGTTTGAAGAGATCCTACGAAATATAAGTTTAAGGATTGAGTCTGGTGAAATACCTGAAGACTTTGCTTCACAGCTGATGCATCAGTTAGCAGCTGAAGTATCTAGACCACAGCCAACTGTGGAAAAGTGGAAAGCCTCTCCTGATGATAATGCATCCAACTCCAAGTTATTAGATAAGGCTCCTAATACATCTGAAGCTTCGGTCAATAAGGATATACATCAGCAACGGAAGAAGCAAAAGCCTCCTATTATTCTGAGAAAAAAGCAGGCTCCTGTTCTGCCTCAGAAAAATGTTAGTGTTGCAGTTGGAACACTGGCATACCTGACAGATAAAACATCCTGTATAACACTCGTCTGTGAATCTATCGGAGACCCTGAGCCAGAGGTTTCTTGGACAAAGGATGGTACACCAGTGAAATTTAATAAAAGGTATGTCAACTTAATGTCACTGCTATACATTAAGGCTTACAAAATTCTTTCTGTTTTCAGAATCAGAATCAGGTTTATTATCACTTGCATATGCCATGAAATTTGTTGTTTTGTGGCAGCAGTACAGTGCAAGACAAAAATTACTGAAAGTTACAAAAATAACTAAATAGTGCAAAAAAGGAATAAAAAGGTAGTGTTCATGGACTGTTCAGAAATCTGTTGGCGGAGGGGAAGAAGCTGTTTCTGAAACTTTGAGTGTGGGTCTTCAGGCTCCTGTACTTCCTCCCCGATGGTAGTAATGTGAAGGGGGCATGTCCTGGACGGTGAGGGTCCTTACTGATGGATGCCACCTTCTTGAGGCACTGCCTCTTGAAGTTGCCTTCGATGGTGGGGAGGGTTGTGCCCGTGATGGAGCTGGCTGAGTCTATAACCGTCTGCAGCCTCTTTCGATCCTGCATGGATGAGATGTTAAGATGGACGAGAGTTAATTCAGGAATCATTATATCCACCGTTTGCATCAATGGCTTTGCAGTCCACCATCCAAAACACATGTGCATGGTAAAGTTTTCAGTAAGCCAGTCAAACACTAATGTTGAAACTATCTTTAAATTCCATGTCTTTTTATTAAATGACCAATAGATCTTTTCCGACAACCACAGATATGCCTTTGTTTAATTGATGGAAACCTTGTTTTGTAAAATCAGATATCAATTTAAAGCATTTCTTAGCATGCAAGTTATGACAATTACTTCAGCAATTTTACAAATTTATCATAACAAACTGTATCCACCATCTGTAGCCTTTAGTAAATTATGTAGCATTAATTATTGGAGTCAGCAGTAAAGGATATATGTTATCTTCTACTTTGATGTGACTTGACATCAAAGACTGTTTTTAGATTAAGCATTGTGTTGGTAAGTATGACTTTGCAAAGCTATTCTTCCTCAGTACAAGGGATAATTTGGCTGATAAGTAAGAGAGAAAGCTTGGAAAGTTTTGCAGAAGATTGAAATTAATGCAGTTGATCTTCAATGACAAATTATTCTTGTTAAGAAGAAACTGGCATCATTTATCCTCATTGTTAGTTGCACAGTTGTGTGAAGACTACAAACTGTTGATCATTTTCAAGATTTATACTTGCATTTATTAAGATTAGTAGCCATTGGTGAGGACAGGGCTAGAGCAAAGGAAATTACAACCTGAAATTAGGTTGTGATATGGAAAGTAGGACAGGTTTGTCGATGCCAGAAGATATTTGAGTCTAGTCTGACTAGGATCAGCAGGATATCTCTGAGGTGCACTTTACATCTCATGCATGCTGCCAAGTGACTCAGAAAACCTGCTGCTTACAAGTTCACTCGAAGGTTTGATGCTCAATGAACTGCCAATGTAAGACTTTCTACAATAGATTATCCTCCATTGGACAGGGTTCTGCTCTTTGAAGGAATAAAATGAATATTTCAGGACAACTATAAAACTTTTTGTAAATCTTCAAAGTGTTTCCTTGCTGTTTTGTTGATATAAGAATTATAGGTGCTTATGGCATAGATAGAAGGACATTTAGCCCATCATGCCCACACTATCTAAAAGAGGAGCTGTTTAGATTAGCCCTTCTTCCTTACTCTTGAACCCTAACCTTGCCCAGCAACTGCTCCATTCTCTCTATACTACACTCCCTCTCTTCATTCAGGCACCATTTAAATGTGATGAGACTTTCTGCCTCTGTTGCCCTTTCAGACACCACTTCTCATTGGATGGATTTTTTTTTCCTCAACTTCCCTCTAATCTTTCCACTGATACACTTCAGTCTATTAACCCTGTTTATTGACATTGTTGCTAAGTGTAATAGGTTACTTTGGTTTATCCTATCCAGGTCTCTCATGATTTTATTAATCTCAATTAAACCTTGCTTCAGTCTCGGACCAGATGAAGGGTCTCGACTCGAAACATCAACTGGCCATTTCCCTCCATAGGTGCTGCCTGACCCGCTGAGTCCACCAGCAGTGTGTCTTTTGCTCCAGATTCTGGCATCTGCAGTCTCTTGTGTCTCCTTGCTTTGGTCTCCTTCGTTCCAAAGAACCAGCACCAGCTTAACTAGTCTGTCCTCATGATTGGTATCCTCCAGTCCTGGCAACATCCTTGTGAATTTCCTCTGTGCTCTCTTCAATGCTGTCAGGTCTTCAGAGCATCATGGTGATCAGATTTCACACATTTCACCAGTGTCTGCCTAAAGTTTAATATCCAATATGATCTCCCTGCACTTGTTTTCTGCGCTGTTACTGATAAAGACAAGGCCGTCGCGTGTCTCCTGAAATGCTTTGTCCTTTTGTCTTCTGAGATCAGTGGACATGAGCTCCAACATTCCTCTGTTCCAACCATTTATTGCCTAGTTCCTCACCTTGTTTGACCTCTCCAAGAGTACTACTTCTAGATTTACTTCTTTTTGATGCTTCCATCACCACTATCCAGCTCATTGGTGCCTTCCTGCAGCTTATAACTTTCTTCCTCACTATCAGTCTCATTGTCAGGAAGATGCTACTTGGTTTAGTTTTGTAGTTATGTCTCTTGACCCATCCAGTAGGAAGCCAGACCTTTGCTCTGTGGTTTGCCTCTGACATTGAGTGGTTTAATTGTGTGGTTCAGTATACCAGAGGTGTGCAGTTCCTAATCTGGCATGATGAACTATTTTAAACACCTTAAACTTTTTATCTTATCCACATTGGTTCCATTTTTTTGTATGTTTTTCACGATTGAGATATCACTGGCAAGGTCAGCATTTATTGTCCATCCTTAACTTCCCTCAAGAAGGTGGTGGAGAGCCACCTTGAATAGCTCCTGTCTTTCTGATGAAGGTGTTGCCACAGCACTGTTGTGTAGGGAGTTCCAGGATTTAGACCCAGAAACAAAGCAGGAATGGTGATATTTTTCCCAGTCAGGATGGTGTATGACTTATAAGATAAGATAACTTTATTGGTCATATGTACATCGAAACACACAGTGAAAAACATCTTTTACGCAGAGTGTTCTGGGGGCAGCCCGCAAGTGTCACCACACTTCCGGTGCCAACATAGCATGCCCACAACTTCCTAACCTGTACGTCTTTGGAATGTGGGAGGAAACTGGAGCACCCCAAGGAAACCCATGCAGACATGGGGAGAACATACAAACTCCTTACAGACAGCGGCCGGAGTTGAACCTGTGTCGTTGGCACTGTAATAGTGTTGCACTAACTGCTACACTATCATGCCTGCCCTTATAGGGGCAACTGCAGGTATTTGTCTTCCTCTATGCCTGCTGCCCTCATCCTCCGTGAGGGTAGAGGTTACAAGTTTGGGAGGTATTGTTGGAGTATCTGGAGCGGGTAACTGAACTACATTTTCTACGTGGTGCACACTGCAGCCCCTGTGCTCCAGTGGTGGAGGGAATGGAGGTTTAAAGTGTGGTGCTAATCAAACATCTCTGCTATGTTCTGGTTGGTGTTGAGCTTTCTGAGTGTGGCTGGAGCTGCAGTAATCCAAGCAAGTGGAGAGCATTCCAGCACACACCAGACTTGTGTCTTGTAGGTGTGGAAAAAAAATGGGGACGTCAGGAGGTGAGTGGTTTGCTGCAGGATACAAGCCTCTGATCTGCTCATGTGCTTATGTGGCTGGTTCAGTCATTGATGCCCTCCAGAATGTTGACGGTGATGTTAATACCTTTGAATATCAGGTATTAGTGATTAGTCTCACTCCTGATGGAAATGGCCATTGGCTGGAATATTTGTGGCACCGGTGTTACCTGCCACTTGTCAGACTGTGCCTTCAGGCTGCCTTGTTCTTGCTGCATGCAGGCTTCATTTGTTGAGGAGTTGTGAATGGAATTGAACAATTGACAATCAAAGTGCAATTATCAACAACTGTCCCCACTTAAGAAGGAAGGAATTTCATTGATGAAGCTGAACTTGTTTGGGCCAGGGACACTGCCTTGAGGAACTCCTGCAGTGACATCTTGGTGCTGGGATGATTGACCTCCATCTTCCTTTGCGCAAACTCTAAGGCCACACATTGAAATGCGTTCTGCTTGATGCCCATTGACTCCTGTCCTCGGTAGAGTATAAAATATTCTGGAGCCCTTTTTCCAAAGAAGATATTCTCTCTGGTGTCCTGTCCATGTTTAACCATCATCCAAAGTCTAAAGCAAATTACCTGGTCACCATTGTATTGCTGTTTGTGGGACCTTACTGAGCTGAGGTTGCCTTGATACAATAACAGAAGCTACTCTCCAAAAACTACTATATGAGCTGTTTGTGAGATGTCCCAGATCATGAAAGATGCTGTCTAAATGCAAGTCTCCCTTTCTTTGTTTATTTGTTGTTTTACTTTGCATCAGCGCTTTCAATTTATGTAGTTCCTGTTGAATAAGCTGATGTGAAAACTAACACTTCATGAGGACTGAAATTTATCTGCCTTCATCAACCTGTCATTGGTGACATGAACAAAATTGTTGCTTCATCTGCGTTCTATTTTGATGTTATGGTCTCTGTTTATGCTGTGCAAGATTATTGATGCTGGGTTCATTTCAAGTTAAAAAATCCCTTGAAGAGAGGGTTCTATTTAAGAGCTATAAAACTTTACTATTGGATGTTGATATTCTGAACTGATGGTGGGTAATACAGTAAAATTTCATCAGGATATCTCAGTGCTGTTTTTTATAACAATGAGGCTTGTTGATTGAAATCAAGGAGTTTGAAAAACCAAACTTTCACTTGTTCCCTTGAAAAATTGTACATCATCTAGGCTAAAGATGTTTTTAATAATTTTCCCAAAATGTTGGCATATTATTTTATCTACTTATGTTGAATGTTGTTACTTTGAGCCCAATTACACAAGAGAAAATTGATTCACAGGTAAATTTATAAGTATTTGAGGAACAATGGGTGAAAGTAAATCCTAAAAATAAGTTTGTGGAACATAAACTGCATTCTTGCAATTTTGTTTGTTTCAATTACCATAAATAACAGTGCAGAATTATTAGCAGTAGATCATGTGTGATGCTGTTCATCCAATAACAATGTTACTTTTGTTTGATTTCTTATGTTTGTCATGTTCCCATGACGACAGCTTGCCAATTGAAAATATTCAGCAAGCTCGGTCAAACAGTAAACTCCGATGCTGAAGCAACCAAGGTCTCCCAGGTTATTTTTATGCTACTCACTTGACACAATCTGAGTTTCCAGTCACTAAGCATAATCAAAATGATGAATTTTCCTTCTAAAATAAAGATAATATAAAATAAATAGGACAAGTTTGGGGCTGTAGGATCAGGTTCTGACAGTTGGCGTACACAAGTCCTTGAAGGTGATGGAGTGAAATTAATAAACTAGGAAGTTAGCAGAATCCTGGCCTTTATACTTATTGCCGACAGAGTCCAAAAGCAAAGAAGGAAAATCTTTCCTAGTCACTCATTATAATTCATCTGTAGTATTGTCAGCAGCTCTGGATTCTGCACTGTGGAAGGCCAGAACAGATGATTTCAGAAGAGAAACAGAATAGTTTGCCAGAATGATGTGGTCAGATGTATCAATGATGCAGAGAGACTACAGTGGGAGTTTTCTTCTGTAGCAGATAATATTGAGGGGAAATTTAATTATGGATTAAATTATTTAATTTAAGAATACACCAAACCATTGAAGGGGTTTATAGAATGAATAGAGAGATACTAATTCTACCAGCAGGAAGGTTAGTAACCAAGAACGACAGTTTTAGGATAAATGACAGAAGCACTGGAGCTGAGATGAGGAATTGTGTTATGCAACGAATTATTATAGAGTTGTACAGCATGGAAACAGGCCCTTCAGCCGACTGAGTCCACAAGGACCATTAACCACACATTCACACTAATTCTACATTAATCCCATTTTTTCATTCTCCCCACATTCTCAGAGACTCTCCCCAAATTCTACCGCTCACCTACACATTCGGGGCAACCTACAGCAGCCCATTAACCTACCAACCTGTTTCTGGGAGGTGGGGGGTAACCAGAGCACCCGGAGTCACAGGGGGAATGTGCAAACTCCATGCAGACAGCACTCGAGGTTAGGATTGAATCCAGGTCTTATGGGATCTTCTATTGGAAATTATTGCCTGGAGAGATGGTGGAAGAAAACTGAACAGTAACTTTCATTACAAAGCAGCCCAGTTGATCAGCAAACCATTCCCCATTCATCCCCTCCACCACCATTGCACTACACCGGGACTCCAGTCCGTACCAGAGTGAGGAAGGTTGTCAAAGGATACAGTACGACATAGATCAGTTGCAAAGTTGGGTGGAGCGGAGGCAGATGGAATTTAATCCAGCCACCACTCTCTGCATCATATGAGGATAGGTTGAGTGAGCTAGCGCTTTCCTCTTTGGAGAGAAGGAGGAAGAGAGGTGACAATAGAGGTGTACAAGATGATAAGAGGCATAGATCGAGTGGACAGTCAGAGACTTTTTCTCAGGGTGAAAATGGCTGACCCAAGGGGGTATAATTTTAAGGTGATTGGAGGAAGATATAAGGGGGATGTCAGGGGTAATTTTTTTTTACACAGAGAGTGGTGGGTGCGTGAAACACACTGTCGTCAGAGGTGGTGGGGGCAGATACATTAGGGACATTTAAGAGACTCTTAGATAGACACAAGAATGATAGAGAAAAGGAGGACTATATGGGAGGGAAGGGTTAGAAAGATCTTAGAGCAGGATGAAGTGTCGACACAACATCGTAGGCCGAAGGGCCTGTACCGTGCTGTAATGTTCTATGTCTATGTCTAAGTGTGAGCCTGCACTTCAGAAGATCAAATACTCTATATGTCTGACCGCCCCAAGGTCCCTCTGTACATCAGTGCAAGTCCATAGCTCCCTGAAAGTGAAAAAAGGCATTTGGTATGCTTGTCTTCATAGGCCAAGGTAGTAAGTATGAGAGTTATGATGTCATGTTGCAGTTAGAACATAGAACAGTACAGTACAGTACAGGTCCTTCAGCCCACGATGTTGCGCCGACCTGTATAAACACCTACTCCTTGATCAATCTAACCTTTCCCTCCTACACAGCCCATAACCCTCCATTTTTCTTACATCCATGTGCCTATCTAACAGTCTTTTAAATGTCCCTGTTGTATCAGCCTCTACCACCACACCCGGCAGTGCATTCCACGCACCCACCACTCTCTGTGTAAAAGAAAGACCTACCTCTGACATCTCCCTAAACCTTCCTCCTCCGACCTTAAACTGATGTCCTCTGGTATTAGCCATTGCTGCCCTGGGGAAAAGGTGCTGGCTGTCCACTCTATCTATGCCCCTCATAATCTTACACACCTCTATCAAGTCACCTCTCATCCTGTATCGCTCCAAAGAGAAAAGCCCTAGCTTGCTCAACCTTTCGTCATAAAGGAAACATTGGCTGTACAAAGCATTGGCTGGACTGCACTTGGAGTATTTTGTATAGTTCTGGTCACTACACTGCAGGAAGCATGAGAGAGAGTGTGGAAGAGACTCACCAGGATGTTGCTTGGAATGGAGAGCTATTGTTAAATGGAGAGATTGGATAGGCTGGGTTTATTCTCACCAAATCATAGGAGGCTGAGGGGTGACCTCATTGATGTTTATAAAATTATGAGGAATGTAGAGAGGATAGACAGTTAGAATCTTTTTCCAGGGCAGGGGAGTCTGGAACTCAAGAGTACAGGTTAGAGTGGAGAAATTTAAAGGAGATCTGAGGGGCAAGTTTTTCACACAGAGTGGAGTGGGTCTATGGAACAAACTACCAGAGGAGGTGATGGAGGCAGATACAATTACAAGGTTTATAAGGTGTTTGGACAGGTACTTTGATAAGAAAGGCATAGGGGGATATGGGCCTAATGCAGGCAATTGGGATTAGCATCGATAGGCGTCATGATCGACATGGACGAGATGGACCAAAAGGACCTGTTTCTGTGCTGTACAGGATGAACAATTATGATCTATAAAATGCACTGTACCAGTTGGCCAAGGCAACATGACTCTGCAATCTCCATCACTTGCAAGAAAAAGGTCAGTGGGTACATGGGAATGCCACCAACATCAGGGGCAGGCACAGTAGTGTAGCGGTTAACGTAACACTTTACAGTGCCAGCGACCTGGGTTCAATTCCGGCCACTGTCTGTAAGGAGTTTGTACGTTCTCCCCATGTCTGCGTGGGTTTCCTTCGGGTGCTCCGGTTTCCTCCCACATTCCAAAGACGTACGGGTTAGGAAGTTGTGGGCATGCTATGTTGGTGCTGGAAGCGTGGCGACACTTGCGGGCTGCCCCCAGAACACTACGCAAAAGATGCATTTCACTGTGTGTTTCATGTACCTGTGACTAATAAAGATATCTTGTCCTATTTCCCTGACTTTGTCCTTTATCGCCACAGGGACTAAACCCTGGAGCCTAACCAACCACACAGTGGGAGTACCTTTTCTGCACAGACTGAGGCCTCTCAAAGTCAATTCAGGATGGGCAATGAATGTTCATCTTGTTACTCATATCATGAACTGAAAAAAACCTTTCAAATGAGAGTTAAATGCATAAGGGGATAATTGCAGTACCTTGGAAAAAAGTTGGGGAATAGGACTAATCAGATCACTCCTTCAAAGAACTAGTCTAGGGACAATAAATTGAATGGCCTCCTCCTGTGCAATTCAATGTTATCCTTCCCCAAAACTTACTCAGTTGTTTACATGGTATTTGTTTGTCACACAACGCATTTTCCATTATCGGCTTAATTTGCACTCTTTCTCTGCTCTCTCCCACTTGGATCATGAGGATCAGATTTCTTTTCTCCTTCCCATTTCCCACTCTGGATTTTGTAATTCTTGCTGAGCTTTGCGAGGCGGAACTGTGCAAAGTTGTAGTCTAAGAGATGGCCACTTGGACTGTCTTATGAATGTTCAACAGTGCAAACCAATATCATTCTGACTGCCCCAAGTACTGTCGCATCCTGAATATTAGCCCTGCAACTCTGTGCCTCCATGTCCTTGGTTAGTCATAGAGAGAAACATCATGGAAACAGGCCCTTCAGCCCACCAAGTCCATGTCAACCATCATCCACCCACTTATACTCATCCTACATTAATTCCATTTTTGTTGTTCCCACATTCACATCAACTTGGATTGGGGAGCATGCCTTATGAAAGCAGGTTGAGTGAACTCTGCCTTTTCTCCTTGGAGTGACAGAGGATGAGGGGGGACCTGGTAGAGGCATATAAGATGATGAGAGGCATTGATCATGTGGATAGTCAGAGGCTTTTTCCCAGGGCTGAAATGGTGGCCACAAGAGGACACAGGTTTAAGGTGCTGGGGAATAGGTATAGAGGAGATGTCAGGGATAAGTTTTTTACTCAGAGAGTGGTGAGTGCTTGGAATGGGCTGCTGGCAACGGTGGTGGAGGCGGATACGATAGGGTCTTTTAAGAGACTTTTGGATAGGTACGTAGAGCTTAGAAAAATAGAGGGCTATGGTAAGAGGCCTAGTAATTTCTCAGGTAGGGACATGTTCGGCACAACTTAATGGGCCAAAGGGCCTGAATTGTGCTGTAGGTTTTCTATGTTTCTAATTTAGAACCATAGAACCATAGAACAATACGGCACAATACAGGCCCTTCGGCCCACCATGTTGTGCTGCCCTTCAAACCACACCTAAGACTATCTAACCCCTTCCTCCCACATATCCCTCTATCTTAAATTCCTCCATTTGCTTACCTAACAATCTCTTGAACTTGTCCAATGTATCAGCCTCCACCACCACCCCAGGCAGCGCATTCCATGCACCAACCACTCTCTGGGTGGAAAACCTCCCTCTGACATCTCCCTTGAACTTCCCACCCATTACCTTAAAGCCATGTCCTCTTGTTTGGACCATTGGTACCCTGGGAAAGAGGCGCTGGCTGTCTACTCTATCTATTCCTCTTAATATTTTGTATACCTCTATCATGTCTCCCCTCATCCTCCTTCTCTCCAATGAGAACAGCCCTAGCTCCTTTAGTCTCTCCTAATAATCCATACTCTCTAATCCAGGCAGCATCCTGGTAGATCTCCTCTGTACCCTTTCCAATGCCTCCACATCCTTCCTATAATGAGGTGACCAGAACTGGACACAGTACTCCAAGTATGGCCTAACCAGAGTTTTGTAAAGCTGCATCATCACTTCACAGCTCTTAAACTCATAACATCCCATAAGCTTTCTTAACTACCCTACCCACCTGTGAGGCGACTTTCAGTGATCTGTGGATATGAACCCCCAGATCCCTCTGCTCCTCCACACTGCCCAGAATCCTGCCATTTACCTGTACTCCACCTTGGAGTTTGTCCTTCCAATGTGTACGACCTCATACTTCTCTGGATTGAACTCCATCTGCCACTTGTCAGCCCAGCTCTGCATCCTATCAATATCCCTCTGCAAGCTTCGACAGCCCTCCAAACTATCCACAACACCACCAATCTTTGTGTCGTCTGCAAACTTGCTAACCCAGCCTTCCACCCCCTCATCTAAGTCATTAATAATTATCACAAAAAGTAGAGGTCCCAGAACCAATCCCTGTGGGACACCACTAGTCACAGGCCTCCAATCCGAATGCACTCCCTCCACCACAACCCTCTGTTTTCTACAGGCAAGCCAATTCTGAATCCACACGGCCAAGCGTCCCTGGATCCCTTGACCTCTGACCTTCTGAAGAAGCCTACCATGTGGAACCTTGTCAAATGCCTTACTAAAATCCATGTAGACCACATCCACTGCACTACCCTCATCAATCTCCCTGGTCACCTCCTCAAAGAACCCTATCAAGCTTGTGAGGCAAGATCTTCCCTTCACAAAGCCATGCTGGCTGTCCCTAATCAGTCCATGATTCTCTAAGTGCTCATAGATCCTATCTCTTACAATCCTTTCTAACAGCTTGCCCACCACAGACGTAAGGCTCACCAGCCTATAATTCCCTGGACTACCCCTACTACCTTTCTTGAATAAGGGGACAACATTCGCCACCCTCTAATCCTCCGGTACCATCCCCGTGGACAAAACAGAGAAACAGAGTTAATATTTCAGCTTCTGATGAAGGGTCTTTGTCCCAACTCTGTTTCTTTTTCCACAGATACTCCCTGAGCTGCTGAGTATTTCCGGCATTTTCTGTTTTTCCTTTGAACATGCAATTATTTAACATAGTCTGCCTTGGTTGATTAAATTGCAAAATGCTTCATGAACCCTAACTTCTTTTACACATAATAAGAAAATTTATTCCAACAGCTCTTTTAGCTCAAAGTTGTTAATGGTGTCACCTGTGTTCAATACCAAGCAATTAACCAGGATCATTGAGACCTCCAGTTAAACAAGACATTCAACCCATTGTGTCTGTGCCTGTGCTGTGCTGGCTGATCATGGTTAATCCCACAGCCCTGCTTTCTGTCCCTAACCCTTTAAATTCCTCATTTGCATATTTTTGTCCCGTTCCCTCTTTAAATTATTTATGTAATCAGTTTCCAGCACCTTTTTAGATAGTGTTCCCAATTCCAAGAGTTCTATTGACTGAGAAACAAAGCACATCTCCCCTCTGGATCTTTTGCCAATGACTTTAAATCAATGACCCCTGCTGATTGACCCACTCACCAGAGGGAATAACTTTTCTCTATCAAAACATCTCATCCTGTTGACAACCTCCATTCATCCAGCTTCTACCCTCTTCAGTTACCAATGTTTTTCCAAAAGCAAAGCACTGGATATCTGAAGGAAGAGCAAATTCTGGAAGTTCTCAGCAGGTGAGGAAATTACTGTGCTTTGAGAAGAAACGTTCATGTTTCAGGAAATAGGCACCAAAATGAAATGCTCCTCTTTCTCTTTGTGAATTTGGTCAGCACTTTGTGTTTTAGTCCGAGCTTTTCCAAACTCTTCTCATTACTGACCGTCTGTTTCTTTCAAATGGCACGAAAAAGCTCACACTTGGATGTCCGGCCACTCAACCCACTCAATGGCATCCGGAGATGCCAAGTAGTGAAATAAGATACCACCAGCAACCGATTTCACAGGGTGGTTGAAGTGATAGATCCATGGTTAGGAACTCTTGTCCACAGAAGTATGGGAGTGGGAGGCTACAGCGTGTATGGCTTGTGTGATGCTGCTCTGGGCTTTGGCGGTGGGGTGGGGCTCAAAGCCAGGGACCTTTCCTACATCGGATGCATCTCAAAATTCCTTCAATATGATGAATGATATGATATGGCACATGAATGATAGGGAAATGGAGGGCTATGTGGGAGGGAAGGGTTAGAGAGATCTTAGAGCAGGATAAAATGTCAGCACACATTGTGGGCTGAAGGGCCTGTACTGTGCTGTAGTGTTCTATGTTCTAAGATGGTGGATTTCTGCCTGTGATACACACATTAAACTGCTGTGACCCAGAATGGCCAGTGTGATTTCAAGTGCTTTTGTCCAGTCTTTGTTGCTGGAGAGGTTAATGTTGCCCATGACTAAGGGTACTCACCCATGCCACCACCTCTGCATACTTTCTGGGACCTTGACGTCACTCTTTGGGAATTTCCCAAACCTCTCAGATAAAACTAACTAGTGGTTTACAAAGATCTAGAGCAATATTTTCACACCTCTTGGGCTTGTACCAGTTGCCCCCACCCACATCCTTCCTCTTTAGCCAATAAGGAGAAAAAAACAATTATTGCCCCAATGATCCATTTCTGATTTGAACTCCAAGAATAGAAACACAGCCTTGTGCTGAACGTGCATGGTTACCAGTGGCTGCACATGGTATTCTACTTCCGAGACTTGGTCCCGTCAGACTTAAGCATTGGGCAGAGTTTCCAACACAAGTTGCAGTCTGCAGTTAGAAGGATAGGTTGAGGTGAGGGAAATTGTGGGCAATCTTTTGACAGACAGCCATCTTTTGTGGGCAAGTTTAGTAATTATTGATTGCGTAACATTCAAATCTTTTCCAAATGTTATTTCTCACTCTGTGGTTGGCCTGAGTCAATGTTAGATTAAAACAGTGTAAACTTGAGCAATTTAATTCACATTGTGGTATGGACAAGTTCCAGACTGCTGGTGCTAACTGGAAGGTCTCCCACCTGAATTGAGAATTAATCTGATATTTGATTAACTGTATTATCTTCAGCAGGGAGGATTGGTGTGGGTCTTATTTGGTTTTCCAAACATCCGTTGAAACTTACATGTTTCATTTATTTGAGCACTTTTGTCCAAAGAATTGGATCGCAAAGCACTGATTTTGGATTGCACAGCACTGAGAAATTGAGTGTTAACTAATGTTGTGTTAGTCATTGTTTCTGGGTGAAAGGAGATTGCTCTCCCACTGTTTCTCCAGTTGTTAGCTCATTAATTCAATCAATAAAAATTGATTAATTGAGATTGCTCTTCTAACTGTTTACGAGGATATTGCATTAAATTAAAAGTCATTGATGGGTTAGCAATAAACAACCACTGTGTGGTAATCATATTGTGGAGTTTTCAGTGAGGTGACTGATATTTCTTTCATTTACTGCAAGTGAATTGATGGCCTAATGGAAATAATAATCATTGTAATTGAAGCTTGTGTAATTTTTCCTTGAAAAATGCACCGTTTGAAATGGTTTTATTAGCTCGGTGAAGTTCATATTCTGAGTCACCCTGGAAAAAAATTCCTGCCTACACTAATGGGCCTACTGACCATATATAATGGCAGCAGCTGTGTTGATTTAACAGTTTCTGGTGATTGAGTACATCACAATTTTTCATCCTGTAGACACCTGTGCTTTAGGAATTGTCTTGTTTCTGATGCAATGTGTTCAAACTTATGCCTTTGAGAGACGTGACAATGTAAGTTTAAGAGAGATGCAACATTTTTTCTGAAATGTTGCGTTATTTAAAGTACTTCATTCTGCACATTCCACATATTAGGTACTTTAGAGCCAATTACTTCAGTGGTGTGTCTATTTTTCAGACAAATGCAGCAACAGTTTCCATATCTAGATCCTTCAAACAGCCATTAAATTAACTTAAACAAATAATTTAGGCTAAATTGTGGATGAATGTTGGCTAGAACAATGGAGAAATATTTCAAAATATGCCAGAGTCATTTACATGAACCAGATCAGGGAAGCACATCCAATTAATTCCAAAGGTGATACTGCCTTGCAGCACCAATTCTTTCCAGCCAGTACACAGTGGTGCAGAGTTTGCATGCACCACAGTCCTACATGCAATCAGTACAGCGGTGTAATACCTGCTCAGCATTGGAGTGCAGCAGCTACTCATAGCTGCAATGCAGCATCCATGCAGTAGTGCAGACCACTAGTCATTCAGTACTGCAGTGCGGCTCTTGTTTGGGACCACAGTGCAGAATTCATTCAGTACAATATTTGTTCAATGCAGCAGAGAAACATTTGTAGGTGGAATATTTACACGGAATCAAATACAGCTATCACTCACTGAGGAAAACACTTTAACACCTCAATACAGTAAACACTCAGTACTCAATGCTGCTCTTGCTCATTGCAACACACACTGATGCTGAACTACCATGGAGCATTCATTCTGCACCGCAGTGCTTCACTCCTTCTGCACCGCTATGCAGCATTTTTTCAGACTTGCATAAGCTGTTTCCCCTACCCTGTTCACTTTCCCCTTCCCAATTCCCTATCACCTTCCCATCGATAAGAGTAACTAGGCAATGTTTTCCAGTGGAGCAGATAGATGACGTTACTGGGATGGATTCCAGTGGTTATCGTGGATCAATTCACTATTCTCTCCTTTGCCTTTATCTGTTGTAAATTTAAGAATTCCCTTTGACTGCCTTTCCCATTCGGTTCAATCTAGAATTTCTTTTGGCCTTACTGCAATTATCTTCAGCTCTCTTTATTTCATGTAATGCCTTCTTGCAAATTATTTCAGTGTAAAACCTATGTGTATTGGTTGTTATTTGTACTCATTTCAGTACACGCAGTCCAATTGCCTCCCTCTGATCAGCCAGCAGCACCCTTCCAGTTGACCGAGTGATTTATGATGCATGCCAGCACTTGAAGCTTTGCTGAATGTTGGAAACTTTGCATTTCAATACAGCTGGACATAAATCAGTTTACACGCCAGTTATTTTTGTAGTCATTGTTCTCTTTTACGAATTTTCCTCCAGTGCCAGGACTGCTTGGCTTGATTGTTCTCACACTGTTGGTATGTATTTTCCTATTGCTTACATCATTTCAGCATTGGCCTGAACATAAACAAAACTACCACATATTGAATGGAAAGAATGCAAACTTATGACCGAGACCGATTTCACCAGTCATATCACTGAGTTTGTCCTAAGTTTATTTCCACGGTATCAGGGAGAAACAAGATCTAAGCAGTACTTCTGCTAATGATTGATCATAAATTGATCATTGCTTGAACCTTAACCAAACCAAGACAACATCTTCACCACCTTACCACTCCCCAACTTTCCACCCTATTGGGTTGGTCAGGGTCCATGTTTCAGATCTAATTGTGGAAGATCATCCTGCAAAGAGCTCCATGCCCAAGGGGGAGGTGCATACTTCATTTAGTTTAGTCCAGCATGTGAAAGTTTGACCGTGTATTCCTATTTGTTAATTTGTAGCGTAGCATGAGTAAGAATCAGAAACATGAGGGGCATAGATATGGTAGATAGTTACAGTCTTTTTCCCGGGGTAGGGGAGTCTAAAACTAGAGGGCATAAGTTTAAGCTGAGAGGGGAGAGATTTAAAGGGGATCTGAGGGGCAAGCTTTTCACAGATAGGGCAGTGGGTATATAGAATGAGCTGCCAGAGGAAGTGGTGGAGGCAGATACAATTACAACATTTAGAAGACATTTGGACAGGTACACGGATAGGAAAGGTTCAGAATGATATGGGTCAAATGCAGGCAAGTATGGCTGGCTCAGGTGGGCACTTTGTTCAGCATGGGTGAGTTGGGCTGGAGGGCCTGTTTCTGTGCTGTATAACTCTATGACTCCATAACTATTAGTTATAATAAACTGACTTCATTTCATAACTTTACGATACAGGAGCAAGCCATCCAGCTGATTAGGTCTATTGTTGGGATTATGCTCCATGTGAGTCACCTTTTATACTACTCCATCTAATCCTAAACACACATCCTTCTGTTCTTTCTCCTGTGTTTATCTAGTTTCCTTTAAATCCATTTTTGGTATTTGGCTCAATTACTCTCTGACATAGCAATTTCCACATCCTTATTGGGTAAGGAATTACACCTGGTTTCCTCATTGGATTTATTTGTGGCAACATTTGCCTAAAAATCCTTTTAATTTCAATGTAATGAATTCCAGAGGCAGGGTACAATGTGCCATGAGTACACCTCAGCACCACTGAGTGAGCATTAATTCAAGGCAATTGTACTTAATTCTACAAACTTCTGATACTTCACCCCTCAACCTTTAGAGAAAACACCCCTATTTTGTTGAGTCTTTTCTAATACCTGTGGTATCTTGGTTCTGCAACTATCCTTGCAATTTTTTTCACATCTTTTCTAGTACCTCTTTATACAATTTGGCTGGTCCACATTACTCTAAACTTGGTCAAACCTAGGTCTTTTGCAAAATTCACCACCTTTTAACAACATACAGATTAGTTTGAACCTTATTTGTGGAATGGAAAGCATTTACAGTGTGCTTAAAGAAACATTCTTCTGCCAAGCATTTTATTAAGTTTTGCGAACAGGCCCACATCTTCTATCAGTACATTACAGGTTGTTATCTGTTAGAGTTTGTTTTGCCTCCCAACTTTGTATAAAGTCTTGTGAAGATGAAAAGGTAGTCTTTTTGCTCAATTAGTCATACAGGGATGATTTACTCACTCTGCCATTTTCCAAGATATTCTGCCGTAGTCAATATTTTTTTTAGAAAATAGGAAATAGTTAGCCCTTTAAGCGTGTCGCATGGTTGAGGCAGGAAGGGATCTTGAGCTACTCCAGTGAGCAAGTCCAGACAAGTGGCAGATGGAGTTTAATCCGGGCAAGTGTGAGGTGCTGCACTTTGGGAGATCCAACATAAAGGGAGAGATCATAGTTAATGGCAGGATCCTTAACAGCATTGATGAACAGAGGGATTTTGAGATACATGGCTCCCTAAAAGTGGCCGCAGAGGTTGATAGGGTGGTAAAGAAGGTGAATGGCATGCTCGCCTTCATTAGTCGAGGCATTGAGTTCAAGAGCCAGGAAGGTATGTTACAGCTTTATAAAACTCTGGTTGGGCCACATTGAGAGTATTGCGTTCAATTCTGGTCGCCTCATTCAGCAAGGATGTGGGGGCTTTGCAGAGGGTGCTGAGGAGGTTTATCAGGATGCTGCCTGGTTTGGAGGACATGTGCTATGAGGAGAGGTTGGACAAGTTGGGGCAGTTTTCTCCAGAGCAGTGGAGAATGAGGGGAGATTTGATGGAAGTTTATAAAATTATGCAAGACTTAGATAGAGTAGAGTAGTTTTTCCCAGGATTGAGATGTCTAGAACAAGAGGGCATGTATTTATGTGATATATAATGTATGTATATATGGTGAGAGGGGCAAAGTATACAGGAGATGTGCGGGGCAAGTTCTTTTACACAGAGTGGTGGGGGCCTGGAGTGCACTGCCAGAAGTGGTGGTAGAGACAGATGGCATAGAAGGGTTTAATAGACTCTTAGATAGGCACATGACTATGCAGAGAAGGGAGGGATATGGTCAATGTACGGAGAAGAGGGCTTAGATTAATTAGGAATCATTGGTTTAATTAGTTTGGCACAACATTGTGGGGCGAAAGGCCTGTTCCTGTGCTGTACTGTTCTATGTAAATATCTCTTTACTTTCATCAATGTAAGCAAGATTTTTTTTTAAATTAATGATTTTAGAACAAATGTGCCCTGTGGTTAGGCTTTTTAAGTTTGGGGAAGTCCTATATTGTTGGCATGTTGTTGATCTGACATCTAGTAACAGTTACAGACCATCCCTGGTTACAAACCCCGAGTTATGGACACCCTTACAAACAAATGAGCTCCCACAATATCATTAAATTCAAAATTCCAATGTATTTTCATACATTTGTTCTTATGAATCTCTGAACTAGTTTCTTCTCTCTCTCTCTCTCTCTCTCTCTCTCTCTCTCTCTCTCTCTCTCTCTCTCTCTCTCTCTCTCTCTCTCTCTCTCTCTCTCTCTCTCTCTCTCTCTCTCTCTCTCTCTCTCTCTCTCTCTCTCTTCCCCCCCCTTTCAGTAATTGTTCTCTCTCTCTTCCCCCCCCCCTTTCAGTAATTGTTCTTTCTTATCAGTCTTATGTGTTTTTGATGCCATTTATTATAATACCGTAGAGGTATGGTTACCATATCCAGTGATTTTTACTTATGTACTTTCTGACTTATGGAGAAAATTAGCTTATAGATGTCTATAAATATGGAACCTGTTCATTACCTGGTGACGGCCTGTATCTAATCTGCTGCTCCTTAGTATGATGCCAACAATTCCAGTATGGCCCGACTATATTAAAAAGGAAAATTTCCATTGAATAAAATCTCAATTTTCCAAGGTGAGGTAGTGAGATTAGTGTGATTTCTGTGTCACCTCATCTCAACTGGAAGTATTCCCATCTCTAAGTTAGATACTTCTGTGCTTGAGCTCCAATCCTAAATTTAAGTATGTGATATTGTATCACCCAACTACCTACAACTTAGAGGGCTTTAGGTTTTATTCGTACAATCGTGTTCCTATACAGGTTGACTATGGGTGTCCTGCAAAACTGGTAGGTTGTTTTTTATCTGAGATGTTCAACCTACTTCAGCCACATTTAGCTGATTAGGGAGGGTTTAGAGGTAATTCTTTGTGAAGACCAAGGATCTCTCTGTGGGTTCGCCACCATTCCTCCCCAAAGATTACCCAACAAAAAATGAGATACATGGAGACACGAGACTGCAGATGCTAGAATCTGGAGCAAAAAAATGAGCTGCTGGAGAAACTGAAAGAGTCAGGCAGCATCTGTGGAGGGAAATGGACAGTCAGCATTTCAGGTCGAGACTCAGCCTCAAGGCTGAAGACAGGGATAAAGAAGCTTAAAAGTAGGGGAGGTCAGTCAGCTGTTCCACCATTCAATTAGATCATGATTGACCTGTGGCCTTAACTCTGTTTGATTGGATCCTTTGCTTCTAATCCCTTGATACCCTTGCATATATACAAAAAATCAATCTTAGTCTGGAAAATTCTGATTAACCTTGCATTTGGGGAGAGAATTCTAGATTTCCACTATTCATTATGTGAAGAATTGCTTCATTCCTGATTGACCTTCCTCTAATTCTGCCTTCTGATTCTGGCTCTGCCAGTCACATCAGCAGAAATAGATTGTCTTTATCCAATTTATCTAATCCTTCCTCAGTGCCCCTTTAATCTTCCTCAAAGGAATGAAAGCTAATATATTTGAGCCATTCAAGCCATGGTATTTTTGTCGTCAGTCAGTCCTACACCGTCTCTAAGATCAATACTTTTTCCTGTTGTCATCAATTCATGCAGCATAGAAACAGACCCTTTAGCCTGCTACGTCCATGCCAAGGTACTCACTAACTGAAATTAAACACAGTTCTCCTCACCTGCAATTTGCATTGCATGTGGTAATAACCACATCAGGGTAAATCACGTGAAACGGTTCAGATTTCCATAAGTTAGAACTTGATAATATAAAAATTGCAAGTCTTTACTTAAAAACAGCATAGATTCCTAAAAAAAGGTACCGTATGCTTGCTAATCCTCTTCAACATATTCTAATGCTTCAAACAGACCAATTCCAGTTTACATGCCCTTATGTCTCTTTCTTATTGGGTGAATTTTGGTTTGGTATTGGTTATTATTGTCACGTGTGCCAAGATACATTGAAAAGGTTTTGTTTCACGTGCCACCCAGACAGATCATGCCACACATAATTACATCGAGATAGTAAAAAGAAAACAAAACGTAGAATATAGTGTTACGTTTACAGAAAAAGTGCAGTGCAGGTCAACAAATAAGGTGCAAGGGCCACGAAAAGGTAGATTGGGAGTTCAAGAATTCACCTTTTAGTGTATGAGGGGACTGTTCAAGAGTCTGGTGGGGTAGAAGCTGCCCTTGAGTCTCATGGTTTGTGCTTTCAGGTTTTTGTATCTTCTGCTTGACAGGAGGAATGGTGGCCAGCACACATTAGCATCCTTGATCTTCAGAAAAGTTTAATGGAACCTTTAATGCCTCCCTAATCAATTAAATGGATGGAGATGATTAATGTCCTTCGTGGAGTGACAAACACCTCTATCTGTTACAGTATATCCTGAGACTCCTAGTATGAATGTAAAATGTGAATATAATTAATATGGCTCAGCAAGCAGTCGTTTGTAAAAGGAGTGACAATTCTTCCATATAGATCAGTTGGGTTACAGGAAATAGGAATATAGGGTTGGAATTCATATCTTCACTCATGTCACGGTGATATGATAAAGTGGTAAAGTTACTGAGTCACTAAAATTCAACACCAACAAATTAGATCGCAGATCAGTCATCTCAAGGTAATGACCCTGAGTGAATTTAATCTTTTAACTTGTGGTGCAATTCCACAGCACAAATTATGTGTCATCAACTGTGAGTTGGGGTTGAACTTCAGCAATTTCCTTACCTGTTCCTCAAAGTGTCAAGAGCAACAGAAATGGAAAGCAGCAATAAATTTGCCACCAAGCAACGTTAAGAGATAAATATTTTCTTATTGTTGTTTCTTGTGTTGCTTGAAACGTTTTTTTCCAAGGATGCCTGATAACTTTTTACCTATTCTACAATAGAAAATCACCTTCCAGCTGACAGTGATATATGATGTGTGTCTACTCTTTAGAAGTTTACCTGAGTGCTGAAAGTATTTCACTTCAATACAGCTGGATATAAATCGATTTAAACTCCTGTTATTTTTGTAGGAATTGCTTACGTTACCATCATTATTACCTAAGCAAATGCAGCTGTAGAGGCTTTCTGCTGATTTTAAATTGGAATATTTATAGTAAGAATAGGTTAAAGCTATTGTAAGGAAGACAGGTATACTACACATGTGTGCAAGTCATCAGTTCCTTGTATCTGCAACACAAGACACAATTAGAGAAGGTTAAGAGTTTAAAAAAACACATACTCGCATGAAACTGTGACCTCAAATTATATCTTTTTAAAACATGTTTTAAATGTTTATTTTTCTTGTCCTTCATGAGTTCCACATAGTTCATGTGAATAAAAGCAGTCTGATGTGCTGCAGCAGACAAGGTCAAAGTGAGAACTGTATTAGATCAGTCTTTCATTTAAGAATGCAGCAAACTCTAACCCACTCACCAGTAACCTATACGGTATCCTAGGAATCTGCAAGCTAAATATTTGGATCTGTCCAAGGTTGGCATATCCTCAAACTAAGAAGAGATTAAAAGCAACAATATTCATTGCAGTAATACTGAGATATAATCCAACATAGTAAATTGACTTAATTGACTTTGCTAATAAAAACCTAACAATTAAGGGATATCCATTCAAGTTAATCATGTAATTAAGCTGCTTTAGTTTCTATGGTGGAGAGTACAATAGGAATTTCATGTGACCAAGCCTATAAATGACTTAAGAAGAAAGATATTAAGCAAACCTTTGCATCATTTTTATGGCAATGATATGTTGAGCAAGTTTTGTGATTTAATTTGTCCCAAGTTGTAACATTGTGTTTTATGCTCAAGGCAAGAATGGATTATTCAGTTTCTTGAGGTGTAATGTTTTCATTCACAGCAATAAACTGTATTCTGACAGTCTTGTTGAAATACTGTACAATGTAGTGGAGAGCATCACTGACATTAAGATCCCCTCCTTATCACTCCCTGTCAAGCTCAGCATCCTTGAATTTCCTGACTAACAGCAGAGTGGGAGTCCCATCACCAGAGGAACTTAAGGGTTTAAATAGAAATCTCATCAACAGTTTTTTCAGGTCATTTAGATGTGAATGATACAAGATTTTGGCTGTTTCCTCAAAGAGATTTTAAAAGATAAAACAGTACAAAGAGTACCATTTTCATTCTCCATTACAGATGGATTCTCAAACATTTGCTCTATGAAAGAAACCTTCCATGGAATTAAATTTTAAGAACCAGCAGATGCTAGAAAACTGAAATAAAGAAAATGCCAGAAGTACTTTGTAGGTCAGGCAGCCTCTGTGGAAAGAGAACTAGAGATAACCTCAGGTCAGAGACCTATCATCAGAACTAGATTCAGAAGGAGTGTCTCTGCCTTGAAACACAAACTCTGTTTCTCCTTCGGTAACATTAAATGGGCACAATTAGATTTAATATTGTTTTGTAATACACAGTGAGTTTGAAAAGTCTTTTCATGTGGTGGAGAAATTGCTTCAAATATTACAGGGTTGGAGGGAAGCTGAAGCAATGACATCTGGGCTGGTAGAAGCTGGTCTGTTTGACCTCTTTGGATGATCCAAGACACTATTCTTTGATGATCACAGCTTTAATGGAATTTTCTTTTACCATGAACTTCATAAAATCACTCTATTCAAGCTCTGGTCATCAGAACATAGAACAGTACAGCATAGGAACAGGTCCTTTGGCCCACCATGTCTGCACTAACCATGATCTCATCCCATCTGCCTGAACATGGTCTGTATCCCTCTATTCCTGCCTGTTCATGTATCTGTCTAAATGCCTCTTCAACATTGCTATCAAATCTGGTTTATCACCTCCATTGGCAATGTGTTTCAGGCACCTAGTGCTCCCTGTGTAAAAAAAAACCTTGCCCCGCACATCTCCCACAAACTTTCCCTCTCTCACCTTAAACCTATGCCCTTCAGTTTTTGACATTTCCCCTTGAGAAAAAGGTTCTGACTACCTACCCCGTAAAGGTGTTCAGAGGATGTCAGGAGCATCCTCCTTTGGCCCTGTGTCACTTGAAACATCTTTTCTTTTGAAAGGCATGTGCATAACCATGGCTGCTTTTTATCAATGTAAATTGGATCTCATAAATATATAAAACAGGCACAGTTCTGAGATGTGCACCAATATACAAGTAAAAAAAAAAATCAGGTTGATTTAAAGTGATGCACAACAAAGTAAAGGCACCAGTAAATCATGCAATCTTCAGATTGATTGCAGTTGCGGGGATGTTTGACATGGGAAGGAGATTTCAGGTATTTGCTACGCTTTTAGCTGCTCTGCTGCCACAACGGTTTCTAACAATGAAAACCAAGGTGCTATTGCTTCTTCCATTGCCAACAAGTGAGACAATTTGATTCTGTTTAACTTTGCTTTAACTCCGAATAGCAGGCACTTGCTGCTGTCGGTTACGACTGTAAACTCATGATAATAAGAAGGCATTGAAGAGAAAAGCTATCAAAGACTTCCTTCTGATCAGAGTACTGCCCATACCTTTTCACCAGCTCTGCCTGGAACAGCCAATACAAACACACACAGTTCACATTTTGAAGTAAAGTTGACTTTTTGGTTTTGAACTTCCTTTCCACCATACTCCAGTGACATCAGTTCCATCCCAGAGCTGCTCCATTCATTTCATCTGGGTTTGGAAACTTCAACCCAAACTGGGAATTTATCCAAATCCACAGATTTCAGAAAAATTACCACAGATATTTGCAGCAATAAACCTGATGGCTCTCAGTTCACTGAACCAATAGCCATGATCTCCAAGGACCCTGAACAAGTGTACAGTGTGCAGGGCGGGGAAAGGGATACCTTTTAGAAGATAAATAATGAAATAGCATTCAGCTCTGCAGAGAACCACATGATGCATAAACTAAGAATTCAGGCATGTAATTTGCATTTTAATGAATGAAAAATCATGGGATGATATCTGCCCTAAATCTTGCTTTAATGTATATTTCTGGCCATTATGAAGTTCACGGCGAAGAGTGTTAAAAGACAAATCTGTACCTGATTCTTTCTTTTCAACATACCATTCGTGTTCATTTTCACTTTGTTTCATTCCCATTCTAACCTTATTTCCATTATTATAAATGATCCAAATTATTCTCATAAAAAAGTGTGTGAGATTTTAATATTTATTGTTGATGCTTCACTCTGGAGCACCTCTACGTTCCAGAAACTGGCTCCTTGTTATAAATGGGCAATGAAAGTAAAATGCCTTGTGAATTCAGCCAAAGAATTCTCAGAGAAAAAGCCAGCTGGATGATAAAAAGCTTTGCAAATGCAAATGTTTCTTTTATTTATTATATAATTTACAATTAATGTTTTAAGATTATATTTAATGTAATGATTATAATTATGTTGAACAATGATTGTTTTGGCTCAAACTCTGTGCTCCATCTTCCATCATTGTTCTGCAAATTTCAGTATGAAGGATGAGTTGTACATTATTGTATGTAGCGTCTGTACTTTATCATTTTCATTCTGCAATGACTACAAATACAGTCCCCAAACAAGGTGCTATCCCCAATCCAGATTGAAATTCAATCTGATGACACCCGTAGGAATTGTTTGAATGTGTTTGCAGGTTTAAAAATTAGATTCCATAAATCAAGACTCAAGGAAACCTGTGTGACTTTTGTTTAAAAATGTAGGATCATTTAGCATCAATACAGTTGGAAACTAAGCTACTGCGCTCCAATTTACTGATTCTTAAGCATACGGCAGATCTTATTTCAATTTTAAGCATCTCCTTGACTAATCTTATTACACTTATTTGGTTTCCATTTCTCTCCAACAGTACGGCTGTTCGGTGACTACAATTTGCAATTTTTTTTAATCCCAAGGTAAAGCCCTTAACCATAAGTTCAGTCATTTACTGCATTCTTCTGTTCAAGGTTACATAAACCAGACTTTCAGAGGATCATATAACATATCTATAAATGTTAATAAATAGGATTTTATTGGTATTTCATCATAGCATTTGTCTGAAATAATGAATTGCAATCTGTACTATGTGTCCATCTGAGTGGAATGAATTTAGGATATATTTCTTACAATTAGAAGATTAAGGGGTAATCTAAGTAGTTTTTTTTAGATGATTGTAAGATATAAATTAGACCAAAAGAAACTAGAAATAAAAACAGAACATTCAGCAGCTTAGGCAGCATTTATAGAATGAGAAACAGAGTTTATGTTTCAGGTCGAAGACAAAGTTCTGACGAAGGGTCTTCAATCTGAGACGTTAACTCTGTTTCACTTTCCCAGGTGCTCTCTGTCCTGCTGAGTGCTTCTAGCATTTCCCATTTTCATTTCAGATTTCTGCCTAGAGTTGCGTTCATAGCATCACAGAGGAATACAGCACGGAAGCAGGCCCTTCAGCCCACCAAGTCTGCACTGACCATCAACAACCTACACTAATCCGACATTAATCCCAGTTTTAATTCTCCCCACATTCAAATTTAGATTAGATATGGGTTGTTCAGTGGTGAAATCAGGAATGTTCTTCATTAAAGTGCAGGTGAGGTGTGGTGTCAATTAAAAATGTCACAAGGTTAATGAGGGAACCAAATCTGTATATTTCAGGTCAGAGGTAAAACAGGTTTTAAGATGTAGAGGAGGTGTGGGTGAGCAGATGAGAGAATAAAAGAGAATGTCTCTGATAGGGTGAAAGACAGGAGGGACTACAAGGTGATGGAGCCAGGTCATAGAGTCACAGCACAGAAACAGGACCTTTGGCTCCCTGAGTCCTCACCAATCATCAACCATCCATTTGCATTAATCCTACCCTAATTTTTTTACATCAATCTCCTCACATTGCCATCAACTACCCCCCGCGCCCCCTACCCCCCCAATTTGACCACTCATCAACACGTCAGAGACTATTTACAGCCAATTAACTTACAAACCCATATGTTTTGGATGTGAGAGGAAACTGGAGCACCCAGAGAACACCAGCACACTCTTAGGGTGAATGTGAAGGAGGGAAGTGAGGTAACAAAAGGTAGGCCTGTAGAGTTACAAATAGGTGAAGTAGAATGGTTATGTGAAATTGCAGGAGGAATAAAATTCTGAATGCAGGAAATGTGAAATGCAAATTTGGAATACTGATGATCTGAAACTGTAAACTCACTTTTAATTCTGAAAGTCATAGAGGCAACAGAGAAACAGGCCCTTCAGTCCACCAAGTCCATTAAGCACCCTTTTTTTGCACTAATCCTACCCAATCCTATTTCATTCTCCCCACATTCCCATCAACTCCCCCACCCCCAACCAACCCAGATTCTACCCATCACTAACAATCGGGTTAACTTATAGTGGCCAATTAACTGACCAACCCGCATGTTATGCGATGTGAGAGAAAACTGAAGCACTCAGAGGAAACCCACACAGTCAAGAGAAGAACGTGCAAACTCCACGCAGACAGCGCCAGGGGTCAGGAACAAATCCAGGTTGCTGGAGCGTGAGGCAGCAGCCCTACTTGCTGCACCCCTGTGTTGCTCTGTCATGTATCAGCTGAAAGATGACATCCTGTTTCTTACCTTGCATTGAACTTCATTCTGCTGAAATACTAACTCTGTGCCTTTCACCACAAATGTCACCTGCCCCTCTGAGTATTTCCAGTGCTTTCTGTTTTATTTCAGATTTTACTTGCTTGCTTATTGTGGTACAGAAGGAGGCCATTCAGCCCATAGGGTCAATGTCAACCCCAAGCAGAACGACCTGATCACTCCCACTGTCTTGCTCCTTACTTCCCTGCAACTTACAAGTCAAACAATTCCCCTTTGATTTTTTTTTTAGCCACATACCTACAATAAGGAGTAACTTACAGTAGCAAATTAACCAGGTAAGAGAACTGCTCCATATTTTGCAGCTAGATAAAATCATGGCTTGGCTTAAACACATTGAAGAAAGGAAGGTTATGAAATTATTAAATTATAAAAGTCAGACACCCAGGCTGGATATATCATTTTAGAAATATTATAATTAATTTTCTTGTTTGTCAGCATAATACAAATTTATCCTTAAAAAGTTAAAGATTATATTGCAATCCCAGAAAGAAAGACTAAGTTATCTAAAGTTGGAAAATTCAAGATTGAGTCCTCCAGACTGGAATGTGTCCAGATGAAAGGTTGGGCTTCATTGTAACAGTGCTGGAGGCCACAGACAGAGAGGTCTTTTTGCCTGCTATTGCCTTTGTTCCTGTATGGTCAGGCCTACTAGGCATGTCCCAGTAGGCCACACTGCACAACATAACACACACTTTACAACATTAGCAACACATTATGCAGGCCAAGGAGCGTAATGGCCTACTCCTCAATGACAATGTTGTGTGTCCCTATCAGAGAAATTCTCTTTGTTCCACACATTGCACTCCCTCTCCTTCTCTGCTGCCCAGACTAACTTGTCACTTTCTTTCTTAGTTCTGATGAAGAATCCTAGACCTGAAAATTTAACTGACTTCCTTTCCACAGATGATGCCTGACTTGATAAGTTTTTGTTTTTATTTCACATTTCCATTGTCTGCAATTTTTTTCATTTTCATTTACTATTGAATAATCTGGCAGATATGCATTTGTAGGTTCCAGTGGAAGTACTTCTCTGAGTAGCAGAAGTTAGGTAGTTCTCTGAAGGGCTATCTTTATCAGGCCAGATTCTGTGGATAGGAAGGTTGGAGGGTTCTTTGAGAGGATGTGTTATATAGCTTGAATTACTCCCTTCATCTGAATTTATGTTTGCAATTGCCTTATAATTTTGCAGGATACTATTGCTGAATTCTGCAAGACTTCAGGTTCAGAATGTCACAAGGCAAGATGCTGGTCTTTATGGATGTACAGTTACTAATGAACTGGGAACAGATACTGAAACCTCATTATTGTTGTATTCAGGTGAGTTGATTTTTAGGCTATTGAAATTATATCTTAAAATACATTTTTTGGAAGTATTTAGCAGAAAATTCCATGGATTCTTACAAATATTCAAATCCAGGTAAATATTTAATTGTATTTATGAAAGTGATTGAACTTTCATAAATACAATGAAAGTTGCCACTTAAATGAGAAAGTGATCCATCAGATATGATGGCTGAATTGTTAATTTGTCTTTTATTCACTCAATATAACTGTTAATAAAAATCTTTACTCAATAGAAATTGCGAAGGATGAGCACTGGCTAAACTGTGTGCAAGGTGAGAGCTAGACTCCACACACACTCCTAGGTAGCTCATGCAGGCAGGTGGGTTCCAAGCACCTCAGTGTACGTCAGCCTAGGTCATGGTCATCAGCCTTGGTCTTGGTCGTGGTCATCAACCTTTATCTATAGACTGCTCCATAGTTCATTGAAATAAAATCTTGTGTGCAACCTGGTTCTCAGTTCTCAGGCAAACTTCCTCCTGGCTTGGCTGGAGTCCACTCAGGTTTGGTGATTCACCACATGTAGAGACTCCTCTTTTACAGCCCTCTAATCTCCGCAAAATGCCAAGTGAGGTGGTGGAGGTGAGTGTCAGTGACTTCTTCCTCTGTGGTGTGGGGCAACCTTTCTGCTGGAGCATGGATATCTGCAATGAGAATTGAGGGGGAAGGATGAGTAAGGGAAGCTTATTTAAACCATGTGTTTGTGAAAAGGACTGAAGACTCTGTGGTGTGAGTCATAAAAAAATAAAAATAGGAATATGAATTTGCTGTTATTCTCAATGAGCCAGAGCCATGATAGCCAGTGCCATCCCCTGCAAGTAGATAAGCCAGTGGCACAGAGGAACCCCTCCAGTATGGCATTGCTCTTACCTTCTGCAGGAGGAAGAGGGATCGTGTTAGCAGATGTGAGGCAATGCTTGTGTATGGTATGGCTGGTGTGGTTGAATGGGTAGCAGCATGTGTAAGGTTTGTAATGAGGATGATGTTGTCAGAATAGTAGTTAGTTTGTAACTGCAGAGGTGCATGCAGTACCAGCTGGGATTTGTTGATATTGCCACTGAACTTGACCACACTTGTGAGATCATTAAAGTTTTTACAACACTGGGACCATGTCCTTGGGAACCCACTGCCGCCATTGTTCCCACTGGCAGTTGATTTCCATCCTTGGTGACTTCCTTGATCCCCTGGTGTGCAGGACATCTCTTGATCCCATGCCAGTGCAACTTGGCTGTTGTCAGTGATGACCAAGCTCCAATGGTTGGTTTCAGTGATCACCTGCCCCTTAAAGGAGATCTCAGTTAACACTGGTTGGATTCTTTATTAAGCATTATTGAAGTTACTAGTAGATAATGTGCATCAATAGAAACTTCACAATTATCATCACCCAAGTACACAAATCCTTGCAAAAGATCCTTGCCCAAGAACCACACACTGTCAGCAGCAGGACAAACAGCCAAAGGTACCCAGCAGTGCCACATATTTTTCTAGACAATTGAATTTCAGACCCATTACATATTATGACTAAAATGAAAACAAATTCCAGCAATGTTCAGCAGGTTAGACAAAAGAACAGAGTTAAAGTTTCAACGCAGTGACTTTTTATCTTTCCAAAGATGCTAGCTGACCCTTTGTTGAGCTGCCAGCATTTCCTGTTAACATTTCAGCAAAAGTTCTTCTGTTTTTTGTGCACTATGTTTGGAAGTGTTCAGAATTTTTTTTAGATTTCCAGTATCCACAGTTTTTCTTTGCAGTTGTTTTACATTTTCTGCTAACGGTTCAGCCATGACAAGCAGATTCGAAAATCCTTCCTTTCAATCCATGAAGAATAAGGAAAGCTCAGAGTAAAATAAGATCCAGGGATACTTCACTCATTATGCCTGTCATGGCAGCTTGGTATTGGCAATCTTCTTTAAGTTCTCTTCAATTCAGGTGGAGGGAATTAGTATCCTGCAATTCTGGAGCTACACAGTGTTGGTTTAAAAGGCCTGTGGTAGATTCCAGTGAACTTTCAGGCATTTCCAAAGTATGGGGAATCCCTGATGCAGGTCAAAGAACCGATTTCTCTGGAAAAGAAATCAACTTGGCTCAGTGACTGAAGTGAAAGGTGATACCTCTCGAGACACCTTGAAAATGTCCATAGCATTTTTACCAAGGCAGATTTAAGCTCACAAGGTCAGGTTTTCATATCATCAGAACACAGTTGGCTTAATTTAGCAGTGACATTATGCTCTGGTGTATTCAGTGATATTAGCCTGGCTGTGATAGATAACCCCTCTCCATCTGTTGTAGAGATCTGCGTAGCTCAAAAATTCATTGTTCCTGTAGGCCTTCAAACTAAGCTTTTGGAATTTTTGGTTCTTATTCTATGAATGAAAGAAAGTCTGGTGGTCTGTTGGAAGCTGATGCATGTTTAGAACCAATGCACAACCTGACATATATAATAGCAGACAAAAGAGATTGTAGATGCTGGAATCTAAAACAAACTCAGCAGGTCAAGTAGTGTCTGTGGAAACAAAAGTGTATGTTGATGTTTCAAGTCAAGACCCTGCATTAGGACTGAGGGAAGAGGAAAGATTACCGGTATAGAGCACTGTGAGGAAGGGTGAGACAGAGGCTGGTAGGTGATAGGTGGAACCAGAGGGGGAAGGGAATGGGGAAGGTGAACAAAGGGAGAAAATACCAAGGTGGATAGGTAAGTGTGTGTGGGAGGAGAACTCTGTGGGTGTGGGTTATCTGAAACTGGAAAATTTAATGTCCATACCAATGGGCTGTAAGCTCCCCAAACAGAATGCAAGATGTCATTCTTCCAATTTGCTTTTGACCTCCCCGTAGAAATGGAGAAGGCTGAGAACAGACAAGTTGGTGTGGAAGTGGGAAGGAGAATTAAAATGACCTGCAACTGGAGAGCTCCAGATGGCCATTGTGGTCGGAGTGCGGGTGCTCTGCAAAATGGTTGCTTGGTCCTCAATTGGTTCCTCCAGTGTAGAGGAGGCCATGTTATAAACCCAAAATACAGTAGGTTGGAAGAGGTGCAGGTGAACCTACCCCTCACTTAGAAGGGCTATTTAGGTCCCCGAATGATGGTGAGGAAGCCGGTGGAGGGACAGGTGTTACATCACCTATGGTTCTAGGAGAAAGTGCCAGGGATGGAAAGGAGTGGATTGGGAGGGATAAGCCAACCTGGGAGTCACAAAGAGAGTGGTCTCTGCAGATACCAGAAAGGGGAGAGGTGTGAATGGTGGTGGAATCACGTTGGAGCTGGTGGAAATCACAGAGGATGAAGTGTTGGATGAAGAGGCTGGTGGGATGGAAGATGAGGACCAAGGGAACTCTATTGCTGTTCTGTCTGGGAAGAGGGGTGGGGCAAGAGTAGCTTCACAGGAAATGGAGGAAATATGTGTGAGGGCTCCATCAACTATGGCAGAGGTGAGGCCATGTTTCAAGAAGAAGGAAGACATTGCAGGAGCCCTAGAGTAGAAGGCCTCATCTTGAGAATAGATGCAGCAGAGATGGAGAAACTGAGAAAAAGGTATGGCATCCATGCAAGAGGCAGGGTGGGAGGAGGTATCAACGAGGTAGCTATGGGAGGCAGTGAGTTTATAGAAGATGTCTGTGGCAAGTCTGTCTCCTGAGAAAGAGACAGAGCGATCCAGAAAAAGAAGTGTCAGAGATTGTCCAGTTGAATTTGAGGGCAGGATGGGAGTTGGTGGTATAAGTGATGAGTTCTGCACAAGTACAGGAAGGAGCACCAATGTAGTCATCAATGTAGAGGCTTAATTGCAGTCTAAATTGCTCACCGAATGGTCCATATGCAGGAATGTACTTCAGGAATGTGGTCTCACTCAAGTTTTTTTTCTCCTCTTAAATTTTAAAGCAAGATAGATAGACTTCAGTCAGTACTGCTGAATAAAAACACCAGTGTTCTGAGCCAAGGCTAGACAAAGATAAGTACCCTTAAGGTTTTAAGGTGTCTATAAATATAAGGTGTATTAGCTGTCCTGCTTCAAACCTGGGAATATGAAACAAGCATGGATATTTTCGAAGGACAAACACTTTGACAGGTTTTAATAGACTTGGCTTCATTTGTCTCCAAAGCACTATCTATAACTTTAGCATAATGACTTTCCACCAATGTTTCATTTTAAATGACTGCATTTAAAAGTCTTGTGGCGATTTAATAAAGTTGTACTTTCTTCATGCTTTTATTTAAGTCGGCAGTTAAATTTGTGCTTAGCACATTGTGTTGAAGTATCATCGATTTTAACGTTACAGCTTTGTAATTTATGCAAATTCTGTCTTGTTGATATGTCACAGAAGCCCCTGCCATCAAATTTTCCAGAGAAAGTATCATAAACCTTACAATGTGGCACATAACAGCTGTGGTTGGAAGTGATTTATTGGCCAGACTTGGGGCAACAATAATCATTAATTGCCCAGTTGAAGGTAAATGAAAGAGAAGGATTCTTTGTAACATTTATGTAATAGAGCAGTGTATTATTAGATTATGCAATTGTAGTTTCTTTCCGTGCAGGCGACCTGTTAAGCCTTGCACCAAATGTCTGACGATCCTGTGCATTAGGTCTCAATCTTCTCAACTTTCCCAGTTTCATTTTAAATGTTTAGCTCTTTTAACAAATATTCTGGATGTTGTTTCCACCACTGTTTCTTATAGGCACTCTGATATGGTCTAACGATTGCCTGCAGAAAATAAATTCTTCTCGCCATTTGTTCCTTTGCTGAAGATTTTTATTCCCTCTGGTTACTGACTCAAATGGAAATAATTTTCCTGAAGATCTCTATCAGATTATTTAAGTTTCTCATTGATATATATTGTAATACAACTCCATTTTAACAGTTCGTCATGATTGTTAAGCACATGGGAGTGTTGCAAAAGCTGTGGAATACTTTTTATATTACTGTGCTTTAGTTTGCCTATCGATTCTTTACATTATATTCTATATGGCTTTAACAAAATAAATAATGTATTCCATTCCTTAAAACTCTGTGTTTATATATGGTACAAAATAGAATGTTTCACTTGTAAGCCTTGTTTTATAAGCATACTGTTCTGCGATCATATGAGTTTTCTGTATCTAAAGAGTCAGTATTGTGTTATTTGTTTCAACAGGTGTCCCTGAACCAAAGATTATTTGGCAAAAAAAAGATGGTCTGTTAGGAAATAATTCTGTTCAACTTCAAAATGGATCTCTGGCACTGATGAATACAACACTTGCAAATCAAGGAATGTACACTTGTACGGTCACAAATGAAATTGGACAAGCAACTATGTCAACAGTCATTAAACTCACTGGTAAGTTCTCACATTATTAACCAATACACAGTTAGTGATATGAGACCAATTTCCACCCATTGCCAGCTAGAGAAAATCAGAAGGAATTTAATTCCCAAGCTATTCTCTTGTGCTTTATAATATTCAACTTTAAATTATATTTGGTGGAAACTTAGGTCAGGGTTGGAGATTGAATCAAAAACACAACTTTAACAGAAGTCATTTAACAGGCCATCGGAGGATTGCGAAATCACTAGTGTATCATTTAAAACCATATAATTATTATTACATAAAGTAGTTACACAGAGTAATAGAGTACAGAAACAGGCCCTTTAGCCCAACTCATCCATGCTGACCAAGGTGCCTTCCTGAGCTAATCCCATTTGCCTGCGTTTGGCCCAAATCCCTCCAAACCTTTCCTATCCATATTTCTTGGGAAAGTAACTAGGGGTGATTTTCTAGAGATGTTGCCTGAGAATTCCTGTTTGCCAGGTGGAAAGTCATGAGAAAAATGGTGAAGGCCCACAATGTACTTCTGAGATTCAAGGGCTTCTGGGAGCTCCTGCCTGTGTAACAAAATGAAAGCACCCAATTAAAATGGAAAAGGGAGGCATTTTCATGTTCTCCTTAAGCTTACCGGGTTCAATGGGAAATGTAATACTTTCTTTCATCTGAAAAAGGGAATTAAGGATTGTTGTATATTAATAAGGAGTAACATCCAATGGTCCAGAAAAATTTCCAGTCCTTCATCACCAAAGTCCTGAGCTTGTGGATTATTGGAGTTTTATTACAAGCTATTTTGCAAAAGTCAACTCGTTCATTGTAACTCGTGAGGAAAAATATCTGGGAATATTTGATTCCTTGTTGAAGTTCATCTCCCACTGACCCGCCAGAGAACTTGTACACAAAATGCACTGACAGAAGATGGTTGCTTTTACCACACTGTTGAAGAAGGAATATTGTAACTAGAGGCAAAATTGGGAGAGTTAAAAATAGAATTTGGTAAAGCAAAAAAATACAATTCTCTCATCTATTTAGAGTCAGGACCTGCTCCACAGACTGTGGGATTCCACCAAACCAGAGGAAGAAAACGTGTCTTAATGGCATCAAAGATCGGCACTCCAATTACAGTTAAACAAGGGGATGTGTTACGTATGGGTGAGTTTGTGTTTTCCTTTTTTGAAATACATGTAGTCAAACTACTTTCAATGGTTTATATTTTAGAATATGAAATCTGTTATGACACTTGTTGGACCCAATTAGTACAAATTACAGCCAAACCTCTGTCTAATTATTCTGGTCTATTTTTAGAATCCTTTTTGGCTCCAAGGAAATAAATGTCTGGAAGACGTCTGAAAAAAAACTGTATTGCAGGAGCCAACTTTAAATCGGTTCTGAATAGTTAAGAATGAATGCAATCTTACCAGAATTGTACTAACCAAAACATAATCAATATTCCATGGTCCGTCTTGGACCCGAAGTGGTAACTGGTGGTGGGACTGGAAAGTTTGAGGTTGATGAGATCTGAGGAGTTGAGAACAAAAGGGAAGAGCAGATGAGGAGAACATAAATCCTGAAGGTGGAAGTTCGTTGTTGCTTGAATGCACCAAATGCACAACGTTGTAGTGACTGCACATTGTGTTCCACTTCTGAATTTCAATTCCATTGAGTTAAAACAACTGAGGATGAAGTTCTGCATCCATGAGGAGATTGGAACGAATTTTTAATCCACTGACAATTGTTTACAATGACGGTGGGGCAGGGGAGGAGAGATACATGGTAGTGAGCAAAAATGAAGGGATAGGATACCAGTTTATACATTCAAAATTCCCAGCTGCTAGATCAGCCCATCAGCTGCTACAATTTGGAAATCTCCTGGCGTGGAGGTGGAATTCTGTGAGGAAGTTAGGAGAAGGCCGGCCCTTCTTGAAACTTTTCAATACTAATCTGATTGTTATGATTTCACTCAATTCAGCAGGTTACTTCTCCACATGCAAGTGTGAGGGAACCAACAGGTTTTGGTTATTGTTTGTAGGAAGTAGGCTTCACTAATGAGGCCAGCATTTATTGTCCAATGGACAGTTCATTACAGCTGAGAGGTTTGCTTGACCACTGCACAGTGCCGCACTGGATGCTGCACATTGCATGAACAATGCAATTATGATTCAGGACCAACTTTGCCTTTGATTCAAGTTTATGTTAAGAAAATGGGCAGACCTTTTCTCCTCAGGGGCTTCCATACCATGGGTTAAAGGTTTGGAAAAGGGGTATTTCTTGTCCCTTTTGTGTTGCTTTGAGTTTATTCAGTCCTGCACTTGCAATCAGCACCAAACTTAATGATGTCATGGTAAAGAGGCAGAAAGTTATTCTTTTTTATACCAGTTGGCAGTCTCAATAGAGTTAGGTGGTCATAAATTCACTGCCCACTGCAAGGACATGTATGTACATCCTAAAAATAATCCTAATTGCATAGCTTTGGCTGACCCATAGGTCCTGTCCCAGGCATGTTTGACCTGCCATCTTTCGGATGAATTCTTAAACCCAGTACTTATGTGCAGATCAGCATAAAAGAACCTGCAGCATCGCTATCTACTCTGTGATTGTGTCTAATCTGTTTTCCATTTATCTTTTCACTATGTGCACTCAACCTTGTCCATCCCACAGACTGCAGTTGTGCTCTCAAGCACTTCTCCTCCCTCTCCAGAACACAGAAGGGTTCCCCTTGTCCTTGCCTTCCAGCCCATCAGGTCCGCCAACGTTACCAAGATAAAATGTAAAGTAATATATTAACAGGGTAGCTCATTGGTAGTTTGTGCCTTGTCAATGATGTTTTAGACTGTTTGGATAAGTACAGTGACCCTATCATCTGCTGGTTTTGCACGTTCGTACATGATGCCACCACCAAATCCAACCCTCCCTTCTCTCCGCTTTCCTCACCCACTCAACTCTGCATGGCACTTTCCTGTTCCAGTGTCAGAGATGTAAAACCTGACTTCTGAACCTGTCTCCCTCCACTGTCTGGGGACCAAGTTCTTTTTCCAGGTGAAACGGCAATTTATTTGTACTGCTTTAAGTTTAGTAAACTGAGTTCACCATCCACAATCTTTCCCCCTCCAAAGGGGAGACTGAATGTAGACAGGATGACAGCTATACAGAACATCACCAGTCAATCTGCAAACCTGACCTAAATCTCTGCTCACCTCTCTTTTAATTCTCTGCCTTACACTCGTTCTGCTCTCTGTTCTAATTATTCTACATCAATGAAATACAATTTAAGCTACAGGAATAGCACCTCATCTTTTGATCAGTTTCTCTTCAGCCTTCCAGACTTAAGATTGAGTTCAAAGAATTCAGAACCTCACAGCGCCCGTGACCCAGGTTCAATCCCGACCTCCGGTGCTGTCCGTGCTGAGTTTGCATGTTCTCCCTGTGACCATGTCGGTTTCCTCCAGGTACTCTGGTTTCCTTCCACATCCCAAAAATGTGCAGGTTGGGAGGTTAATTTGCCACTGTAAATTGCGCATAGTGTGCAGGTGAGTGGTAGAATCTGAGTGGGAGTTGATGGAAATGTGGGGAGAATAAAATGGGCTAGTGTAGAATTAGTGTAAAACTGGGTGTTTGATGGTTTGCATGGACTCAGTGGGCTGAAGGGGCTGTTTCCACATTGTTTCTCTGTATGACTCTGTGAGGACTGTTGCTCTCGCTTTTGTTGGCCAGCAATTTTTGGTAATATTATGACTGTTCTCATTTACGACTCTTCTTCCATTGTCTATTGACCCCTTACAAGTCTTTTACCTTACACCATCACTTCTTTCATCATTTAAATCTCTCCCGACTTTCACGCACCCAGTTTGTACTTGCCACCCACTCCCCAATTTCTCTTTCCTAATGCTTAGTTAAAGCCTGTTAATTCTCTAAATTTTTTCTAGTTCTGATGAAACGTTATCGACCTGTAACGTTAACTTTCTTCTCTCTCCATGGATTCCACATGATTGCTGAGTACGTCCAGCATTTTCTGTTTTACTTTCAGCTTTCCAACATCTGCAGTGCTTTACTCTTGCATTGTTTCTTACCTTTATGTAAAATGATCTTCCTTTAACCCATTTCTTAACCCCTGAGCCACTGCAAACATTTTAAATTCTTTCTTCTCTGATACAAGGCAGAATGGCAATGTGAATTGTAAGGAGAATGCAGAGAGACTTCATGAGCATACAGGTAGGCTATGTAAATAGTCAAGGACATGGCAAATGGAACATAATAAAAAATAGTAAAACCATCCGCTTTGATTGAACAAATAGAAAACCAGAGTTTTTGTTTAAATGGTGAGAAGTTGAGGTGTTGGTACTCCAGGAAACATTGGTGTCCTTAAATACAAATCACTGAAAGGTAATATGCAGTTATAGCAAATGAAAATTAAAAAAAATTGTAGATGCTAGAAATCAGAAATAAAAACGGAAAATGCTGAAAACACTCAGTAGGTCAGGTAGCATCTGTGGAAAGAGAAACAGTTAACATTTCAGGTCGAAGACCATCAAACCATTAGATGTGAACAATATGTTGGCCTTTGTTAGAAGAGGATTTGAGGAAAAGAGTGATTATACAGGGCACTGGTGAAGCCATATGCAGAATAGTGTGTACATGTCTGGTCTCGCTCCCAAAGGAAGGATATGCTTGCAATAGGAGTACAACAAAGGTCCACCAGATTTATTCCTGGGTGGACTGTCCAGTGAGGAGAGATTAATCATATTATGGCCATATTGTATAGAATTTCGAAGAAGGAGAGATGATCTTGTTTAAACGCACAGAATTCTTAAGGCACATGACAGGTAGAGGCTATTTCCCTAGCTGGGGTCAGACATTCAGGACTGAGATGAGAAGAAATTTCTTCACCCAGAGGGTAATGGATCTTTGGAATTTCCTGCTTTGGAGGCTCAGTGGCTGAGTGTATTCAAGGTATCAATAGATTTTTGGACATTTAGGGAATCAAGGGATATAGGGTTAGTGCAAGAAAGTGGTGCTGAGGTAAATGATCAGTCACAATGTTATTACCCAGTGCAGGTGTAATTGGCTGTTCAGTACTATGTGATTCTGTTGGGCAATATTTGGTTGTTGATGTAGGAAATGTGGAGAATTTGGATTGACAACCACTTGTGAGCACTTTGCACTAAAGTATTCCAAGGCAATAAAGATAGTAATATCATTTTTCAGACTCATTCCGTGTTTACTGATGATTAAGGCAAAACTTGATTGCAGACTTCGCACAGGTCTTCACCCCTCCCTATCTCAGTCAGCTCATCCAGTCCTTCACCCCTTCACAGCATCTGTGCTCTGCTAATCCTGGCTTCTTCTTCAACTCTGAACTTTATCTCCCCACCATTTGTGCTGTGCCTTCAATCGCCAATGTTGCTAGTTCTGGAATTTCTTCCCTCAATTTTAATGCCTCTCTACCTCTTTCCTCTTAGAAGAGATTCCATAAAACCTAATTATATGACCATGCTTTTGGTCATCCATTCCAGTATTTCCTTAGGTAACTATAGGTAACTTCTTCTGGTTTAGTACTGCTCCTGTTTCACACCTTGGGGAATTCTTAATGCACTTAATGTGCTATTCAAATCAAGGTTGTTGTTGTTGTTGAGCACAGTTTATTTTATCCAGAGCCTTGGAGAAACACATTGTGGTGTAGAATTTTAACTCTCTGTTCAAATGTTTACCCCTTCGTGACCGCTCTCCTACAGATCATGTAACATACTTGTGTGAAAATTATGATTTTATTTAAAATTAAAATGGCAGATACTGGAAACAGGTCAGGCAGCATCCATGGAGTTAACATTTCAGGTCAGTCTGTCTTCCATCTGTAACATTATCTCTGTTTCTCTTTCCACAACTGCTGCCTGACTCGCTGAATGTTTCTATCATTTTGATTTTATGTCAGATTTCCATTACCTGCAATTTTTTTGGTTTTCATTACTTTATCAATATGGGGATAATGCAGTACCGTAGGTTTGAGGAAATCCTTTTGTTATCAGCTGAAGAATTCTGGTGATTATCAGAAGAAAGAGCCTCATTCCACACAGTGAATGATGTCCTTCAATCATAATACAGATGTTAAACCATTAGGACCATGGTCAGCATTGCCATGGGCTAATATAAGACAACTACCCTCAAATCCAGGGTATAGCAATGTTCATACTTCTTTTCCTTTGGAATGGATTTTGGAATCACTATCTTATGCATTCCTTTCTTTCTATTTCTCTTAGCAAACTTTTTGGAGTAATAACTTTGGTGAAATATTTTTTCTGTTAATAATATTGTGAACTTGGCTTGTTGCCGAAATCAGTACAGATCAGTTAGGTATGTGAAAGCTCTAACATTGCTGCATTTTATTGGCTTGTTGAATATTAAGTCTTGATTTTTATTCTACAGAGATGTTGTTTCCAGATGTTGCCAAACTATTGGTAAAATTACTCAGCCTAAAATTTGTCCTTCATTTGGCTCACAGCTTGGAATTGACTGTTGGGAGATTCTATTATTTGACTTCAGCAAGTTTGAAAAGAACCATGCCACTGTGTTTTTAGTTTTTTTTCTTGATACATGACTCACATTATTTCCATCGGTGACTCCTCACTCAGAAACACTTGTATGTGGTTTTAATTGCCCATTATTCAGGTAACTTATGGTGAGGACTGACACAGATGAAAAAATGTCCTTTCCTGTATCTTTGCATAAGCTTCCATGATTTTAAAAGATTTGGGAAAAAAAATTGTAACCACACAGATTTAGCACCTGATTCTTGACCAGCAGCTCTACCAGCAGCACAGTGGCTCAGTGCAAGAGCTGCTGCCTCACAGTGCCTTGGGCATGGGTTCAATCCTGACCTCTGGCCCCGTCTGTGTGGAATTTACATGTTCTTTCTGTGACCGTGGGGGTTTCCTCCCACATGCTGAGACTGCAAGTTGGTAGGTTAACTGGCCACTGTAAATTGCCCCCCAGTGTATAGACGAGTAGTAGATCTGGGAGTGTGGATGGAAATGTGTGAAGAATAAAAATGGGATTAATGCAGGATTAGAGTACATAGGGGTTTGGCGGTCAGTGCAGAATCAATGGGTTGCATCTCACTGATTCTATGACATAAAGTAGTAAATATTTGCTTCAACTGACTAACATTTGGCTGGGCTGGACATAACTTTAACCCAGAGATTTGTTGGTTCATCTCTGCCTTCAAATAGTTCACACAATTTCTAGAATATGAATTGAGATTATCTTTTAAATTTAACAGAGATTGGGAGAAAGATATCAGAAATGTATTTAAATATATGCATCTCTGGCTCAGAAAGAGCTGGCAATCAAAATTACCTACAAATAAAATGTTCAATATCCTTGCACTGAGTTAAATGTTTTGGCCCTTCCCAAAGTCAGCTGGCCTGTGCAACTGTAAATCAACACAAGTGGAAATGAGTAAATTTGGTTTTAAGTCCTTATATTATGTGGCAGTAAAAGAAGCCAACACCATGATAAAATGTAAACAGCCAAGTAATGTGAACACATTACATAAATTGATCCCAGAGCAGGAATATTTGTAACTACTGATCCAATGTTGCTCTTTTCAGAAAGAGCTGTGTCTTCGGCTCTAGCTCCATGGGCACCGGTTGTATACTGGTACCTCTGCCAGTGTCTGTTCTTCTCATGAACAATTGAACCCAATTATGTCCTCATCCAACAATGCATTTATGTGGCACTGTTAAAAGCAATCTGAGATATCATGGTAAGCCAATTAAAGGCGATGTTAGGAAGGTGGTCAAAAGCTTGGTCAACCTGGTCAGTTTTAAAGAAACCCATGGAAATGGTCATTGAGAGGCTTGGGTCAAAAATTCCAGAATTTGGGACCTAATAATCCACAAGTACATTTGCCTATTTATGGTTCCAAGAGAATGTCTTAGGTATTGGTATTGGTTTATTATCGTCACTTGTACTGAGGTACAGTGAAAAACTTGTCTTGCATACCGATCGTACAGGTCAATTCATAACACAGTGCAGTTACATTGAGTTAGTACAGAATTTAAGTTTAAAAGTGTAGAATGATTATAGTAAGGGTAATGAGTAGATGTGTAGAAAGCAGCTTGCAATGAGTCACCACTCTCCTGCGCCATCTTGCTAGTTGTCCACAAGTGGTCTTAGTTAGTGAAGAATTAGTTGTAAACCAATGCTGCAATTTACTATTTCCTTAACGATATATGTTGAAAGTATATCTGACTTTCAGACACTAATATTATGAGCTACAAATGATAATGTCATGATATGTATTGGTATAATGTAAATGCAATCAATTTAAATATCACAAAGAATTTTTGTAAACTTTTAGTATAATTATTACATTTTGCTTTTTAGAAATACCATTATGTTACTATTGCACGTGCCTTATTTTTGCTCTAAAGCCAGTCCATCATTCTTGTTTTCCAGGCTGTCCGACAGTTGCCAGGGACAAAATGACCATTAGCTGGTATTTCAAGAATGAATCCATCCATTCTGTCCCAGGACTTGAATACAAAGTACTGGCCAGGGGACGAGTCCTCGAAGTGAAAATGGCATTTGAGAGGTTGGAAGGGCAATACAAATGTCAGGCTTCAAATAAAATTCGCACAGTTTCTGCTTATGTGAATGTGAGCTTTGTAGGTATGCTAAGAATTTATTTACTTACTGCTTTGCATCATTCACCATTTTAAATTGGAGCAGCATTTGTGTGGGAGTGTGCTGGGAGAACTGAGCCTTTTGTGAATTGCAGCAGGGAAGTTTGAACAGAGGGAGCCGTGAGAATCTGACTCTATAACAGTTAAATGTCATGGTAGTCAACTGATCCTTTATGCAATGTAATTATGCTAGTGTTCTTGCTTCTTTATTCCCATCAGTCACAAATTATTCTCTTCATATGCCAGTCTTTTTCCAGCTTATATTTTTGAATATTTTCCATTCACTAGACCTTTCTGTTCTTGCTTTGGGATCATTAATATGAAGTTCCCAGGTCTACGATGCACTTTGTGAAATCGGAGCACTTAATTAATGCAAAGGGTGTTGGGAACCTGTGCATGAGCTTCATTTGGACTCCTAAAATATTTAAACTGGGGGATTTCTAAGCAAATCTTCCCAGCATCAGCTGGGACGTGCATCTCAGGAGAGCTACCCTACTCACCATCTGCTCTGCACTTGGGCTGTCAAGATTCACAAATAAGTACTCTCATTTTATTTGTTTGTGGAATCTGAGCATTATTGTCCGTCCCTAATTGCCCCTGAACTGAAGAGGGAATTAAGAGTCAACCACATCAGTGTGGCTGGAGTCACATATGGACCAAACCAGATAAGGATGGCAAGGACATCAGTGAACCAGATGGGTTTTTACAACAGTGCAATATTCCATGATTCCCAATAAATTATATTTCCTTTAACTTCCAGATTTAATTACTTGAATTTAAAACCTTTGATGCTATAATGGGATTTAAATTCACGTCTTTGGATCAGTGGTCCAGGCATGTGTTAGGCAGTCAGTAACTTACCACTGGTCCCTATAATCCACAATAAATGAAGAAATATACACTGTGTATACCATATTTATAATGTCACAATACCAATACAACAGATTCCATTCCTCCCTGTCAATGACACACTTTGTGTCACATCCCCACGTCACATCATCCTTTTTAAAATTGTCCAAATATTACGTTCATAATAGAGTAATTTTCTATTTATATTTGTAAATTAAATTAAAAATTCAGATGAGGATAGGGCCACTAAGACATACACTGTAAACTTACAGGCAATAGCAGAATTATTAAATAATTATTTGCATTTATATTTACCTGGGAGATTATTGCTTTTTCTAACATTAGGTCCTTAACATTAATAAAGAAAGGGGAGATAACTGATTAACTAATTCAGCACAGAATGAATCAAATCCCAGATCTAGATGCATTGCATCCCTATGAACATGAGAAGTTAGGGGAAAAAGTCGCCAATAGAAATGCATTGGCCTTTGAGAACTTATCTTGGCACATGATTATGGTTAGAACATTTGGTCATGTGAGCAAGCTGGCCACAAAATCAAAAAAAGAGAGTTGGGGGTTTCGGTGTAATTACTCAACTTGGCAAAAGGTGGGAAGTGGTGTTCCACAATGAACGGTACCACAGCACTGTTGTTCATTTGTGATTTGGCCTCGGGTAATGGAAGGATGATTTCAAAATTTGCAGATGGCATTAAGAGGAAATATGAAATGGAAACAGGACTAGACCATGCACTCCCTTGACCCTACCCTGCCAGTCAATGGCCATCCTTTACCACCCCGCCCCCAACCCAGTCCACCACCCAGCTGATCCCCATAGAGGAGAAGGACTGCAACAGATTAAAGGAAGGCATTAATATACTTCTGGCTCATGAGACATAGAAAGTAAACCACAGTTACAGCAAGCAGTTAGGATGGTGTATTAACCTTTATTGCAAGCTACAGGAATAAGGATGTCTTGGTTGAGTTTTAAAGGGCTTTGGTGAGTCATTGCCTGGACTACCATGTGAAGCTTTGGTCTCATAACTAAATAAGGATATATTTGCCTTGGAGCTTCTTGAGATTGATTCTCGAAATGAATGGGAGGGTGGGGTAGGTGGTTGTCATCTAATGAAAAATTGAGGAAGACTGGCCTAAACTCACTGGAGTTTTGAAGAATGAGAGATGATCTCATTAAGATGTCCAAGTTTCTGCAAGGGATTGGCAGGTAAATGCTGAAACACTTTCCTCAGCATGGAGAACCTAGGACTTGGAGATGTAGTCACAGTATGCAAGTCAGCACCTTTTGAATGAGGCAACAGGAAAGTTCTTTACTCAGAGTTGTGAATACTTGCAAGTAAAGATCAACACACGTTTGAAAATTAAGGGAATCAAGGGATATGGGAATCAGGTGAGGAAAATGAGGCCCAGGATTGACCTTGATCTTATCAAAAAGTAGAACAGGCTTAATGAGCTAACTGGCCTACCATTTTTATGTTCTTTCTTTGACAATACTGACAATGTAAGGCCCCTCAGTACTGCATTAAGGTGTCAAGTCCTGAGGTGGGTTCTGAATCAAAACTTCAGCATTCTATATTGTCTGTTTGAAAGGTCAGAGTGCTTTCAAATAACAGGACAGATTGCAAAAACTGAACCAAGCCACTATTAGCTTTCTGATCAGGAAATACAAGGTACTTAAGAGCAATCAAAAGAAAGTAGCAACAGGCCGAAGAGGTATGAAGAAGCCGGTGGAATTGCTCTGAATCCTGGAATGATCAAGGGTATAAGACATGGGGTGAGGAGGACAGACAGAATGATGTCCTACTCCCATCCAGCCTGACCTGGTCAAGTCTTGTACAGCAAACATAACAGCAAGATTGATAAAGCCAGACAACACACTGGATGAAAAGTGAGGCCTCTAAAATGAAGATGGGTTGGAGGGAAGAGCAACACGTCAGGTGATGGGATACCAACGCCTATTAAAGAAATTATTCTTCGATTGGACTTTTGCTGCACTTTCTCTGCTTGCAACTTTTATGACCTGTCAAAAATTCCAGTGACACTCAGTTACTCTGGTACCCATGCATATATTTTCCACAGCTGTAACTGGCTAAATTTCACCATGTTCTGTAAAAATTTGGTGCAAACAGGGAATTTGAGCAATAATAAATCAACATCGTACCTAACAGCCACACTGGAAGCTCCAGAAAATGGAGTGAATTGTATATTGTTCAAAACAAGGTCAACAAGTGCCAACTCATGAGCATTGGCATTCTGGCCGTAAAACCTCAGCAACTCGGTCTTACTTATGTTTATGTTTCTTATTTATTGTTCATCCAATGAGAAATTTAAATGCTTTTTCACCGTTATGTAATTGAGAATAGATTAGTTTTAGCTGGGTGAAATATGACTTTCAATGACACTGTCTATAAAATGGACAAATGTCAGTGAAAAATAGGTAAGGAATTTCTAGGCTTTGTCTTTCCAGTACAGTACACTACTGGAAGGTGTGATAGCAAAGTGAATTACCTGCCTTTCATATTTTGGGCGCCACCACTCCTCTCCGATCTCAATCCTTTCCTTCCACCTGACCCCATAATCAGCTGACTCCTGTTCCCCAAGGCTCAGACTTCCTGCCATCAAGAATCACCACAGTCCCCAATATCGCCTGTCTCCATTATACTTCATTCCCCCAATCAACCTGATTCACTCTTAATGATTAAATGGTAAAGATGGAAAATCTTCCTTTTGTCGTCATAATTTTGTGAGCATCATTCATGAAAGGTCCAGGTTTGAGCTGTATTATTATCACATGTTTAACTGTCTCCATCAATTACAGTCTAACCTACAATACAGGGTCTGATGATACATTTATTACTTAATCTACTCAAATAGAGAGTGTTTTCATACTTGAGTGTTATCACATGCCACATATAGCATGATCTCCTGCCTCTCCAGTCTAATAATTGATTTTTCTCCTGGTCTCTGGTGGGAATCAATAGTGAATGAATCAAAATTCTAGCATGGGTGTGAGTAGTGGGCGTTGGAACACACAAACTTCACTTCCTGTGTCAGTGTGAGTTTCTCCCAGTTCAACTGCACCAGGAATGTGTGTGTTGGGGAATGGGACATCACTGTTATCCATCCCAGCTACCTGAGTCATGGAGTTGTACAGCACAGAAACAGGCCTTTCAGTGTACCACTTCCATGCCAACCATCATGCCTATCTACACTTATCCTACGACCGCACCAATTCCATATCCCTCCATGCCTTGCTCATTCAAGTACCAGTCCAGACACCACTTAAGTATTGTTATTGTTCCTGCCACCACCATTTCCAGATACTACTTCACATGTGAAAAATTTACCACTCAGATCCCCTTTAAACCTCCTCCCTCTCACCTTAAACCTATGCCCTCCAGCTTTAAACACCCCTACCATGGGAATAGACTCTGTCTATCTACCCTATCTATGCCTCTCATAATTTTATACACCTCTATTATTGTCACCTCTCAGCCTCCTTTGCTCCAGGGAAAACAGTCCCAACCAATTCCATTCTCTCCTGATAAATCAAGCCCATCAATCCAGACAACAACAATGCCTGCCACAGACACAAGACATTGCAGATGCTGGAATCTAGACCCAAAATGTCAACAATTCCTTTCCCCCCACAGATGCTGCTTGACCCACTGAGTTCGTCCAGCAGATTGTTTGTAACATCCTTGTGAATCTTCCATACCCTCACTACCTTAATCACATCCTTCCTGTAGTGTGGTGACGAGAACTGCAAACAATACTACAAGTGTGGCCTAACCAATGTTTTGCATAACTGTCCCAACTCTTGTACTTAATGCCTCGGCCAATGAAGGCAAGCATGCCATACACCACCTTCAACACTCTATTTACCTGTGTTGCCACTTTCAGAGAACTTTGTATTTGTACGCCGAGATCACTCTGCTCTACGACACTCCAAAGAGCCCGTCATTCACTGTGTATGTCCTGTCCTGGTTTAACTTTCCAAAATGCATCACTTTGCCCTTGCCTGAGTTAAATTCCCTCTGGCATTCCTTTACCCACTTTCCGAGTTGATCAATATCCTGTTGTAATCTTGGATAATCTTCTTTACTGTCCACTATGCCATCAATTTTGGTGTCATCTGCAAATTTACTAATCATGCCAACAGCATTCTTATCAAATCGTGAAAATATATAACGAACAACAGAGGGCCCAGCACCAATCCTTGTGCCGCATCACCAGTCACAGGCTTCCAGTCTGAAAAACTACCCTCCACTACCACCCTCTGCCTCGTACCATCAAGTCAATCTTGTATCCAATTGCCCAGCTCATCCTGGATCCCATGTGTTCTCACCTTCTGGACCAGCCAACCATGTGATGCTGCTGCAAGTAAGTTTTTCATTGCACCTGTGCATACATGTACTTGTGCATATGACAATAAACTTGACTTTGACTTTGATAAACTCAACTTCGATGCAGGACCTTATCAAAGGCCTTGCTGAAATCCATGTAGACAAAGTCTACCGCTCTGCTGTCATCGTTTCTGTTGGTCACCTCTTCAAAAAAAACTCAGTCAAATTCATGAGACCTGATTTCCCACACAAAAAGCCATGCTGACTCTCCCTAATCAGTCCTTGCATTTCCAAATTCAAATACATCCTGTCTCTTGGAATCCTTTCCAATAACTTTCCTGCAACTGATGTAAAGTTCACCGGCCTGTAGTTTCCTGTCTTATCCCTGCTGCTCTTCTTAAATAAAGGCGCAACATTAGCTATCCTCCAGTCTTCCGGCTAACGCAGTTATAAAAATCTCTCTACGGCACCAACAATCTCATCCCTTGCATCCCATGACACCCGAGGATACACCTGGTAAGGCCCCGGGGAGTTATCCACCTTGATGCATTTCAGGACCTCCAACATCACTTCCTTCATAAGATTGATGTGCTCCAGGATATCACTGATTCTGCCACTTAGTTCACAGGCTTCCATGTCCTTCTCCATGGCAAATATTTGAACAGCTGAAGTGTATTTGATAAACTTGGCTGCATTTCTTTTTAATTTATTCATTCAGGGGATTGGACGTTCCTAGAAATGCCAGATTTCTCATCCATTCCTATGTGCCCATGAACTGATGAGGGACAATGATGCGTCAAGAATCACATATATACAAGACTGAGCAAGGATGGCAGATTTCCTTCCCCCAAAGACATCTGTGAATCAATCTTTCCTTTGTAGCATCAACAACATTCACCTCAGCTCCCTGAGATGAAAGGTCAACATACCAACCCTGCTCTTCACCCAGTACCTTGCAAATGTTTCTGTACAGTTACAATGAAAGTGAACCCAGTTGAAAATGTAATCTAAATCCCAATCCATTAAAAATCATTGAAGATATGTTTTGCTTATGATTGTGTGTATAACATCTTATAGAAGGCTAAATGGCTTCTCCAGCAGCCTTTTTTCTCTTTGCATAATTTAATTCACATTAATATTCATGTTTAGTTTATATGTAACATTTATATTTCTACATTTGCACCAATATCTAAATCTTCAGTTTTGAAATCTGGCGTAGAGCTTCCAAATGTTCGACAGAATGAACACATCATAAATATAACAATATTAATTCTAATATTATAGTTCAAAATAGGAAATATAGTCGGCTATTAAATATTTAATTATTAAAGCAAATTTTAATGATATGCATTAATAATTATTAATGTTAATATTGACAATATTAATTCTATAAACATTTAAATCTTCTGATCACGGTTATTGATTGTTTTTGTGAACAGATTTTATGTGGGTACCTGGTGACTGGGCTGCCTGCTCAACAACCTGTGGCAACGTTGGAACCCACTACAGAACCCTGCTCTGCCTAAATACAAATGGAATTGAGGTGAATGAGTCAGCATGCTATGAGCTTCCCAAACCACCTTTAGTAATTGAATCGTGCAACACACAGGATTGTCCAGCCAGGTAAGATGGAAAAATAACTTTTTTTTTCATTTTACGCAATTATATTTAATTAGTTCACTTCTGGCCAATGAGCTCTGTTGGCTGAGTTTCATTCTCAATTATATGGCAGGGAAAAGGACTAAACATATCAGTTAATAATATGTAACCAAAGAGATGGATAGTTGTCTACATCATGAAAATGAGAGTTGGAAAAGACACATGTAGGTGAATTTTAAGCATTCCCACCCAGTACTTCTGTGAGGCAGAGAATCAATGTGAGGAAAAAAACAATAGGTTAAAAACTACTGAATTTAACAATGAAACATCTCAACCCAAAATGTCGACTGTCCATTGCCCTCCATAGATGCTGAGTTCCTCCAGCTTCTTTTGTTTTGTTCCCAATTCCAGCATCTGCCGTCTCTTGTGTCTCCTCTCTGTCTGGCTACTGCCTTCCTTCCCATCCTGAGAATCTCTGAGTGATACTGTTTGCACTCTCTCCTGTGTCTTTCCCCTCGAAGTGCTCTCTGTCAACCCAGCCGGTGCTCAGGAGTCTCCCCTAAAATCTTTCTTCTGAACAGCAGCAATTTTCAGACTTTGCTTTTCCAGGGTAAAATCTCACCAAACTGCATGGGGTTTTGGAAATCCAGAAGTGAGTTGTGAACAATTCTTCAGTATTTAAATTTGTGATTTAGGAACCATGCTCATCCTCAAAATTTCATAGAGATTTAACCCCTGCCTTACATTACTTCAATGGTCTCCTTAAAGAAATTTTTTGAAATCTGGACAGAGCATATCTCTTTGTAATCCACATTAAAGTGCTTGCAATGCTTACATTTGAAATATACAATATCTGAAGCACTCCTTTGAACTTGCATGTATAATAGCTTTTGGAATGCTTTGATTACTTCATATGATAATTAAACTAGGCAATATTAAAGACTTCAATGTGCAGTGTACGGTCGAGGTAAATGGAGGACAAAGTATAATGCACATTCTTAGATGTCAACAATGACATGTGTTTAAGTGGACTTCAGTGTATGATGAGTGCCATGTTACAAATTGGCTCTCCTACAATGCCACAGGCAGGGTCATGGATTGTGGTGAACTGACGTTGATGAATTAGTTCCGACACAATGAAGAGATAACATAATGCTTGGGTATGACGTGCACAGAAATCTGGACTATCTGCTTAATAACATGAGGCAGAGCATCAGGCTTGTGTTGAGAGAATTGCTTCTTTTAGTAAATTTCAATCCATTGGATGCAATTACATGCTTATGCAAATGTGCAAGCTCTGAACTTCAGAAGTCAGACCAGCACCATGACAATTTTGTCTGAACCCAGCATAGCTGAGGTAACTTTATTGGAGTGGATTTGTGGGGAGATGCTGGCAATTCCAGATGTAACTCTTGGGATTTCCACTTGTGCAAGTGCCACCAAGTTCAAGGTGCTCACACGTGCATGCACAAACGCACAAATCCTTCCCTTCCTAGTCCATGTTCACCAGCGATTCCCAATGACATTGAAATCCAGCAGTAGAGTGCAGAGTTGTAGCTGTTGACTGGCACTTGCACTGGGCAACCCACCCAAGCAGCCTGCACAGCACAGAAACACCCTCCTCCATTCATTTATACAGTGACCACAGAAGGGTTTGGGCAATTTACTTTTTTTAAAAATTATTTTTGTTTATTTTGATATTTGCAATAGACTTGGTGTTTTTTAAATTATTTTTCATTTGTTTTTTTAATTGTCTGTACATTTTTTAGTGGTTTTGATATATTTTTATATTTTTCTAAATGTCATAAACGTTCAAAAGCATCTTTGACAGCTGGCTTAGCCAGGAGATAGAGTTCAGGTAGCTGTCAGTGTTTGCAGTATTTTCCAAGCCACCTGGTGGATTATTGACAACCACCCAATGAACTTTTCAGGGTGGACTGTATTTGTACTGTGTGTGTGAGCATCTGGTCTATTGCCCACTTTTAGAAACAAAGTAGAGTGCTCTAACACCCCGAGTATGATAGCTGTCAGAGTACAAGAGGAGATGGTGATGAGGGGACTGGCTCTGTTTGCTACTTCTAGTATTTTGCCCTTGGTCTAGTATTGCAACTGACTACAGCAATGGCAGCCATGTGGCAGATGTTGGCTGTAGGTACCCTTGCAGCTACTCTTACCATAGCTCATGCCTGCCTTGGTAATTCTGTACTTGGTAACAGCTGTGCAGTTGTCTGTAAGTGTGGGTAGTGAGTGCCACTGATGCAGGCTGATCCCGTATCAGTTAACAAGTGGAGCAGGAGACTCCTGTCAGGCAATGCATGGAACAGAGGTTCTGAGGGCTCTTGACAGGGTGGAGGTGGAAAAAATATTTCCAGTTATGGGAAGATTTCTTTATTCGTCACATGTACATTGAAACACACAGTAAACTGCATCTTTTGCGCAGAATGTTCTGGGGGGCAGCCCGCAAGTGTCGCCATGCTTCCACCACCGACGTAGCACGCCCACAACTTCCTAACCCGTACGTCTTTGGAATGTGGGAGTAAACCAGAGCATCTACAGCAAGGGGTCACTGTTTAAAAATGAGGGGTGACCCACTTAACACAGAGATGAAGCAATTCATTTTTCTCAGAGGGTTTTAAGTCTCTTCCTTAGAGGGCGGTAGAAATGAAGCTTTTGAATATTCGTAAGGCAGAGGGAAATGGGTAATTGATAAGCAAGAGGGTGAAAGGTTACCACAGATGGCCAGAAATGTGGATCTGAGGCTACCATCCAATGAAGGGCAGAACAGGCTTGAGGGGACAAACTACTTCCTCCTGTTTCTAAATCACATATTTCTCTGTTCATGTATTCAAATGTAGGACCACCCCCCCCCCCCCCTCCACTGAAAAACCTGTTGTCCTTATATTTTGGGCATAGGAAAAGAAATCATAACCAGGATATTCTGTGGAAAGGCATCTGAACCACCAACAGGGGCAAAGTGCTCATTAATAGCTCAGAAAGCTGCCACAGAAGTTACTGATGATTTCTTTAAATGCACTCCATTGCACTTCCCTCCCCAACAACCCGCAATACTCCTTGTGGTACTTGAATACCTGAGAAGCCACCAAGCAGAGACTATTTGTGGTACAATTAATTCAGCTGTCACACCCAAGTCTGATTAGAAAATTGGATGGGATGTTGGCTGGGGCCCATCTGTGCTAACAATCCACCTCTGAGTTTTCTCTGAAGATAAGCTCAATTTACACTTATTAGGAACCAATTGCCAAATTCGTCCTAATTGTAAAGAATTTGTGTGTTTTGTAACTATCAGATTGTCCCACATTATGCAGAGCAACACAAACTGATTCATGTCATAGAATCATAAAATCATACAGCACAGAACAGGCCCTCTCAGCGCACCTTGTCCAATCCCACTTTGATACATATCTCTGCTAATCTCATTTGACTGCATTAGGCCTGTACCCTTCTACACCTTTCCCATCTAAGTACCTTTTAAACATTGTAATTGTATCTGCCTCTGCCACTTCCTCTGGCAGCTCATTCCAGATAGCTTCCATCATCTGTATGAAAAACCTACCCCTTAGATCTCATTTAAATTTCTCCCCCCTCACCTAAAATCTTTAACCTCTAGTTCTGGACTCACCTAATGTGGGAAAAAGACTCTCCCTATCTATGCCCCTCCAAATTTTATACACCTTGATAAGGTCATCTCTCAGCCTCTGATGTTCCAGTGAGAATGAACCAAGTCTATCCAATCTCTTCTTATAACTACAGCCCTCCAATTCAGGCAACGTCCTGATGAATCTCTTCTGCACTCTCTCTATGGCTACCACATCCTACCTGTAGTGTGGTGAACAGAACGGTACACAATGCTCCAAGTATCAGCTTTGTTACTATTCTGTGCAAAATTGATGGTCAGCATATCTTGCTTTGATGCAATTCATTTACAAAACTGGACAGTATTAGATCTTTTCACATGTTAATGTTACAGAGTGTAACATTACTACTGCCCAGTGTATCTTTATATTACTGTTGTTAAAAAAACAAATGACAGAAGTTTCATCTACTTGCAATTGGGATGGGTGTTCTGTGTGAAATTAGCTCTCTGCCGCCATCCACTCCTATGCTGAATACTTGATTTTAATTTCACCCATGTGTATTTTTTTCCAAACTTCTCTTGCAGCATGAATTTAGAACGTTAACTTGTCAGCATTCCTTTGGATGCCTCTTGAGGTTCTTGTACAATGTATGCCTTCATGCTTCCCTTGTACAATAATCTCAACTCCAGCTGCAGTGAGCTTCAGATTCGAACCTAAGTTTCCAAAGCACCCTTCAAACCTGCTGCAATGCTATTGTGAATAACAACAGTACAGGTGTTTTTTTTAGGATGTAAGAAGAATCAAATTGGAAGTGAAACTCATAATGTCATGTCATTGACTTTGACAGCCTACTAGTTCTGCTGCTGTACAACCTAATTTTAGGGAATTTCTTCATTTAACACAGAAAATATCATTGACTTCCAACAATCTAATCTTTAATCAGTGGAATGAAGATACCATGTTTTGTTAAGCACGAGTAGCAAGATAGGATACAAACATCCATATGAACATATGAATTAGGATTGGGCCGTAGCCCCTTGAGCCTGCTCCACCATTACGCTGATCACAGCTCATGTCACTGTGGCTTCAACTCCATGTTCCTATCTACCATCAATAACCTTCCAGCCCCTTGCTTATCAAATATCTATCTACCTCTGCTTTAATAATATTCAAAGACTCTGCATCCAATGCCCTTTGAGAACGAGAGTTCCAAAAACTCAGAGTCCTCTGAGAGCGAAAAAAAAATCTGTCTTAAATAGGTGTCCCCTTATTTTTACACAGTGATATTTGTTCTTGCTCTCTCACGAGATTAAACATCCACATCCGTGCTGTCAAAACTGCTCAGGATCTTGCATCTTTCATTCAAGTCCCCTCTCACTCTTCTGAACTCCAGCAGATACAAGCTCAGCTGATCTGCGATCATAGGGCAACATTGATAATGGAGGATCAGTTACAAGAATCATTATCCTTGGAGCATAACTGTCTAGTTTCTGCTTAGTAATCAATAGACAGAACAACACAATTGTTGTGGCAATCCATTCATTGTCGAAGGTGGTTTAAGCAGCAAGCACTGAGATTGGTGTTGGTGCCACTTGATTCCCCCAGGACAAGATCCCATGCAATCAGTTATCAGTCCAATGTAAACATTCCAGGAATGACTTCACACCCAATTCTGGGGAAGTATCTATTTTTGATGATTCCCCTGAGATAGTAAAATGTGGGTAAGAAATGGGGAATAAAATATATAATCTGTAGAGGAGACAATAGGAAGAGAGAAAAACATATACACTGTAAGGGCCGTGGAGGAGCTGAGAGACTGAGAAAGGGACTTGCGGATAATGCAAACAAAATGAGTTGGCTCACTCCCAAACCCCAGAAGACATCAGCAGGAAAACCCAATTAAATATTCCAAAATCTGGAATTGTATAGAATTCAAATTCAAGCAGAGAAAGAAGCATTCTTAAGCAGAAAAGTTCTTACTAGACATTTAAAATAAAATAAGTGTTTGCCTAAGTATTGGTTTCTGGGAGGTTTTATTATGCATTTAATAACTTTTAAGTTTAGTTCTTACAAAAAAAATGTATTGCGTGAAATTGGAAAAATGTTTATTTGGAGCAACTGAGTCAATCTTGTGATAGTGAGTGTTCTCAGACAGCAAACTTGGCATGAGAAGTAAATAACTTTGTTGGTTAATGTGCTGATTACAAATGGGGAGAGTTTTAGTGGGAGCCTGGGAGCAGAGCAGTGGGGGTGGTCTGTCTCACTGGAAATTGATTAGTTTCCAGTGAATTAAATTCCTCTGTTAATTGGTTCACACTTAGTCAATAGGATTTTTTGAGTAAGTAGAATTTTTGAGCAAATTAGCCCATCTAATTGTCACTGATAGCCAATTACTGGTGTGTGCCAGTGACTGATTCAATTCCGACAGCAGAGATTTAATGCTATTGTTAGCAAGTCACGTTGGGAGAGTTGTGCTGTTTTTCTGGGAGAGAGGTTAACTCAAGGCTCTTCTGCATATGTAGGTGGGTGTAAAAAATTCTCTGACAACAGGGAATCATTTCCAGTGGCCTGCTAGCAATTCCTTCTGTTCACGTCAACAGCTTTTCTTATGGGGAGCTGGGCAGCCAGGCTTAGGAGATCCCACAGGGCTCTATAGAGCTCAGCATCCCAATGGAACTTCCTGGCCCTTATATTGGTGGACAAATGCTGCCACCAGCAGACCGGGAAGCTTGGAGATCCTTGTCTGCTGGAATGGTGGTCTGACTCAGTGTTTGGGTGGGGGTGGGTGTTGGTTGGTCTGCTTTGAAATAAAGTGGGAAAGGAGGAGCTGGGTGAGAGTTGTGCCTCAGTGAGAGACTGGGAACTGGGAGAGTGGTCTGTCTTAGTGAGACCCTGGGAACAGAGGAAGGTGGTTCCTTCAGTCAGCTCCGGGAGTGGGGTGATGAGGTACATCTCAATGGGACCTGAGGGATGGGGGTGACAAGGACCCTTCTGTAAATGGTGGCACAGTGGTGCAGCTAGTAGAGCTGCTACCTTGCAACCTGAGTTCAGTCCTGATCTCCAGTGCTGCCTGTGAGGAGTTTGCACATTTTCCCTGTGGGTTTCCTTCGGATACTCTGGTTTCCAGCCACATCCAAGAATGTGCTGACTGGTGAGTTACTTGACCACTGTGTATTGCATTTTGTGTAGGTTTGTGTTTGGAGGATTGGGGAGCATAGGGTAGAGAGTGGGGTGCAGTGCACTGGTAATGGGCATGTGAGAGATGGGAAGTGGGAATAGGATTGCATGGACTCGATAAGCTGCCTCCTATATAGAAGGGAAGAATATAAACCACCAATAGCCTGATGAGAAGCAATGTAGAGTCCTGTGTGCTGGAAGGGTTTTCAGTTTCTGATGCAGTAGTAAAGAGTACAATTTGTATCATTTCAGGAGCAGCTGAGTGCTTTATGGGGTTGGAAGGGAAGATAACTGGATAAATTAAGATGCTATGGCACTTTGGCATAATTATTACCTCAGATAGAATTACATTTGATATTTAGATTGGATTCTCCCAGATTTCATTGCTTTTTATATCACATAAAATAGATGTAGTAAAAGTGTACTTTTTAAAAAGTTTAGAATAATAATTTTTGGACTTAAATTACTTAAACTCACTCCACTCACACTTCACCCACTGTTCTACTAAAGGACTTGGAGCAAAACGATTTCCAATCGGACTAGTAAGAGTTTTATTTTATTCATTTATCTGAATCATGATACTTAAAACTACAACAATTATTGCTGATCAAAAAATCAACCTGCTTTTATTTCTTTATTACCCACCTCTTCACTGTCACTGAACTTCAGTCTAGTTTGTCCTTTGGGAATCAATCCCTTGGACATCAGAATGTTCTGTTAGTCACACTTTTAAAACCAATGGTGTAGAAATTAACCAATCAGTGTGATGGGAGTTGGACTGTATGCACCACCCTATGCATTTCTTTGTTAAAGTTACCTGTGCCTATTATTCAAAATCAAATTAGTAGGTGGGGGTGGGGTGTCTGTCATTACATTTTGGAACCTTATGCTCCAACTTCCTCTGGCACTGTGTGCAGAAATCAATGTGTAAATTGTAATTGCATTTATTCATTTGTTTGCCAGTTCCTTGCTATTATGTCAGTTTTCCTGGAAGTTGATGTCCAGCTGCTGCCAGTAGCTGACAAGAGGTTACATTTGGGGCTATTTTCATGATATGCTCATTGATATAAATACAGGCAGTTCCCAGGTTGCGACAGGGTTTTGTTCCCAAACTGTTCTCAAGTCGGAAATGACCACAAACAGTGTGTGGGAGAGGATGACAGAGACGGCTGTGATGGGAGACTGAGCAGGCGTGGGAAGAGCGGCTGCCAGCCAGCCTCACTGACTCAGTGAGTGAGCGAGTGAGTCTGCTCAGAGCTCCCAGCTCCACTTGGCATGACTCAGCCCCTGATTGTTATGGCTCGAGCAGCGTGGGGAGAGAAGGATCGTGGAAGTGCCCCATTCCCACCTGACAGAAAATGCCTGCAGTCCCACAGCAGCCGGCAAATCCATCCCCATCCATCCCGCCGGTCTCCCAAATGCCTGTTCATATGTACGGGGTGCCCATAAGTCGGGCATTCCTAACCCAGGGAGGACCCGTACCAGATGTTACTTCTTTGACAGATGCGGAGCCTCACCTTGTGTCAAAACCATTCAGGGGTGGAGCCAGCAGTTATGGTCAGAAGCTGGGGGCTGACCTACCCCCAGAGGAACATGCCTGGGACCACACTGGAAGAAACAGTGTGGTCCCAATGGCACCTATCCATTCCACTTGGACAGCTCACTGGTCATTTGAGTGAAGAGAGGGTGAGTTCCTTTGGTTATCTGATGTATCCCTCAGATAATATCAATTAATGATAAAAACAAATCTGGTCATTAATCATGTTTATGGGATCTTGCTAATCATAAATTAGCTGCCATGTATTCATATTTTACAGCAGTGACTACATTTCCAGATGTTTCATTGGCTGTGGATGCTTTGAGCTATCCTGGGGTTGCTAAAGTTACTACATAAATGCAAGTCCATTTTTCTTTCTATGTGCAATGTTTTTGGTTTGCTGCATTTAAAGGAGGAATGAAGATGAAGGGAATATCATCAGCATGCGCTATTTGGAAGCATTTTGCCACCAGTAAGTATTGAGATAGGTCAAAAAATAGAGTTGCACAGCGCAGAACCAGGCCCTTCGGCCCACCATGTCCATGCCTACCATTACGCATTCATTTAAATTGATCCAGTTTACCAGCATTTGGTCCGTAGCCTTCTATGCCTTGGCAATTCAGTTGCTCATCTAGATACTTATTAAATGTTGTGAGAGTCTCTGCTTCCATCACTCCTCAGGATATCTTGAGTACCACCATACGTATTGAGCCAGGTCTTGTTGACCTGATGTTCCCATCTAGAATTGTTGCCCATGGTCCTGCATCTTTCTGGTCCAGATTCAGAGGGCCAACGTTACTGGCCTGGATGATGCTGGATCCCAGCTGTGTGGCCTTGGACAGCGATAGGATCTCAAGATCTCCCCTGATTCAGGGAGGAAGCCACACCTCCACCCACCCCCGATAGGTTTTGACAGCTGGAAAAGCTGAGTGTTATTTAATATTAAATTGTATCATTTACAATTCTGTCAGTGGAGTCTAGAAGTGGAATTTGCATTCCAAATCTCTCAGTAAGACTGAGACTGTTCATGGGTCCTTCACTTCAACAGGTAAAAGTGAGTGGCTCTGTTCAGAATTAGCACTTGCACTTTATATTAACACAGAAAAATGTTCCAAAGTGTTTCACAGAGGCAAGGCAAAAAGAACTTGAAGCAGAATTTTCTGCCTTGCACAGATGTCCCATCTACCACTTGAAAGACTGGATCCATTCATCCTTAACACAAGATGATTATATTTATTGTTACAGAGCTGAATCTTATTCAGCTAAAGGTTGGCTCAGAGTTCTGACTTTGTGAAATCTGTGCATTAGCCAAAAAGAAAAGATGTCTTGATAAATGGGAAACATCAGGCAATCAAAACAACTGCAAAGCACATTTCCAAACCAAGCTCCAATATGAAAAGATCCTATTGTCATTTCATCAAAGGTCCAAGATTATGTCCAAACTGCTGGATTAGTGGATAAACTCCAGGGATTGGTGGAAGATTGCAAAAATATGTTTCCGTCTAACCAACCTCCCTATCATTTTGAGAAGAATAGGATCCCAAACCACACTTTATGAATGCTAGAAAATTGTTTCTGACACCCAAAATTCAAGATTAGAAACCAAATGTTTCAACAGACACCAACAACTCAATCATACATGCAAAAGAAAAACTCAACGTCTTGAAAACCTGGATCCCTGGACAATTACTAACCCTGAAGGCACAGGTTGTTAGCCTCTCAAAGCACTCTTTGTGTCACCAGCTGCTTCCTGGCTCATCTGTTTGGATTAATGCTGTCAAATGATGGCCCAAATCAGCAGAAAGCAACAAACGTCATGAGCAGCCACACAAAAAGGTCAAAGTCAAACGCAGATAACTTCATGCCAGAACCTTTACTGCCAATTATGTCAAAGCTCTTGAAAAGAGTGAAGAATAAGAAGCTGTTACATAATCTCCATCTCAGCAGTTTGCTGTCCAACTGCCAAACTGGCGACAGAGCAGAAGAGCAATGAGAGTTCTCGGTCTCAAATGGAGCTGATTTTAAATCGTCAGATCAGATCCCCTTGACATTAACAGTTCAGCTGCTATCTCAAAGATTTTTCTGATATGTGGAATCCACATGCAGTTTTATTCCCATGCAGTATTAGTTGAAAGCAACAAATATCAGTGCAACCAGAAATTTTCAAGCAAAATTTATTAACTGACACCTCATTGAAGAATTTCTAATGAAACATTAACACTTGTTTCACAACTGAATTTTGTGGTCCAGAAACAATGGATATCTCAGTGCCAAGCATTGCCAACCTTCAATAGGTAGGTTGTCTTGAACTCATGGAAAGACTTATGGCATTTTTCATGTACCACCTGTAGTTCTGTGTACAAATGCCACCAAATTCACATACACTTGGAAATACAGAGCTTGGTGGAACTGAGCTTGGTGGCAACAGTTCACCGGTATTTTCCTGACTGCTCATGGTATTGGGCAGCTGAGGAAGAAATGGTGGCATTTTTGCAGGGCGATCTGTCGAACAATCTGCATCAGGTTAGATGCAGATTGTTCGACGGATCACCATTCCCCAGGTATTTGAATGAAGAGGAAGAAGGCACGTTTTAGTTAATTCATATTTTTGAATTGTTTTAGTTTACTAAAATGTTTGTATTAATTTATTTAAGTTTAGTTTATTAATTAATTTAGTTTATTTAAATCTTATCTTAAATGTTTGTATACTGCTGGGGGAATTCAGCAGGTTGAGCAGGATCTGTGGAAGCAAAGAGATAGTCGACATTTCGGGTCATGACCCTGCATCAGGACTGCTCCAGGTTCCGCCATCTGCAGTCTCTTGTGTCTCCTTGTATTTAAGTGCTTTAGGTTCACTAACTATTAAAAGTTGCTAAAATATTTTAATAGTTTTGGAATGTTTCTGAATGTCTTATGCAAATAGCATTCAAAGTACTTGACAGCTTTGACTGCCTGCTAAGCCAATGGACTTGACTTATTTATTTGGGTGTGAAACAAGTATTGTAATTTTGTCAGCTATTAACTTTCTTTCACTATTTATGGCAGTGTCAGTCATTTATCTGCCTTTCTCTTCATTTCCCCAGGCATATCAAATCCAACTTTTGTAAACAAATGATTTTACTGATATTAACACAGATCTTACCCCAGATAGCATTTAGGGTAATGATTAGCCATGTTTGAATCTCTTATATATTAACATCAGAAAAGTTATCATTTACAAAGGTTGAATTTGAAATGCCTGGGAAAGCAAAGAGTGACATGAATGTGGCTGCCTCTGTAATGGCATAAATGGTGAAAGAAAGACTTTCATTTAGATCATATCTTCTGGTTGTGCTCTACACCCAAATAAATAAATTTGCATTGATGAAATGTAGGCAATTTGGACACTGCAGAAGACCACAAACAGTAAAATGACAGCCAGAAGAGTTGCTGTGAGGAGATGTTATTTACTTCTTTACAGGATGTGGACATTGCTGACAGTGTCAGATTTTACTTACCGTTCCTCCCCAGTTGTCCTCAAACCGATGAGACAGTTAAGAGCTAATGGCATTGGTTGGTCTGGAGTTACAGACAGGCCAAAGAAGGGAACAGCAGATTTCCTTCCTAAAGAACGTTAGTGAACCAGAGAGATTTTCAAAGACAATCCAGTCGTTTCATAATTACCATCACTGATATCAGCTTTAATTGCAGATTTGTTCAATTATTTAAATTTAAGCTCCTTTGTTACTGTGTGGGATTTGAACTTGGGTCTCAGTGGTCTGGAACTCCAGTTGCTCGTCTAGTAGCTCAGCTACTATTCTACTTTCCCTATTGGACTGGACACCAGGGAGAAATCTCAGCATCTTCACCCAAGTATTGCCCAAAATCTTTCTTGCCTACCTGGGTGGACAGAATTTAAGACCTCAGGCAAAAGGCATTTGTTGCTTGAATCAGCTTTTCCTCAATACTGCGCTGGACTGTCAGCCAAAATACTGTGCTCAAGGCTTGAAGCTACACTTTCTGATTTCTGCTATCAATAAACCATGGAAAGCACAGCTGTGCAGCGGATGACATAGGTGTATAAATAATATAGAGCCATTAAGAGGCACACATTTCATAAGAAAGTGAAATAGATCTTTCTGCTATATGATTGGCACAGTCCTTTACAATTATGGATGTGGTGTGTATGGGAACAGGGAACTTGGCAAGTTAATAGCTGAGGGATTGAGTCCAATGAATATCTAGTTATGCATTGCATGTTGTAATTGCTAAACTAATGGACCGGTTGTTTTTAGTGCAAATATATAGCAATAATACCAAATACTTTATTTAAATAAAATTAACTTTCAGTAATTTTGCTGCTATTTAAAGTTGAAATATTTCTCATGAGCCAATATTGACAGGAATATTTAAATTGATGTACTTTGCTAAAAGTTGCAGATGAGGGTTACACCTTCATAACAGTGAGCCAGAAATTGTGCTTACTGTCCTTTAATGGTGTTAAAACAACAGTGTGGCTGACATTATAGCTGTCTGTGAAACTTCTCTGTGGATTGTCACCTTGTCGTGGTGGAGAAGCTTGTGTGGTCCTGAGATCCCGGAGCAATGCCGTCTGGAGCTATGTTCCTGGTAGGGTCACCAATGACGGTAAGGTCGATGGTGACGTCCCTGACAAAGAACAATCCAACCAAGACCTCAACGGTGGAACAGGCGGACAAAGTTATTTCGAACTCAACTGCTGTGAAGGTGGATGAAGGCTGCAACAAATCCATCAGCTCCAATCGTCATGGTTTCCATGCCATTGGAATCAGTTGGTTGATTTGTGAAGTATCGTGTGCTTTTTATAGTGCAACATCAAGTACACGTTAAACAAATACATGCACAGGCGTCTTCGCTTTGTGGGCTATATTGGATTCGTAAGCCACTTGAGAGCCCATAGGTAGATCAACAGAACGAAGACCATCATCCTCGACCTCGAAGGATAGCCACGACGACGACCCGTGTCTGTGAAAGTCACATAAAGATCAATATCTTCAGTTGTATGGTTCATCAAACAGTATTGTGAGCTTTTCTTCTGTAGTATTATGTTGATCCATTGCAGGTTCTTGCAGCTGTTAGCATTATTCTATTAGGTGTGGATTCTGAAGCTAGCTCTTAAAGGGACAAATACTGTTAATGACATCATTCAGAGGAGTTCGGAATAAAAAGTACAAGGGGAAATGAAAATCCCACTCGGGTCAAATTTCTCAGCAGGCATTAACATGCCCAGAAATGCATGCAAAGTTGCTCTTAAACCAATTTTCAACAACACGGGTGTCTTTTGGTGGTGCGTGAAGGAATTTCTGGACCAGAGATGAAAGGGGTAATGTCACATAGGGAGAAATCTCAGGATGCTGGGCAGCAGCAACCTGAGTGGGCAATGATGGGACTTCCAGTGACCACGTTGCCTACACGCTACACAGTTTGTGTTCTCCTGCAACTTCCTTATAGCTTCATGTGGCTTCTGTATGGAATGACAATATGGAATTTTCACTTACTTATTCCACAGGGTGTGATTTTGACACTCTGGTCAGTGTTTAAAGTCCTAAGTACTTTTAGCTGAGTGTAAAACCAGAGAATACTGGGGATACTGAACCGGTCAGGCAACCTCTGTGGAAGTCAGTGACCTTCATTAAAAAGTTTCAATTACTTTTAGCTTGGTATAAAAGCAGAAAATGTCACAAGCAGCCAGCAGGTCAGGTAGCATTGAGGGAAAGGGAAAAGGAGTTAACGTTTCTGATTGTTTTTATTTCAGATTTCCAGCATCTTTAGTTATTTTATTTTCATTTTCAACTTGCTATTTTATGCACTTGTGTTACATTCCTGAGTGTTATTTGACCAACTCATTTAGAAAATGTGAATTTTGTTGATATGCTGAGTATATTAACTAGCAAAACCAATGCTTAGTGAAGCTTCAACTCTGTTTGCCCACATTAGTACATTACTTTTCTTGCCATCTGAATGAGGTGGCAGAGGGGTATTGGACAGTGTGGAACAAAAGAGAAAATGCTTGTATGTTCTCAAATATCCTATGTTTTGTAACAGGAGAAGGTGGCTATCTTCTCCGAACAATCCAAATTGCCTGAGGTCCATGCCACCTGTTTTATTACAAGTGAATCATGGCTCATCAAAGTGACATACATTCTTATACATCAGTTCCCAGAACTAGCTCTACGAAGGGTGAGTAACAGACTTTGAGTGTGTCCCTTTTTAAAATCAATGAGGGTAAAGCGCCAACCACAAGTTGCTTTGATTATATTTTGTAATGGGCAATCTCTAGAGAGTGCAAGCTGGTATCAAACTGGTCGGCAGTCTCTCAGGTTTGGTTTTGGTAGGTAAACTGGCAGTGCCATCTCCTATTGATTTCAGATTCACCAATCATTTTGACGTGAAGTTCAACTTGATTAAGCTAATTTCTGTACCGCCAGGTGGGTCACAACCACGGCATCAGAGTGTTCAGTCTCGTGTGGAAAAGGAGTCCGACAACTCAGAGTGAGATGTGAACAGTTAACAGCCAATGGAACTTTGAGAATTTTGCCTCCAGCGTTTTGCGCAGAAGAAGAGGAACAACCACCCAATGAGGAGGATTGTTTACTGCAGTCCTGTGCAGTGTGGGAGAGTCCAGCATGGGCAGAGGTATACTGAAAATTATTTGGTGCTCTTTGATATAAACATTGATGAGGAATGAAAGCATTGAAACCTGTTTCTTCAGATATATTATGTGATATTTCCAGAAGGACTTGATTTAGTTTTGAAAATAAAACAGGCATAAGAATTTTACACAAGTTATCACAAAGTGAAAGAAAACTCACCAGAACTTAAATCCAAAGGAATTTTCCATCTTATATTTAGTTGCACAATTAAGTTGGCATCTTGGGTTGAATACAGTTTCAGAACCGTAGGTTTCTAGCACATAGCGGGTGACAATTTACCTGTAATTCAATATATCAGGTAGATTTTCATCTCCACCATTTGGGCAATGCACAACCGCATTGGAGGAGACCGCATGCCTGTAACAGAAACTCTTTGATAATCCTTCTATTCAATTAGCTGCAGGCAGATTATATGTGCTCCACTACCAGTGTGTGGTCTTCTGCTGGTGTTTCCCTTCTGTGCATCATTCAGATCTGCTTTCGGCCTAGAGTTTATGAAAGCAAATTTATTCCAAAATCATTTTGATGTTGTGAATGTTTTATCAGAATTTACCTTTTTAACAAACATTAATGTGGATCAGTCAACCTCTTAATTGTAATTTTGGCCTTAAGTGGAGTAAATCAAGTATCAAATCAATTGCGCTTAGTTAACCACTTTATCTTTCCTGAAGGGAGAGGTTTTATAACAAGCATTTGATCCACTATCACCCTTTCATTTACTATTGCCCATGGTTAAAATTATCCCCCACTTGTATACCAGCAGAGTTGATTAAGCTAAGATGGAAGCAATCATTAGTAATGGAATAAAACTTCGTTTCCCCAAGCTGAAGTGAAATGGAAGTGTTCAGTAGTGTTGAATGCAACAAATTAGACTGGGCATAGTTTTATTTGCTGCAACAGAACAGCTGTTGGCCAAGGTATCAGATGATTATTTATTGGGGTGAGGGGAATAATACATCTCCCTTGTGATATTGCTGATGCTGTGTTGCATTACGTGCCATGCCCTGGTCTGTGTTTTTCTCAGAACAGTGATGTGAGTTGTTGCTTCCACTTCTTGAATACTTGGCCTTTTTGCAACAGTAAATTCAAAAATGCTAATTTCATTACACTGGGGCTTCATTATTCCACAGCCATAGAAACATTGAGGGGGTGTTTATAATATTTACAATATTGGAAGCAAAACCTGGTGATAGGGCATTCAGCCGGTGTTAGGTGATGCCAACAACTTAATCTGTCATCATTATGTACCTTTACATAATGATCATGTATTACTGTGGACTTATTAAGAGCAAATTGCTATACTTGGTCTAATTTACTTTCAGAAAATAATGCTATTTCAGCATTGCCATTAATTAGTCTACTGAGACAGGTTGTTCCCAATTTCTAGAAAGACTTGCTAGAGAATGCTAGAGAATCCGTGATATTGTGGCACAAGATTTGGTTGAATTTTGCAAAGAAATACGATCTTAAAGTACCCAAATGGTTTAGAGGCCATGCTGAAGATACAATGGAAAGAAATTAACAATCAATTCACACTAAAAACACAAATAAAAGAGGAAAAGAAAAGAGGAGGAAGATTATTGGTGAATAGGTACAATAATGATAACTTGGCAAGGAGGCATTCAGGTCACACCTATTTTAGCTGAATGACATAGGAGAGAGCAGATCTTCAGTGTTACTGGATGTAGAAAGGTTCAAGAGCATAATGATAATGGACTTCATCTTAGTGTTACTTTGGCAGGTTATACTGTCAGTTTGTGTAATTACGGTATACTACAGGGTAATGCTAAATTTCTCTCAATAATCTTCATATTGACAAGGGGAGTCAGAAGAAGTTCATGCATCTGTTGCTGGTTTTGAACTGAGATGACTGCTTCCAGAATCTTTATCCTTTATTGTGATAAATCGCTTTTGTTGCTATCTGGGGCTTCCTCAGCTTCATGCTAGGATGCATCTTGAAAGTTTTTCCAGCTGTTTCCATTCACACAAGGCACGCAGGCCTTTGCAGTCATCACCTTCTGTAGATGTGAGACTTCTTGTACAATCTATGTTCTTACTACATTATTCCTGAGGATTTGTTTCCTGGATACTCTCTGAATCTTTCTGAACCAACTCATCTCGTACCTTTTGTATCTCCACATTTCATTTGTTCCAGCTCTTGGATCCTTACATGTGGCTATTGCTGTTAAGCAATAAACCTCTTTCCAAACACACCTAAAACTCTGCACTGAAACCCAGACAATTTAAGAATAACATTTATAATTGATTTTAATGCTTTCCAGATTTATATTACAAATTTCAGAATATTTGCATTTTGTACCCTAAAGTGTGTTTGGCCATTTTTAAATGGTGACAACTCTTCACTCTTTGTTTTGTTTAACAGTGTTCTGGCCGTTGTGTGGGTCACAGTGTTGCTGTCCAGCACCGCCAAGTTGCATGCCGCTATACAAATGGAACATCAGCTGCAAAGTCTGCTTGTGAGAAGACAGAGAGGTATTATGAGAACACCACGGCAGTCTGTGACATCTTTGCTACTAATAATAATTGTGACAAAAATGTTAATTACATTTGGATGACATTGAATGATTGGAAATTAAAACCTCGATATTAAGGTTCTACATTTGTGAAACAGAAATTCCATGTAAAGTGAGCTTCAGTACGTCACTAACATCAGTTTCAAATTACCAGAATTATTTTCCTTTAAGTTATACAATGGATATCAACATGTTAATGATATCCACTCTGGAGAAATAAAGGACTGCAGATGCTGGAATCTAGAAGAAAAACACTATGATGCTGGACAAACTCAGCAGGCCAGGCAGCATCCCTGAGTCTTGAAGAAGGGTCCTGACCCGAAATGTTGACCGCCTGCTTTTCTCCACGGTTGCTGCCTGGCCTGCTGAGTTTCTAAAGCATCATAGTGTTTTTCATCATATTCACTCTGGAATTTGGTATACTTAAGATAAGCACAGACAATTAGGATTTACACTAAATTAGGAACTGTAAATAACTAGCTTTATGTTTCAGGGATAAGATAAAAATTGATTACTTCAGATAATATTCATTGGCAAGGTCTAACACTCACTTGATCTGCTGAAGTCACACTGTTCTTTATCTGGTCAGTATCTGGGTCACTGATTTACCATGAATGAGTAAATAAATATATATTGTTTTTGTATGAATTTATAGGACTTTTGGTCAGAGTTTTCAGTCAAAAATTGGTCTATGTACTTGGGCTCCTTCATTTTATGGTAACCAAATAAGTCAAATTGTTTTCAGTACATGGAAGAAAATTTCCTCATTGGTGGGAGGAGCCCCAAGAATATTCCTGCTGAAGATTGTCCTGAAAATGTTGCTGATGTTTAACGGGTCCCATTCTACACCTCTTTATTTTCTTTTTGTAAACTTCACAAAGGACAAATCTATCAAGACCACAAACTGCCCGTCCACTGCTGCTCCAAGTAGTAATAGTGTTTGTAATCCATAGGCCTGCTTCTGCAAGACGATGTAAATCAGATAGATGTAATGTGCGGTGGAGGACAGGGCCATGGAGACAGTGCGCAGCATCGTGTGGAAGTGGTTTCCAGTCTCGACGAGTAGCTTGTATCCATAACAAAAACAACAAAGCGGTTGCAGATCAGTATTGTGGATGGCAGAGGCGGCCAATCACATGGCAACATTGCAATCTCACTTCTTGTGACAGTAAGTACATTTCTACCTCTGGTCAAAAATAAAAATATTTTGTATGACAAGCAGAAACTTTGTCTTCGAACTTTGTGCAGGAAGAATACATTTGGCCAGGTACATGGATAGAAAAGGTTTAGAGGGACATGGGCCAAATGCGGGCAAATAGGACTAGCTCGGATAGACATCTTGGTCGACATAGACAAGTTGGGCTGAAGGGCCTGTTTCCATGCTGCATAACTCCATGACTCTAAGAATCAGAAAATTAGCTTTCAGTAGAATGGTGCAGTTTGGTGGGATCTCATTGCAGTTTTCTTGTGTGGTAAAAATGTGGCAAGTGAAAAGTGAATGATATTTCCGTTCTTCACCCTGATGATGTGTCAGTTATTTAGATTTGGATGCGTTGCTTTCAGCTTCTGATGGAGAATGCATGGACACAATGCGCTACTGTGCACTTGTGAAACGACTGATGCTGTGTCACCTGAACACCTACAAACAGAGATGCTGTGATTCCTGCAGAATGCTTTAATTGATATACATACACCACTGTTTGCTGGATCATAAGACTGTGAATCGATTTATAGAGAACTCCATGTAGATGAACTGAATGCAGTAAAACCTGATGGAAGCTGAACCGGGAGGATATTTTAATTGTGTTGTAAATCTGCTTGTACAGAAATGCACAAAGGTTTCCTTGCTGTCCATTATGTTAGTCAAATATGTAGCAGCTGATTCTTAGAGAAAGAATTGCTCAACTGTTCTGCTTTACAATCTAATATGGACTTGTTATGCCAATGTATTCTCCATCACAAAAGATGTGTGCTTAGGTTGTATCACAGAAGCTGGTATGTGAATTATTTACTGCCATCAAGAGAGAAAACATCTTTTAAATGTCCAGGTGGGCTTATATTTCACAGCTTTACAGTGAAGGCAAGGAAAAAGCTTACAACCTAAGTGAGTTATTGGCAAGAGTGTTTATCCTTTTTCATTACTTTAAATCACAACCTTTCACATCTGATATTACAGATTATGTTATTATTTGGGTCTGTGGACAAAAATGAACATAAGAATAAAGTATTCAGTAGTTCTCATTTTTAACTTACAAATGATTGTAGTGACACCAACTTTCAGCTAAGAAAGCCCTATTTCCAATGCGAATCCCATTTTGAAGGAAATGGCCAACTCAGCCGATGCTACTTTCAAGTATTAGCAGAATGAAAGCATTGAATTTGCTCTTTTGTTCTTAATTATAAGGAGATAAAAGGTCAGCTGCAGTTAAACTGTGATTGGGGAAATATTTAAAGTGCCTTCTCACTGATCACCCTTTACTTTGACTGCTCCATTGTATTTTTAATACAAGTCAGTTACATCGGGAAGTTGCCTCCATTTGGAATGCCAGAGCTGTCAGGCAATGTTTCTTCTGGATTCACAAGAACACAAGAAATAGGAGCAGGAGGAGGCCATCTGGCCCGTCGAGCCTGCTCCACCATTCAAAAAGATCATGGCTGATCTGGCCGTGGACTCAGATCCACCTACTTGCCTTTTCCCCATAACCCTTAATTCCCCTACGATGCGAAAATCTATCAGTGTCTTAAATATATTTAATGAGGTAGCCTCTACTGCTTCCCTGGGCAGATAATCAAAAAGATCCTTTTAAGGAAAAGAAGAAAGTTGTCATTGTCAAGAAAAAATTGTCACAAATTTAATAATTTTGGTATGTAATTTGTGGCAGGTACATTTTACATTACACAAAATATAGAAGGAAATAAATGCAAAACTATCCTGCCTCTCAAGAGTCTCAGCCAATTTCAGGTTTACTGATAATAGTTAACCTTTCACTTTTAAACTAAAATTGCTGCTGAGGGTTGATGCCTTGCCTTTACATTGACATGTAATGCATTTAATTCACCGATTTAAATAGGTTAGAATCTGAATGTGGGGGAGCGCTGTGTCAGCTCAGTTCGAAAACCAGAGGCAGAAAGCAGCTCTTGAAGTTGTTATTGTCTGTACATCTGACATTTTCAGTGTAGAATTCTTGCAATGATTCTATATAGATAAAAATGATATGATTTCACTGACTGTAAACCCCAAATAATAACTATAAAAATCAAATGTTAACATATTATTTGAAAAATCAATAGGTACTATATAGTAGATCAATTGAACACTGCCATTTCTTTTAGTGATATCATTCAGGGGTCACCTGGAAAGAACTCATAGATTTTCCTGCTAACACTATAATTTTAAACATTGAACTTGCATTTGGAATTGCTCACATGAAACTTTTTCCCTCAAAGTAACAGTAAAACTGATTTCTTGTAACAACTTGATGAGTAATGAACTCACAAAAAGGCTCAGATTTCACTTATTTATAATGTGTTAGCATAGCCTATAGTGTTTTCATTTCTTATGTTGCAGTTTCAGCTAATTTCATTCTCAAAAGGTTCCTCGTTCTCCTAAAGCCAAGGGAACAATTCATTAAATACTGTGCTCTCAAGCACTGTTCCTGCACTGGTGAATCACTTATACCCAAGTGACTCCCTCTTTGATCTTTCTTCCCTGGTGGAGTTGCACTTTGCCTGACACTTCTGCACACCCACATCCCCCACCCACTGCAGCAGATTTCAGAGACTTGCTATACAGGGAAGATAGTGTAGATTAGCACTCATCCCGGTAGTATATGTTACCAATATTCTGTATCTGAGCATGTATCTGAGTAAACTAATATCTTTAATGATGTATTATAACTTTATATTTATATTCCAAACTACCCTTACCAGCCCGTGTGTTTCCTTAAAACATTGATTAATGCATAGCCCTACTGAGCTTTATTAAAATTCATTATTGGCTGCAATTAAGATGACCGAATATTTTCATAATCAGTTAAATGAAATGTGAAATGCAAATTTTAAATCAAAATAGCGGCAAAAAAAAATTTCTGCATCCAGGTTTCTCTAAAGTAGCTCTGAATAGCTCTGTAAATGGTTTAAATGTACACAGCGGATATTAACACTGACACTGCAATGCTATCAATAAGCAATAGCATGCGTCTTGCAAGAAATTCATTGCTTTAAATAATGAGAGTTCAAATCCCAACTTTGTTATCTTTTCTGTCCTTGAGATCTTTCTTGATATCAATAATAGACAAGGATTCAAAAACATACTGCTGCATTTTATATTTGTTCAATAAGTAGCATTAAAACTCAACAATTTTCATCCCCACCATTCCTTACTAAAGGGATAAAGAGAAAGGATGAAAGGACTCCTTTACAATGACTGTGGGTCAATTTAAGAAATAGTTTTGTTGCCAATTACCAAAATAAATATAACTCTTGATAAATTTAAAGGAAGTATGTGCAAAGAAATATAAACTAATCCAGCAAATGTATGGTCACATAAATAATTGTGCTGTGTATTATATTTCATTTGAACAATATCAATGAGAAGAACAGTACAATAATTTTGCTGAAGCTCAGTTGGTAAATAATTAAATGTGTGTTCAGCAATAAGGCTAATCTTTTATTTGAGGATAACAGTATTATAGGCAGAGGAAAATACTTACCAATTGTTCACATTTGTGCATTTATAAGTCCTCCAATTATATTTCTGTATACAGCTGTTTTAAGTTGGTCTTTTCCCAGAAAAGGATACTGGGTACCTGGGGGCATACCCTGTGATTTTACATTCGCCAAATCATTAATGGGTCTTGACCTTTTGAAAAAGGTTGTGCATAAATTAAACAAAAATAATTGTAACATATTACTTGTACATATTTATTTTCTGTTATGAAGTGCAATACTGAATACTGTACATTGTGTGTTATAAAGAATATTTTTGTTGGGACTTATTTTTTACTACCATAGCTTCTCTTCCAGACTGCTTTTCACTTCCTATTTAAAGTTAAAATGCTCATAACTACATTAAGCACTTATAAAATTTGTCTTTTTTTTTCAGACATAGAAATGCATGTTATTTGATGATGAAATTATCCCTAGGTTCAGGGTTTAAGAATCATTGCCTAAAGCTGTACTAAATGCTGAGGGTATCTGAAGTGCTACCTATTGGCTCTATGTAGCCATTAACCCTTGAAAATCAGGCACATGAAAACTTGGTAACTTGGTCCTCGTTGCACATGTTTCTTACCAGTTTATATGGTAGAATTCTGTAGTTCTGAGGGTTTACATTTTAGTGAGGCAAAAATCAGAACATCAGCATCTGTTGGTCTCATTTACTTACATAGGAATGCCCTCCCTTCTCTACTTGAGTCTCTGGCACCTCTGACTTAAAAGTTTATTCTCCTGCTTAAATGTTTCCAAGGCTACACTCCCATTTTGCTTGTATTTCTCACCATTATAATTCCTCAGGTCTTTTGACCAGCTCATTTGAAGAACCTCCCAAAACCACCCCAACCCCTTGCTTTACCCCACCATTAATAGCTGGACCTTCAAATGTGTAGACTCCACTGTCAGGAGTTCCCTTGCAAAATATATGCACCTAATTCTAATGCACACTAATGCACGATAGTTGTAGCAGAATGCCAACAATTGTTTTAGTTGTGGATCTACCAGAATAATGTTACCATCCAAGACTTTGAACACTATAAATGGGTGTTACATTTTCTCAGTGACAAAAGTGTGGTACCAGGACTCAGGCTTGGGGCGGGGGGGGAGAGGAACGGTATCACAGGCTTAATTGGGGCATGGGCGTGGGTCCAGTTGATGATTGCGTATGTGGCCAAGAATGAAATCAGTTGTTGGAGATCAGTTTAAGTACCTAGAGTGAGTGAAGAGAGATGGGTGAGGTGGTTAAGGCAGCATTTGTGGACGGGAGTTGGAGCTGAGGGTGGGGAATTTGTCTGTACCTGGACCATTCAGAAGGTTGGAGTGAGTGGAGGGTGGGGTGGGCAGGGTGTAGGAGGAAGGGGAAGATTGACAGGTGGAGATGATGTTCCTGGGAATCAAAGTCAGTGAAGTTTAGGGAGTAACAAAGACAAGTTGGCTCAGGAGTTACAAACCATGGTCTCTCCCAGGGCAAAGTGGACTCATTTCTTCTGCAATACTTTGGGAGGGCAGTTACAGGGAAATGCCTGGTTGAGTTACTGGAATGTCACAGAATGACCCAATAATGGCCCTAATCATTTTCCCTTGTATGATGCCAATGTAAGTAACACTATGCAATCCAACTTCTCAACCAATTTTTTCTAGCCCATGGCTCATTCCCCATTACCATTTTGTTCATTATCCACGTTTTCACTACACCTCTGTGCAACCTTGTCCATCATCACATGCACAGGCCTGGAAGTTCTCTCATCCAATGCTATGTTTAGGCATCACACGAGTGAATCCTACCCAAGACCCAACTGCATCTAAGCTATTGCTGGAAAGTCAAGGATCTCGATCTTCAAGGCAGATTCTCTTTCTTTCCATCTTCTCATTTCCTCTCACCTCCAAATCTCTCCCTGCTGATGTAATCTTGTCCCCATGGGTCGCTCCCCCAATTTCTCCTTGCCTCACTAGGATCAAACAATCCCTCCCCTCTCAACTTCACCCCCCACCTTCATAGTTTTCCCCACTGTGACCACACTCCTCTCCTACCCCCTACCCCCACCTCAATCTACTTTCCAACTCGCTTCCTCTACTCTCCGATGGAAGATTATGGGGGAAGGCCGTTCTGTGCAATTGCCAGTGAATCATACAACATGGAAACAGGCCTTTCAGGCTACTGAGTTCATACTGACCTTCAAGCACCCACTTACACTCCCCACATTCCCATCAACTCCCTCCAGATTCTACCACTCACTCACACACTAGGGACAATTTACAGCAGCCAATTAGCCTACCAACCCATGCGTCTTTGGCATGTGGGAGGAAACTGGAAGACCCAGAGCAGTCACAAGGGAGCATTTAAACTCAGATAGCACCAGAGTTAAGTATTGAACCTGGGTCACTGGAGCTGTGAGGCCGCATCTCTACTAACTGAGCCACTGTGCCGCCCTACATTGTGTGTGAGGTGTGCTTGGCTGTGGTCAATGCCTTGGGCCTCATGTACAGCAGAATGTCAGAGCCTACCCCAAAATGATGGGCTATCACCTCACCAAGCACCTTTACATACAGGAACTTCCAGCTCACTACATACTATATGGTTTAGTTATTTGCTTTATACATGATACAATGCTCTGCAGAGGCTCACAGGTGTTTGGACCCCTCTGAGCAAGTTTGGGTTATGCCTAATGTTTGCAAAATGAATTCATAGCCTATTGCATTTAGAGCTGTGAATGCAGAAACATTGAATATTCATATATTTTGGAAAACTTTTTTTTGGGCTTTCAAAACAACAATAAACTCACATTTGTATTGAGGATATATAATCATGGAAACAATATCTGTGCTTTGTATGTAATCCAGTTTGTTGTGTGTGTTTTTTTTAAATTACAGTTTAATAAAAGTGACTTGTTAACCACCAATATCTCGTGTTACGTTCTATAAGAATTTCTTATGTATAACTTGTTAATTCTCAAGAAAATATGTTATGAATCTGTCTGCCTATGATTGCATTGGTTATAAATATATTAACACCTGGTTCTGGATCTTGTGCTGGGGAGGGACAACAGGAGACGAGAAGGGGGACTGATAGAGGGGGATGACATGAGGCTGATGGATTCAGTCGTTCAGCCCCTGCGTAACACAAAACCAAATGTGCAGTTTGCAAGTGACCTCATGGGTTTCCTCCGGGTGCTCCAGTTTCCTCCCACATTCCAAAGACGTGCAGGTTGGCAGATTAATTGTCCACTGTAAACTTCCCTTAGTATGTGAGTGGAGGAACCTGGGGGGGGAGCTGATAAGAAGGTAGAGAGAATAAAAAATGGGATTAATGTAGGATTAGTGTAAATGGGTGGTTAATGGTCGGCAGGGACTCAGTGGATTGAAGGATCTGTTGCCATGCTGCCCCTCTCTATCACTCTCTGTCAATAGAACTCTGACAATGGCAGGCACGGTAGCGTAAGCGGTAAGCGTAATGCTATTACAGTGCCAGAAACCCAGGTTCAATTCCGGCCACTGTCTGTAAGAAGTTTGTACGTTCTCCCTGTGTCTGCGTGAGTTTCCTCCGGGTGCTCCGGTTTCCTCCCACATTCCAAAGACGTACGGGTTAGGAAGTTGTGGGCATGCTATGTTGGCGCCAGAAGTGTGGGAACACTTGCGGGCTGCCCCCAGAACACTCTACACAAAAGACGCATTTCACTGTGTGTTTCGATGTACATGTGACTGATAAAGAAATCTTAACTATTAAAATTAAGACAGACAGCCTTATTTAGCTGTTTCCCCCTGTCCTGGCTCTGTTAAAACCAAAAACAGACAAGTTCACACCAAGTTGTTGATTTTTCACAATTTAATCGCTCATATTTCTGGGAGTTTCTTCATTACTAGTGTTGGATTGTGCTTTAACCAAAGAAACTGAAGGTCATACCACATTCATGTTCGTAGATGTCCCAATCTGCTCCTTGCTCAGTACACCAGAGTAGTAACAACTCCGGTTTACAATCAGTAGCCTTGCTACCAGAGTTGCTTTAAGATAAGAAAATTGGAAGATTTTATGTAATTATTGCATTCAATCAGTCTGCTTCTTATGCCAGAGGTAAAATATACCCAGCAGATACTTGTCAATCAAGCAACAAATCTACCAAACATGGGAGCAGTTACAATTTCCTTTGTTATTTTGGTTCAGCATTAAGAAGTCTAGTAAATAGCAGAGTCATTGGGAATAGAAATGGCTATTCCCAGAGAATATGCAGCTTGCGCAGAGAACTTGCAGTTTACTGTACCTGTGCCCTGGTGAATCATGCCTGTTTCCCTAATGTCTTCAATAAGAGCCTAACAAATCCCTTAAAAATCAGAATTCGTTCCTACAGTGAGGTGAAAATAGGGAGACTAATCCTTCTGCTCCCAGAATCAGCGATTCATCCCCAGACCACTGCTGGTAAATTGGAATAAATGAGCACACTTGTATTTTATGGCTGCCAGCTTTGCTTCCTCAGATATCCTCCAGTCATGCCTGCAGGAAATTGGAACAGGAGACTTATACAGCAAACCAGTAATAGACTGAGCATAGAAGGCTGGTGTGACCTCACCTGCTCTTGAGTTTTATGGGTTGTCGGAGGTTTCCTGAATCTCAGCAAGGTAGCTTTAACTCCTCAAAATAAAATCAGAAAACTACACGCGATGCAAAACTGAAATAAAACAGAAAATGCTGAAAACTGTCAGCAGGTCAGGCAGCGTATATGGAAAGAATTAGAGACTCTCACTCGGGTATGTGTTCCCAGCACCAACTCTCACTGTGTACAGGTCCCTGGCACTGACTCCCACTACGGTACACGTCCCTGACACTGACTCCCACTGCGGTACACGTCCCTGACACTGACTCTCACTGTGGTACACGTCCCTGGCACTGACTCCCACCGTGGTACACGTCCCTGACACTGACCCTCACTGTGGTACAGATCCTTGGCACCGACTCCCACTGTGGTACACGGCCCTGGCACTGAGTCTCACTGTGGTACACGGCCCTGGTGCTGACCATCACTAGTGTACAGATGCCTTGAATTGATGTTCACTGGGGTACAAGTCCCCAGCACTGACATTCACCCCAGTAATGACTTTCATTTGGTACGTCCCCTCTCTGCAGCATAGGTCTCTGACACTGATTCTCACTGAGGTGCAGGTCTCTGACTCTGAATCTCACTGGGGTATAGGTTCCCTAGAACTTACCTGAACAGGGACACACAGTTCCTGGCAGTGACTTGATGGAATAAAAATTTAGGGCACTTGAGTGGCACAGCTAGTAGATCTGCAGCCTCACAGCTCCAGTGACCCGGGTTCAGTCCTGACTCGGGTGCTGCCTGTGTAGAGTTTGCGTATTCTCCATGTGGCCACGTGGGTTTTCTCCGTTTGCTCCAGTTTCCTCCGACATTCCAAAGACGAGCAGGTTGGGAGGTTAATTGTTCACTGTAAATTGCCTCAGGTGTACAGGTGAGTAATAGAATCTGGTGGGGGGGTGGGGGTGGTTGAGGGAAATCTGGAGAGAATAAAATGGGGTAAGATTAGTGTAGATAGGTGCTTGATGGTCGATGTGTACTGCAGGGACTGTTTCCATGCCGATCACTCAATGACACTATTTCCCCGGCACTGATTCTGACTGGATCGCAGTTTCCCAGACCTCGTCCTTCACTGAGGCACCTTCCTCTTGGCATGAACACAATATGTTCCTGTCACTGATTTTTACTGGATATGGTTTCCTTGGCACCAAATTGTTTGGATACGATTTCACCCGCACCAACTGTGCATATTTGGCCACTCGTCATGAAAAAGTCTGGGCAATGGCACATGACAATATCATGTGATTGAATCTCCAGGAATCCACCCAACCTGAGTTGATACCCTAATCCATGTTTCTCGTACAGATGCTTCTCATGAATCCAGAAAGTTAGTTCACATATATTATGTATATTTCCCAACATATCAAATAAACCTTGCCCACCTCCTCTTCAGGGTTTCTGTTACATATTTCCCACTGGAGTGGACAGATGACCGAAACATTCTGGCCCTTTTTTCAAGCAGCAGCAGCGAGGCTGCAGGTTAATGGCCCATTACATTCTGCACATCAGCTCCCTCTAGTGCTACAGCTGAGATCCTGCACCACTTGTGCAAATGTGTGCCTTTTTATCAAAGGAACCATAGAATGATACAGCACAAAAAGTGGACATTCAGTGCATCATGTCATGCTGGATTTTTAATAAAATTATTTGACTAATCCTATTTCCTTGCATTGTTCCTATTAAACTGTAAATTCACTTTTCCTGTGATTTTCTTCACAATTTTCCTTTGAATGTTACTTCTTCCACACACCCTCCTGCAGTTTGAGTTTGCACATTCTCCCTGTGATCGTGTGGGTTCCCTCCAAGTGCTCAGGTTTCCTCCCACATCCCAAAGATGCATTGGTTGGTAGGCTAATTGGCCACTGTAGATTGCCTCCAGTGTGTAGGTAAGTGGTAGAATCTGCAGGGAGTTGATGGGAATGTGGGGAGAATAAAATGCGCTTAGTGTAGGATTAGTGTAAATAGGTGCTTGATGGTCCATTGCTGTGCTGTATCTCTCTGTGACTCACGTTACTGATCCTACTGCTGCAGGAAACAGTTACTCCGTACTCACAATCAACAAAACTTTCTCTGTGACAAGGTGTCTCCAGCACCTCAACATTCATGCAATGGCCCTCCCGTGAATCAGGATGTGAGATTAATCAGTCTGTCTAGGGTGGTCTAACACGGGGATGACAGGCTGAATATCAATTCACCTCCACTTATAATACACCTATAGGTTGCGCACTATGCTTCAAGAAACATCAGCATGCACGTGTTGAATCTTCAATGAATGAAAGAGTTATTCTAATTAAATATACTATATGCTTTATAAACTAGCAAGATTAAAACATTTTGTTTAATTAGAATCTATATGATTTTAAATTTGTTTTGGTTGCTTTCTGATATAGCACAATGGATATCCAGAGTGTAGGTAAAAAATATTGGCATTGTCAGTCATGGTTCCTGTGTGTTTGTCTACTTTATAGGCAATGAGGGTTGGGCACACATCTGAAGGGCAGTCAGTGTAGGTGGAGGTGAACCACGTCCATCATGAAAACAGACATTCAGCGGTATAATTGTAAGAGAGGGGTACATAAATATGGGAAGTGCAGCCGTGGTTATATAACCAGTCTGTTATTCAAAAATCTTGCATAATGATCCAGAGGTGCAGGTTCAAATCCCAGTATGGTAGCTGGTGAATCTAGTTCATTAATCTTAAAAAATCTGGAAAAAAAATCACTGAAGCAAAAACAAAATTATGTGGGTAGTGGAAATCTGAAGTCAAAACACAAAATGTAGGGACTGCTCAGCAGGTCAGGCAGCGTTTGTGGAGAGAGGCATGGTTAATGTTTTTGGTCAATGACATTTCATCAGAACCAAAAGTGACCAGAAATGTTGCTTAGGAAATAACATTAGTCACTGTCGCCTGGAATTGCTTAATGTGACACCAGGCACCACTCCCAGACCTATAGTTGACTCTTAACTGCCCTCTGCTCTAGCTGCAAGCTCTTCAATGCACTCACTCACCTCCACCTTTTCAAGTGTGGGTGAGAAACATGCAACAACTCGTACTAAATATCTTACATAAATATACTTGATTCCCTAAGTTTTATAATCAGAATCAATGGAAAATTAGAGAAATTTATGGTCTTTCAATCAATCTCACTGGCTGAAAGAGATAACAAGGTGGTGAAAAAGACTATGCCAATGCCATTGGCTACATTTGACCATGTGACCCATTTTTTATTGATGTCCAATGTGATGAGATTAAGAGGGAGGTTACTTGGACAGAATTGGTTGTTGGGAAACATGTGATCGCTAAATCTCATCTGTCATTAGTTTGCATAGAACTGCAGCGTGCAGCAGGTGTGGTGCGTGGGGAAAAGCTGACACTTAACCAGATTTTCTTGTGCAAGAGAAGTTCTATTCCAGCCTGTGTTAGCAAAACAATGAGAAAAATATGAAGTGCAGGGACAGGGTTCAATATTTTCATCCATTTTGTTTTAATCAACCTAATGGAGACTAGATCTTCTGTGATGTTACCCAATGGCATGTTCTGATGATTGCTGTGACTCCTCTGGAAGTGAAACATGGTGGTGGTTTGTCAGTCATTTTAATGATAGATGTTGCTTAGCAAAACAATGAGAAGAGTATGAAGTGCAGGGACAGGGTTCAATATCTTATCCTGCCAACTGTATTATCCCCCAATTGTATGATTGAAAGAGGTTCCCACCTCCTGCACTTGCCACTGGATACCTAATTATCTTGCAAGCGCCTGCTTGAGATTCGCAAGGTTGAACTTGTTGGCCATGAGTCTCCTGGTGTGCATCATTATTTGATCAAATAGGTGGGTTAGAGTAAGCACCACCCAGAAAATGTTTGACTGACAGCAAGACAGTTAAGCTTTCTCAATGTCCTTGTTGTTCACAGGCATTCAAAAGCAAGTTTTATTTCATTTTTTTCCATCAAAGATTATTACAATTAATAAAAACACAAAAACAAAATGTTTTTAAATAAATAAAATTTTACAGCATTTTTTTAAAAAAAGTATTAAAATCACAGAATGGCTCAGGGTCCATACCAACTCTATGTAAGAGTAGCCGGTGGCATGAAAGCAACAGTGTCACATGGGCAACCTTGGTCTTCACTCTGTCACAGGCAATCACTTTGCTCTCCCAACCTCTCTATAACTTAAAATGCTCCTGTTTTCTCACTTCTCCAGTTCTGGGGAATGGTCATTGACCTTTGACTGTTTCTCTCCACTGCTGCTGCCTGACCTTATGATTAACCCCAGCATTTTATCTAGTTCGGCATCTACAGTTTTGATTTGCTTTCCAGTTACCTCGGACCGCTCTGTTCTTGTATCTGTTTTAGTATTGTGCCCTCTCATTCTTTATACAAAAATACATTTCTCAACATTAAAAATCATTGCCACTGATCCACCCATTCTACTAGCTTATGTATTACAATGTTCCTCCTTGAAATTCCTTACCAGCTTCTTCACAGTTTACCATATTTCTAAGTTTTGTGCCATCTACAAATTTGGAAATTGCACAATGCCCAAGTCCAAATTGCTAAAATATATTAAAAATTTGGTGCTATTGGTACCCACCCCCGGAGGAACCCACAGTAAACTTTCTTGTCATCTGAGAAGCAACCTTTCCCTACTACTCTCTGCTTCCTCTCACCTAGGCAATTTTCTATCCATGCTGCTACCTACCCATTTACTCCATGTGCTTCATTTTTGATGTGCCTCTTAATCAAATGCTCTTTGAAGGTGTACATATACCAAATCAAACCCATTTTTCTCTTTAACTCTCTCTGCTATTTTATCAAGAAACACAATCAAGTTAGTTGGATATGAATTGGTTTTAACACATTCACTTTGGCTTTCCAGTCAATCGACGCTTTTCCAGGTAACTGCTAATTCTTTACCTGATTATGGTTCCTCTTACTTACCCCACCACCGGTCTCCCATTAATCACTGCACCCTTTTTTGAACAAGGATGTAACATTTGCAATTTTCTAGTCTTAAGGGACCATCCCACTTGGATGGTTATAGTCAGGGCCTCTGCAATTTCTTCCTTTTTGCTTCCCACCCAGATTAGATGATTTATCCACTTTAAGCACAACTGGACTTTCTTGTGTTTCCTTTTCATCAACTTTTAGCTCATCCAGAATCTCAACAATATCTTCCTTTGCTGAGATTAACCTTAACTGGACTTTCTTGTGTTTCCTTTTCATCAACTTTTAGCTCATCCAGAATCTCAACAATATCTTCCTTTGCTGAGATTAACCTTATTTCTTACCTTTCTTCCTCACAGCGGTAAGCCTCCATTGAAATGAAAGGCCCCATGGATCCTGTGCCAATTGTACGCTGGTGTAGAATCTGTTAGCATTTTCCTCAGCCAAAGTACTGGGAAATTCAAGCAAATTCCTACTTCCACCACTGGACTCCTTGCAAACTTATTTTTGAACTCCAATGTCTCAGCAAATGTGCCTACTTTTCATTTCTTTCCAACTTTAAGTGAACCCCAATACCTTATTCCTGTGCCTTTTTATGTTATTATTCATCTATGCCACTATTTTGAAAACATCTTTATCCCTAATCATAGATTCATTTAGTCCTCCCCTCATCATTTTCCAAGCAGGGTGTAATCTTCTTATTCTCCCTACCAAAATGCACCACCTCATACTTTCCTATAATGAAATGCAGTTACTAGTTACATGATTATTTTGCAAGTTTATACTTTCTGAACAGGTCAACAGCCCACTGAAATTCCCGTCTTAGATCAGACGTAAAGAATCTCTTAGAAGAAATGCTGCACGTTCCTGAAATCTATCCAGAAGTTTTGTTTCCAGAAGAAAATGGGGGAAATGAAACTCAAGGTTGATGATTTCATCCAATTAGAGTACATGACCATTTATTCGCAGGCCTTTGTTTTTGGTGAGTCAATCAAATTGGGTTTGGATCATTTGGATCACATTGATAATGGTGATGAGGACCAATGATTATGACCATTTAGGGCATTTTGATTGGAGAAGGTCCAGAGCTCTGTCATATGTCAGTTCTAACTGTGAGCAGCATTAGAAAGGAGAAGGTTCACGCCACAGAATCACCCGATTTCGTGGCAGCTTTCTTTGACAACTGTACATGCTCATTCTCCAGATTGCTGTCAGTTTTATGTGTAATAACGGCAAAGACTGACAGTTTCACTGTCATTACAATGACAGAATCCATCCTTTCACATTTCTGCACATTCATGTTTGGATTTACTTCTCTGAGAGTGGGGGAAATATGTGCCCTATCTACGCCTTCCATTGCCACCTGGAACCACAGTAAGGATAGATCAAACTAAACCATAATGCACCTAATCATACACTTCTTCTGAGTATAAATTAACTTAACAACACCAATGCCTCTAGCACTATATCACTGGGCAGAATCTCTAACTAGAAAATGAATTAAATGTTTTGTAGACAGCCAAAGAAAGCATAAACTTTGATCAATAAAGAAGATAACAGTAATTCTTAAAGACAGCATTGCAGTGAGTTGAGTACACTGAAATCTCAGAATGAAATCTGTGATGATACAGGTACCACAGTTACAGACAACTCATGTAATTAGATGTTTATTTTAAGTCATTGTCAGAGTGCAGGCATCAATGGGAATTCTACTTCATTTTGCCCATCCCTAATTGCCTTTGAGAAAACGGTGTTGATGAGTCAATTTTTTGATCTACTGTAGTACATGTGTTGAAGGTGCCCTCAAAGTTGTGCCAAGAATGAAATTTCAGGAATATATCCCAGCAATACTGAAACATTAATGATCTGTCTCTACATCAGGATGGAAGGTGACTTGAAGGTGATGATGTTCACAGTTTTCAGACTGGTATTTAACACACATGGAAGCATTTTAATTCAATTTTCAAAAATTGTTCTTTGTTATTTTAGTTCTTAGTAAGTATCTCTGGTAATTTAATCTTACTCAAAATCAATACCCTGTGGTGAAAACAAAATACAACTTTGAACTTTTCACAATTAGGGGCAAATGGCTGAGCTAGCAATGTGTTTCATTCTCTCCAGTTTTGTCTACATTCCTCCCTCATGTCCTAAAGGTGGTGACTCAGACTGGAGTAAAATTTTGGCAACACTAACGGGCAGATCTCCAATGGATATTCTTAAAATGTGATCTCTCTGTAACTGCACGGAGAGCTGGAAACATGATGGGCTGGAGGGCCTGTGTCTGCACTGTATGACACTATGATGGAAGGTGCTAGTACTAGCAATGAACAAGACTCCTGAAGAATATCTTGGGCTACTTATTTAATAATGTCACATCAATTTTGCAAGTGCAGAAGCATCCAAAATGGCAGATGTTCACCCTTGGTTGGAAGTATACCATTCATGTTGAAATGAGCATCAGCAACATATTCACTTTAAATGGACATTATGTTCCTTCTTAATGCAAGTAAGGGGCCCAACACCTGCTTGATGCTCCTGTCGGATCCAGTTATCTTCGAATCTGCAGGTTCTTTCAAGAGTCCGAGAATGAGTTGAAAACAACTTGGTGCTTCACAAAGCTTTATTGGAAAAGTTTAAAACAAAGAAACAGTCACAGAGTACATGGCACTAGCTTTACTGCTGGGAGATGAGCCGAGACAAAAGTAACTAAAGATGAGCTAGGGCCGGGGTGGGGGGAAGAGAGCAAGAGAGAGATTAACAAAAAACAACCCCTTTTAATACTTGAGATAAGAAGTACTCCTTAGCTAACAATAGTCCAATCAGAAAACCTATTAGATACCTGTGGCCAAACCAACCAATGATAAAACACATATTCACCTGATGGACGAACCAAGAAGCTAGGAAGCGGCCATTCCTTGTACAGCCACTTGAGGTGTATTAAACACTATACGTGTTAAAAAACTAATTAAAACAGTCGAATCCAACACTCCCTTGCTTTGAACTTAGTTGGTTCAGAAGATATGCGATCTAACAATGGCCCTCTGACACTGGCTGCCATCAGAAAGCTAAGCTTTGGTAAGCAACATTTATGTGAAAGTGCCAACATGAGAAATGGATCTGCATCCTTTGATTCTACTGCAGCTCTCAAGACTGATTCCAGCATTTGAAGGATGTCCTTGTAATTATTGGTCTTCCTTTCTTCTTTGAGTTGAATAACTGAGCATTAGCTTGCACTGATTCTCCAACAGTAATGCGAAGGAATCCACCTACTGAACTTGTGCCAACAGCAATACTCATTTGAATAGAGAGGGAAGGCGGCAAGCAAGGTAAGTATTAGCCAATGTGTTCCTTTTGTTTCTTCCATTGCTTACAAGTGTCTAGTGCTTATGAGTTCTGTAATAATGTGATAATTTTAAATTTTTTTAATGGCTCAAATGATTTTTCATAGCTTTTAAATGTCCATAAGTATCAGAGACATTGGGAACCATACATATTTTTCAAAAGTTTGACAGTCGGTTAAACTGTGTTTGTGGCTACCTCATCGGCTATATTTCACCCCATAATGCACTACTGCTGTGCATTCCTATCACTGAGGATGATGGCAGCTTGGATGATCATAGAGAAAGTCTGTACATCGGCACCCAGTATTAGCCCATTATGTTAGGTAGCAATGATGGATCCACTAAAAGCTGGTGCAGATTAAGCATTTATTCAGCATCTCATAACATTCTAAAGTACACCACAACCAACTAATGCCACTGCTGTTACGTAAAGTAAATGTGACAACAAATTTGAAAATAGTGTCTCCTCCGCACCCAACTTACAGAAATGAAATAACATCTCTGCGCTGAAGATAAAAAATATGTAGTGAATTCAGTGACATAGAAAAGTTAAATAAGAAATTATAGTACCATATAAATTTAATCATTGGCCTGAATTATACAAATAATGTAACAGGGAGGTCATTGGTCCTCAGCATTATAGAACCATAGAACCATAGAACAGTACAGCACAATACAGGCCCTTTGGCCCACAATGTTGTGCTGACCTTTAAACCACACCTAAGACTATCTAACCCCTTCCTCCCACATATCCCCCTATTTTAAATTCCTCCATATGCTTATCTAACAATCTCTTGAATTTGGCAAATGTACCTGCCTCCACCACCACCCCAAGCAGAGCATTCCATGCCCCAACCACTCTCTGGGTAAAAAAACTTCCCTCTGATATCTCCCTTGAAATTCTCACCCATTACTTTAAAGCCATGCCCTCTCGTATTGAGCATTGGTGTGTTGGGAAAGAGGCGCTGGCTGCCTATCTATTCCTCTTAATATTTTGTATACCTTCATCATGTCTCCCCTCATTCTCCTTCTCTCCAAAGAGTAAAGCCCTAGCATCCTTAGTCTCTCCTCATAATCCATACACTCCAAACCAGGCAGCATCCTGGTAAATCTCCTCTGCACCCTTTCCAACACCTCCACATCCTTCCTATAATGAGGTGACCAGAACTGGACACAGTACTCCAAGTGTGGTCTAACCAGAGTTTTGTAGAGCTACATCATTACCTCGCAGCTCTTAAACTCGATCCCAAAACTTATGAAAGCTAACATCCAATAAGCTTTCTTAACTACCCTACCCACCTGTGAGGCAACTTTCAGCGATCTGTGGATATGAACCCTTAGATCCCTCTACTCCTCCACACTACCCAGAATCCTGCCATTAACCTTGTACTCCGCCTTGGAGTTTGTCCTTCCAAAATGTACCACCTCACACTTCTCCGGATTGAACTCCATCTGCCACTTCTCAGCCCAGCTCTGCATCCTATCAATATCCCTCTGCAATCTTCGACAGTCCTCCATGCTATCCACAACACCACCAACCTTTGTGTTGTCTGCAAACTTGCTAACCCACCCTTCTACCCCCTCATTCAAGTCATTAATAAATATCACGGAAAGTAGAGGTCCCAGAACCGATCCTTGTAGGACATCGCTAGTCACAGCCCTCCAATCTTAATGCACTCCCTCCACCACAACCCTCTGCTTTCTACAGGCAAGCCAATTTTGAATCCACACAGCCAAGCCTCCCTGGATCCTGTGCCCTCTGACCTTCTGAAGAAGCCTACCATGTGGAACCTTGTCAAATGCCTTACTAAAATCCATGTAGACCACATCTACTGCACTACCCTCATCAATCTGTCTGGTCACCTCCTCAAAGAATCCTATCAGGCTTGTGAGACATGATCTTCCCTTCACAAAGCCATGCTGGCTGTCCCTAATCAGTCCATGATTCTCTAAATGCTCATAGATCCTATCTCTAAGAATCCTTTCCAACAGCTTGCCCACCACAGATGTAAGGCTCACTGGTCTGTAATTCCCTGGACTATCCCTACTACCTTTTTTAAATAAGGGGACAACATTTGCCACCCTCCAATCCTCCTGTACCATTCCCGTGGACAACGAGGACTCAAAGATCCTAGCCAACGGTTCAGCAATCTCCTCCCTCACCTCGCAGAGCAGCCTGGGGAATATTCCGTCAGGCCCCGGGGACTTATCTGTTCTAATATTTTCTAACAGCTCCAACACATCCTCTCTCTTGATATATACATGCTCTAGAACATTAAACTTACCAACACTGTCCTCCGCATCATCAAGGCCCCTCTCCTTGGTGAATACTGAAGAGAAGTATTCATTGAGAACCTCACCCACTTCCACAGCTTCCAGGCACATCTTCCCACCTTTGTCTCTAATCGGCCCTACCTTTACTCTCGTCATCCTTCTGCTCTTCACATAAGTGAAAAAAGCCTTGAGATTTTCCTTAACCCTACTCACCAAGACCTTTTCATGTCCCCTTCTTGCTCTCCTCAGCCCCTTCTTAAGTTCCTTCCTAGCTACCCTATACTCCTCATGAGCCCTATCTGATCCTTGCTGCCTACACCTTATGTATGCTGCCTTCTTCCTCCTAACTAGTTGTTCCACCTCTCTTGTCACCCATGGTTCCTTCCCCCTGCCATTCTTTCTCTGCCTCACCAGGACAAATTTATCCCTAACATCCTGCAAGAGATCCCTGAACAATGACCACATCCCAGTAGTACATTTCCCTTCAAAAATGTTATCCCAATTTACTTGCAAGTTCTAGCCTTATAGCCTCATAATTTACCCTTCCCCAATTAAATATCTTCCTGTCCGCTTTGCTCCTATCCTTGTCCATAACAATGCTAAAGGTTAGGGAGCAGTGATCACTGTCCCCCAAATGCTCAGCCACTGAGAGTGACGATGCTCACCCATTGATTTTATAATCAATAAGATCTAACATCAACTTCTGTGTATACTTAGTTAACTGTAGAAATTTAGAATAAAACCAAAAATGCTGGAAACACTCAGCAGGTCAGGCAACATGATTTAGGCTACAAAGACATGGTTGATTTCTAACTTTTTTCTATTTCTTAACAAATGTCAATGACCTAAAATGATAACTCTGTTTCTCTCTCCACAGATGCTTCCTGACCTGTGGAATATATCCAGAGTTTTCTATTCTTATATAGAATTTGCAGTATCTGTATTTTTTCAGGTTTTTAATCACAAAAACCTAAATGTTGCTGTTAGTAATTTCCTGCTCCTAAACAGAATGACCCATTCTTGACCTCTGCTGATTTTATCAGTGAAGTGGTGAAAACTTTAACCTTTTTCTATCAATTCTCATTATAAAAAAAACACTGAAGTGTTTAGCCTTGTTAAATGAAGTATAACTACTTCACTTAAGTAGTACTTCATGATGCACTAAGCCACCACAATTTCTCTGGTCCTTAAAAGCAGTTTTAAATGTGTGGATTATAATTCCCAAATATAATTGCATCACTGACTGAAATAAATGAAAAAAAACTTAATTTTCAGTTTATTTTCAATATTTCAACTTTTACCACAATTTTTCTATGGACATCCCAATCTTTAATACACACTCTGTAAAATGCTTAAATAACCAGTTAAACATTGTACTTCTGAATTTTCTGGTTAGCTGTGAGACTTCTTCAGCGTGATTGGCTGCTCAGCCAAAATGATTACACCACACTGTTGTTCACCAGAAATTTCATGAACTGACAGCAGCTCAAAGCTGCAGAGATCGCTGGATCTTGTGTACATTGTTCTTTAGGGCAGCTTGACAACTGTCACTTCCCTGCTGACTGCAAACATCCATGACCTTTCAGTGATAATAATTTTCTTAACCTTGTTAGCTTTAGAACTCCCTTAACCAAAGGATGAATGGGAAAGGGTCAAAAGTGCAAATAAAAGTCAAATATATAATGTGTGTCTCAGCAAACAATATGGATATGATTTATAAAATATACTGCTTGGAGCTTATTGTAATCATTGATGCTGGTGTGATAGATGTATTCAATATTTTGCTCCCAGAAGTTACCCATTAAAAGGTCATTCAGGATAATTTTTTTTCTGCCTCACATTTACTTTATGATTTTTTCTTAGATAAAATTAGGTCCAAGACTTATTTAATGTTGCCCAATTCAAATCATTCTTTTTCCTTTTACACATTATTTTCTGAAGTCACACAACACATTTTATAATTCTTGAGCTGTTAACAGCTTTAGCTAAACATCAGTGGAATAGATTAAACAATATCGTACTTCATTGTTTTGAAATATGAACAAGATGCTTAAGCACACAAACGACTCATTCAGGTTTTCAGTCTACTATAATGATGTTTTTTCTGTTCGCCTTTTTCACCATACGTTTACCTATTGACACTTTCAATAGGGTAACCAAAATGGATGCAGGATGAAGAATTGAAGGACTTCAACATACAGCTCTGGAATGCACCATGGCTCCTGATTTGTTCCTGACTGTCTCATTGGATGCTTTGAAGGAAAAATTAACAATCGTACTCAATCATTCTTTTTTTCCTTTATTGCCAATGAGAACGCACCCAACAGATGCTGGGGATTGTCTTTAATCATTTCTATTATCTTATTTCTTCAAATGAAGCTCCACTTGGGATTTCTCATCCCAGCTGTATCATTTCTTTAAATCTAATTTGGTGGATCAAAATTTTCTGGAACAGATGGATAGATTTTTGGACATTAAGGGAATCAAGGAAATGGGTTTAGTACAGGAGAGTGGTGTTGAGCTACAAAAAGGCATGAACTTATTGAACGGCAGAGCAGGGTTGAGGGGCTAAACAGCCTCCTCCTGCATTGTTTTCTGATGTTTTTCTTTACTTAACTGCAGGCCATTTCATGGCATGCCACCTATTGATTATTTTTCCTCTTCCTTCAACTCAAAAAATATTTATTTTGCAGAAAAGCTCACAAGAAACTGGACTCTCAGTGAGTGGTGGCTTAATTCCTGGATCAATGAGATTTAAAGATTGAGTAGGAAGCAGAAGCAAGGTAAGATGATGAAGTGAGGTGAATTTGAGTCAAAATGGGTGCAGAATGGTGAAAAAGACAGATTGGAGTAAGAGAGGGCAAAAAAAGACAGAAAAAAAATGTCATCTTTAAAAAAGTTACATTATAAAAACTTCTAAGAGAAATTTGCTGCTTGCAGGAATGCACATTAAGATTATTATTTACCAAAAAATACCCAGTCAATATCTTCTATATAGTAGACTCCTGATCACATAAATGTGTCGTGATATGTCTCTGATTAAGCTTTGCCATATTTTTTTCTGATAGCAAAGACTGAAAACAGATCCTTCAGTAGTCACTACCCTGTAAACAAATCTGTCTCTCTTTAGCACAGTAGTCTGCTTCTGATTCTTAGCCAGTTCCATATCTATCCAGCTCTTTTATCAGTGAAGCTATGTACTTTCACCTTCTTTTAAAACTGCACTTTTGAACGTAACCAGAAAATCCACAAAGAAATCACACCCACAGGAAATTCTTCATCCATTTTGTCTTACTCTTGAAAAAATTCCAGCTTACTTGTGATGCGTGCCTTATTGCTTTGAAAGGCAGTCTGTCTACCCTTTATGACCTCAATAGTCTTTGATGAAATCTCATAAAATATCTTCCAGAATTTCCCTAGCTCCAGATGTTGGACAAACTAATCAATACTAATCTCATGTGACAAGTTGGTAAGACTTCTGTGTAAGAGAAGTGATTCTGTGATCCCAGTGGAAAGATGGTACTCGCAGGAGATGTGGGTCAGGGAGTATTACAGCCCTACGGTCCCAGTTCCAAAATGAAATTGTGTCTTCCTTTCTGGAAGGAATTGCAGAATCACCACTTCCATGCATAATTGGCAATGTATAACGTCATTTTTTTTTAGAAATAACAAAGCGTTGTCTTTCTTAGTACACTTAGTCCAGCTGTCATAATATTGCAGGCATGATTTTTGCTCTGTAGGTTAGTCAGGATGCACATTACCAGTCCTTTGAAAGTTAAGTATTTTATTTGTATGGTCCCAATACATGCCAATAATTTAATAAAGTATGAAAATGGGTACATCTGAAACCCATCTAGGGAGCTTTGTTACAGAAAAAATGTATATTATTCAAAAGAATTATAAGACTTGCAAGAATTAGATGTGATTCCTAATTGGCGCTGCATAACTCGAAAAGTGAATGACCATCATTTACCCATGAGAACCTTTTTTTGATCATTAAAACGATATCGTTCTCAATTATCAGGACAGTGAAAAGGAATATATAACTATCAAATTACCTGGTTTAACAGTAACTCCATGGTAGGCACATTATTTAGGAGCAGATCTCTGATTCCCCTGTGCCACCACATCATCCAGGGAGACTTAACAGTGTCAGCTTGACATGTCACATCCTGTGATTGATCATGAGAAAGTCAAAAGCTACTTAATGGTGACATGGAATTTAAGTACCCTCTTGTTTGAAACAATTTATGCAAAATCTATGCTGAATTTGCTCATCATTGTTTTGTGCCTTTTATTACATGTAAATAAATGGTCTTTTTATTTCAGCCTGACTATAATGGCTTAACGGTGTGGGGCTTATCAATTTATGAAATAAACAGGAATACAAAACACAGTCACATTGTCTCTTCTGTGTTACAATATAAACAAGATGAAATTATGGATAGGGTGTAGATGTTATTAATATGCATATTCAGAAGATAATTAGTGGTCCTAATGTTAAAATATTAGCTAAAGCTGAGGGGTCATTAAGAAGTGAATTGAGCAGTGATAGAACTTAATAACTCTGTTCTGCACATGGTTATTGCTGCTGGGTGAATCATTAATTTTAAATCAGAGAATAAGAGATATTTATAAATTGTTAAAGGAGTAAGGTGCAATTGCTGGTATGTGGAATTAAGCCACAAGATCATAATGGAACATTATAATTGAATGATGGAACGGGCCTGAGGGGAGTTCTTTTAATATACCCAGTTTCTGAGCCCCACCAGTAATTCTGAACCAATTACTAGGTTTAGAAAAGATTTACTTCATCTTATAGCTCATAGCATAGTTAATCACATGCATATTCTGACACCATTTTCCTCTTAACATTCTGCCTAATTCACACATGTCCCTTAAGAGTCATGGGATTGGAAATCTTAGTGTACTCCAAAGTCTGTGCTAAACTCTTTGTGGTTGTTCTCTCAGCCCATCAAACTCACTTGAGACCTGGCCATAAAATGGGTCTTTGCACAGTTTCTCATTCAAAAATGTGCTGCTTGTACCTCCTCTACCAAAGCCAAGGTGTCCATCACAGGTTCAATTAGGACTGTAGCTGGGTTTGGGTTTAGGGTGGTGGGGAGATGGTTAGGAATCACACTGACATCATTGTGGAGGGATCAGGGGCCTGGAGCTCAGCTGCTGGGCAGAGAGTAGGGGAAAGATGCTGGTGGTAGAAGGTGTGGAGTCTCAAAGGGACGTGGATCAGGGAGGGGTAGAGAAGTAGGGTCTCCTGTTGAAGGGGTGTTGGGGGAAGTAGATTTAATGTGGGGTGCCCACGCACTTAAGTAACCATTTCACTTACCTGTGTGTATCCCAGTCTGATTTGGTGATTGTCAGAACATGTTCTGCCAAGATAGCATCCTCAAGACAAACTTAGTCCTGTAATGCACCAAAGAGAATGTTGGATAGGAAATAACTTCTTCCCATGCAGCTCTGACATGGAAATCATGTAAGGGTTACAGGGTTGATTCACAACAGGAACCAGTCGAATATTATAGGTGATGCAAAATGAACCAAAATCATTGCGCTTTACTCATGGGAAAAAGCAGTGATATGCAGTTGAATTTCCCAGCAATGATAATGCTCACACTTCCAGTAAAACCATACTCCTGTTTTGATGTCAAGGTCCCCAGTATACAGTAGTATTTTTGCATTTAGAACAGAATGGTTCCATATCAACTTGACATCCTGCATTTGCACCCACACCAACAGTGGTAGAATAAAATTGCATCTCCCAATTCTCCAAACTGTATTGCAAAGAAATCCTGTGCTATGAACAGGTTTATTTTCCTGATTTCATTCATATAAATAACAATGTCTTGTTTCTGTTATGCAGCCCTGAATCCCCGATGTAAGGGTACTTCTTTGGCTACATGCTGTGTCTGGATCACCAGAGCTTATGGGGGCTGTTGAGTTTTTTTTTCCCTTCTCATTAGGTTAAAAAAGATCATTTTTGGTCTTGACAATTCCAGTGATAAATTACATTGGCTGAGAATCTACAGTGGAAATTTGGGATCACTGTGTCCATGATCTGTGCAAAATAACAATTGGAAAATTATGCAGTGTCTCCCAACAAGTCATGCTGCTCCTTCAGAAACAACTTGTCAGGAGGATATTCCTAAAATCTGGTCATGTTGTTTCCATCCAACACATTCTTCCTGTGACCTCAAAACTTTGGAATGCATTCTCCCTGCTTAGATCTCTCTTCCCTTGTGATTGATATTCTTTTAAAACCAAAGCTTATTGATGCCTGCCTCCTACTGAGCAAGAGAATCACTCACATGCTCATTTTCAGACTAAGCAGAAATGTCTTCACCTGCAGGGAGAGTGAGGCCCATTCACCTTCAAGGGGCAATCCACACGCTTTCTCTATTTGTATGAAACGTGGCATTTTTACATATACTTTGGGATAAAGTATATCCATGGACATCAGTTCAGTTATAAACTTTAAGTCAACCCAAAATGAGAAGGTGCATCATCAGCCACTTCTGATGTTACTCTCCCTGCATGATCATTTTGTGTCTTAAAGAGCAGAGTCCTATGTTGTGTTGATTAACCCTCTTATATATGCTCCTCTCTGTGTGTCCCACTTCACTACTTTCTTGGTGTGTCTCATCTTTTCTCCAGTGGTTAAAGTGGATTTTTTTTTAAACTTGATGTAAAAATGGCCAATTTAGCAGTGTGATAACTCGCAGACTGTTCAACCCTGATCAGGGCTAAATTTGCTGCACAAAGTTTATTAGGCACACCGGGTAATACCCTAAATGCATACATTAATGGACCTCTGTGACAGATCCAGCTGCTGTGGTCTTACTTATGTCTCCATAAGTAAGGCCTCAGTACCTTACCACTGGTGATTCTCAGCTTTCTGTCTCAGATATTTATTTTCTCTTAAAAGGCTGGTAAGGGGTGTTTAAACAAGTAATAATTCTGTGAAGACACAGCACTAGAAGGTGCAACTTATATTGGTTACTTAAATTAGGTCCACAGGTATCAAAGTTACTCTTACAGCGATATATTCTCAGTCACACATATGAGTAACTTTCTATATTTTGAATAATTCAGGGGTATATTAATACAAGTTTTTCAGATGCTGAAGCAAAGATTCATGAAAAACCTCATTTTATTTCCTTAAAATATCAAAATATTTCTTATGGTCTCTGAACAAACTCTAGATGTAGGAATAAGAGAAGAAATTCTTCTTCTCAAAACTCATAACAAGGAGAAGAAACCTTCACTGGAATGTGGGCCCAAATGGCTGATGAAAAAATAATGAGTAAGCAGGACATCCTAAAGGTCGTATTTGTCCACAGCTGATGGTTCCCAAGAGAACCATTGGCAACCTCTTTCTGGCTGGTCAGCTTACCTCTGACTTCCATGTTTCACGACACATGTGTTGAAGTCTGGAAGTCAAATTCTTGTGCATCATTCCTCCCATTCTGTCACTGGGTCCAGTGGTGGAGCACTGACATGCTGAGCCAAGAAGCTGGATGCGCATCACATCTGGCCCCTGAAGTATGAAAGGCCAAGGGTCAGGTGACAGTGACAACACTATTGACCCCCATGGTCGGATAATAGCATTGCCTATTAGGTCAGAAGCTACACCACTGTCAATCAAGGTTTGGCTCCACCCCATTAGGTAAACATCTTTGTCTTGCTGGACCACTCGGATTGGTCTGTGCGAGCACCTTTGTTCCTGGGCACATCTACTATTGGCCTGTTTAAAACACCTTTGTCTTTGCTGGGCTACCCAGCCCCCCAGCAGCATAAAAGTGTTGCATGTTTGGTTTTTCTCTCTCTCTGTCTCTGAGGATGTTGAGGTAAGCTGTGCACTACTTCAGGGCAGTTAGTTAAGGACTCCCAAGACCAAAGAGCCAATGTTTGTCCAGAATCAGGGTGTCCAAACATTGTATTGTTTACTCCTTGATCATTTGTACCCAGTTATTGTGTATGTGTGTGTACCTCACCCCCGTTGCGATTTCCCTCCACATTCGCAATCTCCTGCTTGAGAGTGTGTGAGTGTGCATCTGTTCCCATTCATTCTGTCCCCATGTATGTCTTTGTTAATAAACCATTTTTAAATTACAAAGACTGTGTGTCCAGACCTTTATCTTTAAGATACCAAAAGAACCTTTCTCACAACAGCCCCTTACTTTAATCTGGTTGTGACTACATAAGTAATGTAGCCCACTTCATTTTAATTGGGTTTGACTACTTGTGTAAAAAGATTTGTGCTGGTAAGTAAAAACAGCTTTCCCAGTGTATTTCCAGCATCTGCAATGTTTTGCTTCTTCTGCTGCAATTTTGTTTTTATTCTTTTTTTCTATTTTTCTTTTCCTCCTCTGTTTTGACTCACTTGCTTTGAGTTGCATCTCTTCCAGACAGGTCATCTGTGATTAACAAGCCTTCATCACTCTCTCTCAGCTGTGTCATTCAGCCTCTCTTAGCTTCCAGCCTATCACAGACAGGCACTCCCTTTTTTTTCATTATCACTTCCAATTCACTGCCATTTTAAACATGTTTAATTTCTAATTATTCACAGCTCAGATGATATGTTGTTGAAGTGAAACAGTTATTCAGTTTGTCTTTCTCTGATCTGCTGAATTGGGGGGGAAAGTGGAGCTGAGATCGAGATCAAGATTAAGAGTTTGTGGTGAAGAAAATCCCACAGTGCTGACAGCTGGGGTGCTCTGGATTGTGACCAGTGACCAACATATTTCCAGGTATTATTTGGAAGCCTTTATACTTGTGCTCTCCAACTCATCCAATGGTTATCCATGTCTTTCTGGATAGTAGAAGCCTAGCATTCTCCAGGCACTGTAAAAGAAACCTTGGTAACTTGTTGTGATTCATTTGGTAGCTAGTATCAGCAGTGTAGTATGTTGAAGCTAAGCAGCAAGGAGACAAACTAAGATACGGCAAATTGATTTTTAAGGCCTTGAAAGTTTCAAGATTTAACTATTTATGTCATCAGGGTGGTTGATAGGTGTGGCAATCAAGCAGGTAGCCCCCAGCAAATGAAAAATATACTCTTGTAACCCTAATTTGTGCCTAGTGGAGGAAAGACTGCGAAGTCATGAATCTGAGCCCCTTGCACCAGAGTACCAGCCTCTGATGAGCAGAGGATGATAGTTTTTTGTCTGTCTGTTTCTGGTCAATAGTGAAACCCAGGAGGCTGTGGTGGGAGGACAGGGCAATTCTAAAGTGAGTAACTGTCAAGGGGAAACACTTAAATCATTCCTTGCTGGAGATGGTCATTGTTTCTTATTTGTGTGCTGCAAATGTAACTTGACAGCAGCCCAAGTTGTAATGTTTTCTACATCATACTGCGCATGGGTGTAATTGCTTCTTTGCCTGAGACATGATTTAGTGGAGCGGGGTCCTCGGCTGGTCTAAAGATCAATCTGTCGCAGCCTGACAGCATATACAAAGCGAACCTCCGCCACAGTTTCTCCTTATCTTGTTCCTCACATTTATCCTCCTCCACCTGTGCTGAAGGGCAGGAATTTGAGGTACTACTTGAGGACACCTCTGGTTCCCTTTGCTGTGTTGAAGACTAGTTCAAAATGAACATCATGAGGTGCATGCTGTTAACTATTATAATCTTCTGCTAATGGATGCATAACAATTGCATATTCCAGGAGTAATAATGTTTCTTTGGAGCAGGTTGAGGTTTTAGTATGGAGACTTTATAGAATATCCAAGGTGCTTAAAATAATAAAAGACTTTGACCGCAACAAGCTGGAGGTAGGGCCTCAAGTCGTCACCTGAGATGTTATTGATACTCGTGATCTACTCTGCCTTGCAAAAGAGTCTTGAAATGGAAGCCTCAAGTCATCCAGCATCACTGGAGTAGGTAAGTGTGGCTGCCCGATTAGTGTGGGAGGTTGAGTGTGGACAACTAATTGGATCAAGCACAGTCTGGTCAATTATTTCTAAAACATTTCACATCAGTTGCCCATTAAACCCATGGAGAATGTTGGGATTCATAATTAAACACTTACATACCCTTCTAACAACATGGTCCAACAAGGAAACAAGCTAAAAGGTGGCAAATTGTTTTTAAAATTTTAAAAGTTTCAATTTTAACTACTTACATTTTCCCACCAAAGTCTGATGCTCCAATGTCACCACAGTAGTTTTATTAGGTTCAATTTTCCAATGTTCTTTAGTGCAAAATGTTTTGAATTGGAGGGTATAAAAACTAACTTAACAGTGTGCTCCAGGATTATGTCACACACCTTCAAGACCTGGCCCATTATTTCTATGAATGGCAAAAGAGATCTCAACAAAGGAAAGGTTAACAAGGAGGGTGGGAATCATGGTGGGATTAATAATGTGAAAGTTTGTCTCTTGAAGGTGATTTCCAACATAACTGGACAGGGAGTGATGATCTAAAGATATGAGAATGGTATACTTAGTCTGTTCTCTGCTTTCTATTTAGTACAAGTTTAAAATTTCACTCCACACCAAGTCTATTTGTACCACATTTTTTTTAATTGATAATCAGGGACTCCAGTTTTAAATGAGAATGTTTAGATGCACAAGAACAGAAGGAACAGCCTGAAAAATACTACCAGTTAGGGAGATGCTAATTATTCTACTTTCCCATTGATAAAAAGTGATTGTTTGCAGCACAGAGGTACCTAATCATTGCTGAAGGTATCTTTAGTTTATTTCATCGATGCGGTTAACTTGATGGTTCAAGACTGACAAGTTACAAATTCATACTATCCACTCGATTAATAAGCAGTTTAAAATGGTTGAGAAACCTGATTTCTTTATCTTGAGAAGAGCTGTGAAGTATTGTAAATGTGGATAAATCAGTCATCCCTCCAGCTCTGTCTGGGAAGTCCCTAACTGGCAGATACCAATGGCTATTATTAAAAATCCATTGGTTTGTCCAGGGTGCAATTCTGCTCTATTTCTGTTTGAGATTCTTAGTTACATACACAGGCTTGGATTCTAACTTCAGTAGTCTCTAAATAATACTGCAAGGGAGTTGCATATTATTTGTAATTTTGTGCATTAACATCCATTTTAATAAGGACATCCAGCTTTTAATGAGGATAAAGGGGACCTTTGGATCTTGAGCAGTAACAATCATTGTGTGGCCTAGTGTTGTAGATTTAACCAATTATGATGGAGGGAGCCCTTTACAGTGGGAAAGAAGCAGACATCTTTGACTTCCTTCCCAGAAATGTACACAGAAAGGAATCCTATTCACCAATTCAGCTTCCCACCTTGAGGTTGGTCCAAGCTGATGTGATAGAGTTGGAAGTAGGTCTCTATCAACTCTGGATGCTCAAAAAATACCCTGCCAAAATAAAAGTACTCTGTATTCCTGCCAACACAATAAACAAAGCAGGAGATGTTTATCCAGCATAGATTTCCTAAATTGTCTTTAAACAAAAAAAAATTCATGGAAGATGTGAACAACATTTTAATGAACAGAAAAGTCCAAACTAATTTTGAAAATGATGCAGTGTCACCATTGTAATTCACCAACAATTCCTCATCAGTGCACTTTTCGTGTAAATATTGATTTACAATTTTGAATACTTTCCTACCCAGAAAATTCTTTCAAATGTACAAAGAGAAAAATCATGCAACAAAGGGATTGGATCAGAATATTTCTAATAATTATCTGAATAGGTTTAATTCTTCAGTTTTTCATTTTATGATATACTGAGAACTAGGGAAAATTCAAAAAAGGATCAATTGTGAAAATATTCAGTGGAAGATCATTGAATTCAGTTTCCCTGATTTTATAATATATTGAGATAATATTGTTCATTGTAACTAATACATTGAAGATCGGAGCATTATTTTGTTCATATCAAGCTACAAAATAACTAAATTCTATTGGCATTCTGAAGAATTTTAAAATAGGGATCGAATAGTCATGTGATGAATGGGTAGTAGAAATTGTACATATTCGTTATTACATGTTATAGGTCAGCCAAATTAATGCAGCTAGTTTTAAATATACTAATCATCCAACAATTTAAAATAAACATCTGAAAATGATTTGAAAAAATATGTTGCTTTTGATACCTTTAAGGACTTACTTCCTTCCTAAGTTGGCAAATATATTAATAGACTAAACTTCTCACGTACAGAATCACTGTTAGCAGAATAAATTGTGATTATCAGGAGAGAAAAAAATCAATGCCACTGCCTTTGGCAGAATGGTATAAAGGAATTGCAATTTGAATTACAAAATCTGCAGAGGTTTGATATCGTCTAAGGAAAGCAACATAATTAACATTAGAAGTTACATTTGTAGATATTAGGATACTACTGCCACTTCTTTTGGAAGATGCATTTCATTTGACACTGCCAGCTTTTCTTCTGATGATGTTATCTTGTGGAAGAATTTATGACCACGTGCATCAGTGTTTTCATACACAAAGCCCGGTGGAGTAGGATAGCTTGCAGGACATATTTCGAGCCTCTTTGGTGTATACTCAGTACGATACAAGGTTCCAGCATCAAATGGTGTTTTGCTATGTAGAGGAGCATTCATTGGTTTGAAGCTTTGCAGTGGATTGATTGGATGAGGGACATAATTTGCTTTAAAAGTTGTCAAATCATCAAACCTTTCACATGGTACTTTTACTTCTTCACCTCGCCTGATCACCTCTGCCTTCTTTATATCCCATGACTTGAAGTCATCTTTCATAGTAGTACTTCCCTGAAAAGGAGCATGGACCTTTCTTGCACTTGCAGGTCTAAATGGAGCAGATGGCTTAACTTTATGTCCAACATAATCAAGGTGCGAAGTAGTGTTCAAATCCATTGAACCAGCTGGTTGCACATAATCTGGATGTTTGTGCATATAAGGCAAGGTAACAGGCCATGCCTGATATTGGTCACGGAATTCTGAGTTCCCATCAAATGGTGCATCAGATCCTATCTTTGTTTGTTCAGGTTTAAAGCTTTTTGTAGGATCTCCATGCATTCCCTTATAATCACGACGGTGAGTGGTGAGACCTTCAAAAGGTTTGTCATTTGGTTTGTATTCTTCCCGTGGTCTAATGTATCGTTCCCCTACCGGATGGGCTACATAAGATATTTTATGATTTGTTAGACTATCAAAGGGAACATCAGATGTTTTAGGGACATCAGGTGGTTTGAAACTCTCTCTGTGTGAATATCCCTTGGGGCCATAGTCATCTTGGAACGTAGATGGATTTCCAAACCGTGCTGTAGGAGGGCAGTATGCTTGTGGTGATTTAGGCTTCCTTTTAGGAATTTCCCAAAGTCGGTAATCATCTATTTTTAAAAAATAGTGCTTGTATATTAGCTACAACTTCATAAATATATTGGACTATACTTTTAAGCAAATAGAATTGAATTGTTGGTATCTTACCCTTGAAGCAACATGAAGCATTAATAAACATCACCACTCCCTACTAGTTTTTATAACAAATACAGGTAGGAACTTGATTACTTATCAATTACTGTGCTGAAGAATTATCTGATCCTAGTATGAAGCTGATTGAATGTAAAAATACATAAATCTAATATTGTTTGAATATTAATTTTTATCTAACTTAGAATTATTTCTAATAAAAGAACATGAGCTGCATAGAGGGAGTAAGTCATTTAAAGAAACAGCAAGAATGATTCTCATCTCACTGCTGTCTTATTCTCAGTGTAAATTTCCCATCAGCAGTCGAGGTTTAAAACCACTAGGATAGGAGGGTATTTTATATCAAGACTGACATACTTGTAGTTTCAGTCAAGTCACTTTCAAATAGAAATATGGAAATATGTGGATGGTGCTGATGGATTTTAAGGAATTATTATATTTAATCAAGATGGGAAGTAGTGTTCAAATCCATCAACCCCCCTTGTTGCACATAATCTGTGCATGTTTATCTGGTGTATGCTATAGAGGTGAAACTATGCAACTACAGGCTGGCATGGGGTACTGGTAGAATAGTGGCCGACACAATCCACACAAATATGTTAAATTGGCAATATTAATGATGTAATTGTACCAGTAAGACACTTAAGTCACTTTCTATCCTGACCTTTAATCCCAAGGCATTCTATACATACGTCAAGAGCAAGAGGATAACTAGGGAGATGATAGGACTCCTCAAGGATAAAGGTGGGAACATGTGCCTGGAAGTGAAGGAGGTGGGTGAGGTCCTTAGTGAGTACTTTGCATCAGTATTTAACAAGGAGAAGGATGTGGAGGATAGGGAGATCAGTGTGGAGCATGCTAATATGCTAGGGCGTTTCAAGATAAAGGAGGAGGTAATGTCAGGTCTCTTAAAGAGCATTAAGGTGGATGTCCCCATATCCTGATGGGATATACTCCAGGTTATTGAGAGAGGCAAGAGATGAGATTTCTGGGGCCTTGACTAATATCTTCATGTCCTCTCTAGCCACAGGTGAGGTCCCAGAGGATTGGCGAGTAGCTGATGTTGTTCCATTATTCAAGAAGGGAAACAGGGATAATCCTGGTAACTATAGACCAGTAAGAAAAGTTACTGGAGAAGATACTTAGGTATAGGATTTATGAGCATTTGGAAAACCAGAGCCTAATTAGGGACAATCACCATGGCTTTGTGCAGGGCAAGTCATGCCTTACTACTTTGAGTTTTTTGATGAGGTGATGAGGGTGATAGATGAAGGTAGAGTTGTAGATGTTGTCTCCATGGGTTTTAGGAAGGCATTTGACAAGGTCCCTCATGGGAGGCTCGCCCAGAAGATTAAGATGCAAGGGATCCAAGGTGAATTGGCTGTAGAAGACAGAGGGTAGTGGTCGATGGGACTTGCTCTAGCTGGAGGTCTGTGACTACTGGTGTCCCTCAGGGATCCGTACTGGGACCTCTGCTGTTAGTGATGTGTGTGTATATATATATGACCTGGATGAGTATGTACATGGGTGGGTTAGTGAATTTGCAGATGATACGAAGATTGGTGTTGTGGATAGCAAAGAAGACTGTCAAAGGATACAGTGGGATATAGATCAGTTGCAGATATGGGCAGAGAAATGGCAGATGGAGTTCAACCTGGCCAAATGTGAAGTGTTGCACCTTGGGAGATCAAATGTAAAGAGACAGTACACCGTTAATGGCAAAATCCTTAACAGTGTTCATGAGCAGAGGGATCTTGGGGTCCAAATTCATAACTCCCTGAAAGTGGCTGCACAGGTTGATAGAACCATAGAACAATACAGGCTCTTCGGCCCACCATGTTGTTCCGCCCTTCAAACCAAAGCTAAGACTATCTACCCCCTTCCTCCCACACATCCCTCTTTTAAATTCCTCCATATGCTTATCTAACAATCTCTTGAACTTGACCAACGTATCAGCCTCTACCACCACCCCAGGCAGCGCATTCCATGCACCAACCACTCTCTGGGTGAAAAACCTCCCTCTGACATCTCCCTTGAACTTCCCACCCATTACCTTAAAGCCAGGCCCTCTTGTATTGAGCATTGGTGCCCTGGGAAAGAGGTGCTGGCTGTCCACTCTATCTATTCCTCTCAACATTTTGTACACCTCTATCATGTCTCCCCTCATCCTCCTTCTCTCCAATGAATAAAGCCCTAGCTCCTTTAGTTTCTCCTCATAATCCATACTCTCTAAACCAGGCAGCATCCTGGTAAATCTCCTCTGCACCCTTTCCAATGCCTCCACATCCTTCCTATAATGAGGCGAACAGAACTGGACGCAGTACTCTTAGTGTGGTCTAACCAGAGTTTTGTAAAGCTGCATCATTACTTTGCAGCTCTTAAACTCGATCCCACGACTTCTTTACCACGAATAGGGTGGTAAAGAAGGCATATGGTGTGCTTGCCTTCATTAGTCAAGGCATTGAGTTCAAGGAAGTTATGCTGCAGCTTTATAAAACTCTAGTTAGGCCGCATCTGGCGTATTGCATTCAGTTCTGGTCGCCCCATTATAGGAAGGATGTCGAGGCTTTGGAGGGGGTGCAGAAGATGTTTACCAAGATGCTGCCTAGATTAGAGGGCATTGCTATGAGAATAGTTTGGACAAACTTGGGTTGTTTTCTCTAGAGTGGCAGAGGCTGAGGGGAGATCTGATAGGGGTTTATAAGATCATAGAGGCATAGATAAAGTAGACAGCCAGTATCTTTTCCCCAGAGTTGAAATGTCTAATACCAGAGGGCATGCATTTAAGGTGAGAGAGGGAAAGTTCAAAGGAGATGTGTGCGGCAAGTTTTGTTTTACACAGAGAGTGGTGGGTGGCTGGAATGCGCTGCCTGGGGTGGTGGTGAAGGCAAATACGATAGGGGCGTTCAAGAAGCTCTTAGATAGGTACATGAATGTGAGGGAAATGGTAGGATATGGACATTGTGTAGGCAGAAGGGCTTAGTTTAGTTGGGCATTTTAATACTAATGTAATTGGTTTGGCACAACGTTGTGGGCCGAAGGGCCTGTTCCTGTGCTGTACTGTTTTATGTTCATCCCTGTTTAACATCGCTGTATAAATTCATAAAACCAAATTCAATCATGCTACCATTATAGAACAAGGATTTTTGCAACTGAAGTGCAGCAGAACAAACTTCTGGCAGCTGTGGGATCTGTTCAGACCCCTGCAATGAATGTTTTATAAGATAAATTTGAAGAAATAATGAATATTTCATTCTATTCTCTTTGGGGAATTTTTAATTTCCCTTTGGAATATGGCCGGCAAAGTTGCACTTGTACCCCATCATTAGTGCTCTGTATGGTTTTTAGAGCTGCATGGTTTACTAAACTACTTCAGAGTGCATTAAAATTCAGCTACATGGTGAAGAACAGTCACACATAGGTCAAAGCTGATTGAGGTGGTAATTTTGCATCCCTGAAAAGCTTCCATAGCATTCCATTTGTTTTCATATGATGATCTAACACTTTCCTGGTCATTTCTTTCAATATCAGTCCACAAATGACCAGATTTTGAGCTCTTTTTTTTTTTTACAGATTCTCTAGGTTTCTAGCCAGTATTATCACCCTCACATTATCATATCTATTTATGCAGTTCTTATTTTAGTGCAGTTGGGCAAAGTTTAAGGCTGAGGCTAACAATTGAAATAAATCAATAACCTTCTACCTTTGTATGTTGGTACAGTGTCTACTTTCCCTTCTTTCCCGTGTTTCCTTTCGGGAGGACGCATGCTTTCTACAGGCTTAATTTTGTGGGGATTATAGTCTGTCTTGTAAGTTGTGTGGAGATCTACCTCACCAGATTTTGGTCTATACTCTCGCTGCACACGAATAGGTCGTCGTGAAACTTCATGAGGTATATAATCTGTTCTGTAGATAATGAAATAAGAATCAATTGTTACTGCAAAATACACTTATTTTTTTAACTTAATAATTTCTTTGGCATTAGAAAATTTACTTTTTTTTTGAAAAAAACAAGTAAAATATATCTTAACAGAATCCACAAGTAAACTAATGGAATCAGAGCCCTAATCTTTGTAAGAGTGGAGTCTATTTGGTGCCAATATAAAGATTAAACCTACTCATGAATCACTTGCAATAAAGATTGTTATGCTTATCGAACTGCCAGTGACCACTCAACTACAGACATCCAATTAGAGTTGACTCTCGGCTATCCAGAATAAAGGAAGGAAGTTTCTCCATGGATAATGCAAAGAATTATGCAAAATTCATTAAAAGGCCTCAAAAGTGTTGCATGGTAGTTTCTTTATTGACTATTAAAATATGAAGTCGTGTGTTTGTTTCATCAATTAACTAGCCATCTTTCTTGTATATCCATAACACTTGCAGAAATAGTTTTTCATCCATGGGTGTGATATCTTGCTGCTCTTCATAATCGAGCAGTACCTTGACACAGGTGAGGGCAGCACTGTGAGAGACTAATGCTGCAGAATTAAATCTTCCGACTGTCCTTTGCATTCATTCAATGCCGTCTTCAGTCCACATACTCGCAGTGCAATGTCATGATCAGAAAGCATCTCATGCTCTGGTTCATGCCAAGTAATGTCCATCCACTCTTGAATATGTTCAACAATGACATTTTTATCTCCATCCATTTGCTGCACAGTTTCTTCCAGTCCAGCTGCTGAAATTCCTTTCTTGTCCAAGATTTATCACCTCTTACTTCTAGAAAGAGATTGTTTCATATGCTTTTCAACATGTTTGATTTCATTGCCACTTCATAATTTGTAATCAGAGGGTCATTTCTACCATGAAGGTTTCAACTTGTTCCACTCACTAAAATGCTTTTGTAAATTCCAGACTGATTCTTCCTCTTAATGTTCTCCCTGGTCCATGGATTGGATAACATAAGTCACAGTTGGTGTTAAAAGATGGCAATATTTTACATGAGAAAAAAATTTCATTGGAATGAGAGGAGCAATACATCTTTACCAGCAAGCTCAGTTATTGCAGAAGCACCATGAAGTGAGGAACAAAATTCATGTCAAAACACACTTTGAAAAAGGTATGATTCTTCCACACCAATATTCAGATAAAGTGATCCATTGGTATATTAATCATCCAGAAGCATTTTTTTTTTTCACTTTGCCAATCACACAGAATTTGAGTTTATATGAACCAGTTGCATTCTCATGGCATATAAGGATTAGCTTTTCACTGCTAGACTTGGGGCAGGAAGCATACTGTTTGGTCTCCAATGTCAGGCCTTTGGTCAGTAAACACTTCTGATGAAGTATAGTTTTGTCTGCATGGTAAATCTGTTCTAGTTGCAAAACCTTTTCAATGAATGCAATGAGTTCCTCTCAGAAGCTATAATCAGTTGACTTGTCTGCTTATGACTTCTCCCCTTTGATGCATATCTATGGATGCTGACTGTCCATTTCCCTCCATTAATGCTACCTGACCTGCTAAGTTCCTTCAGTGTTTTGTGTGTTGCTCCAGATTCCAGCATCTGCATTCTCTGAGTTGATTTTTTTTTTAAAACCATATCAGTCACCCAGAAAAAATACTAAAAATTCTCTCCATTCCCAGAATATCCAAAAATACCTGGGCCAATTGGTATGTATAATTCCAGACACTGGTGTATCCACAGCTCTTGGTTGATTTGAACCATTCCACATTTCTTTGTCCATATCCTCATCCATTGCCTTCTTCACTGATATTGTTAGGCACACCACTCAAAGAAGAACTATTTGTGTAAGAAAATGAATACAGCCTTGCTCTTTCGAAGTCAAGATCCATCTGTTCACAGATTTTATATTCCACTGAGAGTTGTTTCGCAGTGGTATCTTTTTCCGGCTTCTCCAGCACTCCAAATTTCCTTACAATGGTGAAGGAATACCGATACTGTAAGCTTCAATGATTCCAATGTTTAGTCTCTCTCCTGTGTTCCAACCATAGCTCTATTCTCTCATTGTGTTCCCTGGAGGCAAGTATTTAAAGCCTGGAAGCACAGGCATTTTACAATGCACATATTTTTATTCAAATCTCAAATCATGGGCTTTTCCAACAAATAGCACAAGCCTTGCAAAACACCCATGATAGTACATCAGTTGCTTGTTATTGGAAGCCAATTGTGCGCAGTGTTCAATAGTTGGATACAGTTGCCAAGAAATTCATAAGCCCACAAAAGGTATGCTAAAATGCTGCTGCACAGGGGATCCTTGCTTGTTTGTCGTATTGTTGTGTGATTTCTTCATTAATGATATGGATGTTAATGGTACAAATGGAAATACATGGGTATGATCTAATAGTCGTTACAGAGGTATGGTTGCAAAGTTAAACATTTCTGAATACTTACCTTTTAGAAGAGGTGAAATGACTAAGGAAGTGGGGCGGCCCTGATAATAAACAATGAGATAAATGCAGTAGGGAGAATGGATCATTGCTCAAAAAAATCAAGAAGCTGAACCAGATTGAGTGAAGCTAAGAAACAGAAAGAGCAGAAAACATTGGCATGAGTTGTTCAGAGGTGCAACAAAAAAGTGGTAATTTAGGATAAAGTATAAAACAGGAAATTTAAGGTACATATCACAATGGCAATACAATAAATCTGCATATAGTTTGGACAAACCAAATTAACAGTAACAGTGCAGACAACAAATTCATGGAGTGTTTTCTTTAAAAAAAATGGTTTTCTAGATTAATGTGTTGAAGGACTATGAGGGAACAAGCTATTTTAGATCTAGCTTTACATAAGGAGAAGGGTTAGTTAATAATCTTGGAGGCAAGGGGCCTTTAGGAACTACTAAACAAAATATGACAGAATTTTCTGTAAAGATTGAAAGTGATTTGGTTCATTTTGAAAGCAGGGTCTTATCTAAACAAAGTGAACTACAAAGGTGTGAAATATGATTTGGCTGTGGTAAAATTGCAAACTACATTAGGAGGTTTTATAGTAAACAAGCAATAGCAAACATTTAATTAATAGGTGTATATCCTTTTGTTGTATACTACCTTTTTAAGGCATGAAACTTAACAAAGTGTGGTCCAGCTGTGGCAAACGAGAAATTAAAGATAGTATTGGATCAAAAGGGAACGCTAGTAATGTTGCCAAAAAGAACAGTAAACCTGAAAATTCAGAAAATTTCAGAACTTAGCATAGAACTTGCAAAAACCTGATGAGGAAAGAAAAATGGATTATAAAAGTTATGTTTCTTGGCAAATTAAAATGGCCTAATAATTTCGATAGATAAAAGAGCAAAGATTAGCAGAAGTTAATCTGGTTCCCTTACAAACTGAAGCAAGATAAGTTATATTGACAACAAAGAAAATGGCAGAGAAATTAAACATACAGTATACGTTTTCTGTCTGCACAGACAAAATCTCCTGGAAATAGTGAAGAACAACAGGTCCGGGGTGAATAATGAACTGAGAAATTATTATTAGTTAAAAAAGAGCATTAGAGAAATTAATGTGATTGAAAACTGATAAATCCTCAGGACCTAATGGACTGTACACCAAGGTTTTGAATGAGATGGCTGTGGAGACAGGGCAGTGGCAGCTGTCATCCTCCAAAATTCCATAGATTCTAGGATAGTTCCCACATATCAGAAGGTAGCATATGTAATTCTCCTTTTTAAGGAAGCTGGGAGAGCTTCAGCCGAGGAGAGAATGCCAGCACCTATTGTTTTCAAATTTCTTATCAGGCTTGACTGGATGGATACAGGGATGATGTTTCCCCTGGCCAGGATGTGTAAAACCAGTGAACACACTCTCAAAATGAACAGTCAGCCTTTAAAGACTGAGATGAAAAAGAAATGTTTGCAGCCAGAGGTAGAGAATGTTTGGAATTCTCTTCCCAAATGTCCCGTGGAGGCTCAGTTGCTGAGTCTATTCAAGAGAGAGATTGATATATTTTTGGATATAAATGGTATCAAGGGACTTCGGGTTAGTATGGGAATGTGATACTAAGATGACAGATTAGCCGTGAGGTTTTGACTAGAAGAAAGGGTGAGTGGTTGACTCCTGCTTCTTTTTCTTATTTAAACACGTTCACCAACATTCTTGCTTGTGGAAGAGGTTTGTTTATAGAAGGTGATTGTAGCAAGAGGAGGAACCCCTTCCAAGATCAGTAGTCAGTAATTTAGAAGAGATACTGTTTATGATCATCAACCCAGCTGACCTGAGCTTCTGACCATAGGTACATTGGAAATTATTAATGACAATTGTAGGCTCTGTCCAATTCCCCCTCTCACACCTTACCATCCCTCATCCCACAATCTCCTTTGTCTGACAAAATCCTGACAGCTCAGATATATCCCACTTACTCAATCCACTCCACATGACCAAATATTAGTGTCTTATTATTACTGATGTGTAGGACACCCCAGCAAGCAAGGCTTCCCTACAAAACTTCCTCCACTCACTTATCCCTTACGATTACAGGATTTCACAGCAGAAGAAACCCTGGCACAGCACATTGTAAAGGCTAGTTTAGATTTGGGATCAGCAAGTGATAATAAAGCTGGCAAGAGCAGATCACAGCCAGAGTATGGGAAATTCATTTGCAGTTGGCTATCTGCCAACAAACCCAGAACGTTGTTGTTTTTGCTGGCTGTTACAATCAGAAGGCAGGCCACCTTAGGATGAATCTACAAATGGTGATCCTCTAGGCCCACCTGTTGCTTGCTCAACTGCAGGAAGGCAACCAACTTGGCTGCAGTTGCAGGGTGGCCCTGCATGTATAATGCTAGGTAGTGGCACGTGGTTGAAAGGCACTAAGGATTTATAAGGGTAATTAGATAACAATTATATCCGAATGTTATTGAGGAGACATAGAAAATTGTTGGTTCCAGCTTTCATGATTTGTGCAGGTGGAAACTTTGAGTTGGGCTGCCAATGTGGCAAGTGAGTCAGTGAGGAATTTGGTTTCTCTATTCATCAGCTCTGATCGGTGTTGGTTATTGCAGTGAGATTTGCATTTGGTGAGTGTGTCTATTTTTAGTTTCACCCCTCTCGAGCAGTTTACAAGCTAATCAACATTTCTTGTTTAAGGAAGTTTCTCAGACTGGCAGAAAGATGGTAAGCTATTGCTATTTCCCATATTAGGAAATGACTGGACACAGTGACATCAAAATATTAGGTGATTCCATATTGTGATGAAGGAGGGTTGCAGTGGTGAATGGGGTGACTGTATGGTCAAAGGACACTGCATTAAAACATAGGAAGATCTCATCAGAATGGGTGGATAAATAACAAATTGGCTTCAATGCAGCAACATGTAAAGTGGTGTGTTTTGACAGAAAGCATAAGGAAACTCCTTGTTACTTGGATGATAAGAAGTTAAGTGGAATTAGGGAGCAAAGAGACTTGGTAACACAGAAAACTAAATGACCTACAGTTGCAACGCAAGATAATGTCATGAAGAGCAATGGGCTTTTTAGAGTAAAATATTCATACGCATAAAGGTAACAATGAATTTATTTAGAACATTGCTATGACTACATGGTGCATAAATTAACAACCTAAGTTATTGGAAGAAGTGTGTTTGCATAGACTGAAAACTGGCTGTCACATAGGAAACAGAGTTGGTATAAATGGGTACTTTTCAGGCTGGAGGAATTTAACCAGTGGAGTACTCCAGGAATTGGTTCTTGGCCTTCAATTGTTTACTATTTACATTAATGACTGAGAGGAGGGAATGAAATGTAAGGTGTGTGGCCAGATTCTGCTCTAACTCCATCTACAAGTTTGCAGATGATACCACCGTTGTAGGCCGTATCTCAAACAGCAATGAGTCAGAGTACAGGAGGGAGATAGAGAGCTTAGTGGAATGGTGTCATGACAATAACCTTTCTCTCAATGTCAGCAAAAGAGTTGGTCATTGACTTCAGGAAAGGGGGCTGTGTACATGCACCTGTCTACATCAATGGTGCTGAGGTCAAGAGGGTTGACAGCTTCAAGTTCCTGGGAGTGAACATCGCTAACAGCCTGTCCTGGTCAAATCACGGAGAAACCACAGCCAAGAAAGCTCACCAGTGCCTCTACTTCCTCAGGAGGCTAAAGAAATTTGGTTTGTCCCCTTTGACTCTCACCAACTTTTACAGATGCACCATAGAAAGCATCCTATCTGGATGTATCATGGCTTGGTATGGCAACTGCTCTGTCCAGGACCGCAAGAAACTGCAGAGAGTTATGGACACAGCTCAGCGCATTACGGCACCAGCCTCCCCTCCTTGGACTCTGTCTTTACCTCTCGTTGTCTTGGCGAAGCAGCCAGCATAATCAAAGACCCCACCCACCTGGGACATTTTCTCTTTTCTCCTCTTCCATGGGGTAGAAGGTACAGGAGCCTGAAGGCACATACCACTAGACTGAAGGACAGCTTCTACCCCACTGTGATAAGACTATTGAACAGTTCCCTTATGCAATGAGGTGGACTATGACCTCACGATCTACCTTGAACCTTATTGCACTGCACTTTTTCTGTAGCTGTGACACTTTACTCCGCTGTACTAACTCAATGTAACTGCACTGTGTAATGAATTGACCTGTATGATCAGTTTGTAAGACGAGCTTTTCACTGTACCTCGGTACAAGTGACAATAATAAACCATTACCATTACCAAATAGGTGGAAGGGCATGTTGTGATGAGAACTTTGTGATTCTGCAACGGGATATAGACAGATTGGGTGAAAACCTGGCAAATGTGGAAAGGTGTGAAGTGATGTACTTCAGTAAGAGGAATCAAAAGGTAGATTATCATCTAAATTGAGAGTGACTGAAAATGAGAGAAGTTCAGGAGAATCTAGATGTTTTAGAATATGAATCACAAAATATTAGCAGACAGGTCCAACAAGTAGTTAAGGTGGCAAAAGGCAGGTTGGGTTTTATTGCCAAAGGGTTGGAGTTTAAAAAAATTAGGAGGTTTAGTTACAATTATATATGGTGTTGATGAAGCCACAGCTGAAATACTGTGTACAGTTTTGGTCTCCTTACCTAAGAAAGGAAAAAGCAGCTTAGGAGGCAATCTAAAGGAGATTTACAGGGCTAATTTTTGGAATGAGAGGGTTGTCCTATCAAGAGATGCTGAACAGTTTGGGTCTGTATTCCTTGGAGATTAGAAGAATGAGGAATCACCTTATTCAGACATATAAGATGCTAAGGGTGTTTGTAGGGTAGATGTTGAGATGTTTTCACAGGTGGGAGAGTCACAAACAAGGGAGCAAAGTTCCAAAATAAGGGGCCGGTCATTTAATACTGAAGTACGTAGAAATTGCTTCTCTCAGGGGGTAGTGAATCTCTGGAACTCTCTGCCTCTAGAGGGTGGTGGAGGCCTGATCATTAGATGTATTTAAGGTGGAAATAGATAAATATTTGAGATATTGAGGAACTAAGGGTCACAGGGAACTGGCAAAGTAGAGGAATTTAGGCCAGCATAGATCAGCCATGATCATATTGAATGGCAGGGCAAACTTGAGGGGCCTGGTGGACTATTCCTGTTCCTATTTTCTTGTGTTCTTATATACACAGAACTGGTCTCCCTATTCAAAAAAGAAGCAGTGGTGGAAAAGGATTTTTTTTTAAGCATTGAAACAAAACACAAATGAAAGATTAAGCAGGCTGTTATTCATTTGCTCTGGAATATGTTATGTGCACTATATAGTTCTAGATAACAAGCATACTGAATCTCAAGGACAATACTAGACAGCAACTTACAATGCCTTAGTTCAGAAAACACATGGATCACAACTGTAGCTGGAATCATATGAATGTTTATGATGTACAAGTTCTGATAAATGCATTACCCATATCAATTGTCACTTTATTGAAAAGAATACAAACCATAAAGGGGAAAAATATGGTCTCTTCATTAAAAATAAATCAGAGAAATATTCCCTCACGAAAAGACTTAAGCTATGAAGTTGTATCACAACTCACTTCCAGCCTAATCTCCTTCATAGGGTGTTTATACCTTTCTTCTTCTTGCACTTATTTTTGCCTTTCTCTCTACTGCTGTCAAATTACCAGCTGTGATACCTTCCTCAGACTGTATAGTGCAATGTGCAGCATTTTATAATAATATTTCAAATTTGCAGTAAGAAATAAAATAAAGTCTGTCTCCAAGTTGTCCTACTTCCAAATTCATGCATAAAATGCATTATATAGCATGTTTAAAGCTTGCACAAACATTTTTCCATTTCATGTGCTGAGTGTGGAGGGTTGAGGAAAGCTGTCACCGGAGAGGCCTTCTTCAATTCATCCATCCAAATATCCTCTTAAATAATTCAGTCACATCGCCCTGCAAATATACTGTATGTTAATCTGTGTGATTTTTTTTCTGGTGCCACCTGGAATGAGATGAATACTGGGTCTGTCTAAAACCTGAAAAAGAACGTAGAAGTGATTTATCCTGAAGACCTACCGATGCTTAAAGAATTTTATCGAAACTATGGTTCAGATTATGAAAAGCTGCAAAGTATTCTGAGATGTTTAAAGGCAGGCCACATGATGAGGAGAGCAGTGCAAATAGAACAAATCAATGAATGGAAAGGCTGAATCATCAGTATGTTGGAACCACAGAGGGTTGGGCAGAAAATAATTAAGTAAAAACAAGATTCTTAAAATTAATTTTTGGTGATTTTCTAAACTAGAATATGCATGATGGAATAAAAAGTGATGAAGCTGACACCAAGGTTACATTGATATTTGAATTGTTATTATGAAATCAGAGGATGATGAGGTGAAATGATTCAAATACATGTAGAAAATACAGGGAGTTTTTTTAATCAAAAAAGAGTTGTACAAATTCCATGGTATGACACCGAATGATAGGTAATTTAAGGAGCTTTTTTCCTCTTACAACTATCAAGATGTCCTGCCAGGAGTGACAGGGAATGTATACAATGCTCATACATTTATAAACAGCCATATTCTAATAAATAGAAATGACAAACATATGAGATACAATGCCTTTCCCATTACTTGCATCATGAGAGGCAAGAGATCCAGTTTGCACAACATGTTTGCCCCAAGTGCACAATGTTGCTATACAAGAGGAGGGCATTTTAGTTTTAAAAATCAGGAAAATTTGGTGTCTGCCTAAAACTCCATATAGTTCTTCTGGTGTCCACAAGAGAGAAGCAATTGAGGAGAGAAGACAGACCAGAATCAAAAGTGCATTCTTGTGGTGGCAGACGATTTGCATCATCACTGTCACTCTAAGATAATCTCAACAGTTGGAAGTTAAACAAAACATATACCATCATTAAGAGAAAGTACTAGATTGATATGCTAATCATGTTCAAACATAAATTATATTATTTTGAATGCTTCAAAATAATCTTTTTCTGAACATACAGGATGTGTTATCATCAGGTGAAGAGATTGGCATCTGGAGCGAGTTAGCATTGAATTCAATGGAATCAAATTTTAGAAGGAGTAAACAAAATGTATACATATTAGGAATGTAATATAATAAACCAATGAAGAATTTCTGTTCTGATGTGTTTTTGCGGAACCAATGCCATTATTTTGATTTGTCAGGTGATTAACAGCATGGTCCTTAAAGTGATTAAAACAATGGACTCAGGCCAATATAGGCTCCCTCTCTGACTTTGAATTTCAACGCCACCTTCAGCATAAATCATGAAAGCCAAAACAAAGGTATTCAACATAAAGTTAAAAATGCTTTCAAGAACATTATCATACAATCCTTGTGAATTCAGCACCGGTCTTTCAAGTACCTTTGCCTGGCTGTTACTTCAGGGCTAGACCAAAAACAGTAACAGCTGCTCCCTGTTAGAAGGCAATAGATATCTGCAATATCTAGTTATCATTTCTGATTAGACTTGGCCTCTGACTGCACCGTGGCTCCATGGACATCAGCAGTCTGCTACGACCTGGCTGACAGGAAGCTGCAAAGGGCACTGGCATATTGGTAGTGGTGAAAGTACAAATACCAAGAAAGGCCACCAGATTCGTACTCCACAGACCCATCAATGCTCACCAAGGCAGAGGCATCAAAGAGGTTATAAGTTGCTGGAAGACAAATCACAAATGCATTGTCACAGCTTCAAATATCCTGTCAAGGGGGAAAAAATCAACTGGCAATCACTCAAGCTTGGCTCACTTTGTTTGGATAGCAACAGTTCCAAATTCTGCTGTAGCGCCAAGACTCTGGGTAGCCTCTGCTGGTGCTGCAATAAAAACTGAAACCTCGGTCATCAAAAACTGCACAATGGTTGGTTCTGCACTTGCTGACATGGAGCTGGGCACTACTTCCATGACGGAAAGGATTGGCATCAAGCACCATACAAAGAACTCTGCAAGGTTGGAGCTGGACTCCTCCATGCTCTCTGACATCTTGGCAGCTTATCGCATAATGCACCAGACACTTCTGCATACATTCAACTTTGTCTGTAGGGTGGCCTAGTGTAAGTCATCTTCTGAATCCTCCAGAGTAGAACTTATCCTCTTGGGAGTAGACACATATGTCACCTTTTCCCACTGTGGTGCACAGATGACAAGTGCCCCAAGTTCTGAAAAATGCCATGATCCAAGCTGGTAGATCAGAAAAACAAATGCAGTGATGCTCTGTCTACTACTTCCTGGCTCAACATAGTTTTTTTGTGATGTGGTCTATAAATCTGAAATGCAAAAAGCATACAGATATGGTTGTGGTAAGCTTTGGTGCTGGGTTAGAGTGGTTTTCTGAATCAACTGCATGTTATCCATCTGAAGAAATTGTGGGGATGTGAGGAAGTGGGGTGTAGGAGGGTGGATAGAATACGAACGTACAGTCAACCTCAAGGATTTCTGATCACCCTGGGGTCATTGGCTCTGTGACAGTTGAGCCCATAATTGCAAGCACCCTCTTCCCCAGTAAGCTTGGAAGGCCTGCCTATTTCAAGAAACCTTCTCCTGTAGAAGATTATTAGTGTGTTTCAGTGTGTGTGAACAAAGTGGCTGCTAAAGGTGAATAGTTTAGTATGTGAGAGAGAGTGAATATGTGAGTGTATGATTATGCATGTAGGAGAGGATAGGAAATTGTGCATGCAAACTGGATTTGTTTCTTTCGATATTTGACCACACAAATGTAGTCATTAAATTTACTTTAATGCTGTGACCAGTAATGACACTGTTATTCCTTGGTATTGGTATTGGTATTGGTTTATTATTGTCACTTGTACTGAGGTACAATCAAAAACTTGTCCTGCATATCGATCGTACAGGTCAGTTCATTACACAGTGCAGTTACATTGAGTTATTACAGAGTGCATTGATGTAGTACAGGTAAAAATAGTAACAGTACAGAGTAAAGTGTCACAGCTACAGAGAAAGTGCAGTGCAATAAGGTGCAAGGTCACAACAAGGTAGATCGTGAAGTCATAGTCCATCTCATTGTATAAGGGAACTGTTCAATAGTCTTATCACAGTGGGGTAGAAGCTGTCCTTAAATCTGGTGATATGTGCCCTCAGGCTCCTGTATCTTCTACTCGATGGAAGAGGAGAGAAGAGAGAATGTCCCGGGTGGGTGGGGTCTTTGATTATGCTGGCTGCTTTGCCAAGACAACAAGGAGTAAAGACAAGAGTCCAAGGAGGGGAGACTGGTGTCTGTAATGTGCTGGGCTGTGTCCACAACTCTCTGCAGTTTCTTGCGGTCCTGGACAGAGCAGTTGCCGTACCAAGCCGTGATACATCCAGATAGGATGCTTTCTATGGTGCATCAGTAAAAGTTGGTGAGAATCAAAGGGGACAATCCAAATTTCTTTAGCCTGCTGAGGAAGTAGAGGCACTGGTGAGCTTTCTTGGCCGTGGCATCTACATGATTTGACCAGGACAGGCTGTTGGTGATGTTCACTTCCAGAAACTTGAAGGTCTCAACCCTCCTGACCTCAGCACCTACTCTTGCATTTCCATTTCATCTTAGCCCAGGTGGGAAACTTCCTGAACCCTTGGATTCCAAATCATCCTTGCGTTTATATTTCAGGTTTATCAAGATTAGCAGTTGTGAATCTTGGAGTCCACTCCCATATCTGTGGAGCTGTTCATCTCCACTGTGGATTGAATTGCATCTGTGGTTGGATTCTACAGTCATCACCCACAGTATGTAAAAGATGATATTCTTTAGTGCTGGTTGATTATAAACGAGGATCTAATACTCATGGAATCACTTGCACTTAACACAGACTATGCAGAAAATAAATGTAATTCATGTTTTAAATACACACGTATTCTTGAAGAAGGCATGGACATGAAAACAACATACCTGTGGCACTGGGACAAAAGGCACAAGACCCCTATGCTGCATCAGTTCAGCACATTTTTACTGGCTTATAAATTTCTAGCCATGCTCTCTGATGAAGAATTTGTACTATTCACCCTTCACTGCCTCATCAATATTCCAAACTCTTGACACATGTTAGGCCTTCTGACAATACATGTAACCTGAAGTATTTTCTCTGAGTTGATTGCATAGTTGTAAAATGCTGCACACACTATTAAAAGTCATTTAAACCTTAACCATTTACAAATAAAGTGTGCCTGTTTCTCACAGTTCCTGCTGATGTTCACCATTCAAGAAAGACTATGAAAACTCCAAACAGATTAAATCTGGGTGGATTACCTGCACCCTTTGCCATTTGGCATTCTTATAATTAAGTTATACTTTCTATAGGAGTGAACAGAGGAGAAATTGTGATACAGATTTGAATTTCTACATTATTCAGCCAAAAATGAACCCCAATAATTTAAAACCAGTGAGGAAAGCCAAACAGAAATAACAAAACAGTGCTCTACATATACCATCTATAAATACCCAAAGCAGTTTTTATCAAGCCATTCTTATGCAAAGGAAATCCTGTTATCCAGGGACAATTTCTGACCTGTATACAAAACTAATTATTGTGAATTAATATCACAATACAAGGACTTGATCATATGACCATAAAACATAGGAGCAGAATTAGGGCATTCAGTCCATCAAGTCTGCTCTGCATTTGATCGTGGCTGATTTATTTTTCCTTCTCAACCCCATTCTCCTGCTTTCTCCCCGTAACCTTTGATGCCCTCACTGATCAAGAACCTGTCAACCTCCGCTTTATATATACCCAATGATTTGGCCTCCACAGCCGTCTGTGGAAATGTATTCCACAGATTCACCACCCTCTAGCGAAAGAAATTCCTCCTCATCTTAGTTCTAAAGGAGCATCCTTTTATTCTGAGGCTGTGCCCTCTGGACCTAGACTCTCCCACTACTAGAAACATCCTCTCCACGTCCACTCTATTCAGGCCTTTCAATATTCAGTAGGTTTCAATGATATCCCCCCCCATCATTCTAAACTCCTCATATGTTAACCCTTTCATACCTGGGATCATAAACCTCCTCTGGACCCTCTCCGACGCCAGCACATCCTTCCTTAGATATGGAGCCCAAAACTGCTCACAATACTCCAAATATGGTCTGACCAACACCTTATAAAGCCTTAGCATTACATCCTTGACTTATATTCTAGTCCTCTCAAAATGAATGCTAACATTGCGTTTGCCTTCCTTACTACTGACTCAACCTGCAAGTTAACCTTGTGAATCCTGCAATAGGACCCCCAAGTTCCTTTGCATCTCTGACTTCTGAATTCTCTCCTTGTTTAGAACATAGTCTATGCCTTTATTCCTTCTAGCAAAGTGCATGACCATACACTTGTCTAAGCTGAATTCCATCTGCCACTTCTTGGCCCAATCTCCCAACCTGTTCAAGTCCATCTGCAGACTCCCTGCTTTCTCAACACTACATGCCCCTGCACCTATCTTTGTATCATCCACAAACTTGGCCACAAAGCCATCAATCCTGTCATCCAGATCAATAATATAAAGCATGAAAAGTAGCAGACCCAACACCGACCCCTGAGAAACACCACTAGTCATCGACAGCCAACCAGAAAAGACCCCCATTATTCCCACTCTTTGCCTTCTTCCAGTCAACCAATCTTCTATCCATGGTAGTACCTTTCCTGTAATACTATGGGCTCCTATCTTGTTCAGCAGCCTCATGTGCGGCACTTTGTCAAAGGCCTTCTGAAACTTCAAGTAAATAACATCCACTGACTCTCCTTTATCTATCCTGCCTGTTATTTCCTCAAAGAATTCTAACAGATTTGTCAGGCAAGATTTCCCCTTAAGGAAACCTTGCTGACTTTGGCCTATATTATCATGTGCTTCCAAGTACCCAGAAACCTCATCCTTAATAATGGACTATAAAATCTTACCAACCACTAGGTCAGGCTCACCGGTCTATAATTTGCTGTCCTTTGTCTCCCTCCCTTCTTAAAGAGTGGAGTGACTTTTGTTATTTTCCAGTCTTCTGGAACCATTCCTGACTCCATAGATTCTTGAAAGATCACTACTAATGCCTCCACAATCTCTTTAACTACCTCTTTCAGAACCCTGGGGTGTAGTCCATTCAGCCCAGGCCACTTACCTACCTTCAGACCTTTCAGCTTCCCAAGCATCTTCTCCTTATTAATAGAGACTACACTCACTCCTGCCCCCCTGACTCTCAAATTTCTGGCATGATGCTGGTGCTTTCCACAGTGAAGACTGACCCAAAATACTTATTCAGTTCTTCCACCATTTCTTTGTTCCCCATAACTACTCCAGCATCATTTTCCAGCAGTCCAATATCCACTCTTGCCTCTCTTTTACTCTTTATATATCTGAAAAAACTTTTGGTATCCTCTTTTATATTATTAGCTAGCTTACATTCGTATTTCATCTTTTTTCCCCTTATTGCTTTTTCAGTTGCCTTCTGTTGGTTTTTAAAAGCTTCCCAATCCTCTAGCTTCCTGCTAATTTTTTCAAAATTGTATGCTGTCTCTTTTGCTTTTATGCTGTCTTTGACTTCCCTTGTTAGCTACAGTTGTATCATCCTCCTTTTAGAACGCTTCTTCTTTGGGATGAAATGATCCTGCATCTTCTGAATTACTCCCAGGAACTCCTGCCATTGCTGCTCTACCGTCATCCCTGCTAGGGTCCCCTTCCTATCAACTTTGGCCAGCTCTTCTCTCATGCCTCTCTAGTTACCTTCACTCAACTGTTACACTGATACATCCGATTTTAGTTTCTCTCCCTCAAACTGCAGGGTGAATTCTATCATATTATGATCACTGCCTCCTAAGGGCTCCTTTACCTTATGCTCCGTAATCAAATATGGTTCATTACATAACACCAAATCCAGAATTGCCTTTTCCCTAGTGGGCTCAACCACAAGCTGCTCTAAAATGCCATCTCGTAGGCAATCTACAAATTCCCTCTCTTGGGATCCAGTGCCAACCTGATTTTCCCAGTCTACCTGCATATTGAAGTCCCCATGGCCACCGTAACATTGCCTCTCTTACATGCCTTTTCTATCTCCTGTTTTAATTTGTACCCCATATCCTGGCTGCTATTCGGAGGCCTGTATATAACTTCCATCAGAGTCTTTTTATCTTTGCAGTTTCTTAACTCTACTCACAAGGATTCTACATCTTCTGATCCTTTGTCACTTCTTGCTAAAGATTTGATTTCATTTTTTACCGAGAGCTACCCCACCCCCTCTGCCCACATGCCTGTCTTTTTGATAGGATGTGTATCCATGGCTGTTTAGGTCCCAGCTGTGATCTTCTTTCAGCCACAACTCTGATGTCCACAACATCGTACTTGCCAATTTCTAACTGCGCTACAAGCTCATCTACCTCGTTTCGTGTACTGTGTGCATTCAAGTATAATACCTTCAGTCCTGTATTCACTACCCCTCTTCTCAAATTTGTTTCCATGTTGCCTGAAGTTAAATTCTCATCCCTTTTTAAACTTTCTGTCTTGTTTTTCATTCTGGAGACTTCAGTAACCTCTCTTGCACTCCCTTTTCCCTTTTACTTTATCCATACTTTTCCAATCTGTTGAACCCACCCTCCTACTATTTAGTTTAAAGCCCTATCCACAGCCCTAGTTATGCAAATTGCCAGGACCCTGGTCCCAGCATGGTTCAGGTGGAGCCTGTCCCATCAGAACAGCTCCCTCCTTCCCCAATACTTGTGCCAATGTCCCATGAATTCAAACCCACTTCTCCCACACCAATCTTTGAGCCATGCATTTAACTCTCTGGCCTTATTGACCCTGTGACCTTGTGACTTGATGGTTCTGTATGCATACATTACTATTATCATGCACTTATTTCATGTGACAAAGGACAAATTTCTATCTTGTGATACCATAAATATAGTCGCACAAATAGCAAGATCAATGAAATGTGTACTTGAAAATTAGCTAAACAATTGCATTTGTGCATCCGTATATGCCTTACAGATATCCAAACAATTGTCTTAAGACATTTACTTAAATGTTGAGTTGCCGTCCATTTTGTCACGATTACACAGATATTCCAGTTTTGGTTTAAAGCTGCTGGGAGGCTTGATATCTCCATGTGGAGGGTATTTCTCATGGTATTCAGTCAACAGACAAGGATCCAGTGCCTTGTCGAATAGTCTTGTTGGCAAATGTGGACAATGATGTCGTCTGTTAAATAAAAAGGAGATAATGTTTACTTATGAGTACAGTTTACTTTTGATAGTGATTGGGAGATAGCACAAAATAATTTAAAACAAATATATATATGTATATATTCTGTAATACTGCCACATAGTGGTGCAGAATACAGGCTTGAAATTTGGAAATTGATTAAAACAGAGAAATTATCAATTTAAATTAAATGGAACATTGCTTTTGATAAAAGAGCAAAGAAAAATGTAGGTAAATGTACATATGTTAACACCAACTATGGTTTCTAGCCACATACTGTTGATTTATATGACAAAGCTATCAGAGTGTGTTGTCTTAACAAGTTGTACATGATATTCCCAATTATATAGAAGTTAATGGAAATGAAAAAAAACAAAAACTGATCAGTATCAGGTTGTATTCAACAGTGCACAAATAATTTCTGCAAATTATCTCTTGAATGAGAACTTTTTGTTTATAGTGTAATGCTATACTTTGATTTAGTAAATATATGCAGTAAATCACATTCGGTAATCTGTAGGAATATGCTGTGTTCTATTTTTAAAACAGTCGTCTTTGTGGTTCCTCTAACTCGTAATGTAAACAGCTTTATAATGAGGTTAGACTGCTCAAACATTTGGGGTAAAATTTTAATGCACCATCCCTTGGTGTATGCTGGGACTGCAAGTTGCAAAATTGCATTCTCCTGAACAAAAAAAATGCAACATTGCCTGAAGAATTAACACACTAGAAACCTTACTCCTTTCAGGAACAACTGACCTTTATTGTGCCTTTAAAAACTATAAAACATCATACGGAACTGTTATCAAACAAAATATGATGTCACAAAAACATAAGAATGTAAGAAATAGAAACAAGGGTAGGAAAATTCATTCCTTAAATCTACTCCACCATTCAATAAGATCAAGGCTGACCTTTATTTAGCACCACTTTTCTGCACTAACCCCATATCCCTCGATCCCCTTAACATCTAAAATTCTATCAATTTTTGCTTTGAATATACTGGGTAAGCCTCCACAACCATCTTTGGTAGAGAATTCCAAAGATTCACTACCCTCTGAAGAAATTTCTTCTTATCTCAGTTCTGCATAGTCAACTCCTTATTTTGAGACTGTGACCCCTGATTCTATCACTCTTGTCAGGGGAAACAGCATCCCTGCATCTATACTGTCATGCCCTGCAAGAATTTTATATTTTTCAATTAGATCACCTCTCATTCTCATAGACTCAAGACAGGCCCTATCTGCTCAATCTCCCCTCCTTGGATAAACCCCCCCCCCCCATCCAGGAATTAATTTGGTGAACATTTGCTGCACTGCTTCATTGCAAGTGCATGCTTCTTTAGGTGGGAGACCAGACCTGCACGGAGCCCTAGATGAATGCAATAACATGTCTTTACTCTTGCAAGCAAATCCTCCTATAATAAAGGCCAACCTACTATTTTCCTTCTTAATTGCTTACTATACCTGCATGTTAACTTTCAGTAATTTGTGTACAGCGACACCAAGGTCCCTCTGAATACCACCACTTTTGATCTTTTTACCCAAGCTCTTGATCACTTGCCCTGATTTTTTTTTAAATCCAACTGTTGCAAATGGAACTACTGGTAATTATTCATTTATATGGCAGCAAGTCCAGCACTTCCAAGCATACGTGGTCAAGTGAGAAAGTCCTAAGTCTATTGGTTGGTGGTACATGTCTCAATATACTTGACTGCTGGCTCAACTATCTTGCTGAGATTCCCAGGCACTTAAGCTGTAGAATCAATTCTCAAATTCTGGCTCAGGATCTATGACAAGCAGAAGGCAAGATAATTTTTATTTAGTTATTTATGTTTTGTTTAATTTTCTTCATTACTTAAGTGCTATTGTTAATTGTATCTTCCAAAAATTACAATTTTAAAATTAATTCATTGGAAATTTAAGTTTCTGAATGTCTATGTCATTCATTTCGGAATTTCAGGGGCAGGGCTTCTTTTTTTTGTTATTGGAGTCCTGATGCTGCTCAGAGCCTCATTGCTGGTCTCTGGAATGTTGTGGGTAAGATAGGCTCTCCTCATCCAGAGAGGAAAATTTACTTTGCTGAAAGTGCTGTACAAATGCAAGTTATTCCCCTTAAGCCTTTGCAACCACTACAGTCTTTGATGAGATATGTGCTTATGCCTCTCCTTTTGCATTTGTTTCTTGGCTGCTTGGATCCAACTTCAATTCCCCCCCTTTACTGAAATTATTTGCAAAAAAAAAGCTATTTCCCTGGAGTGTACACAGAATCAGAATTAACAGTTAAAGCTGAGTTGTTAAATATTGAGATGCAAAGCCTTACATCCATGTAGAGAGGCACAAGCTTTGGTTCACAAGAGAGTGACTGTTTTAAGCAAATTGGCTTTATCTGTGACCTTCAGAGAAAAGTAGTGAGAAAATGAAAAGCAACAATTCAAACTAGCACATATGATTATACAGCCATGGAATCACATCTTTCAAGTATGAATTTTTGCATCTGGTATAAATCCATTCAGCCACAATCTTATTGAATGATGGAGAAGATTTATAGTTCCACAACCTATTCCTGGACCTTTTCTTTCCACCTCATAACCCTCAAGGAGGCATTACATCTGCAGACTTCAGAAATACACCTCCTGGGAGCTTCCTTTGTTACGCAAGGCAAAAAGACTGACTGAAAGAAGCTCATCTATTCTGTGTAAAACTGAGTGCAAATCATGCCAGTCCAAACTATAAAAACATGCCATGAACTAAAGGAGGAAGGCCAATATGAGCTCAAGTTAAAAGGTCTGCCAAGCTTCAGCCTGCTTGGAATCCACCAATGAAGCCAGCTATTGAATGTTTGCCATTTGACCAGTTGTTTTTCTGGTCAAAATAAGAGCTTTGATTTCCTTCTTTGGGGCTGTGTAATACTTCTTTGCTTGCTTCCATGTCTCCACTTCTATGCTATGATGCCTGATCCCCCACTGGAGTTGCAGTTTTCCAAACCTATATTGTATTCTAGGTTCAGACATCCCTTTTCAGATCCATGACTGAAGCAGCTATTCCATTGAGAATCACTGCCTTCATATCTCTCAAACACTTGTGGAAGAATCTCCATGCAAGTTTGGGCTTCTCAGTCAACACTTGTATTTACCATGCATAACTTCACAGAAGGATTGGGATTTGTGAGGATTATGCCCATGACAAGTCCTGTGTGAGAAAAATCGCTTCCCCACAATTTTGCAAGATGCTGCCATGGTTCAGTGAACAGCAACAATTCAGATTGTATTTTCAATCAGCCTGTGACTCCATCTCAACCACAAACCTTTGTCCCTGCTCACTTATCTCCAGGATGCAAATTCTTATTCCACATACTCCTTTTAGAATTGTATTTACAAGGAAATGAAATAATTTTATTTTCTGGGTATATAGACATAATTCTGACAAAATCCAAATTTAAAACTTTTATTTGACATTATTTTATTGCACATTCAGTTTATTAAGCTGGTAACAAATTTTTTATTTATAAAGCATGCAGGTATTTCAAATCTATATGCTGTTTACAAATTGTACAGATAGTAAAGTTCTTTAAACCTTATTTGATTATAGAAATCATTGATGCTTCTACAGTTCAGATGGAAAAAATAGATTTTTAGTTCTTTTAATTTATTCCTTTTTTAGGATGTAGGTGTCCCTGGTTGGGCAGCATCTATTCCATAGCATCAAAGGCCCTCAGGAAAGTGGTGGTAAGCCAGCTGCTTGAACTGCTGACATTAGTCTGTTGAAGGTACACATTGTTGTTGAGTTGGAGGTTTTAGGATTTAGATCCAGTAACAATGAAGAGCCAGCAAATATATTTCCAAACCAGGATGTAGTGCGACTTTAAGGAGAACCTTCAAATGGTGGTGATCCTGTGTACTCATTGCTCTTTTCTTTCTTGGTTGTAGGGGTTGCAGATTTGGGAGGTGCTCTTAGAATAACCTAGCAAGTAAATACACTGCAACTTTTAGATGCTATACACTACATCCACAGTGCCCTGCTGGTTTAGGGTGGTAGATAGGATATCAGTCAAATTATTTTGTTCTGGATGGTGTTGGGTTTCTTGAGCGTAGTTGGAGCTGCAAATGGAAAGTATTCCATTATATTCCTGACTTTTGCTTTGCAGAGGTTGGAAAGCCGATTAGAGTCTTCAGGGAGTCACTTGCCACAGGACACCCTGGCCTGCTCTTGTAGTTGCACTATTTATGTTGCTGGTTCAGATGCATTTCTGGCGAATGGTGACCACTAAAATTTTGGATGAATCTAAAGCAAAACTTGATTCTGTAATAATAGGGGTGGCTATGCTTCTGAGTGGAATAAAAATTATGGACAAAGTGTTCCTCCTCATCCATAAGTATTATGGTTTGTACTTCCTTTGGCCCTTTCATATTTCATCATTCTCTATGTCTCTCAATCTCTCAGTGTGATTTTACTGCCAATACTGAACCTCTAGTTCGTACCGCTTTTTTCATCCAAATAAGATACAGCATGCAATTTTTGGGTTTTAACAATTTTAGGAATTGGGCTTTTATGAACATTGATTGATTTTGTTTGAAAGAAATGCATAAAAAATTGTGGCAACCTTGAGAGGGTGGAGCTGAGTTTGGTGGACTAGGTGATAGTGGGCTAAGACATAGCAGGGGAAGGTTAGGCCCTGTACTGATGGTAGGAATTGGTGCTGGAGATGGTATGGAATCTGTGGCCACCTGAGCAAGGCTCGAGGCTGGCAGGCAACATTTTGTTTTGGGTCTTAGACAGTCTGTGGGGAGAGACTTAACATTAGGATCAGCCTCAGCCGAGATGTTTCTTCCCCACTTTAAAGTAGGTTGCAGACATATGATCCCACTTTACAAATAGCTAGTTGTCAAGATACTGGAGGACTCTTAGCACTCTTGAATCTTCTCACTGGCAGGAGATGGGAAAGAAAAGGAAATTAAACTGAACCTGTAAAGCGTTATCATTTTCTATTTTGCACATAAATAACAAAAGAGTTTTGTCTATTCATAGTTTCCAGGGAACACCCCCATAACAACCAAACTTTAAAGCAAGATACAAAATCTCTCCAGCACACCAAGTACCACTGATCTCTTTTAATTGGCAAATTATTTTCAAAAAGTCATAAGAAAAGGTATTTCCAAACTACAAGTCAGACTTTCCATTTTGGGTGATATCAGCAAATTGCATTCAAACTACAACAGTTTACTTACTAATTTTATTGCGCAATTTTCTGCTCAATTTCAGCTGATAGTCACAAATGTAAAATCTTCTGTAAACTGCACAATGGGGGAATACTTTATAACGCAATCTTTTTTTTCTTGTATCACTAAACATCACTTGACACTTTTAAGAGTGGTAATCTGCAAGACTACTGTTTATGAATAGAGTTAAAAGTAGGTTTATCAGGAAAAAAATAATCAGAGCGTCAAGTCCACTCTCTGAAAACAAACCAACTTAAATAAGCTGAAATTAATTTATAAAAAAAATTAAACAGAACCTACAAGTTCCTTTGATGTATTTTTTTTACAGTAGATATATTTAATACCTCAAAGCTTTGCACCCATCTCTTAAGTACCTTTGTGACTAAAAACAATTTAATAAATCCCCCTGAAAGACTGCAAATGAGTGTAATTCATGAAAACTCATCATAATGAATCATTCATTTTGGCAGAGTGAGCTGATTTCCAGTATAATTGTCTGGGAATTCATTGGTGCCTTCAATGGCACATGGATCAGTTGCTGCACAGTGCACCAATGATCACTTGAGCTGTGGATCTACCATGCTGAAATTGGGTAGTGCCAGAGTACAAGTTGAGTATTACTGAGTTGGACTTACATGAAGAAAGGAGTGACCTTCATGCATCACACCACTACAAAGCATGTGCAAGTGTGATCCATGGCCAGGCTGAGAGAGGTGCAGAGAAGGAAGGCTGGGGATAATGGAGTTAGGGTTATGGATCGGAAGGATGAATTGTGGAGAGAGTCAGATACCAGTGATCACTGAGCTTGGAGCCCATGATCAGCAGTAAGGGGAAGTGGTGGGTGGGGACCTTGTCTAGTAGCTTGGAGTGGGTTTGGGGGGGTAGAGGGGGTGTTGCAGAAGTGAGCGGTGGGGGGTTGGGTGGAGGAAGATGGTTGAGTGATGGTCATGAGCATTAGGGAGTGGTAACTTGGGGGAGCCACAAAGGAGAGACAGTAAATAATTAATGGAGGACTGAGATCTGTTCAAGGAGGGCCCTTTTGTATTATTCAGATATGGAGTAGCTCAATCAAGGCTAATGTTGCAATTGAGCTACTGCCGCTGGGATACAAATTTTGATTTCATTCCTTTACCAAAGTCTTTCATTCAGAAAGACTATAAAATTAAAATGCTTTAATATTTTATTCTCTGCTTGGTGTTGCCTTTCAATCAAAGCAATGTTGCAACAAAATAGGGAATATTGGAAATACCCAGCAGGTCAAGCAGCACCAATGGGAAGAGGAACAGTGAAGTGGGATTGGCGATTGTTTTCTGGAGTGCCTGTGCTATCAACAAGAGTGATCCCAATCTTCTGGTCATTTGCCACTTTAATTTTCCATCCCACTCTCTCTTTGACCAGTGTGCCTGTGCTCTTTTGCACTGTTACAATGAGGCCCAACGCAAGCTTGAGGAAAAATACTTCATCTCTCATCAGGGCACATTGTAACCTTCAGGACTCAATACAAAATTCTCTAACCTTAGGTAACTCACTCTTTCCTCCTGTCTATATCAGAACTGGCCATTTCTGCTATCACCATTTTGGCTATTTTTTTTTGTATAATCTGGTGTGCTGTGCATATCCCCCAGACTTAACAATAGCAAAAATAGACCAAGAAGCTTAATCTGAATTTAACTGCAATTTAACTGCTGTATTAAGTAATCTGGTCTCAGCAGATTAAGTAATCAGAGATATTCTCTTTGTTCTACTCATCCCTCCCCCACCTTCTCTGTTACATGAAACAAACTTGTTTCCTTTCTTTCCCAGTTTTGATGAAGGATCCTGGACCTGAAGAGTTAACTGTTTCCCTTTCCACAGGTGCTGCCTGACCTGCTGAGTGCTTACAACATCTTTTGTTTGTATTTAAGAGAAGAAACAGAGTCAATGTTTCAGGTCAAGTCTATGTCAGGATTTTACTCTCAAATTGGTATTATTAACATTACCATACAATGCATATATCAGCCTCTGACCTTTTCTTGTAGCCACAGCATTTATGTGGCAGGTCCAGACAAGATTCTGGTCAATGGTGATTCCCAGGAGATTGATTTTGGGGATCTGGTTATGGTACTGCTATCAAATGTCAAGCATTCAAATGCTTTTTGCTGGAAATAGCTTTGTGGTGTGGATGTTTCTTCCCATTTATTGATCCATGCCTACACATTGCCTGGGTTTTCTGCATGCAGGCATGGACTATTTCATTTGCTGAGGAGATGGAAAAGGAATTGAACATTGCCCAATCATCAGCAAATAACCCTACTTTCAAGTTTTGATGGAAGGAACGTTATTGAGGAAGCAGCTGAATGCAGCTGAGTATGAGGGCTGCTCTGAGAAACTCCTGCAGCAGTATCCTGGGGTTGGGATGATAGACCTCCAGCAACCACAACTTCCTTCCTTGGAGTGATTTTCTCTTGATATTCATTGAGACATTTAGACAAGTAAATGAATAGGAAAGGTTTAGAGTGATATGGGCCAAACATGGGGAAAGGGGACTAGCTTGGGTAGACAACTTGGTTGACATGGACGAGTCACTTCTGTGCTGTATAACATTTGGTTACAAAATTGCTTAGCATTACTTGTCTTAAATCTCCATCAGCAGAGTTTACGATGACAGAAACTATATATTCATGAATACTGCAGTTATGTGATCAAGATTTGTTTTTGCATTCCTGTTTTTTTTCAGTTTATCTTCCACTTAGTATAGTCTGTGTCCAATGGAAATTATTGCAACACTATTTATTTTACTGCAGTTACACCTTAACAACAATGTTGTTACAAGTCTTGACAACATAATCTTACATACACATCAAGGACAATACCCTTAGATGACTTTATACAATAAGATAAGATTTCTTTTAGTCACATGTACATCGAAACACACAGTGAGATGCATCTTTTTTGCGTAGAGTGTTCTGGGGGCAGCTGCAAGTGTCGCCATGCTTCTGGCACCAACATAGCATGACCACAGCTCCTAACCTGTACGCCTTTGGAATGTGGGAGGAAACCAGAGCACCCGGAGGAAACTCATGCAGATATGGGAAGAACGTACAAACTCCTTACAGACAGCAGCTGGAATTGAACCCGGGTCGCTGGTGCTGTAATAGCATTATGCTAACCGCTACACTACTGTGCCTGCCAATAACATTTGCATGGAAATTTATTCACATAACAGACATTTCCAGGTTGTTCATGTAAATATGTAAATTCACTTGTATGATCCACCAGTGTGCCCCTTTTTATGGTTAGCGTAACGTTATTACAGCGCCAGTGACCCGGGTTCAATTCCGGCCACTGTCTGTAAGGAGTTTGTACGTTCTCCCTGTGTCTGTGTGGGATTCCTCCAGGTGCTCCGGTTTCCTCCCACATTCCGAAGACGTACGGGTTAGCAAGTTGTGGGCATGCTATGTTGGCTCCAGAAGTGTGGCGACACTTGAGGGCTGCCCCCAGAACACTCTATGCAAAAGATGCATTTCACTGAGTGTTTCGATGTACATGTGACTAATAAAGATATCTCATCTAATGATTTTTGCATCAATTGCACAAGTGATGACGTTATACATGCAATCAATTTATAATTTTCCCCAGGAAACTATACCATACTTAGTTTTCCCTGTGACTGATTATCATTAGGCACCTCCAGGAAACTGGGTCTTCATGCTTCTTTATTTAGCTTTCATCCTTCAACAAACTGATTAACATGCACCAAGGCATCTGTTAAATAATTTTGTTATTATTTTTGCCGCCATTTTTGCTCTTTTGAAATTGGGTTATTAATGGACAGTGACAGAGTTTAAAAATATTATTTTTGTGAAAATCATTTTTAATCGACATTGATAAGAAACTTCCAGCTTTCTGTATACTAGTCCAATTGCGCTAGTATATGGGAGGTTTTACATTTGGCAGCAATTAAATAGGCTTGAACATAATATGAGCACAGTAATTTTCAGAATGTCATGTCAGAGTCATACGACATGGAAACAGGTCACTTAGCCCACTGAATCCAAGGTAATCGTCAAGTAACCACTTACACTAATAAAATTTTATTCTCCCCATGTTCCCACCAACATCTCCACACAGTGGTAAATTTACATACCAACCTGCTAGCCTTTGGGATCTATGAAAAAACCAGGATACTGGGGGGGAGCCCATGGGGTCACTGGGAGAAGATACAAATTCCACCCAGACAGCAATGGAGATCAGGATTGAAGACGGGTCACTAGAGCTGTGAGATAGCTGCTCTACTTGCTGTGCTACCCCAAATGTCTCTGGATTATCGATTGCACTCATAGCAGAAACTTTTGTATAAAAATGATTTGATTGTTTATTAAAGAGTATTGGATATCTATGGAGGAGAGACACTCTGAGTTATGAAGGTGAGGAGAGATGGGTTCAGTATCCAGCATCATTGTATAGTCATGGGCTATGTACCAGCAATTATGGGCATAGATTGGATTGAGTCAGTTGAATTCAAGGATGGTGTTTATGAAATGATCAGAACAAACTGTGCCATTACAAGAGTCCACAAACAATGTCGATAATGAGTCCAAGTGCAAATGTGTGTGAAAGCAGGGGCACAAAAATCATGAGCCTTAAGAAGCAACACAAGGCATGAGATTGTCACAACTGTGTTTGTGTTATCAAGTAATGCATCAAATACAATACAACTACAATTATGTGAATTATTAGCAATGCATTAAATTTCATGTGAACAGGCAGAATCATTGGAAAGGGAGTGATCTGACCTAGCATATTATTCCCTTTATGGTAAAGATTAAACTCTATGTCATCATTTTGCAAAGACAGGAATATTGTAATCATATAAATCTTAATATATTATTCTGTCACTGCAGCAAGGTCCACAACATGATATATCCATTTAAGACTGTGATTAAATTACTCGCCAATCCTGTAGATCTTGAACATGCTGACTGAAAGGGTAATGGTTGTAAACCATCATAACATTTAAAAGCATCTGGATGAGCACTTGATATTCTATAGCCCATGGGGCTACGGACCAAAAGTTGAAAAATTAAATTAAACTAAATAGCTCCTGTACATACGGACCAAACAGCTGTAAATCTCAGTGATAAAGTAACTCAGTCTTTCTTCCAATTTAATATGTTTCACTTGCATGTTTGCTACTTTTTTCCTCCCTAGAAACCACCGAACTGAACAGATGAAGATCGACATGTAGCAGATGCAGGAAATGAGAATTCCAAGACACGACCCTCAGAGAGAGAATAAAATCACCTCATCACTGCCTTAAATGGGCAACCTTTTACTTTTAAACATTGTCACTGCATTCTAGATTCTCCCAGAAGAGGAAAGGTCCTCTCACATCCATCTTGTCAAGACCCTTCAAATTCTTCAAATGGTTTAATGTGTTTTTTAATATCAGTATCCTCAAGCCTATCATGAAAATTATATGTCATCATATTCTGGGTCTTTGCTAATGAAATAGGTGCTACCAGTTAAGTTAAGAATAGTTGTTACCCTTTAATATGCATGCCATTAAAATTTTATCTTTTCAAATTTTTATGGCACTGGAAAAACATTCCTTAATCTATTCAGCTCCATTCCATAATCTGCAATACTTTATATTTCTGCCATTGTGCTAAAAGTCTCCCAGATAGCTATTTTTCTGTTATGTTTTAACCCAAAACCCCTCTAGCTTGGTATTATATAATTGTATACAGTTAATAATCTACGAGTGTCTTTCATTACAAAAGTTTATTTTAAGTGAATATAGAAGTAAAAATGCAATGTTTATGGAAGAAATTCTGGAAAATATGGCACTCTGAAGGCTCTGCCACCAATGAAAGGGACAGGTCAAGCATGATCCCTTAAATATCAAAGTAAGAAGACCAAAACCAGACCAGATGCCACTAGTGGGCACTTAATTTTGAGTCTATTAAATGTCAAATTGTCAGAAGGTATCATAACTTCAAAATTACTTTTAAAGTGGAATAATTATTTCCCAATTTTTTTCTGCATCTAGGAAAGGAACCAGAAATGTATATTCATCTGCAAATAAGTTCTGAATGACTTCGGGATACACCAAAGGAAAATTAGTTGGTTCTTGTTACAGATAATTACTGGTTGGCTTAAGGAGGCATGTACACTCTGAGCAGCAGAACAAAACATTTTGCATTACATAATACTTCTGCTATCCTTATAAACATTACAATGTCCAATACCAAAGGAATTTTAAACTAGCTCCTGGACAACAAAATAAGATACAAACTTTTGGATGCTGTAGCTTTTATCAAGAAAAAAAAGATACTTCCTGTCAAGATTTTAAACATAATTGCAGCTGGTGATGGCAGCCAGCGTGTACAATGTAATGCAAGGAACAGTTCTGAAAGATAAAAAAGTTACACATCTCAAACATTTTCAGTTCTCTAGTTTACAATAATGCTAACTTTTTTTCCCAATGTTGGTACACTGCAGCCAACTTATTGCATTGTTATGATCATAACAGTCACTGTACTCCAGTTTGAGAAATTTCAACAAATGGATTCACATGGCACACAAACTCACATTAATGCAAGAATTATTTTATATTTCATTGCACATCAAAATAAATAAAAGCAAAGCAATTTTAGTTTCAAGTCAAATCCTACCATCATCAAAATTATTATAATAAAACGTGTTCTAATTTCAGAAAAAAGGTTTAGATCAAAATTCTTAAATGTGTTCTGGTCTATTGCCTCAAATAAGGTGCTGTCCAAAGAATTATAAATAAGCAGGGCAAACCCTTTGTGGGTGAAAGAAATGGGTTAATTACATCAATCACTAAGACAGGACAAAAGACTCAGCAACACTGAAGTACAGAATCATGGGTTTACATACTACACTTAGCAAGTTCTTAATTTTCTGTAAATGCTTTGTATCGCAGTATCAGGATGTTCCAAAGCAATTATAGATTATTAAGTACATTTAAAGTATAGTCACTTTTGTAAAGGTAGAGAAAGCAAAAGCCAATTTGGACATCACACGCGGCAATGTGACATGATTAGACAATCTGTTTCATTGATGTTAATTGAGGGGGAGCCAAATTCTAGAAATCCCTGCTCTTTTTTGAACACTTCATAGGAGATAGAACAGTACAGCACAGAAACAGGTGTGTCAGCCCACTGTGTCTGCACTGATCATGATGGCAATCTACCTGATCCCATCTGCCTGCATGTGCTTTGTATCTCTCTATTCCCTGCCTGTTCATGTGTCTGTCTAACTGCTTCATAAATGCTGCTATTGTATCTGCTTCCACCACCTCCACCAGCAGTGCATTCCAGGCACCTACCACTCTGTGTAAATAAAAAAACCTGCATTGCACGTCACCTTCAAACTTACCCCCTCCCACCTTAAACCTATGCCCTCTAGTATTTGACATTTCTATCCTGGGAAAAAGAACTCTGACTATATACCGTATTCACGTTTCTCATACTTTTATATACCTCTAACAGGTCGCCCCTCAGCCTCAGATAATCCAGCGAAACCAAGTTTTTCCAACCTCTCCTCCCAGCTCATAATCTCCAATCCAGGTAATATCCAGGGGAACTTCTTCCACACCCTCTCCAAAGCTCCCACATCCTTCCTATGATGTGGCAATGAGAACTGCACACAATACTCCAAATGTGATCCAAGTTTTGTACAGCTGCAAGTTGACTTCCCAACCTTTATACTCAATGTCCCGACTAATGAAGGCAAGTGTGCCATATGCCTTCTTTACCACCCTATCCACTTGTGTTACTCCTATCAGGATGTACGACAACTGCTATGCCCAGGACCGCAAGAAACTACAGAGAGATGTGGACACAGCCCAGCGCATCACGGACACCTCTCGTTGTCTTGGTGAAGCAGCCAGCATAACCAAAGACCCCACCCACCCGGGACATTCTTCTCTCCTCTTCCATGGGGTAGAAGATACAGGAGCCTGAGGGCACGTACCACCCAACTTAAGGACAGCTTCTACCCCACTGTGATAAGACTATTGGACTTATACGACGAGATGGACTATGACCTCACAATCTATCTTGCTGTGACCTTGCACCTTATTGCACTGCACTTTCGCTGTAGCTGTGACACTTTACTCTGTACTGTTATTGTTTTTACCTGTACTACATCAATGCACTCTGTACTGACTCATAACTGCACTGTGTAATGAATTGACCTGTACGATCAGTATGCAAGACAAGTTTTTCACTGAACCTCGGTACAAGTGACAATAATAAACCAATACCAATACCAAGGTTTAACGTCTCTTTGGGAAGAAACATCTCTGACAAACCAGCACGCTCTGAGCAACGCACAGTTTAGATGTGGTGGGCAATTCCCCGGTGTTGGGTCTGAGCCGACAACTTTTCTGCCACAGAGCTGAGACTGCTACCCCTGTCCCACCTCAAGCTGTGCCTCCGCTCTCCTGCTCCACTTACCCACAGTTACAGATCTCGCAGATACATTTTCGGGTCATCTTTGCGCCGCTGTTTGATTTCTGTATCCGTGTGCCGAGCCTGCCTGCGGGTTACACTCTCTGCATGGCCGGTGCCAGGGAGAGCGGCCCCGGGTCTCTGCTCGGCGCCGCAGCCCTTGATTGTGTCGGGAGCGTCTCCAGGCGAGCAACGGTCACCTCGGCAACCGCCGCGTCCTGGCAACGGCGCAGCGTAAGTGTCTGCGTCAGAGGTCAGAGTTGGTCGGCCTTTTGGCGGGGTTGGAGCCTGGAGCTTGCGGGACGGTTGCTGCCGCTTTCT